>NC_139383.1:144660833-145321666 GCF_054392235.1 Sus scrofa | reverse complement strand
ATCTCCACCTCCAAAAAGCTTTTCCTGATCTTTCAAACTCCTGTTGGATATGCTCTCTCTCTATATACACATACATACTGCCCTCTATATTTTCCCTATCATCACACTTGCTACCTTGTATTATAATCCTGTGCTAATTTATCACTATCACCCACTACACTAAGCTCTGTGAAAGCAGAGGCCCTGTCTGTTTTGCAGGTATTCCTTGCACTTATCAAAGCCCAACACACGCTAAGAACAGAATCCACAAATAAAGTATCTACTGAATGAACAATGTATGGAAATCACACATTAGCTTGTTTAATAAGTGATGTTCTTTAGCCATAATTAAGAGTACGATATGAAAATATTTTTCAGAAGTATTGGGATCACTATGGGTGTGATATATTCCTGTTGGTCTCTTTCTGTATTTAGGAATCCTTCAGCCCCACGGAGGGGATTCAGTGGGCTTCATAATGAGAGGAGGGTAGGAGAGAGAGAACAGAATTGTGGAAGAGGCCCATTGGGTGAGACTCTGTGTCCCCAACATGGCTTTCACCAGAGCAGCTCAGAATTTTTTTTTGTGCACTGGCCTGGCGTATTATGTTTTATATAGGAAAAGAAGGAAGGAAAAATGAAACAAAAAGAAAACAAAAAGCCCTGATATAAGCGGGCTATCAAAACAGGTCTTATACAGATGGTTCTACAATTAAGTAAGGAAACTGAAATATTTGCTTTAAAAGATATAATGGAGGCAGATATTGTGGTGACTACAACATAGTATATGCTGGTATTACCAAGAAGGGGTACAGTGCTCTTAAAAAACTGTCCTGGGATGGTGGAGTTGTCTATCTTTTTCTTCTTCTTTTTTTTTTTTTTTGGCTGCACATGCAGCATGTGGAAATTCCCAGGCCAGGGACTGAACCCATTCCACAGCAGTGACAACACTGGATCCTTAATCCGATAGGCCACCAGGGAACTCCTTTCTTTAAAAAAATCTTCTTAAATCAATTAAATTGTGTCTACTACCAACTGACATGTATTTACAAGATTCGTAACAAGACCATGAAAATTTCCTTTATCTTCTTACTCTTTTGTATATCTTTTTTGTGTTTTTCTATTGTTTTAGAAAAACTGTACCTGTATATTATAGGACTTTTTGCTGAGTATACAGGGATAAACATAATTATCAGACTTAAACAATTAAATTAAACCTGGTACTAATAGTTTTTAATCATAATCTGCTACCTCTGCCAATGCATAGTCAGAGATTTCATACCTTACAGTTGCCAAGTGAAATTCTACACCTCCACATCCCATTTATCTAACATTAGCAGTGGTAAGATATTAGCCAAAAATACTGCTATTGGAGGAAAAGGCTTAGGAGATAGATATTCTCTCAATCACTCATTCATTCATCCAAAAGTATTTATTAAGAGTCTGCTGTCTGCCAAGCACTTACAATATTTCCCAGTGTTTGGAGAGATATCAGTGAAAAAAACAGATAAGGTCCCTGCTGTTATAAAGCTTGTATTATGATGGGAAAGAGAGAGACGCAAAATAAAGAAACAAGTAAACAATTTTGAAAGGCGATGAGCTGTATGAAGCCAGAAGAATGTTAATGTGCCGAGGATTGATACCCTGGGAAGGTGGGGGTGGATTGGTGCTGCTGTAGTCAGGTGGGCTCTGAACGGAGCTAAGTGATGAGAAGGAAGCAGCCATATGAGGAAATAAGGTCAGAGTCTTCCAATGGAAGGGAGAAGTGAGGGCACATTGCCACCCCACGCCTTCCCCTGTGGTTCTTAAGAAGGATGCACCTAAAGGGTATGAGAGGTGCCAACTTTCCTAGGCCATTTCAGGTAAAAGGACTAAGGGGTTTGCTGGGAAGGCCCTACACTGCCTCAAAGGACATCATGGAGAAAAAGTGAAGGAATGGAGAAAAGTCACAAGCATTCTTTTATGCAAAGTTATGTGCTTGGGCAAAATGTCTGTTTTTTCATTTTATAATTTAAAAGCAAAATAATCTTAACACTAGACACGAAATCCCAAACAACAAATGCCCCTAAATTGTGTGGCCATTTAATTGGAACCTGTGCTCATCTCACTTGGCCACTAGATAGCAGCATTGCCCATCAAATGTATTAGAGGTTTAGGGCCAGAAAATGAATTCCACAGGTACTTTAACTCTCCCACCTCTATTTCCAGTCCTACTTTATCTTCCTCATGATCCATCCCTTAACTCCCTGCCATCCACCTAACTTAGAGACAATGTCCGTGTTCTGGCTAAGATTGCTGTTTAGGCAAGAATCTCAGACACATTAGGAAAAAAATAACACCAGCATATTTAACCTTGTTAGAGGTGTCTTGACCCTACCCCTCACCATGGACCCTTTCAATGAGCAGTGTGAGCTTTGGGGGCCTCTGGGGCTGTGGTTGGCTCATTCTGCCTAGTTCTTTAGGATCAGACCCATTATTGGGGGGCAGGGCAATTTAACATTGTTAGGTTAGGGAGCAAGGAGCCTTGTTCCCTTTGTGTTGTTGTTGGACCAGCTGTCAGCTGGTAGGTTTGGTGGCAGCAGACATGGCCTCACTGGTCTTTCCCAGCAGCCCAAGCTCTAGTTACCTGCATGCAAGTTTCATGTCCTGAGTTTTAGCTTTATTTTTAAACTGAAATTTTATGAAAAAGGTATGCAACAGGATGACTTCAGTACAAAAAAAAGGTAGGAGAAAGAAATGCCAGAATTTTATCTGTAGCTACACAGGCAGAGTAAATGTAAGATTGTTAAGTATGATGTAAGATTTATATACAAATAGGTCATGATAATTTATAATATGGACTTTGCTTCCTTCCAAAGAAGGATTCAAGGCATCTCGCAACAGAACACATTGCTATGAGCATTAGGTAATTTATTCATTCAAGATATATTTAGTGTACTCCATT
This sequence comes from Sus scrofa, assembly GCF_054392235.1. NCBI lineage: Eukaryota > Metazoa > Chordata > Mammalia > Artiodactyla > Suidae > Sus > Sus scrofa. The sequence goes on along the minus strand of NC_139383.1, from coordinate 145,318,746 downwards.
TATGTGCCAGGAACAGGGGAATATATGGGTGAACAAGACAGACATGGCCCAGGCTCTTATGTAGCTTCTGTTGCAATTAAATAAAGATATGAATGAGATCAGAAGTCATATAAGAGGGTGTGTGTGTGTGTGTGTGTGAGTGAGTGAGTGTGTGTGTGTGTGTGTGTGTGTATGGTGGTTCAGAGCTGGAATGAATCTTAAAAGATCATCATCTCCAATACATTTCATTTTATAAATGAGGAAATGGTGGCTCAGAAATATTGTGTCTGATTCAGAGGTGAGACATTTCATTTAAGCACTGAAATCCGCTCTGAGAAAATTGGAAAACACTCTGGATTATTTAGCTTTGAGTGCTTGATGAAAGGAAAGAGAATGGTGTGGAATGGGTAACTTCTTTTTGGGGACCACTAACTTCCTGAAGACATGATCATATGAATCCTTATATCATAGACACAGAAATGAGGGACAATGAAACATTGTTCAAATAACTATTTTAAAATCATCAGCTCCTTGATGAATTTAAGCCATACAGTATTGAGTTGTATTTCAGTGAAGGGGTTTCTGTGTGGGGTTAAACTACTTACATAGTCCAAAAATGTAACTTTCTTTAATCTAACTTGACATAATTTAACTTGACATAGAATAGAACCAAAATAATCTAGAGAAATGTTTGACCCTTAAATTCCAACACAGAACAACACTCAGCGAATATGATTAGTGAAATTCTTTTGATGAAACTGCCCCCCCACCTCTGGCTTCCTGATCCAGTTGGCTCTTTTTGTAAAAAAGAGCATGTTTTGGGGCCCAACTTATCTGTATGGTTGCCTTATTATGTACTTTTGGCTTAGGTAGACTCACTTTAAGAGAGAGAAATAGAAGGAAATATTCATTAAAAAATACACTGGGAGGATTGCTTGTGTTGTCTGTCTTACTTTTCATTAGAACATAAATTCCTAGAGCTGGAATTCTGTCTTGGATTTTTGGTTCTGTTGGTAGCACACTGTGCTCAATAAAAATTAACCCATCAATCAACAGGACAGAAAACCCTATCTTGCCAGAAGCAATACTTCCTGTTTGTCTCATAGAAAGCAAATTAGAGTGTTAGGATGTTGCAGTGGATATAGAAACTAAGGAAAATGGGGAAAATATCCCCCCAAACATCAAATGAAAATAAAATTGAATGAAGAAAAATAACAGTAAAGTATTTAGGGAAAACTAATATATCCAGACATCAAGTGAAAATAAAATTGAATGAAAAAAAGATAACAGTAAAGTATTTAGGGAAAACTACTGTCCAAGTCAGTTTTTCCCCTTGACAGTCTTATTTGACCTATCCTCAGTGTAATGGAAGTTTGGCTACATGGGTGGCATCTTGGATGCCCCATTTCCCTTCTGGAAGATGCTATTCAGGGTGGGTCAAGGTGACACCGTCCATCTTCCTAACAGCTCATCCAGAGGCCACTCACTGCACAACTCCTAGCAGCCTTGCCATCTGTCTGCCACCAGCACCATCAGGGCTCCAGCTCCTGAGCTCCCCTGGCTCAGCCTCACTTGATCAGAAAACAAAAAGAGCAGTTCATCTGGGAAGGGAAAAATAGAGCACTATTGACTGCAAAGAAGAAAGGGAGGATTGGTGTGGGAAAGAAAAATGAAACAGGCACATTGGGAATTGTTCCTGTCACAAACCCTCCTGGGAACTGATGAAAGCCAAGAAGCCTTTCTCTAGAACACAAACATATGCATATGCATGCACAGTTTTGCATATAGTTTCATAAATTCCCCCTTCCTTACACACAAACACCTCTCATTTTAAAAAGTTAGACTATGGAAGCTCAAAGTTTCCAAATCTTATTAATAACCAAGAAATTTTGCAAAACTCTTTAATCGTGGCAACTTTTTATATTAAAGGATTTTCTTTCTCCAGTTGTAGTATTGCATGTTTCAAATACACTCATTTTTAAAAGCAATTGCTAGAACACTAAGAATGACCAAAATGGACAATTACAAGGGTAAAAACACTTGTTATCAGTGTTTTTTCTTTTGTTGAATACCACACCTTATTTGAGATTTCTACATACTCACTTACCTAAAATAATTTTGTTTCAAAGAAAAAAGACTTCATTTCATTGCCATATTCTAGCGGGTTCAAATCACCTGATATTTGACTATTCAAGGCTCTTTGGGAAAATACAAACCACAAAAGAAAACAGCAGTTTCATCATCTACCAGGCTCATGCATGCTGTATCCTGAATGGAGGGGGCACATTGTTAAGTCCAGTTAAAGATGTGCTAAGTACAAATTGCAGATTTTTCCACCGCTTCATCGTAGGAATGTGAGGCTCATTCTCATCTTTTCTTGAGGGCAGGTCTAGGGCCTTTGGCATAAATATATATGTATTTTAAAGCAAGCAGTGAAGAGGTTTTCTTCTGAGGATGGAGCACTAAGGCAGCCATTCCTGGACCACCTGCAACAAAGACACAGGAGAAACTCCTTCTCTACCTGCCCTCATAGCGCTTGGAGAAGCAGAAAGGGCAGAGTAACAGCTGGCAAAGAGAAAATGTGAGAGGAAGTAAGAGGAAACCAGTAAAAGAGAGATGAAAAAATAATGTGCTCTCCATACCATAAAGGAAAAGCATGATGAAGGCCCAGGTTAACTCCCATAATGCTTTCAGGGATCAGAGAAATGACACTGTCAAAAGAGAGCATTAGTTTTCTGAAGCCTACAGGCTGAATTTTATTTATTTAAAGTTAACTCCCATTTTAATGCAAAAAAAGATAGCATATTCTACATCAAAGGGAGAAAAACTTTTCCTAATGTATCCATTTCTCTTCTGAAGCACACAAGCTGTCGCCATATAATGCTTTGTGGTGTTTTCTTGACTGTGCTTGCTTTTCTTTGCATCAGGAAATGCACAATAAACAGACTCAAGCCTGGATCTGCTGTTTCTCAGTGCCAAATGGCAATTGTTTGATTTCGTGTGTGTTTTTAGACGCATTGTTAGTTTTAACTAAGATCTATATATGTTGCATGAATGCTGTTTCAGAGCAGGAGAGAGAGAGAGAGTCAGACGTAGATGTGAAATCAGTCCTTGGTAAATTGTATAAAAGTGTGAACCACAAGCTGTTGAGAAGATTGAGCTGGAATAGCCTTTGGGGAATAGTTGAGTTTTCTGTGGTGACCATTCCATTCCCCTTGGAAGTTCAGTTGATGATCGCCTGGATCTAGTCAGAACTTGACCTCTTAATGAAGATGGCACAACCTGTCAGCTTCCTGGATATTGTTTCTATAGCTGTGATAGTAGACCAAAATTACCGTCTTTCTGATCTGCCCATCTTCTCATTGTTCTTCATATACTTTGTTCATTTTTGAGCTTAAGTCATAACTTGTTTTCTCTGTGTATAGAAATTAATTTTAATATGCTGTAGTGGGTAAGGCCATGGACTTGCAGTCTGATGGCTTGTGTTCACCCCCCCTGATCTGCCCTTTACTAGCTATGTGATAATTACTTAACAGCTCCATGCTTCAGTTTCCCCATCTGAAAATGGGATAAGATTACCCACCTCACAGGGATGTTAGGATAAAATAAGTAACCTACAAAAGTTGGTTAGAACAGTACCCAGTTCATACTAAGTTTTTTATTATAGAGTGTTTGCAATAATGATGATGATTGTTGTTATTTTTCTAATTACAGCATAACTTTTTTCTCTGGGGTGCTACCACTTTCTTGCTCTTCTTCTAGTAGGGTTTAGATGGGGCTGACCCCACCTGCTTGTGTTCCAGGGGTGGAGGCTTAACCCAGGCCTAGCCAATCTGTGAATTCTACCCGCCTAGTTATAGAGATCGACTCAGCAGTGGGAAGATGATATAAGTTGGTTTAATCAGGGTAAATCACAGGAGTTCATTTAGAACTCTTGGGAAAGAGAAACTGTCTATGTTTTGGATGGTTAAGGGAACAAGATGTAAGCCTGGCAGCTACCACAGAGAGACAGTCAGTCCAGGACTAAAGCTAGTGCAGAGGAAAGCAGAACCTTGAGATGGAGAGATAAAGATAAACCAATTTAAATTGTAAGACCCCATGACTGCAGCCATGCTGGGGTGCCCAGGACCACTCCTTCTGCAGAAGTCAATTTGTATTGGGCTTTCCTCCTTGATACTTGAAGGGCTGTCACTAACTCCCACAGACACCACCTTAGTCCTCTACCTATTCAAACCCAACCCATCCTTTGAGGCACAGTGCCTTCTGAAAGTGATGCTTGCTTTTCTAAGTTCCCAGAACACATACTGTTTGTGTTATCTAGTTAGTACTTATCTCCCACATTAAAAAGTTTACTTTTTCAAATGCACTTACTGTATCTCTGCAATTCTATAGTTTGGTTCCATGTTTTACTCTTTGGTGATCCCCATGGCCACTAGCATGTCTGGTATTTTGCAGTGTTTGCCAGATATTATTATTTGAATCCTTTATTCTCTTAGGCCAGTCAGAAGTGAATTATACCTCAGTACACATTGGAATACATGGAATTAACTAGAGATGGGTTTTTCAGAACCCTAACAACAGAATAGGGTTATTACATGTGGGAAAATTTTGAGAGACGATCTCTGCCCCTTGTCACCTGTGAGGAGGAGCAGTAATAGAATGTGGCTCTGTTTATATTTGTCCCATCAGACTGTAACAGCAAAGACTGGCTCTATTTTTTAAACTCTCCTCCAGTCAGTGATATATGTTCCCCAGTGCTTTGCACAGTGCCTGACACATTGTAGTTGCTTAATAAATACTTGTTGAATGAATGCTGCATTTACAGTACAGGGGGCTTTCAGATCAATTACCTATCCCTTACCAACATGGACGGGAAATGAAGTAAGAAAGGAATTTCTGGTTCTATGAAGCCAACACCTTCCTATCATTATTCTAAGCCCCGTCTGCAATCACCTTATTTCTCCAAATCACAATAATAAATAAAGCCATTCCTTAGGATGACAGATGAGGTGTAATGACAATAGCATGTTTGGGACTTCTAGGTCTGTGAAAAAACTGCTATGAATTCCAGACCCAACAAAGAAATGCTTACTGTCATTAGAATGAGTAAGTGGAGGGGTATGAAAGCTGAATCACAGGTTTAGAAAAAGGCACTGCCCTGGAATCTTCAACATATACACAAAGAATTCTGGGTATGGATCAGTCTTCTTTTCTCAGGTAACATTATGTAGCATTAGTTCCATAGCAGTTTTATGTATTATAAATTAAAGAAAATATAAACCACTTTTCCTCTAAATTGTTGGTTCTCTTACAGAAAGTATAAATGCAATAGTCATCCCCTGTCCCAACTCAATATTTTCCATTCATTCATTTCTTCATTTATTTTTCACTGGCCAAAGTTATCATCCTAAAAATTATTTTTGTTATTTCAGTGCTCTTGTCAAAAACATTCATTTGCTCCTATAGCACAGAATCCAAGCTAAACCAGATACCCAAGCCCTTCAGTGGTTTGACTCCAATTCACCTTTCCCCATATAGACTTTCCCCTGTCCCCTCATCCAAGCCTCTAACCCATTCACCTTTGTCTATTTACTCTTTCCTCTCTTTGCTTCTCACTTTTATACTCTTGAAATCTTTCTCTCTGTCTATTCAAGCATGTGTCCTCTTTCAAGTAATATTCTTTAGCCACACCAGTGAAAATTAGCTTTCTTTCCTCAATTCCTAGAGTATTGATGGTCATATCACTCATTTCTTTTATTGTCTCAGATTATTATCAATTCATGTGAATGCATCATCTCTTCTTTACTGTGAATGTCTTCATGGCAGAGATCACACCTTGGACCTCTTTGCATTGTGCCTTACATGTAATCTGGATTATTTCAATGATTATTGTTGTAATAACTTAGATGATATCCTTTCACTATTCATCCCTGGGGAGGGTTTATCATTTTTCATTTAGTAATGCCAATTGCCATAAAATTCTCAAAATTATAAATATTCATCATGGCTGAAATTAATCAGAATTATTTTCCAAAATGATCTGCTTTTACAAAGATGTTAATCTACCAGGTACTTTATAAATCAATTTAAAAAAACCCACCAGGTATCCAATAGAAAATGGGGAATGAGGTATGCATAAGCTAATGAATGGCTACTAACATGTGAAAAGATGGGTGTCTACAAAAAATTAAAGTGCAAATTGAAGTCAAATTTCTCCTTTCACTTTTGAGACTGATAAAGATTAAAAAATTAAAATTGCCAGTGAATAGTATAGAAAGAAGTGTGGAGAAATATCTACACATACTGCCTGGAGTACAAATTTGGTATAGCCTCTCGGGAGGGCTGTTTAGCAATATACATGAACATTTAAAATTTGCCTAACCTTATAGTGAAGAGTTTCACTTTTAGACATTCTCTCTACAGATATAATCATATAAGTACATAATCATTTCTACATGTTAAAAGATGTTCATTGTGGTATTATGTATAATAGCAGAAGACCACCTGGTGCACTTCAGTGGAACATTCACCCAAGGTTGAGTATCAAGCTGTGGTGGGGCTGGGACTTGAATCCAGGCAAGCCAACTCCATGCATATAAAGGCCAGGCTTTATTAGTGCCTGCTGAACGTACTTAGGGCCATTCTCTCAGGAGCTCAAAATCTTCTGTAGACATTGTCTGTTTTTTGGCCAGAAGGAAGAATAGTTAGAAATAAGTCATAAACATCAATACAGTCATTAAACAAGTCAGCAGTAGAGACAAGACTAGAATTCCTTCTTGACCCAACCCATAAAGCACTCTGCCATTTCTCATCTCGGTTTTGAGTTGACATACATTTATTTAACTTGGTGACATGTCTGCAGAAAAAAAATGTTCTAATGAATCTTTCAGGGTGTTCTGATAGCTGCTCTGTTTTGAACTGTATCTGATGAATGATTTATATATTAGATTTATTAAAAACACGTCCATCACTTTGGGGTCTTGGGTGGATAGTAAAAGGAAGAATATGGCATATTCAACCCAGCAGTTATGATTTCCCATAAATAGCTAAAGGATGGCCCACTAGGGGATGTCAGATTAAAAAGATGCTCTGAGAAGGTGAGTGGACTTGGGCTTTCTATCTCAAGGTTCAGAAACAGAATTACCACAGAAAATAGCCTTGCCTTTATTCCCTATGGCTTAAAACTTCATATTTCTTTTGCAAAGGCAGGCAACAGATTCTTTTCCTGCTGGGTTTGCCTTGCAAAACTCCCACTGCATTTGGACAAAATGGAATTCTCACAATAGGATACAAACACAAGTGCCACATGCCTAATGAATTTAGGAAGGAGAAAGATCAAAAGTACAAAGATCTTTCAAATCAACATTGGTACACAAATCCATAATTCTTTCTAGGAAGTCAACTGCAGAAGGGACACCAGAGGACAGGGCATAAAGGTTCAATGCATTCTCCCTGTCTATGTTTCTTAATTAAATTTTAGGACATACCAAAAATATTCTAGGATTTTGAAGAGAAAAAGGTAAAAGGGTTGTTAAGAGCAAACAATTTCAAGATTCATCTCTGAAAGCTAGGCTAATAAATCAACCTGGATTAGTCTGCCAAAAATATGAAAATATAAAAACATAATAAATTAGTCAGTTGTCCATGGCTATAATCTGTTGCCTGATGCCAGATGTACTTATGATAGGAAAAACAGCTGGCTTTAAAACAGCTGGAAAATGTTAAGCACTTATATAACACATTTTTAAAGAAGTATCAGATGGGTTGGTATCTTATTAGGGTGTGCAGTTAAAAGAAGTGGCTATGATTTAACTTGGACCAATGATAAGTTTTTCCATTTTAGCATTTCAGTGTTCATTTAGGGAACTGTAATACCATGTAGAATAAATCCGTTATTAAATCAATGCATTCATTATCTGAAATAGAAGTTTTATTCAATCACTGTATTTTGATAGAGTAGACCATTATACATGAGTAGGAGATAATGGATTGAAGAGAGTGTCCTTGAAGGAGAGAAGCTCAGGTCTCCTTTCTTGTACATTCCCAGGAGACAAGTCAGTTTCTGATGCCATCAAGACTTCAGAAGGCTGGCAGGGACTGTGAGGCAACCCTATATGGTATAACAAATCAGTGCATGAGCCAGCTAACCATGTAACTGGTGAGAGGAAGGAATGAAATCACTTCTGCTTAAAATCTGTCGATGTCATCTTTTAATCTATTTAGGGTGATCAGCTCAGCTGGCTTTATGGCAACGCAGCCATGTGTGTGGTAAGGACTCACTAGAAGCCATCATCAAAGTTAGTAAATCTGTTTCTGCTCTCTCCAAGCTCTACTTGCTTAGCCTGATGTGTCCATTTCTCTTACCACCCAATGATTAGAAAAAGAGCAAGAACGCTAAGGAGTGATAAGAGGGAGGATGAGACACACTAGGCAGACATGCACATATACAACAAAGATCTGAAAAAAAAAATTCTAATAGGTATTTTCACAGCCTGATACATATAAGCAAGAGGGAAATCAAGGCTCGTTTAAAAAGTGCTTACTTTCCTATAACTGCCTGTAACTTTGTGTACTGATAGTCTTCTAACACAGCTTTGTATTTTGGATGCTGAAGTAGTCATCAGCATAGACTAACTTTGATACAATCACTAAATCCTAAATTCTTCTAAAAAGAGGTCATGGTTAATATAATCAAGGAAAGAGAATAAAATTGGCCTACTTTTGTATTTTTAGATGATTCCAGAACTCAAAATCAAATATACATATATATTTGTGTATCCCAGTATAAAAACCTTGCTAGTTAAATATCAGTGTGAAAGTCTATAACCTAATGGAAATATTCTTAAATTTCAAATCCGGAAAGTGTTACCTTCTATACAGCATCCTGGATTTCTTGCTACTATAGTCTAAGTGCATACACTGCTCCAAAGATCTCTGGATCATTCTCTTTGGCAGCAGCAGATCTGGGAAATTATGAAAAAACATCCACCAGTATAAATTGTCCTAAAAGACAGTTACACCTATTAACTGTTTGCATTTATTTACACATATAAGTTCCATCATCATATTGATAGAAACTGTTTCTGTTAAAACCCTGAGGAAATGAAAGGGAGACGAAAGGGGGAGAGAAAAAAAATGGTTTGGTAAGGGCAGAATCAGCAGCCCCAAAACAGTTCAAAAACTATCCTTCTCATAGGGATATTTCAAATTTTCCTACCTTGTAAAAGGAAGGGAATAAATCTTGATTGGGAAGGAGTTATCATTTATGATTATGTCTTGAACCTTTGCATTGTTTTTCCACTTTTCAGCACTTGAGTGAAAAGAGAACAGGGGATAGTGACTCCCCTTCTGAAGCAAGGCAGGCCTAGGGTTGGGCCAGCTCCAAATCTAGGTCATAATTAATGTGTCCTCCACTGCACCTTCCACCTGGAGCTCAAATGCAGTGCTGAAATGCATCACATTGCAGGTGATTTGCTTTTTCTGAGCCCAGTATGAGAGTAATTTATAAGGGAGGAGACAGAAATGGGTGATCCTTGTAGAACATAGTGTCTTCATATTGCCAAAGAGTCCCATACTTACCCCTGATTAACATGGAAACAAGGGAAATTTGGAGAACTCTCAAGAGGCTTTAGTCATATACTGTAGTTCATACAATATTCCCCACTTTGGCTTAGAACTGAGACCCTTTTGAAAAGGTAGCACTTTTCTTCACGGCAAAGGAGCCATTCATGTCAATGGGTATTTCACAGGTCCTAGGGTCAGAATGTAGGCTGATACTCTTGGGGTAAGTACTAGCCACCCTTCTTAACTGCCAGCATTTATCTGGTTGAAATGGTTCATATATGTACCTTCGTTAAATCTTTACTCAAGCTTTTAATGACCCTTCAAAAAAGTATTACCTTTCTTTCCTGTTTTCTCAGTGCTAAAAAGGGGGCAGCTTTTCCATTTCCTTCTTTCCGTCTTTCTGTCTTTTCTAGGGCTACTCCCCTGGCATATGGAAGTTACCAGGCTAGAGGTCGAATAGGAGTTGCAGCTGCTGGCCAAAGCCAGTGCCACAGCAACACGGGATCTGAGCCGCTTCTGCAACCTACACCACAGCTCACGGCACGTCGGATCCTCAACCCACTGAGCAAGGCCAGGGATTGAACCCGCAACCTCATGGTTCCTAGTCGGCCACTGTGCCACAATGGGAACTCCCCATTTCCTTCTTGTACTGACATTGGGCCTTGGCTTTTGACTATTTTAATTCTGTAAGAAACCCTAGAATGTGGAAGCATTGTCTTTATTTACTCATTAAGGAACAAAGTCCCTTTTCAACTTGAGGTCTAGACTATAGAAGCCTGAAGAAGTTAGGCATAGAAGCTGTATATTAAAGAATCTCACCATGAAAGTAACGTAAAGGTACATAAAGGCTACAGCTGTTAATTGTGAGGATAAACAAGGTAGTGTATATTATTATGGCCTGCGATGTATTCCCTCCAAATTGATATGGTGATGCCCTACCTCCAGTATCTTATGATGTGACTGGATTTGGAGACCGGGCCTTTGAAGTGGTAATTAAGGTAAAATAAAGTTATATGGGTGAACCCTAATCCAATATGACTGGTTAATTTATAACAAGAGGCGATTAGGACACAGATGACACAGACAACACAGATTAAGATTATGTGAGGGGGTGAGAAGGAGGTCATCTGCAAGTCGAGGAGAGAGGCCTCAGAGGAAACCAACATGCTGACACCTTGATCTTAGACTTCTAGCTTCTAGAACTATAAGAAAACAAATTTCTGCCATTTAAGGCACCCGGTCTGTGGTATTTTGTTATGGCAGTCCTAGAAGATGAATTCAGATTTGAAAGTGCTTGTGATTTATAGAGTATTATTCACATGCTAGTTATCATCATTTTATTATGAAGAACATACTAAAAATAAGAGGGAGGGAGAAGGGGTGTCATGGAGGAGATGGAGAGTGGAAGGCTGCCTGGACACACAAAATCAATACAATCAATAAGGGTGTATTGAATGTTGAGTATGTGTTAGGTGTACCAAGATAATCAGATAGGCTTTTTTTTTTTACCCCTAGCAAATGTCAGCCTGATAAGGAAGGTACTGAAAGTACTAAGAAGCCTGGGCAGTTACTTCAGCTTGCTGAGTGTGGTGAATAGAGGTAGGGGAGAGGAGAGCTTGCAGAGTTTTCATAAAGAGAGCACATTTAAAGATTCAGAAACTGGGGAGTTCCGTCATGGCTCAGTGGAAACTAATCTGACTAGCATCCATGTGAACACAGGTTCAATCCCTGGCCTTGCTCAGTGAGCTAAAGGATCCGGCCATGAGCTGTGGTGTAGGTTGCAGACATGACTCGAATCCTGTGTTGCTGTGGCTGTGGTGTAGGCCAGCAGCTACAGCTCTGATGTACCCCTAGCCTGGGAACCTCCATATGCCATGGCTGCAGCCCTAAAAAAATAAAAATAAAAATAAAAAAATAAAAGATTCAAAAACTGGGTAAGACTTTGCCAAGCAGATGACATGGGGGCAGAGGAGGAAAGACATCAGAAAGACACACACGAGGTATGCCATATTGCTGGAAAAAAGCACACAGTGTGCTGGTAGTATGGAAAACACATGGGAGAGTTGTAGAGGGCCTTGAATGCCGTGTGAAGGGAGCTGGATGCTATCATGTAGGCAACAATGAAGAAAAACGTGTTGTTTTTTATTATCTCAATATTTCTTTGCTTTCTGCCCTTATGTTTTTCTCACTTCCATTGTACCTCTTTATTCAGATTTCAAGTGCCTTCTCTCTCCCAGTCTGCCAGTTTCCATCAGCCAAACTGCTCCTTAAAAGCCGTCTCTTATAGAGGCTTAAGAGATTTTCCATCTACCCCGACCCTTGAAAGGTAATTGATGGCCTGGATGTCCTAGACCTTGTGCAAGTTTTGTCACCGAATTTGATGGATTTTTTAGGGAAAGTCATTTTTGTAATTTGTTAAGAACTGACGATAAGAGTTACTCAGAGAGATCAGTCAAAGTATGTTGGGTTGCAAGAAACATTGATTGACTGGGTGAGCAAAATGTGTCTAAAAGTTGATGTATACCCCGTTCTCTGGCCTGAGCTTATTCATTCCCTCTCTCTCTGGATCTGAATTAAAATAACATCTATCAATTATGGAGCATGCCAAACAGTGTGAAACAAGTTATGAGACTAATTGGAGATACATGCCATTCCTTGGAGAAGTTTCAGTGGGAATTTTTATTGATTCATGTTTATATATCACAGGGAAAAATGAAGGTCACATTCACCCTTTATTCAAAATAAACCTCATCACATGTACTCAAATAGCTACACAGAACCTTTTGACTGTCGTAGGGAAGCTGAAGGACACTGCAGAATATGCATCCAAACAATTAGGTGGTGGAAGAACATGTTAAATGTCTAAAAAGACAGAAATTGTCTTTTATCTCATTTTCTGCTCCTGTGTAACAACGTGAAAATTGGAAGTAAATGTATATGCTTCTCTATCTTCACTACACTAATAAAAAAACTTCCAACTTGGAAGTTTTTTGATGGAGTTAGTTTTTATGTTTTTAGAATTTATTCTTCAACAGATTTTTAAAATTCAGTATATAATTTCATTTATAGAAAGGCCATTCTTAGAGAAGAAGGATAAATGACATAGTTAAGAATAAGGGCTCTGATGTCAGATCACCCTAGTTCAAGTCTCAGTTCTTCAGTTTGTAATGATGTGTTTTAGTCATTTTTATCTCTTTGTACCTTAGAAGATCACTGTGAAGATTAAATCAAATGATGGAGGTAAAATGCATGCTTAGCACGATAATTAGTGAAAATAACAATCTGCTATATAGAAAAGAACATTCTCTGCTAAATGCTGGGCTTCAAAAGTGAGTTGATAAGGAAACCATACTAGATGCCAAATACAGTTGTCATGTACAACTATAACCTCTCTGATCGGTGGACAAGAAATGATGATGATGTAATTGGTAAAACGTAATATCAGAAAAATCAGGAGTTCCCATCGTGGCGCAGTGGTTAACGAATCCGACTAGGAACCATGAGGTTGTGGGTTCGGTCCCTGCCCTTGCTCAGTGGGTTAACGATCCAGCGTTGCCATGAGCTGTGGTGTAGGTTGCAGACGTGGCTCGGATCCTGCGTTGCTGTGGCTCTGGTGTGGCTCTGGTGTAGGCCGGTGGCTACAGCTCCTATTCGACCCCTAGCCTGGGAACCTCCATATGCCGCGGGAGCAGCCCAAGAAATAGCAAAAAGACAAAAAAAAAAAAAAAAAAAAAAAAAGAAAAGAAAAAGAAAAAGAAAAAGAAAAAGAAAAATCAGTCCATGTACAAGTTTCAACCAGAGATTCAGAAGCAGCTGACTTTACACAGTTCTATCAGGGAGCTGAAAGTTCAGAGAGTTTGTGTTGGTAGAGAATATTTTTGAACTCTTGAAGGAAAACATGTTCTTACCTAGGTAGAAAAGGTCATTTTGGGTCTTATTGCCTAACAAAAGGTCTGTGAATTGCAGTATTAACATCCTCAGGGCAGCTTTGCCTCAGACAAAGACATTTCAGAATGGTGCTGTGAACAGTTAGTGTGAAGAGCTCATTCCTCAAGCAGAGTGGTGCCGTTCTTGTCTGGTGGCCTAAGTGCTAAGCCAGCATGCCACAGGGTTCACAGGTACCAGAATAGTGCAGGTGCCATTTTGTCCATATCCATCTCTAACAAATGTCTGGAACTTTAAATGCAAAAAAAAAAAAAAAAAAAAATTATGAGTTTTCACTGTTGACCTTGCACAGAGCAGGTGCACAGTCAATAGCTACTGAATACATTTATCTACCACTGCAAAGTCAGTTTCCTTGGGGGTAGGACAGGGATAAAGACTCTAGTATCTTGTACATGTCCGACCCCAAGAACCCACTGTGTGTGGTTCTGTGTTATGTTTTGCCTAAGGAAATCTCCATTATCATACCAAATGGTACCAATGTTAAAATATTTACCAGGTCTCCAAATTTTCAGATTTCTTCATCTTAACAGAAATTCTACTTTTAACATGATTGAAATGAAAATGTCTTTCCCTAGATCTGAAAGTGATGTTAAGGTTAAGGTTATTTAAAGTAAAAAAAGGAAAGCAACCTTAAAGAAACATTTAAGACCAAATCTAATGCTGATAAAACCAGCAATATCAGAAGGCACATTTGCTATTAATTTGATGATGTTAATCATGGAAGTGAAATATGAGATGCTGACATTAAAAATATGGAGTTGGAAGAAATATTAAGTTATGTATTTTATTACTAAATAATAGAAACACAAGAGGAAAACAAAAATCTTTTCAAATATCATCCAACTTCTTAGTACAATAAAAATTTCTCATATGGCAGAATTTCCTCTCTAAACTGAGAAATTCTCTTGTAACTAAAACTGTCATGAAGTTGCCACATTAGACTAATGACCTTTAGTTATAATTGGAATAATTGAATTTTAGATTGTCAAGAAAACGGAACTGAAATTCATAAAATTTGCCAAGAGAATAGCTCTTTGATACGCATTTGACAATCTGAAAAATATGACAGCTTAAAAAAATGAACCTGCTATTGCATTATCCAAGGGCAAAGCAAGCACTTGAATATTCTTTTTAAAAGCATTTCCTCCATCATGATCTGAGGATTAAAAAATAGCTCAACCATTTTTGTCGAAGTTGCAATACATTTGCTTTAAGTCTTTTTTGGAGTAACATTTTATCAGGGAAAATATTTACATGAATCCTGTACCCAATGTAAGGATCATTTATAGCTATCTTATTTTAATCACATCTGTGATATACTCACACACAATCTCCAGTTATGCAGAGTATGGAAGAAATAGGCAAATTATTTAATGGGATGAAAATTATACTGTATAGGAATTAAATATTTTGAATTTCTGTGGATTAAGAAGAATGAATTTGTTCCTGAATATTCCTAAATTTATTCCACATTGAAAATTGTTGACACTGCAGTTGAATATTGACAGAAGTAGGGCTGATCAATGTTGAACCTTCAGGGTCAAAGGACTTCATGTTTGGTGTAATAAGCAACTTAGTATAGGTATTACAGTATTTCAGTAAAGTAACAATTATTAAGGGTCAGGCAAGGTTTCTGTTATAAACTCTAATTCAGGGAGGCTTGGGGAGGCATACTTTCAGTCTCCAAAGGCATATGATAGATGATTGAAGCAAGATGATGGTTTGGAAATAAACAAAGAAAGTGAGTCATTATACTCAAAGTTGAGGAATTATTTCCATTCTCCAGATTCAAACCCCATCTTTTCTTAACATCTCCACAGACCTTTTATGAAATCTTTAAACCCAGGAAGCTTTAGATGAGAGGTAAATCTCTTTTGAGTTTTTAAGTGGCTTGAAATCTTTACTTTTGAAAATTATCTAGCACATTCAAGTAGGCTATAAATTGTAAACACAACCAAAGGGAGCTCTGTATCTATTCAACCAGATATGGTTCAATGAAATCTCAGAAACACCACACTTTCCACTTAGTTGTGTGTGGAACGTTAGTAGCACATGGAAATCATTATTTTTTATTCAAACATGCTTGATCATATTGCTTAAGGCTTCGTTTTTCACCAAATCTCACTTTTTATGTAACTACAAAATAGTGTTTTAATTATTTACTTTAAAATATGTGTTGGACATACTGTGATTTCAACTTGAAAAAAGCAAACAGTAATGTAAATATAAAATATAACAAATACTTTATAATAATAAAATAGTGATGAAATAGATAATTATGTAGACGTATATATTGCTTGGCCTAGAATTCAACAGCATAATTTAAAAAAATAATAATTAAGGAATACATTAACATAAAATTTTAAAAATTAAAATGTAGAAGTTTGATAATGTGGAATTTGGGTTTGAAAGAAAGGATAGCATATCTGAACAGAGGAGGAGGGGCTAAGGTACTAACTCCAGTACCTTCTGCCTGTTCTAAGCCCCATATAGTCACAACTTCTGAATCTTCAAATCCTTCCTGGGTAGACACTAAGTGGTCTGCCCTCCTGCGACCTTTCTTCTAGAATTCAGAATGTATAGATACATTCATACAATAGAAGTGGGCATTGATCACTCAAGGAAGAAACTGTGCACTTTCAGTTTCCATTACATTAAACAAAATACTCATTAGTGCTTGGCATTTTCCCAAGCAGACACAATCTAGGTGTCCACTGAGGCCTCATTCTGCAGTTAAGAAGTTTAAAAAGACCTTTAGACATCAGCTAGGGACAATTAAGGGGTGGGTAAAACTCCTTCAGGGTAAGAAGCCTGGAATTACTGGAAACAAACACACAGAATATCAACTGCAAACTAGACAAACTATCTCTAAGATCAGTTAGCTATTTAAGGAGAGAAAGACTAAAGATCTCTCTGCTTAATCATCATTACCTTTCTTTAAAAAACTGCGATATGCTTTACTCTGGGAGTATTCAGTCATATTAAACCAAAACCACATCTAGATATGTGGTAGAAAAAATAATCTGATGGAAACCTGTCATCACAACGTAATTATTCCTATCATTTACCCATCCAGAAACTAAGTCTCTATATACTAAGAGGTCATAATAATGTGGGTTTGGTCTGAAATCCATTAAAACTGTTGAAACATGTTTTATTGCTAAATAGCCACTTTCATATCCAAAGCAGCTTCTAGAAAATACTAGAGAGCAACTACTTGCATGCAGGTCAGACTTACAGAAGTATTTTCCAAAGTGTTTCTTTCTTTCTTTCTCCCTCCATTCCCTTGCATCCATCCATTCATCCTCCATCCCCCAATCCTTTCATCCAGCAAGCATTTATTAAGTACTACCTGCCAGGTACTGTGCCAAGTTCAGGGGCTACAATACAAAGCCAGTCAATGCTTAGGTGTACATGAAGTTACAGGCTAGCTTCTGAAGTAAATGATTTTGTGTGATCTATGTTGTTGTCAGTATTTAAAGTAACCATATTTGAGAAATCCTCATGGAAGACAAGTACTTCAAAAATTTTTGTAGGCCAAACTTCAAATTTAATTCATGTCACTTGTTCCTCACCCTCTGGGTGGGAGAATGGGAAGAAAAGTTTTTCATGGTACAATTTCTCTTATTTGGAGGAGACATTTGTCTTTCTACTTTGGCTGAGATAGTCTAATCTACCCGAAAGTTTTGGGAATAAATGTTAAATATACACTCTTTCTCCAAAGGATGCTGTGTTATCTAGCCACGAGGAATGTATGAAAGAATAGCAAAAGGAAAGAATGTATGCTTCACGTGGAACATGCAAACCTCCGTGAGTTTGCCACAACATGCTCTCCCTGCCTTTTAACTCAAAGACACCATTCTATCAGTACTTAACACAGATCTTTACATCCCAGAGCTAATAATGCTTCCCAGCTACAGCTGGAAGCATCTGACAAGCAGTGTGTAGTCGGAAACCTCACAGGGGATAAGGTTCCTAATAGTCAACTATGAGTTCAAATCCCGTAAGAGATGCCCCTGGTGTGCAGAGCACTTAACCCTTCGACCAGTACCAACATGACTATTCACAAATTATTGATGTCCCTAAATCCCTGGCAGATTGCAGACAGTTCTTGTATCCATCGAAGCCCAAGCATATGGCCACTAATGGGATGGATTAAAAAAACACATATACACATTGTCTTTGCTACGCTAATATAAAGCCACTGAAATGCTAGAAGGTGATTGAACTGGACGAAACACTGTTAAATACATGCTTAGCCTCATGTTATGGATCATTTCCATTGACATCTATCTGCGTCCTTGGTACAGTTTAATTAAAGCTGTCTGGAACAAGTCTGCCCTCTAAATGATCGGCAGAACAGTGAAAAGGTGAAACACGAGGAGGCTTGAGGCCTTTTTTGTAAAGCACTCAAATGACTCTGTGGTTAAGGAGAGCAGCAGGGAAGAAATTCGTTTTCCAAATTAGCTAGCCATTAGGCTTTTCTGTAAGAGAAGGCAAGGCTCCTTCTGATGCCGTCTTGGAATACCAGAAGCTAAGGTGGTAGTACTGGATCTTAAGAACTCAAACTGAGCCGTATTCTGTTACAAAATAGATATCCCTTATTTGTTTGTTTCTAAAGCAGTAAATATTACAGCAGACTTTTAAAAAACATTTTATTGGAGTATAGTTGACTTACAAAGTTGTATTAGTCTTAAGTGTGTAGCAGAGTGAATCAGTAATACATATACATATATCCATTCTTTTTTCCCATATAGATTATTACAGACTATTGAGTAGATTTCCCTGTGCTGTACAGTAGGTCTTTGTTAGTTATCTACTTTATATGTAGTAGTGTGTATATGTTATTCTCATCCTCCTACTTTATCCCTCCCCTATGGTTTCCCCTATAGTAACCATAAATTTGAACTCAAAATCTGTGAGCTTGTTTCTGGTTTATAAGTTCTTTTGTATTATCTGTAGAAAAATTTATTTGTAATTATTTTGCAAAATATAACTCCTAAATGGAACAATTTTGCCTAAAATAGTCTCTTTCTTCAGGTAGTTTTGCAACTAGATGGCAGGAACATCATCTATTTCATTTATTTGCACAGCAGATAGAATACTAGCATGGTAAGTAGACAGCTTTAAACAACCAAGATGGTTCTTGAATACCCTTCATGTTTCCAGCACTGTTAAGGTGCTAGGGAAACAAAATAAAGTATGGATCCAGGGCATAAGAAATGTGGGACGTAGTTAAGAGACTCAATCTTAAATTAGCAAATTATATCTACTTCTTTTCCATGCCACTTTCTCCCCTTTATTATGACTTTATTTAAAGAGATTTAAAATAAATTATATTTGCTCTTTAATACCAGAATTAACTGTACATAACAAAAGTATCCAAAGGACTGTGTTAAAAAGTTGCATTCATTGGCTTCTCCGCACAAATCCATCAGCCATGATGTGGGCTGATCCTCTTCATTTAATATTTATTTGGTATCCGCTTCATACAGGACACTGTATCCTTATTCCTCCACTCCCACCCCACATGACTGTCTTTCTCTGTTACAACATGTTCATCCAGACTGTGAGAGGTAACAGTAGCACTAAACAGAAAAGCACTCCTAAATTCACGTAGGGTGTGGTTCTGAAGGATAGATTATTTTAGCCCTGATACCTAACAGAAATTAGTCAGACCTGAAAGATATTCTATTGAAGCAAATAGGTCATAAGTTAAAGCTTATTAAATAGGACAACCTTTCTTGAGTGCTTAAGTGACACTGTGTTGGGAACTCTGGGGAATAGGAAGCAAGTACAAGCATCCTTAACAAACTCAAAAACCAGAAGGATGTACATCCTGAAAGTCACCAAGAAATAATGGTGTTAGATGAGCAAAAACTGGAAACTACAGGGCAGGCTAAAGGACCCAGCTGAACACAGTTGTCCAGCTGTCTTCATGAAGGCACCAGACATGTGAGTTAAGCTGGCTTGAGCCCTCTGGATCAGTCAGCTATCATATAAATTCCTATGAGTGACTCTTGTTAATGCCATATGGAGCAGAACAATTGCTCAGCAGAATCTCACTCAAATTTCTGATTCACAGAATCATGAGATATAAAACAGTGGTGGTTGTGTAAGTTACTGAATTTTGGAGAATTCTGTTATGCAGCAATGTATAACTAGAATGGAGGCAATGTAATAAACGGAACATGTCGTAAGCTCTCAAATTAGAATTATAGTAGTAGAAACTGATAAGAGGGACATGTTGGGGAAAAAGATCCTAAGTTTTCCTTTGTGTTTACAACAAGTTAACCAAAATTTTTTTTCTGTACAGGGCTTTGTGGGCTGTGCTGTCTCTGTTGCTGCTACTCAACTGTGTCATTGTGGGGTGAAAGAAGCCATAGACAATATGTAAATTAATATGTATAGCTGAGATTCAATAAAACTTCATTTATAAAAACAGGCTGCTGGTCAAAGTTGGCTGTGGGTCATAGATTGCTTACCCTTGTTTTATAATGTGTGAGATACTAAGGAAAATTCAACTGGAAATGTGCTACACATAGTTGATGCACAGGAATGGGGCTTCATGACAAGTCAGGGTTGGAGATGTGGATTGGAATTTAGATAAATATTCTTGAAGAGAGCCTAGGATACTACTGTTATATCTTCCTAAGTTTGCTTTTACTTTGTTATTTCTTTCTTTTTTTTTTTTTTTTTTTTGTCTTTTTTTGTCTTTTGTTGTTGTTGTTGTTGCTATTTCTTGGGCCGCTCCCGCGGCATATGGAGGTTCCCAGGCTAGGGGTTGAATCGGAGCTGTAGCCACCGGCCTACGCCAGAGCCACAGCAACGTGGGATCCGAGCCGCGTCTGCAACCTACACCACAGCTCACGGCAACGCCGGATCCTTAACCCACTGAGCAAGGGCAGGGACCGAACCCGCGACCTCATGGTTCCTAGTCGGATTCGTTAACCACTGCGCCACGACGGGAACTCCTGTTATTTCTTTTAAATGATATTAGGATAGTTGGTAAACACATTAGTGGGCTGAGGGATTACTTGAATCTTTAGGTGGTGCCAGTGAACCAGGGAATTTATAATCTGGAGACATCCAGAGGACAAAATCAAATGGATTTTCAGATATATTAATAATGGTCCTGGGTCCATTGTCAGTGGTTTTCAAACTTATACAATTTCAACCCAATGTATTTCATGAGTAAGTTGGACTATTCTAGAACCATTTTTCTAAGTGTGGGTAATATCCTAATTTTTAATGTATATCACATTTATGATTTATTTGAATAATTATAAGTTTGGCAGTATTTCTTGCTTATATTTGAAGTGCATCTATAACATTAATCTCCAAGTATTTATATCCCAAACTATCCTGAAAAGTCAGTGGTTATTTTCCACAATTTATGATATGTTGAAGGCATTTTATCATGCTCTTTACTGTTATGTCATGGGAAAAAAGTGTGACCTTTGAAGAAATAAAACAAGCAGCTTTTTAGTTCTCCTGCATATCTGTTAAGTTTATGGATATTTATTTTAGGCTTTATAAAAATTCTATCAGGCAGCTAAACAATTTAGACTCACACAGCATGTAAATTCTAATAAACAAGGGCTCTTTACCCTTCCACCTATTGCCCTCCATGTGCTTGGTACAGGGTGCAGCTATTCAGAACAAATGCTGATAGTCTGCTTAAAATCCTTATTATAACTAATGCAGGTGTGCAAAAGGGTTCTGGTGAATATTCAAAGGTTTTTGTTTTTGTTTTTGTTTTTTTTTAATCCATTTAAGACAAAGAATGGTTTGAACAGTTCTGTTTGGGGCCACAAAAAGAGCAATCTGGGTAAGAAGTGAAGGCTTCTTATGGTTCCTGCATTTGATAAATACAGACCTTGCAGCATCGCCTCACAGACCTGTGATCTCAAGCCCTCACCTTTAGACTTCTTTCCTCCTTGAGAGAAAAATGATTAGTAAGATCTTTCTATTAGATACGCTAGCAGTTTCTGCTAGAAAGAAGTTTTTAATAATATTGAATTTCAAAGAATATGAGGCAAGGCTTGATTCTAGACACTAAGACAAACCCAGTTTAAGCTGATGCCATAGCTCTAAAGAAGGGCCATCTGTTCAGCTCTAATAGTATTTTCTTTTTTTTTTTCACCTTTGTAGCTTAGTTTTAAACCCTGTCTGGGACACCTGCTCGATGTGAAATGATACTGGCAGGTCTCAGTCCATTTGTGGCTAGCTGAAATTTTCCATCTTCCTTTCCAGAAAAATGGTCCATAAGGAAATTAAGTGAAAAGAGTGAGATGTCACACATGGATTCACGTGTAGGTGTGCTAGAGGCCTAGATAATCTTCCTGTGTGAAAAGTACAATATAAATTCAGCACTGGTTCATTGGTTCATCCACTTTGCTTCTCAGCAGCTCTCTAACACCTGAGGTCTCCTGTCTCCTAAAGATGATGCAACTTTAGGGATATCTTTTTACTATTCTAAGCCCCTGCACAATTTGAGCTGAGATTGTAGCATGGCTTGAAATTGGCTGTGATTTGCGGCTTCATTTAAACAGGGACGGTGTATGAAAGTAGTGTTAAGAGGTACATGTTCTGTGCTTTTTTACATTATGTAAATAGATCTAAAGTCTCCAGAAATAACAAAGAATATTCAGAGTTTATGAGTAAACAGATTAGATGCCTTCAGACCACATACTACTCAAGAGAAAAAGTGTACACCATATGTTACTATAACCCAAGGCAATGTTCCTATGTGGTATGAATTTTGATGTCAAAAGTCAATAAAGTCTTTTCCATATAAATTTAAAGCCACCAAAAAGTTCACTGAATTTACTAATACACAATTAGTTTCTTGTTACAGATAATTTCTATTGATCCAAATCTGGTTTGTCAGCATGGATTAATCAAAATTGTTAGGAATTGAGATCTGGGTGGCTCAAGGGATCCATTCCTGGGCTACAAGCCTTTCACCCCCAGGTCACTGTTTTCAATACTTAAAGGAGTTTTGAGAGGCCCATTTGACAGCTGGTGTGAAACAAACCAGTACTTTCAACTAAGTCCCTCACACAGATTCATCGTTCCTTATATTCAAAGACACTATCACTTATTTGTCTGATAGTCTATGTAAAGTGAAAAATTATTGCCTTATCAGCAGTCCTGGTTATTATTCATCGATATGTTCATATTTCTAATCTCCTATGGTAAACAGTAACAGTTGTTATCTTTAAGGCCTGCTGTATGTAATTATTGAATATTTATCTCAGTATGACATTTTCCTGCAAAGGAAACCAGCTGATCTCTGATTGGCTCCTCAGACAATTATATAATCTTTCCTTTGCAGAATAAACTGTAGAAATGTTTCTTTTCTGGAAATTATTTGTGTGTATCTCCTTTGTTTGCCTTTCAAGGTCTTTTCTGAGGTGCCGGTTGTAATGTTCTTATGTTTCTTATTAAATAAAAACTCCAGGTCCATGTCCTCCAGATAGATGGCTTCCTTGGAGAAATACTATTCCTAGCAGTTCTTGGGTTAGATGATTATCCTTCACTTTCTTAGTGGTTGGGAGGCTTTTAACCTTATCCTGGGCATGCATGGTGATCTGCT
This sequence comes from Sus scrofa, assembly GCF_054392235.1. NCBI lineage: Eukaryota > Metazoa > Chordata > Mammalia > Artiodactyla > Suidae > Sus > Sus scrofa. The sequence goes on along the minus strand of NC_139383.1, from coordinate 145,295,657 downwards.
AGGTAGCACATAGGCCCTGATCTTTGATCTCATCACAGGAGGTCAAAGATCTGAAGACTGCTCTTTCTTTCAGCCCTCAACCTGGTTGAAGTTGCTAAGACTATTCACTTTATTCAGGGTGAATCAGGTAATCTTGTTTTCTAGATCTTTTACAACTGTAGTATTATAGATTTTGTTGCCAGGGGCCAAACACCCTGTTCTTTCTTGACTTGGTTGAAAAATTATTAGAGGAGTTCCCTTGTAGTGTAGCAAGTTAAGGATCCGGCATTGTCAGTGCTGTGGCATGGGTTCGATCTATGGCCCAGGAACTTCCACATGCCAAAGGTAAGGCAAAAAAAAAAAAAAATTAATAGACTTCTATTATAATTAAAATGGCTATTTAGAAAGAACTTTGGTTACTCAGGATAAAAGAAAAGAGATTTAACTATCCTGGATCATTTATGAAGCTTTGCTACTTTCCTTTGCTAAAGTTTTTCAATATCTGGCTCACCTATGAAGCTATACATCTAGGAAGTTAAACATAGTGACTTGAGCTAGAGATAGTACCTATACTGACTACTGTACTGTGAATTCAAGTTCATGGTTTTTAATAGTATGAAAAATAGGAAGTATCTAGTGCTTTCTTTAGTATTCTCAGAGGAAGCTCATGGTAACCTTTGGGTATTTTGGAGGAAACAGCCTGGTTCTCTACTCCTGGGCTGTGCATATATAATGAAGCCAGCTTGGGAGAATGTCTCAAAAATAGAGATCATGTGTTGGAGGGGCCAAGGGAATTACTAGTTATCCACAGGTCCATGGCTACTTAATTTGAGGTCTCATTGCTATGGAACTGGAAGTAAAGGTGTAGGTTCTCATTAAACCAAGCAGGGGAGCTTCATGTATTCCAGATGTTAGGGAAGTAGCCAATTTCAGATTACTGACAGAAATTACTCCAAATTGATTTGAGTCCTCGTGGTTCATAAAGCTATAGATGTGGAAGGAAGAAGAACAATCATTTGATTTCAAGTAAATGAATGGAGCTGACGTAGCTAAGTTTTGTTTTTGTTTTTTTTTTTCTTCTTAGTCTAGGGAAGGGAAAGCAGACAGTTGCTTTCATAAACTTCTTGAGGATAGAGCTATCCTGGATTCTTCCTTAGAATCTCTACTCTTCTCCTAGAGATAGGCTGTAGATAAGTATAGTAAAAGCATTGAATTCCATGGGTTTTATTTTCTTCTCAGTCTTCCCATAACACCCTGTATGCATTTAAATTACAGCATCATACTGCACTACAGCTGTTCACCTACATTTCCTTCTAAATGGATAATGAGGGTGGTAACCATATGTTATACATCTTTATATTCTCAGACCAAGGATAGACTGGCACATTACCTGAACTCAACAAATGTATGGCAGAGTTTCTTTTGTGGCTTAGAGGTAACAGACCTGAGTAGTATCCATGAGGACATGGATTCATCCCTGACCTCGCTCAGTGGGTAAAGGATCAGGCGTTGTCATGAGCTGTGGTGTGGGTTGCAGATGCGGCTTGGATCTGGCCTTGCTGTGGCTGTGGTGTAGGCTGGCAGCTACAGCTCCGATTGGACCCCTAACCTGGGAACATTCCTAGCCTGGAGTGTGCTGCAGGTGTGGCCCGAAAAAAAAAAAAAAAAAAAAGTATGACAATGAGTGATAGGAGAAACCAGAGAGTAACACCAGGTCTTTCATACTTCTTTTTATCATACTCTTTCCTTTTGATGATGATGGCTTAGAGACTGAATTGTTCCACATTACTATAGTGTAGCTAGTAAGCATGGGAATGTCATGTGCTTAACTTGAACCATGATTCAGACACTTTTTAGCTATGTGATTTTGAGCAAGACTTAAATGACTTAAATGTCTCTGGAATCAGAATAATACTCATTTCATTGGGATGTTGTAAGGATTAAATAATTCAACATATAGGGCCTGGTTCATATAAATTATATTATTATTTTATTTTATTTTTTGGTCTTTTTGTCTTTTAGGGCTGCCCCTGCGGCATATGGAGGTTCCCAGGCTGGGGGTCCAATTGGAGCGGTAGCCGCCACCCTATACCAAGCCACAGCAACGTGGGATCCGAGCTTTGTCTGTGACCTGTGCCATAGCTCACAGCAACGCCAGATCTTTAATCCACTGAGTGAGGCTAGGGATTGAACCTGCGTCTTCATGGATGCTAGTCGGGTTTGCTAACCGCTGAGCCACAACGGGAACTCCTGTTATTATTATGGTTACAATCAAAATGAGAATATGGCCAGCTTGTTGCTGTTGAGTCTAGATGAAAGAGAAAACATCGGAGTAGCAGGTTAAAGTGCCAGAATTATTTGTTGCAGATAAGACTAAAAAATCTATTAATCCATAGTTATTGTGTGTTCTCTGTTGACTTGATTTACTAGGTGGAAATATGGAGCTCCCTTATTCTAATTTCCTTTAGTGAAATAAAATCTGATTTAGCCAAGGGGATCCCTTTTTCCTTCCAGGTGGCCAAGAGGTGTATGTCTGTGTCTGTGTTTGTGTGTGTGGTGGGGGTGGAGGGGTAGGTGGGGTATGAGTGGCTGATTGAAGCTATGTGTCAATATCCAGCAACTGTGGAGGCAGAGAAGTAGTGGAGTGTGAAAGGGCAAAAATGTGGAATGCCAATATCCTGACCAAGACAGAGAATGCTCTAGTATTCCTAGGTGGGGGTTAGGAATTCAAGGGAAAGGCAGCATCTTATGGACAGGAAGTTCTAGAAAAAGTATAGCATGGGAAGAGAAGACCTGTTAAAGGAATGGAGGCACTCTGGAGAAAAGGAAACAGCTTAGTACCTTTTGTGTACAGCAGCAAAATAGTATAGGACACTAGAAAGTAGAGGGTACTGAGTAAACATAAAATCAATATAAAATAAACTTTTCTGGGAAGACTAGACAATCCCTTGAGTTTATATTGCTCTGGAGAAAGGTAGTCATTTCATATTTAGGTTTCTTTCAGTTACATCTTTTACTTAACCTTGAGTCTCCTTATATTATCTTTCTCGCCCCTCACTTTATTTGCACTTACAACTCTGCTAAAATAAATTGGTACCTGGAAGTATATAGGTTTTGTTTTTCTGTTGGCATGGCCAGTTTTAAGTAAGCAACAAATGAAAGAATCCTATCTACTGAGACCCTGATTTAAAAGATATCTTGAAGATTTACAATATGCTAAACTAGGGGAAAACTTGAGAATAATCAGCACAATACATTTTGCTCTCCATTATAATCAGTTTTTCAGCCTCCATGTCGATAAAACTTTTTCTCCTTTTTCACAATGGTTTACAACTTAAATAATTTAATACAACAGTTGTTATATTTTTATTGCAAGCTTATAAAACTGGAACCATAAGTCTTTCCTGTGCAATATATTACCAAAAAGTGACACTGGAGAAGGGGAACTGATGATTACTAAAACTGTAATTCAGTCTTCAAGTTCTGAAGATGTCATAAAAATGGCTTCTGCTTTACTTGCATATGGCAGATACTATCAGGATGCCTCAAATGAACTCTCTCTGGGTATTCAATCTCCCCCTTGGCGTTATTTTATGTACAATAAAAGTAAAAATGGGACTTCACAATGCAAATGCAACTGCAATTTAAGCCCAGTGGTTCTTTTGTCAAATGGGATTTTCTTTTATGAAGTTTCATTTTAGAATTAATTTTGATACCAATGCCTGTCAAGCTGTGGAAATTGAGCTGAACCAAGTGAGTCTATTCCTATTTGAGCTGACAAGTTGGAAGTGGTAATTAGAAAAACAAGCAGAGTTTGTACTATGCTATAGAAAATTAAACTTGGGAATTCCCTGGTGGCTTAGTGGGTTAAGGATCTGGCATTGTCACTGGAATGGCTTGGATCACTACTGTGGCTTGGGTTTGATCCCTGGCCTGGGAACTTCCCTATGCGATGAATGTGGCCAAAAAAAAAAAAAAAAAAGAAAAAAGAAAAAGAAAAAAAAAGAAAATTAAACTCATCATGCCACATATTGTCAATATGGTTAAAAGTATGGATGTAATAAATAGCAACATTTTATAAATGCCTAATTTTTCATATATTTAAAAATTTACCCTTTTCACCCTGTCATATTAGTTGTCAGGAAATGATTTTCTAATTCTGACTAATTGCTGCTATAATCTGAAAGTTCTGTAAATTAAAAACAGAATCCTATAATAACTTAATTGCTTCACAGAACTTCGGACTCTAGCATGGAAGGAAATGTATTCCTTTTAGAAAAAGATGATGGTTAGTTATTTGTACATTCTTGCCAATTGTTGTCATTCAGTGGACTTGTCTTGTCTCTACTGACTTCAGTGTAAGACCAAGAAACATGAAGTTCTCCAAACCTCTTAATATGTCCAACATGCAGTTAATCTACAGGTGATGTAAATAAAATTTAAGAACTTTTGTCTTTCTATTAAAAATGACACTTTGCCTCTGTGCAAGGCACTACTTTACAAAATTCTTTTGAAATCTTCCCAGGATGAGAATAAATTAAATGGAGGAATTTAACTTTCATAGTGTGGCTGCTGAGGGATCAACACATACGATTGAAAAGTGAAATTTTCCATTGATTCCCTAGGTTGAGAGAGTGCAGGCAGCACTGTGTGAGTTTCTGCATTTTGTCTCTCAGCCAATGCAACCCTGGCCCATTCCTTGAGGGGTGAAAGGTCACAGATGCTATGTGAGTGGTGTTTAATTTTCACCACGACTGAGGCTGCTAGTCACATAACATTAGGGTGAATTATGGCGATTATAGCAGGCTGAACATGGAGAGATGAAACAATAACAACAACACACCCACAGCTGTGATGGTAGTGATGAAAAGGTGTGCTTTCACAGTCCCTTGCTAATGGGTTTGATTGGGATTCTGGAAACCTTTGGTGAAAGACACCCTGCCCTTTCCAGGCTGGCTTTTTCCTAAACCACCTCTTTAATAAGTAGAGTGACAATAACCCAGTTTAACAATTTCTAGTAATGGAAAGGGCTCAAAACATTCTCCTCCACAATGCAGAAGTCTCATTAGCCTACAGAGTAAACATGTATTGCAGAGTCACTGCTTTCCAGCAAGTCTTCACTTTTTACAGCTATTAGCTTCTGCATCCTATATGGATTTTTAATCTGTGTGGTCTCATTTTTCTCTTCTACATATGTGGCAGCTAAAATGGATTCCACTTTCCCTAGGAAAATTTGAGGAATAATAATGGAGAGGCTATTCCTAGGTATTTTAAAATTTAAGAAAAATTGCTTGCATGTTTTAAAATCAAAAAAAGTCAAACACTGGGAATTAGAGTAAAAAGCAGCTAAATCCTATAGTTAGTCCCTGCTGTTTGGATTTTCTGATTTTTCACATTTTTAAGCAAAAAGCTTAATTGTGTGTCCATTGTTCACTAGTTGAAATGCCCTACATTGAGTTGTTTTCTTGAACCAAGAGATGCAGAGAGGAGTTCCCTGGTGATTCAGTCGGTTCAGGATCTGGTGTTGTCACTGCTGTGGTGGTCCAGGTCACTTGCTGTGGCACAGGTTTGATCGCTGGTCTGGGAACCTCCTCAAGCCTTGGGCACAGCCAAAAAAAAACTTTAAAAGAAAGAGACCCAGAGATATCTAGAAGCCAATAATTAGGAAGCTGGGCCACCATCAATTCCAAAGTTTACTTTAAGGGTGGATTTTTGGTTTTTGAGGAGCACTTATTAACTGAATTTTTCAAATATACTAATGAAAGTGTGGTTTGTTTTAAAAATTGCGTATACACACACACACACACACACACATGCATACATATGTATGTATATTTATAAACTAAAGGTAGCACACTGAATTTTACCAGGAGGTCCAAAAGTAGTCATAGTTGGCAAAATAAATGAAGTGGTGCATGAATTCTGTGCAAATAATGCTATAAAGCAAATAGTCTCATATGTTTCAGCTAAGGTATCTGGATAGTTTTTAAAGATGCTTTTTTCTTAAAATATGATGCAGTGATCCAACATGGGAGAAATGGAGGTGGTAAAATCTACAACAAAATCTGAATCATGAAGAAAATGTTCAAAACTCTTCACACAGTTCAATAGAGTAGCATCAAGTGTTTTTTTTTAAATTCTATGTTGTCAGGCCCAGCTGCTACAAGGTTGGAATGATTCCAGACTACAGCTAGGTGACTAATCTTATACAGTAGTAGCTCACCTATTCAGGCTAGTTTGATGTTAGCTTGTTGAGGCAGTTCTGGGTTAAAAAGTGCTGGAGCAGAAAGTTCATGTTAAACTTTAAGATGATGTGAAAATGTTTATATTGAAAAGTTGCATAAATACTTAGGCAAATTAAATCCATACATCTTTGATTCCTGAAGCACAAGAGGTAATGATAACATTCGCCATAATGATGACCTAAACGAACATTAGTTACTATATGCAGACATTATATTAGGTGCATTGCATGCATTGTCTCATTTATTCCTCAAAACACTCAGAGGTTGCCTTTTGCTATTACCTCTCTTTTACAGACAAATAAAGTGAGGCTTTCACAAGTTAAAAAAAAACAGGCTTTCTGAATTGGGTGAAAACTTGGGCTCTACCGACTTTTGGAAACACTCTAGGATAACAAATTGAATCATCCTGCTCTTGTGTGATTATTGGCTCTTAGCAATGCCTCAGCTTTAGGAATCAATAGAGTGCATGAATTCTATAAATGTGCCTCTTAATAAGTTAATAAAACAGAGATATTCTCATTGCATCTCCATCAAAGTTTTAGGGGAAAAAAATGAGAATATTAAATGTGGTAGGATAGGGAAGATCTGCTCCATTTGCTCTGCAATGATAATCTTTTACAAAAGAGGATTTTTATTAATTCTTTGCCTTCTGGGGATATTATAATTTTCTAGAATATAGAACTGCCTTAAGCACAGTAATTTGCTGAGCTAGACTGAATCTCAAAATGTTTCAAATGAGCTGATAAACAACTGCATAATTAGCCATTATTAGATCAAGTCTGTATGTTACTGATATCCAGATGAACAAACCAATGGATAGGCAAATTGTAGATATAGTTTTAAAAACTAAGAGCCTGTGTTATATTTTTACATGCTTTGTAACTTGTCCTTTAAAGAATTAAAAACCACATTTCATTTGCCTCTTTTTTAAAAAAGAAATTTAGATTATTCTATCAAATAAATCCTTAGAGACTTAATCATTAAACACATACTTCCATGTATGAATAATGAAGGATTTGTGTGTTGAATGCAGCTCATGCTTTAAAAATGAATAGATGGTGGGATTTTTCTTTTCAATTAAAACTTGCCTCAAATCTACTGCTTGCATGGGTAATGCTCTTTCATCCCCCTTTTGAGTTCTGGTTCAATTTCAGAGTACAAAATACATTTGGCCCTGATTACGAAAATAACAGGTTTTGCATGCTCAAACCAGGAAAGGAAAATATAGTCAGTTTTTATGATTAAACACACACACCTTATTCAAGTGGCTAACATCCAGTCCAAAATGTATCCACGTTATGGTTAAACCTCTCTTTCCTCTCATTTTTCATTTTTTAAGAACTTGACACTAGATCATAAAATGTTGCTCTGGGCTGGAATTCGTCATGCAGGGTTATAGCCTAAGAGTATGTTTTTTTTTTTTTTTTTAGTATTAAAATCAGCTCAGAAGTTTTGAGGATCAAATAAAGAAAGAGAAATTGCAGAAATCAAAACTTTCCAGGCTGGTTTAATTAGACATAATAGTAGTTTATGGTCTGTACTCAGGGGCCACAAAGCAAAACCAGTAAATGTGTTAAATCACCTTTGAACAGAAAGAACAGCAGCTGCAATTCTCATGAAGACCTCTAAAATTAGAGAACTGATATTTTGTCTTAAATGGTTTAGGTGTCTTCCTGATTAGGGGGGCAGAGCAGATAATGTCTTTGCAGATCAATGATTCTGTGATTATTTCTATCAGTATTTCAGATGCCAATAATAAAATACCAATCTGAAACTGCAATGGGCATAAGGCTATGTGTGAGCCTAGTTAGAATATGGACTTGTTACTAAATTAAATAAACTGTTCTGACCTTAGATGATTTTAACAGCCTCCAAAATTGCTATGCCTTTCTTAGGTTTCCTATTATCACTGATCCTCCATTTGATGTCACCTAATAGCCTTTGGTAATTTTATTGTTGGGTTCAAGTTCTGCTCTTTTCACAACAATTATTTATCATAGTCTAATATATATTATTTTGGCTTGAGCCTTAATTTATTACAAATCTTAGATCCCTAATAATGTTTTTGTATTTACATTTCTGTAGCTAGTCCTTTCATTTTGAAAATTGGCATGCATTTTATTTGTGTATTTACCTGGTCCTAGAAATAGAGCACTTATCTCCTCAAAGTTAAAGTTGTAAGGCCATCGGGGCTACAGATACAAAACAGTGCCACTTTCTCTTTCTAAAGGTGTGTAAGTTGAACTCGAGTCCTGATGAGAAAATAAGACTTTTGTTTTATAAAGTATCAGCATAATTGCTCTGGTGTTTAAGGCACTAGGAAAGTTTTCAACTATTTTAGAATATTCTGACTTTGTCAGCAACATTTTGCCATTGTGTATTTGATAGGAAATCTTATCTTTACTTTAGAACTTTTCATACCTAACTTATAAAAATGACCTGAGTATTCTAAGTCCAAGATACCTCATTAGGATTTTATTAATGAGCCTTTTAAAGACACTCCCTCCCTAAGAGGAAATTAGATTTGGTTCAGAATAAATGAAGCTACACACTTAATAGATCTGAGTTGATTTAAGGCACTGAAGCAAAGAAAGTTAAGCAAGTTTCAAATTTGGACCCCAGGATATTACATCCAACTTTATTATACTATCACAACATGTAATACTACACATATTTTCAGAGTGAAGTAAATATTACAGAAATCTGGTTCATTACCTGGCTGTAGTGAAATCCATAAATAAAATAAGTTAGGAAAAAAGTTTCACTAAATTTTATTTTAATTCCTTGTTTTCCCTGCATATTTCATCATTAAAATTATTGTATTAAAACAAACCACAGTTTCGCTGTTAATGAGAGACAAAAAACAGCTTGTCTGACGTTTGATTCCTAAACAGACTTTGAGATCAAAAACTACTTCCTGCAGAAGTTTAACTTTAGTGAATATTGAATATTTGGGTAAGGCTTTTGATCTAAAAGGATTCTAAAAAGGCTTTATCATGGATGATATTTGTATTGTTACATTTAAACACTTAGGAAACCAACTGAAGATATAATTGATGGAGCTATAATCAAAGGAAGAAAAAAGATTCCCAATCATTTAAGTAAGTTATTTCCTTAGAAATGTGGACAGAAAAACGTAGCAAAATAAACTATCAAAAGTTAACAGACCATGATCATAGCTGTCATTTATTTCTGACTTATGTAAGAAAATAAGTAAAAACTACAGGCTAAGGAAAATATGAGCCTAAATTCTGATGAACAAGTTTCACAGTAGATAATCCTGCAGCTTTTGGGTTTCTGTCATCAAAACGGAGTTAATAATTAAGAATCAGAGGCCATGAATCACCAAGAAAAATCAATGGACAGCTTCCAGAGAGACAGAGAACAATACATATGGCTATAGACGTCCTCATCTAGAAACAATGGAATGTGCACAAAATGTTTGCACCAGCAAATAAGAGCCATTAAAGAGTGGGTGTGACTTTTGTTTTAATTAGTTTACTAAATCAGTAGTGGGGATAATTATTTTTTAAATTTAAGCTTTGCTAGACATTTCTCCCAAGAAGACATACAGCTGGCCAATGGGCACACGAAACAGATGCTCAGTATCACTAATTATCAGAGAAATGCATATTAAAACTACATGGCAAAACCAATATATAAAAGATCATCAGAGCTAAAAATACCAAAGCTGGGTCTATTGCAGGACAGGCCAGGAGGAGCCACATCACTAAGAACAGGTATGAAGGTCTTCGTGACCAAAATTCAAGGGCTAGAAGTAGTGCAAAACGAGGAAGTACAACACATAGGAAACGGTTCTGAATTCAGGTTTCTGATTGACCCATTGAGGTAGATTAACTCTTCTTACAATTAATAACTTTCAGGTTCCATCACACCCACACTGAGATACCTGGTTTCAAACAAGTCTGGTTTTGAGTTAGTTGTATAAGATTCCAAGGGGTGTTGCTAGATTCATTCGATGGATGCCTTAAACATATGTATACATACTTGGAATTTGGTGCATTTCTTATAACAGAGGTCACCTGAGAACAGTAAAAATCATTTATATTCAATACATGATTGCTGAGGAACTATGCTTTTTTATTTCAATAAAAATGATAGGGTAACAGTGGAAAGTAGATCTACAGAAGATCTTAAAATCTTATGAAAGGCTATTTTTAGAAGTTTTCCAAGGTGTTTCTGAAATCAGCTCTATCTTTTGACAAACTCATTTAATTAAGAAGTTCCCTGATAAGAGAAGCCATGAAATCTGAGGAAGAATAGAATCTAGTAAGTGGACAAAGACTAATAATAATTATGACAGTGTTGTGAAAGTTTAGTGCTCTCTCCTTAAGATAGAGACTACACATAAAGTTACAGTGTTTGGTCCTGTATTGTACGGTATTTTTCCTTGTGTGTTAACATTCCCCGGCTTCACTTCAGTTCCCTGAGCTCATAGTATTCATCTAGAATAGATGCTCAGTAAATACTAGTTGAATGAATAAAGAAAGATGGCACTACTTTCCTTCACTTTATTCAACTCTAATAGTAGGAGCTGACCTCTTTGTTGCTCCTGGACAGGCACCAGAAAACCTGTATTCTTTGTTTTTTATTGGGTACTGTGACCAGTTGCAGAGAAGGAGGTCTCTACAATTAGACAAGCCACAAAACATAAACTGAAGATTTAGGGGAAAAGACTATCAAAAGCTGCAAAGATTAAAGTTTATCAGGAGTAAGCTATGTCTTAAGGAAGGCTTCCATGGAAACAGAAAAGGCATGTACTATTTTGCCAGGTTTTAATTCTTGGGAGGATAAATTTAAAAAAATATTACCCTTAGGAAAGTAATGAGTAAAATTGTATAGATGAAAACACTGCATTTTTAAAATTTATTTAAAACATTTTAGGAGAGTGAATTAAGACATTATTTCCCCATTAAAGAATGTTTCCATTTTAAGCTTGGAGAAATAGCAGGTTTTTCTTGCCACATGGTAAGTGATTCTTATAGCCATTAAAAATTCCCCATCATTCCTGAGTAGGTAATTACTACTCGAAATAGCTCTTTCAGAGTGATTATTATGAAATATACCTATCTTCTTTTGATCTATTGCTTTATTTATCTGATGTTAAAAGATCTTTAGAAACCTTTCTATCATTAATGAACAAAGTTCATTTTACAGATACATCCATTAGTTGCCAAGAATAATTCTGATATGATTAAAGGATAACCATTTAAGACCACTAATTCACATATTAAATGCTTAGGATTGTACATTGTTAAAGATACATACATCTCCAGACCCATTATCCTTTTTCTCTTGGTAGAAGACAATAAACGGGAGCCTTAAATAGTAGATGCATCCATCCATTGAGACCAAGGAAAATGAGGGCTACAAAAATAAGTGTACACTTTGAGGAATCCATCCAGGAAAGGATCAATGTAGATATTATGAAATAACAAAATATCACAAATTTCTTTGAGATGAAAGGAAGCTCATTAAAAAGGAAAACATTCTGGGATGATTATGACTCAACTGAGTATTTAAGGAAACAAACATGACAAAATATTTCTTGTATCTATGAAGTGTTTCTCAGAAGGATGAAAGTTGTTATTATTCTCATAATAGCTATTTTCTATCATTAAGATCATAAATAGAATTTATCTGTTTTCACAGGGGCAATAAATACTGGAGAGGCAGGCTGATTTTTAGCAAAATTTGTGGGTAGATGGCAAACCCCTTGAAGGCAGGGACCTAATTCATCTCATTTACTATCCTCAGAGCCTAAAGTTCATCCTGACAAATGTTGTTAATCTATAAATACTTGTTGACTGAATAACAAGTTAGTACATATCAAGTTTTCTAATCTCAGTGCAGAATCCACAACCTACCAATGTGCTAAATTCCAAGAGAATTTTGAGGCATATTATTTGCAACTTAAGATATATTTCCTCACAGGAAAAGCTATAATGAATGGTATGGGGGTTGGCAGGCCAGCCCATTAAAGTCACTTAATCTATAGTGTAGCAGAAACATTATACATTTGAAATGAACAAGTAGCAGGAAAAAAAATACTGCAGTAATAAAACTAAAGATAGAAATAATAAAACCGAATAAAAACTTAAAATTTTCTTGTCTCTCAGTGCTTGAAGGCAAGCAGATTTAAGTATGAGAAGATGAAGAGATGTATGGAAATTATCATAGGGAGGCTTATATTCTCAAGGAGCTTAGAAGCTGATGGCTTTTAAAAAATTATGTAGAATTCCCCTTCAAAACATAATTCTGCTTCTTCATGATAAAAAGCCTTTGAATAACACTATTTTAACTCTTATCAGCCAAGATTAAAGTGCTTTTTAAAATTCAAAAATAGAATGGTGAAATGAGGAAAAGGAAGAAACATGTAAAGAAAAATCAAATAAACAGCAGTAGCAACAGACATGAAAAGATTGTAATATGAATTAATATAGTACTCTCTGTGCTCCAGATGCTGAGGATACAAAAATGGATAAACACAATCCCTGCCCTCAAGAAACCTCAAGTTCAGTAAGGTGAGTCAAATACATAAGCAACAAAGCACAATAGTCATGACACACTGTAATAAATGTAACTGGGCTACAAGGGGCAGAAAAAAGAAAAGGTGGCCAGAGCCTCCCAAAGGAGTGCTTGAATCCCGAAGGAGGAGTGGCGACTTTGCAGGCAGAAGAAGAGAACAAGAACAATGGAGGCTCCGGGAACAGTGTGAGCAAATGAAAGTGTGCAGAGTACAGAGGCTGAGCAGGATAGAAGAAAGGCAGAGTGCTGAGAGATGGAAACGAGAGTCAGTGAGGCTGGGCTGTGGTCCCCATGTGAAGCAGCTTGATTTATACTGCAGATGCCTGGAAATCTAAGGAGAGACTTCAGCAGTGGATAACACGATCAAACGAGCATTTGAGAAAGATCACTCTGGCAGCACTGTGGAGGATGGATTGAAGGTGTGAAATACTGGTGGCAGGGAAACCTGTTAGAAAACCGCAAGAGCAGGAAAGCTGGGAGTAAATAGCAGGGCTAATTATAGAGAGAGCTTGGAGAGCCATTTGGTCTGTTCTCATCTGCATGAGGGCCTCAAATTCAGATTCTTGAAGTTGTCTCCTAATGAGGTTTTCCACACTGTCACTGAGATTCATTTTCAGGATGGAACTTTTAAAATATACTGCAAATTTTGTAACCTCGTTTTAATGCATTTTGAATTTTTAACATACTGGGAGCCTCAAGAAACGGAAGGGCTCTGAGTACCTCTCGACCTTGGAGAAGCCTGCTAACCAGCTGGCTGTGCACAGTCTTCCTGGCGATAAAGAATGGGACAGATAGAGAAGAGATGCAAGCAACAAATTTTTCATGGCCAGCACCAATTTTGCTTTGTTGCAGTGGGGAGAGGAAAGTATACACCCCATTACTCATAGGTTGATGTGTGCAAGATGGGTGTTCGTAGCTTGGTAGTGCCTGAACTGTTGTTAAATAATTCTTTCTCTACCTACTTATAATATAGATAGAAGTCCTGGGTTTGAAATATTTAGCAAAAGGTATTATGCTTCTCTAAATTACTTTGTGTCTCCCTGACCTAGAAGGCTGACTTTGAGAAATTACCCAAAGTTAATTGTTGTTAAACTAAATTATTGAAAGTGACTTATTTCTCTTATATTTGTCTCTGGTACTGTACTTTTTAATGCCTTTTGAAAAACAGTATAATTTTCTGCCTAAAATTTTTTTAAAAAGCGTTTTTTAGTTCTCAAGCATAATGAAGGAAATTTACTTTTAATTTTCACTTTCTAAACATATTTGCTTGGGTATTGTTGAAAGGAGGACTGGACATGAGGCAGAATTAGTTAGGGGGCTGTTGATTTCCAGGTAATTGTAGCACAACCACTCTGAAGAACAAATGTAAATACTAACACAGCAGATTTAAAAAGAGTTAAGTTTTGAAGTTTAAAAAAAAATTCATTCACTAAATGTAGCTGGCCATTGGCACATTGCTAAATTATTAAAATATACATAAACTTAATAAAATTAAACTTTCATTCACAAAAGGTATAATATCTATAAATACAAAAATATACCTCAAAACAAAGTGGCATGGTTTTAAGGCCAAATCTGGGGGAAGTAAAATATCACAATTTAGTCTTGTATAAATTTAACTGCCTCTAAATAAATCTAATTTCTGCCTTCTGAGTTTAGTTGTCCTTTACACATTGAGAACATCTCTCTTCAGAAAGAAAACACTTTTTTTCTTCTGGTGTAGGACTAGATATTTATCCATGTGGTGGAAAATGATAAAAATGATAGAAGATTATAGTATTAATATGAAGGAAGAGAGTCATCATATTTTTTAAGTTAGCCATTTCACAACAAGCCAAGGACACAGAGAAGCGCTTTCTCTTTTGAAACATTTGACTCAACCTTATGCCCAATGGTCTGAGCCTCTGGATGAGAATCCCTTCCTTCCTCTTCCTCTGCTCTTGCATTGGACATCCCCTGGATAGCATGGGCACTTGAGGGAACCAAGCAAAAGAGGCCCCAGGCTGTATGCTGATTAGTGGTTTAGGCTATCTGAAGGATCTGAGGATCTTCAAGGAGTAATTTTCTTGTTTTTGCAGATCAAACTGAGTAAGATTCTGATAGTTGATACTGAAACATAATTATATTCATGCAGAGGTAAAGTTGTACACAAATATTTCCTGACAGCATGTATAAATAACCTCAAGATCCTTCTTTCAGTATTTGAATGGATGTTGTTCAGTAGTAGTTGTTAGCACACTTTAAGCAATGAGATCCTGCTGTATAACCCAGGGAACTGATTCTGGACACTTGTGATGGAACATGATGGAGGATAATGTGAGAAAAAGAATGTGTGTGTGTGTGTGTGTGAGAGAGAGAGAGAGAGAGAGACTGGGTCACTTTGCTGTACAGCAGAAATTGACAAAACAATGTAAATCAACCATAATAGAAAAAATAAAAACCTATAAAAAAAGAAAACCCAGAACTTAAAAAAATAAAAGAGTTTGAACTAAATTTCCTTCATTAGCTGTCAGTTTCTTGATCTAAAATTCCTATATGAAAGGTGCCGTAGGAATGGTCATCTATGAAGCAAAGAACTTCATGAAGCAAATTCTGGTCCTCTTTTATATTTAAATATATGTTCTCTTCATTGATACGTTGATTTCGCCAGATATTACTGGGTGTTGGCCGGGGGAGAATTGTTACTGTCAGGTATACTGCCTTATGTAGCTTTTGGCTTTTTTTTGGCAAGATACAGTCATAGCTACTTTGACAGTAGCAATGAAGTGATTAGTTATTGTGTCCCACACCTTACTACTCTATGACCCAAATCTTGTGGCATAAATTTTCCAGCAGTAGTTTCTTTGTTTGTTTTAATTTTTTTAATTAATTAATTAATTTATTTTTTTTAGTTTTTCAAATGTTTACTGGCCGTTTGGGAATACTCTTTGATGAGACACTCGTTCGGTCTTTTTTTTTTTTTTTTAATAATTTTTTTTATTTTCCCACTGTACAGCAAGGGGGTCAGGTTATCCTTACATGCATACATTACAATTACATTTTTTCCCCCACCCTTTCTTCTGTTGCAACATGAGTATCTAGACAAAGTTCTCAATGCTATTCAGCAGGATCTCCTTGTAAATCTATTTAATTTTTTTAATTTATATTTTAATGATTTTATTTTTTTACATTATGGTTGTCTCATTTTTTTTTTTTTAAATTGGGGTCAACATTACTTCTTGTTTAAGTTAGAGAAAAAAAAGCCCAGAAAGTCTTTTTTTTTTTTTTTTTTTTTTGTCTTTTTGCGTTTTCTAGGGCTGCTCCTGCGGCATATGGAGGTTCCCAGGCTAGGGGTCTAATCAGAACTGTAGCCGATGGCCTACTCCAGAGCCACAGCAATGCGGGATCCGAGCCGTGTCTGCGAGCTACACCACAGTTCGCGGCAACACCTGGTCATTAACCCACTGAGTAAGGCCAGGGATTGAACCCACAACCTCATGGTTCCTAGTTGGATTTGTTAACCACTGCGCCATGATGGGAACTCCCAGAAAGTCTTAACAACAGAGCAGTTCATATAGAATCTCTTAATATGCTGCCTTTACTTTTGCAACAGACTCAAAAAATCAGTCTCCACAGTGGTCACAGTAAAGGAAGTGGTCTCATGAGCGTAGGTGCAAGTTATGGAGCAACCCTGCCTCTATCAGCTGCCCTTTCTTTTACTTCTTTCACATGGTAGTGATTAACTGGAACATAGCAAGAGGAACTTGTAGTTTCGTGATGATCATTCAGCAAGTATATATTGAACATCTGTCCATCATGGTGGGAAGAGCTAATTTACTTTTGGGTATTAAAGTTACTAGGTGTTTTAAATGTCAGAATACTTTTGTCTACTCATAACACAAAATACAGAGGCTAACGTGCTGAAAGTAGTCAAGTTTTAAGATTTCTTCTCATAAGCCACATTCACTGGCCTCAGCCAATCTTTACATAAAAAAAAAAAAATCTGATTCTAAGTGTGGATTCTAGATTCTGAAGCCTACAAGTTATGAATAAAATCCAAACTATGGAAAATAGAACAACTTTTTAAAATGTTACTATTTACAGGAGACATTTGCACTCAGATCTTTTCTCTAATTAGATCTCTGGCATTCCTTTCCAGCTTTCTAGCAGTGCTCCAATGTTATAGCTGGGAGGAAGCCAATTTCAAGGATCTATTGCACAAAGAACTATTCCCTGAGACATATGAAGTGCTTTTGCTATGAAATAAACAGGAGTAACATAACTTTAATAAGGTTTTGACAATAAGAAATGAGACATATTTGTCTTTAGCACTCTCACAGTACAGAACGCAGTGGCAGTACCTTTGCTGCTTGCTATAGTGCAATACTCCCTTGGTTTTGGGAACACATAATTTTCTTTGTTTAGTCTCACAGCTCATCTTTACATATGCCTTTACATTGTATTCCAGAAGGTAAAAATCTATGCCCTTATATGTTTTTTAAATGATACACAAGTCTCCTCTGTTTTAACCAATAGTGGTGTAATTCTCTCTGCCTGCCAGGTTGAAAATAGTCATTTTGACTCTTTCGCCTACTTCACAAAAGTCTGGCAACTTGTCTTTCACTAATTCCCTCAAATATAGATCCTACTTTGGATATTTCATCATCTTACCCCTTCTAGGGCAGTCATTAGCAAACTTTAGTGTCATATAAGAAATACACAGGAAACTCGTAATATTCAACTCTTGATCCCAGTCTAAGATGACACAGTAGGCCTTAGGAAAGGCACAGCAAACTGAATTTTAGGAAATCACTTTAATATAATCCGCTTCCCAGATTTTGAGAAATTTCTACAGTCTTATTTCTTTTGAGTCTTATAAACTCTTTCTAAATAAGAGTCCTGAAGATTAGATCATGTTCATTCATTTACTCATTTATGTCCTTAACCACTTATTGAACACCCAATGTGTGTCAAGTACAGTTTTAGGAATTGGGCTTATAGTATTGATCAAAACGAACATCACTGACCTCATGGAGTTCATAGTTTTTCTTTCCTCAGGATTAAGAAGAATCCTCTATAACATCATATTTGATCCAAACTTTCTGAATCTGATGTTGAAGATCCTAGTTTCATCCTGTTTCATAACTGTCATTCAACAAAGACGCTCTAATCTAGTCAGGCTGTTTTTCTTTTCCTCTTCCTCAACTTTACTGTCTCCATACTAACTCAACTCACCTCTGGTTGTGAATCCTGTTATTCTCCATCAGGAATATTGTCCAGTGTTGTGGACAGGGCATAGAGATGGGAAAGCAAGTTTCATGCATTCATTAAAGACACATTTATTGAGAGCCAAGCACTGTTCTAGATATGAGGGAATTCAGTAGTGAACAAGTGAAAATAAGCATACAAATGAAAACCAAAAAGAAATACCAGATAAATTTCATGTAGAATATGGTGACAGTGCAGTAACAGCTACTTTGTATTGATAGTTAAAAAATATAGTGACATTTAAGCTGATGCCTGAATACCAAGGATAAGTGGCCATGCAAAGTTTAGGGGGGATAGCATCACAGGAAGAAGGAACAGCTAGTGTCAAGGCTGTCAGTGAAAATGTGTATAAGAAGAATGTAAAGAAGGCCAGTGTGGCTGATGGAGAAGTAGGAGAAGATAAAGTGGCAAAGGCTGGGGTCAAAGAGGTTCACATGAGGCAGATGACACAGAGGAAGATGCGATTTCTGTTTTCACAAAGCTCTCTTCAGATGTTGTCTGGGAGCTGGATTGTAGAGAGGCAAGAGAGACCACATAGGAAATACTGTCACAGGCCTGTTGAATGATGACGGTGGCTTAGATAGACAATAGTGCAAATGGACAGAAATGAACAGGGTGAGCATGTTATGGCGGTAGTGTGAAGGGGCTTGGGAATGGATTGGAGGTCGGGGTGCAAGAGATGACTCAAGGAAAATTCCTAGATTTTTTTCACTTGAGTAACTGGCTGGCTGGTCATATCATTACCGATCTAGAGAAGACTGGAGAGGGAGAAGGTTTGGGTGAGGAGGTTGGAAATCAGCAGTACAAAAGGTGGGTGCTGTGGCTGAAATGATAGGCTACTGTGGCCAGACTGCAAAAGGCTTACAATAAGAGTTAAGAAATTTGTTCTCTTTTCTGAATTGTGACTTAGGAAACATACTATGCCATTATGCATAGTATGGGCTACAAGGGGTAGAAATAATATGCCTGTAATAGGATTTGGGGAGTAAGACTGGGAGGGAGGAGGAAGAGGATATGAGAGAAATAGTTAAAAGTCACAAGAATAATCATAAAAGAGTTTTTTTAGGAAAAGAGGTCAAACAAAATACAGATAGAAAACACAAGTGTTTATTTGAAGATGAAAGAGTAATAATGGACTAGGACTAACCATAAAAGGCTCCTTAGTTGGTATTTCTGAGACGAGGATGCAGAAAGCAGAAAGGAGCAAGTACAGCAAGCTCCTGAGAGGAGGGCTGAGCCTGCTCCAAAGGGTGGCAATTCACCAGCTATGCTTGGGTCCCACAGACAAACTGGCCTGGAAAAGAACCTGGACTGAAAGAATAGAGAAGACCTGGTGATCTACATTTGGTCATTCCCACCACTGATGGCAAGAGAATATGTGTGTGTGTGTGTGGTGCAGCCTCATTTACATTTTAGTTACCACACAACTTTTCAACATAGGAAAAAATTTGGCAATCTTTATTACCATTAATATCATCTAATAGGCTATCGGATAAAATTTATAATTTGTAGCATTTTCAGAGCTTGAAATATTGGTTCACAAAATGGGAAAATTTTACACACTTTCATGTGTTCTATTGCCAATGAAGAGTGTGTCCAAAAACCAGATATTTGTAAAGAGGATCTTCATCACATCAAGGGAAAAAAACTGTTGTTCTTTATGAGAAAATGTTTCCAGTTTACAATTAATTTCATTTTTCTGACTGAAGTTTATTTCACTGCTATAACAAGCTAGATCAATAAGAACCCTGCATCTGTAACTTAGAAAACCTAGACAGGGAAAATCATCGGAGCGAAAGCAAATGATGATGAAAATCGATATGCTTACTTACTCCGTGCTTCCTTATCCTTCATTTTCTACTTGTTTTTACCAAAACCTCACCACTGTAGCTAAATGAATCATTGGAATAAAATTTTCTTCCTAAAGAAACAAATTTTGGCTCATTTCTGTCAATTTCAAAAGCAGCTGCATCTTTCCTATACGAGCCATATTCTGAATAAGTGATTTTTGGGGTTTGGCAAGCTGAGGGATTTTGCCTTAGTCAATAGTTGGCATTATTATCAAATAGGAGGCAAATTAGTCACTGCAAATGAATTAATATCTTGCAGAACCAGAGTTATTTATGCCCTGAGTGATAAACTTGGGAACTGTTCATCAGCGCACTGACAGAATTTGTAAATGAGATCAATGCATCACTGTTGGGGATCTTCCAGGAATGATGGAGGACAGGATAGCTGCCAGAAGACTGGATTCGTGTATTTGCTTGCTCCTTCTTTCCTCTTTTTCCTTTCTCCCTTCCCTTCCTCCTTTCCTTCTACCCTTCCAGTCCCCTTCCTCCCTTTATTCCCTTCCGTTCTTCCCCTATATTGATAGTCTAAGTGTCAGGGACACTTAAAGAGACATGTCCCCCACCTTTAACAATCTAGTGGGGAAAAGAAGACCTCAGACCTCAGTAGCGTACAATGTGTTAAGTACAACAATGTCTATAAAAACGTTTTAGAGTACAGAGAAGGAAGACCCTAACTTGTCCTATAGGGATTAGGACGGGCCTCACTGAGAAAAAATACAGATTTGCCATGTGAACAAGGAAATATTTTAGGAAGAAGAAAACAATATGTTCAAAACCATGGATTTGGGAAAAACACCATCATCATCACTACTGCAACAATCACAATGTTGGGCACTTAGTATGTGCCGGGCACCAGGTTATAAGCTTTTCATAAATTACTGTTTTTAATCTTTACGACCACCCTGAAGGGTATGTGTAATCCCATTTTTCTAATAGACTCTCAAGTCCCAAATAGTTACAAAACTTGTCCTAAAGAAGAACTGGTATGTTCATGAGGTGGTGACCACTTCACTGTACTGGTTGTTGAGCAAATCTGTGGTGGAAAATGTCCAGAGATGAGATTAGCAAGGTCTTCAGGAGTGTGTATAGTAAACACGAAGTTGTGTTATAGAAGAGGGCTCAGGTTCATTCTTAAGCAGGAAAAATTTTTCCATCTACTCCTCTGTGCATCTATGCATTTATTAAATATATACGTAGAAGATTTTTAGCAGCACACAGAAAACTTATATAGAATGAGTAAAAATGAGAGTGAAAGAAGAGAAAAAGATGACGGAGATGATATAATGGAGTTAAGAATAAGGCTAGTTGAGCAGACTTTGGTCAGTCTTGGTGGACACAGGAGTTATTTTACATCTCTGCATGGACTTTAAAAAGCCAAGAGGAGAGAAAGCCAAGCTACCCCCAACCCCTTCCAAGTGAGCTGAAATTGTACCCACTGGAAAAGCCAGGGTATTACAAAATAATGATTTTGGAGTCATTTTAAAAGATGGACAGATGGGTGATAGAAGCTCTAATGTGCTATTTCTTACAGGATAGTGGATGTGATTTTTTTGTGTGAAAATATATATTTTTTTGTCTTTTGTCGGCCACACCCATGGCATATGGCGGTTCCCAGACTACGGGTCTAATCGGAGCTGTTGTTATCAGCCTAAACCAGAGCCACAGCAACACCAGATCTGAGCTGTGTCTGCGACCTACACCACAGCTCACAGCAACGCCAGATCCTTAACCCACTGAGCAAGGCCAGGGATCGAACCCACAACCTCATGGTTCCTAGTCAGATTCGTTTCCGCTGTGCCATGACGGGAACTCTGAAAAGATTTTTTTTTGAAGGAGTTATAACCAGATATCCCCTTCACCAAAACGTAATCTTAAGAAAGTACTCATGTAATGCCTATCTTTAGTAATTCTACTGCCTATTTGCCAAGATGACTTAATTTGACATTTACACTAATCCAAATAAATATGTTAACTTACTTGTTGGCTTGTTATTTTTAAACACCACCTAACAAATACACTAACTTTGGTTTTAGGATGGCTGACATGCAATCTTTCCTTTTGACAGTGATTAGCAGCAGGGGCAGTTGACTGTTCAGGCTAGTCTGACTTAAACTGCATCAGCCAAGTAGCTTCTGTTATAAGGAAGTTTTAATGGAGTATATCCAGACATACTTCTAAGATTGTTTAGAAGCTTATTTGAAAGAAGAGGGGAACACAAACTGAAAAAATAAAGTGCTGTGTTAAAAGATCATCCTGACTAATGCTAACTCTTGTATCAGTAATCCGACTGTTTTGGTGTAAACATAGGAATAGAGTGAGGAAAATGGTATATGTTGAGCTCGTTTTTTGACTCCTAACTAATTCATGTCCACAGAGGCAAAAGTTGATAAAAGCTGTACTTATTTGTACTCTGAAAACACTCCTGGTAGCTATTGCCATGCAGTGGCAAGTGGCAGGATGGTATGGTAGCTGTTTGTAGCTAAGTTTAAAGGCCTGAGTAACTAAGGCTACTACTTGGTCAGGCATGTGGGTTGTGTATGATTTGGGGGAACAGATGTGATCCTTTCTGAAAATGGAATAAATGAAACAAGGAGCTACTGTACCCAGAGTCAATAAACGTGTAAAACGTGCCATTGAAGTGGAAGGTCTCAGTTCTGAAAAGTCGTTGAGTGGCTTTGAGGGCAAAATGTCTTAACCAGGGCTTTTATTGGTTTATATTTTCAATCAGCTGTACAGGATCAGGCCCTGATTAGCAGAAGTTGAGCTTCCTACCTATCAGTTGGGTCTCCATAATTTTCCCCCCACTCATTTCATACCTGTAACTGTTTATAATTTATCTGCATTGTCTAATGAAATCTAATGGCATGGCTCTGGTCTGCCTATAGTTCTATAGGTTCTATTAGAACTAGGGCTTTCTTGTGATAATAAAGTGTGTTAAACTTCAGAAGCTTTAAATTTTTGCAAGGCCATGGCCTCTTTAGTTTTGTTACTGTAAGCTTCTCAACAAATTTGTCAAGCTAGCTATCTTACTGCATTTTCTGTCTAATTTTATTTTTCAGGTAAAATTGGTTTTCACATCTTTTTTTGGGGGGGGGAGCTTTTTAGGGCTGCACCTGTGGCATATGGAGGTCCCCAGGCCAGGGGTCTAATCAGAGCTACAGCTGCCAGCCTATACCACAGCCATAGCAACACCAAATCCGAGCTGTATCTGTGACCTACACCACAGCTCAACCTACACCACAGCTCGTGGCAATGCCAGATGCTTAACCCACTGAACAAGGCCAGGGATTGAACCTGCAGCCTCATGGTTCCTAATTGGATTCATTTCCACTGCACCACAGTGGGAACTCTGGTTTTCACATCATCTAATTGGTGGAAAGAGATCAGCTTCTCTCTCAAGTTACAAGGGCAGAAATTCAGTTGGTCTTTATTAAATGAAGATCCTCGTGAAGGCTGAAAACCCTTCAAGTCTATCATACCACACTTTGGGCTCCTCTGACCTCTTCATTCAATCATCTATGTTTATAGCAGCTATATGCAGGACTAACTCAGGACAAAAGTGGTTACTTACCACACAGTTGGAATATCCATTCCATGGAACGTAAGAATCCCAGAAAATCTGTGGGGCTGGCTTTTGGAGTAGAGCATGGGTAAAATTTTCTCTACATTTCCCCAATTTATTGTTACTTAATATCTCAAATCAATGAGTTGTTGAGGAATTCTTATTTAAATAGCAAATTTCCCTTCAATATGAAGTTCCATAAGGACACTGTCTTCATTCTTTACCAATTTCAGGTTGTCACTAATGCCTAGAGGACCTAAAGGTATTTAGCCTCAGGGTGTCATATGAGCTACTTTCAAATATTTGTAGACTGTTTAGAAGTAGTAGCATGCTTAGGAGTTCCCTTCATGGCTCAACAGTTAACAAACCTGACTAGGATCCATGAGGATGCAGTTTTGATCCTTGGCCTTGCTAGTGGGTTAAGGATCCACCATTGGTATGAGCTGTGGTGTAGGTCACAGATGTGGCTCAGATCCTGCACTGCTGTGGCTGTGGCGAAGGCCGGTGGCTGTAGCTCTGATTCAACCCCTAGCCTGGGAACCTCCATATGCCACAGGTGTGGCCTTAAAAAGCAAAAAAAAAAAAAAAAAGTAGTAGACTACTTATTTTCCAAAGCCCATATAGGTGGGACAAAATTTTAGTAATCGCATTTGTCCATTAGACTACTTCGGAGGGTGTGACTCCCAGACCTCCCACCCCTGAAGATATTCAGTAAAGTGTGGATGATCATTTGGCAGAAAAGTCATGTGTCAGAGAATACTTGGACCAGATGATATGAAAGAGCTCTCTAAACTTAAAAGTTCTAAGAATCTGTAATGAGTATTTAAAAAAATTATTTTAAACATTTTTTTTTTTTTTTTGGCATGAAATCTGAGGAAGGGCTGTTTGCTGGAGGCAAAATGCATGCCTATGTTTTTATACTTTTAAGTTTTAAAATTGTGCATTATTTTCTCTTTTTCAGATAGCTCACTGGAAATAAATATGGAAATTTACTAAGAGGCTGAATACTAATGAGGTTGTAACTGAATTTAGAATTCTCTTCTGGACACAGTTCCTTGGGTGATAAAGGAACCTAAATTTATTTATGTGTTACCTTTTTATTTTGGAAAATTTAAACCCCTTAAAAACTGATAGATTAGTTTAATGAATCCTATGTGCCCATCACCTGCAAGAATTATTAACTAAAAGGGCAGAATAAAGGCCCTCCACAAAGACATCCATGTCCTAAGGCCTGGAACTTGTGGGTATGTTCGGTTACACAGGTAAGCAAGAATTATGGTTTCAGATGGAATTAAGGTTGCTCTACAGTTGACCTTGAGATAGGGCAGATTATCCTGATTCTCTAGGTGGGAACAATCTAATCACATGCATCTTTGTAAGTGCTAGAGGGAGCAGAGGAGTAAGAGACCCAGAGAGAAGGCCGCGTGAGATGGTGTCAGCCTGATGTTTCTGAATGGAGATGGAGAAACGGGGCCTTGAGCCAAGGAATGTTGATGAGCTGGAAAAGCTGAGAAAGGCAAGGAAACAGATTCTCCCCTCAGTGTCCTGATAGATCGGAGGCCTGTTCACACTTTGATCATAGCCTAGTAAGGTCTATTTCAGATTTCTTACTTATGGTTTATGTTTTTTTAAGCCAGTAAGTTTAAGGTAATTTTTTATAACAGCTATGGAAAATATACTTAAAAAATAGAAATATTATCACAGTATGAAGGGAATAAAATAATCCCTAAGGATAATGCTAAAATTTTCTTTATATGTATTTTCAAGTAAAATAAATATTTATAAACTTAGCAAAGAAAGACAATACTTTTATTTGTTGGCTTGAACTACAATATGGATGGATATAAGTCTGAATACTTAGAAAAGATTTGAATATATGTACCAAACTTAAAGCGATACTTAAATTACTAATGTGATTAATTTTATTAATCATTTAAATGATTTAAACCCATTATTCTGATCTTTTGGTGCATTTTTAAAAACTTTATCTCCATCATATAAATTGTAAGATAGGTTTGGTTTATTTAACATATGTATTATGATTACTGTTGATGGTTTTTCTTTATATACTATTTATCCAGTTTTAACAAAATGGTAAATATTGGAGAGAGAAAATGCATTATTTTATGGATGCTAGTGAAATTGTTTATACTTATTAAGATATGGTACTTTCAATAAAACCAACTAAAATCTATGATCATTTTCTTCAAAATAATTCTCTAAATTCCCATTTATATTCATAGGTTCCTTTTTTCTAGTCTGGATAAAGTATTTAATTCAAGCCTAGAAACAAACCAACCAATCACTCAACCAACCAAATGACTCACTCTGCAAACATAAACATAAGTAAAAACAAAAAAATAAAATGAAATAAAGCAAAGCATTTAAAGTTTATAAGCACTTTTGAAAAGTCATGCAAGTGGCTTGAATGAACCTTCTCATATTTTTCATCTTGCTAATGTTAAAACAAAGGACAAAAGATCAATGTCTCAATTTCTAAAGTCATGTATTCTAATGGACCATTTATTTCTTTTATGTTTAGGTACCCTCCCCCTCGATGATGTTAGCCATACGATTCAGAATCTGGAGTGAAGTTTTATTAAATGTTATTATTAGAGGTATATTCAACTGTATATTTGAAACATATAGATTCTATTCCTTTGGAAAGTTGCAGGAGAAATGCTGTGGTAGCATATAGTTGTTTTGAGAGTATAAGTTAGAGACACCCACTAATAATTTTGAACATACAGCACAAACTTCAGCACACAGACTTTAACACACAGATGTGCACCAAACTCCCAAATCTCAGAAATAATATACTATTTAACATTCTATTTAGTACTTACTACAGCATCTCATTCATCCTAGACACTGCAAGAAACTAAAATGTATGAAATTAGTCTCTAAAAGCTATTGTGATGTGTAAACTTGGCTATGCTGTGGTGCCCAGATATTTGGTCCAACACCAGTGTAGATATTGTTATCAAAATAGTTTTTAGATGTAATTAACATTTACGATCAGTATACTGTGAATAAAGCAGATTATTTTCTATTATCTGGTTGGGCCTCATCTAACTAGTTGAAGGCCTTAAGAGCAAAGGCGAAGGTTTCTGGAGTAAAAAGCAATTAATTCTTTATTGCAGCATAGAAACACTGCCTGAGCTCCACACCTGTTGGCCTGCATTGCAGATTCTGACTCAAGACTGCAACATCAATTCCTACTTGAGTTTCTCGCCTGCTGGCCTGCCCTATGGATTTCAGACTTTCTAGCCCCTTAAATCACCTAAGTCAGTTCTTTAAAATCTCTTTCTCTTTCTGTAGATAGATTGATAGATAGATCCATCTCCTAGTGGTTCTGTTCCTCAGGAAAACCCTGCCTAAATAGATATTATTGCCCAGATATCTTGCAAATGAGCTAATAACCTTAGTTACTTCTAAAAAAATTTCTATAGTCTAATTTTGGGCACCATTCACTTGCTTTATTTAAATGAATCAAAAATATTTTACTCCTTTTAACTCAAACTAATGATGAAAACTTTTAAAAAGAGTTTATTCTTTCTACCCAATATTTCTGTCCCCTGAGCTTCTTTCTCCACCTCCACCCAGCTCCTCACCACTTTTCTGTCCAGTCCATGAATCATCCCTAACACTTACTTCATGTTTCTAAAGTACAAGATCATTGCAGAGCTGTACAGACATTCAAACATAGTTTTTGTTTTGTTTTATTTTGGTTTAAATTTCTTTTCTGTGACTATGACTAGTATGTTTTGGTTTTTAAGTATTTTCCCTGGTGACTATTTTCTATCAATTTATGTTTAGCCAATAGTTAAAATAATGTGTGCTGGGACAATAGCTGAAATAAGCTCAAAGACTCTGGATCAATTACCATAAGGTTGTCTTGAGAAGAGTTGCTTTGTCTGCCTTAAAACATGACCCTTTACTCGTGTTTAAGATAAAAATTTGTCTTCATTTTCTTCTTTCGGTTCAGAGTGACTAATTCTGACCAAAACTCTTAGGAAGAATTGATCAGTTAATTAAAATGATCAGTTAAAGCAATGCAGTCCCTGGTCAGAATGACTGAGTTCCTTTCTAAACTGATGAATTATTTCAAAATACATACTAATGTGGGACTTTTTCAAAGTATAGATATAAAATTCAAAATTACAGCAAAACTGGTCTTCTGCTGTTGCTTAAGAGGGATTTAGCCCCCGGGCAATTTATGACTCAGATTATCTTCTTAAACAGTGTTGCCCAAATAAACCTTCCTTGAAATCAGCGGTACTGGTATTCAACATTTTTCCTTTATATGGAGTTAGCTGTGTCCTCTATCATCAGACTGAACCAACTAAAGTCATTTCTCTTAAAGACATCAACAGCTTAAGGAAAAAAAGTTTTCTCTCCAGGGCTGGGGGGAGGACTTTTTCTTTGCACTTTAAAATGTTTGCTCTGTTCCAAGAAGATATTAGGATCAGTTGACTGACAACAGGAAAAATTTTCCTGGCAGAGAAGGAAGCCAGAGGAGATTCATATGCAGACAAAATTTTAACTATCAGGCTGTTTGTATCCCCATGTCTATTCTAATATACCGAGCTGGGATAAATCAAATGGGCTCTAAAAATGGCAGATAAAAATGTGATTTCACAATAATTCTGGAGTTTTGTAGAATATCCATCTTAAGCATCTCTTTTTTCCCCCAAGGAGTTATTTATTACTGGGCAATGCTATATAGCTCTTCCAATAGATGCACTACTCTAAAAAAAAAAAGAAATAAAAACCTTGAAAACCCTACATTTTAAAAGTTAAAGATACAACAGTTTTGCTGAAGTGCTAGTGTGAGTTAAATGAGACTGGGACCCAGACAGAGATGCCTGAAATCTGCTTGAAATAAGGAGGGAGACTAGGTCAGATGATGTAGTGAGGTGCTTGGTGAGGTGTCCACTTCTCAGCTAGCCAGCCCTCTTCAGGGAGGGCTGGGACTGGAGGGCCCTTCCTCAAGGTGTGGGGCATGTGTACACACAACTTGTCTCTATCATGAAGCCCTCAGGGTTGATACCCTCGAAGCAAAGTGGAAATCGGACTCACAGCATAAATGCAGAGAGGACTGAGGACACATGAAAGCAAGGTTGGGGTAAATCCACCAAGCGCGTGCTTCAGGGACCTCAGGACAGACTTCTCAAGCAACTTCATAATCATTCAGTTTCCCTTGGTTTCTCAAGAACAATGTGATCCTTGCGAAGATTAGCAGAACAATAGTTTCACCAAGTATGTAATTTCTACCCTAAAAATTATATTCTAAAAATTTACATTCTTCAAAGAGTGGAGGAAATTCTGATTTCCGAGAGTAAGGGAGTGTGTGGACACTGACAGACTCTTCTCTCCTACTGCTAGGCCCACCTGACCCTCTTACCATCTCCTTTATTGCCTCTGGGGACCTCACCTGCCCCCGACCCTGATCTAAGACCTTCATATTGGATCTTCTAACTTAACCATCCTCCCTTTGTTGGTATGAGCCTTGGGATTTTTTCTTACTGTGACATTTCACAGGCAAAATGAAGATTTTTTTTTTTTTTTTGTCTTTTTTTTTTGTCTGTTGTTGTTGTTGTTGTTGTTGCTATTTCTTGGGCCGCTCCCGCAGCACATGGAGGTTCCCAGGCTAGGGGTTGAATCGGAGCTGTAGCCACCTGCCTACGCCAGAGCCACAGCAACGCAGGATCCGAGCCGCGTCTGCAACCTACACCACAGCTCACGGCAACGCCGGATCGTTAACCCACTGAGCAAGGGCAGGGACCGAACCCGCAATCTCATGGTTCCTAGTCGGATTCGTTAACCACTGCGCCACGACGGGAACTCCAAAAATGAAGATTTTTAAATGAAATTTCAAAACTAAGGGGAGGGACTGGGAGCTTGGGGTAAATAGATGCAGAGTGTTGCCTTTGGGATGGATTAGTAATGGGATCCTGCTGTGTAGCACTGGGAACTCTGTCTAGTCACTTATGATGGAGCACATAATGTGAGAAAAATGAATGTATACATGTAAGTGTAACTGGGTTACCATGCTGTACAGTAAGGAGGGAAAAAAAAAATATATATATATATATAAAGAAATGATAAAAAAAAAAAAAAATGAAGGCACCCAGGATTGATTCATGGCCCACTAAACCCATCTACATTCAACTTTAAATAAACTTAGACTTAAAATATACCTGGTCTAAATATAAATCTCATCATAGCAATACAAGGAGAATGTGATTAGGTCTTACCCTCAATTCTTCCTTGAAGAAGGCTCATTTTGAGAATGACTGAAGAACTGATTTAACTTAAATTTGATATAAACTGGACCAGAACACGAACAAAAAAACCACCAACAACAGCAACAAGAACAACAAAACAACATAAAAAAGAAAAGCCCTCACTGTTAACTCTGAGAGGCTTAGCGTAGTTGAAAATCACTTATATTCTACAGGATTCTTTTTTTTTTTTAAGTGTAAACTATTAAGAAAAATGGAAATCTGTTTTATTAATAACCTTATGAAGCTGTTAAATTCCTAAGATTTTTAAGGTTAGAAATTGCCTTAGGGTTCTTAGGTTTTTAGTTTTAATTTAAAATATTAATTATTTTCTTATTTTAGGGGCCATTCCCCAAAGCCTTACTTTCTATCACCTCCAGTAAAGTACACATTATTTTATGGGAAAGCTATCTTTTGTTAGATATCTTTTTCATTTACCCTGAGAATTAGACTTTCCCTCTCTGTCTCCTTTTTCTCAGAAATCCAACTTAATTTATTTCAAACCAAGGCCAATAAATAGGAATTTTTCCACAATTGTTAATCTGGGCTTGTGGGCCATATTAACCAACAAACCAAGGGCTTTAGGAATTGAGTTCTTGGCCTAGTTAGAACCTGACTAAAATGGTTAACATAAATAAAACAAAAGCAATGAGTAAAGCTTTTTCTATAATAAACGTATATTGTTTTTAGTGAATTTTGGCTTCTCCTTTTCCTTTTCTTTTTCCTTTTTGTCTTTTTGCTTTTTCTAGGGCTGCTCTCGCGGCATATGGAGGTTCCCAGGCTAGGAGTCTAATTGGAGCTATAGCCGCTGGTCTACACCAGAGCCACAGCAACGCAGGATCCGAGCCGTGTCTGCAACCTACACCACAGCTCACGGCAACGCCAGGTCCTTAACCCACTGAGCAAGGTGAGGGATTGAACCCGCAACCTCATGGTTCCTAGTTGGATTCGTTAACCACTGCACCGCAACGGGAACTCCTCCTTTTCGTTTTCTTGATAAGAACTCTGAATTTTAAGGAGTCCAAGACAAAGATTTTTGTTGAGATCTAAGTATGGGGAAGTAACCTGAACTTTATGGTTAATTACATCTTAATCTTGTTTCTTCTCTAGGTTATCCATGAAAATAATTCTTCTTTTTGTTATAGTATGTTCTCTCTGTGATATACAGACACATATAAAGAAAAAAACAAAATCATCTTAATTCCACCTTTATAGAGATAACCTCTTAACATTTGGTGAGTTTCCTTTCAGCCTTTTGGGTGCAAGCCTACATTACCATGTGACTCATTGTAGATTTCATAGCATGGAGGTTCTATGTTTTATATGTTTTACACTTGCAGTGAGTTTTAGTTTTTTGGTTTTTTGTGGGGGTTTTTTGTTGTTGTTTTTGTTTGTTTGTTTTTTGCTTTCCTTGTGTTCCTTAACTAAACTTCCTCTCTATATAAAACAACTGGCCTGTATTTAAAAGACCAATGATTGACATTACTTTCCTTTGGAGGAGTTAGAAGGTGGACATCCTGTGTGGGGAGCTGGCTAGCCGATACAGACAAGGTGAATGTTCTGGGGAGACAGCTCTTGCTGTGTTCTCAAGCTGGCAGCCTCCTCTAGAAACCTCAGGACACACTTTCTCAGAAACACATGTTCCCTCTTCCTGTCTGCTTGTGACAAATCCCTTCAGTTTGTCAAAATTCTTCTGCCATTTCTCCCTTTGCTGCATGATAGTCCCAAACACTTAACAGTTACTGTTGGCACTGGAATACACAGAAATGAAAATAGCTTCAAGTTCCAAAGTGACCTTAACCAGCAGTCAAAGAACAATTTTATTTATGCCCTATGAAAGGGATGGCTGGAGATATTTTTATCTACCCACCTATCTATCTATGTACTTTTTTGAGGTACAAAATACTTCTCTCTCTCTCTCTTTTTT
This sequence comes from Sus scrofa, assembly GCF_054392235.1. Lineage (NCBI taxonomy): Eukaryota > Metazoa > Chordata > Mammalia > Artiodactyla > Suidae > Sus > Sus scrofa. The sequence goes on along the minus strand of NC_139383.1, from coordinate 145,264,011 downwards.
TTTCCTGCTGTTTTAGGGCCACACCTTCGGCATATGGAGATTTCCAGGCTAGGGGTAGAATTGGAGTTGTAGCTGCTAGCCTATGCCACAGCCACAGAAACTCAGGATCTTAGCCACGTCTGTGACATAAACCACAGCTCATGGCAATGCCAGATCCTTAACCCACTGAGCAAGGTCAGGGATCATAACTGCATCCTCAGGGATACTAGTCAGATTCATTAACTGCTGAGCCATGATGGGAACTCCCACTTCTCTTAAATAGCTTCATTTTTGAAAATAAGGAATGGTTTTAAAACAAATAGCGTAATGACATATTTAAGTCCTCTTTGCAGTAGTATCTGTGTAATATTTCATAGATGTGTACCCAAATAAAAACAAACAAAAACCCAAAGCACTTTAAGGTAAACACCAAAATGTATATAAAGGTTAGATGCATATAACATGGTTTTGTGTGTGCGTGCATGTGTCTGGGTCCTTTTTACCATTCTTTGCCCTTCTATATCTTCTTTCCCTTCTCTTCCTTCCCCCTTTCCCTATCTTTCCTAGAATAAGCATGTTGACCAACCAATGGTGCTGCTAAAGGTGAACTGGAAAAACTTGACAGTGTTTGTCATCATAGAGTCTTGGCATTGCTTTGGTCTATACATTAGTGGTATATTAAGCCTCTCAATTGGGTAGATTCCTTTGTTTAAAATGGTGTTAATTTGCTGAATGTCCACCATTACTTTATCATCCAACATGTCTCCAAGCAGCTAATCAGACTATCCCGCTGATCTAGCTTAATGTTAGTCTGTTCACAGATGTCTTGGGGACAGTTGTTGCTAATTCTAGAAAAATTTATGTGGGTATGATGCTCCTGATTATTTTTTTTTTCTGAAAGAAATAATGCTTAATGTATATTACATATAGTGGTGTCACATTATTGAATAAATTAAGCTCTAAAATTAAACAGAGCTAAATAGAGATTATTATCACTGTCAAGCATTTATATGGTACTTGTATATGGCAATAATTTGATCTAAATATTAACTTGTTTCTTCCTCTAATAGCCCTATGAATAGGTACAGTATAATCCTTGTTTAATAGATGAGGAAACCAAGGAGCAGGAATCTTAGAGAACTTATCCAAAGTCAAGGTGCTCCTACGGAGCAGAGCAGCATTTCATACCAGACAGCTGACTTCCAGAGGCTCTTCTCTCAATCCCAGTGCTATCCTACAGTATTATATTATCAGTTAAGTATTTGGTCATATATATATTTTTTTAAACATTTTATTTTATTTTACTTTTTTTATTTTTTTATTTTTTTGTCTTTTTGCTATTTCTTTGGGCTGCTCCTGAGGCATATGGAGGTTCCCAGGCTAGGGGTCGAATCGGAGCCACAGCCACTGGTCTACGCCGGAGCCACAGCAACTCGGGATCCAAGCCGCGTTTGCAACCTACACCACAGCTCACGGCAACGCCGGATCGTTAACCCACTGAGCAAGGGCAGGGACTGAACCCGCAACCTCATGGTTCCTAGTCGGATTCGTTAACCACTGCGCCACGATGGGAACTCCAATTGGTCATATTTTTAAAGATACAAAGAGTATAGAGTATTATGCTATGTGCAAGGATGTAAAAACAAGGTATTAGTTTTTTTTCTGTCCTTAAATGTTTTCAATCTAGTTAGACAGGGTAAACAATGTAAAGCTATAAACAGTACCAGGCAGTAGAAGCTGTGATAAAGGAATTATTCAGATGAGTTCTCTAGGATTTTGAAAGTAGCCAGATCACTAAAGGCAGGGGGAAATTTGGAAATACTTTATATATCAGAACTTTTGATAGGTTTGGACCACAGGATTGAGATGCTTTTTATGCTCTATAAAGAAAGTTATCCAAAATATGAATAGCCTAAAAATGCATCTGAAAATCACTGACAGATGGTTTGAAATAATTTGAATCATCTGTGGGTAGAGTGAGTACTTGATTAAACCCTAGCAGGTGAGTGAGAATTACTAACGAAAAAACAAAGGAATTTAAAACACCATTACTGTGCCATTAATACAGAAGAATTAGAGTGATCAGATATTTCAGAAGATGCTGGATGTCTTTAAAAGTGGGACATGCAATGCCTTGGGCTGCAGACAATTAGTCCTTCATGTCACAGAAGCTTGGAAGTGACAAGACCCTTTGACAATCCAGAACAATGAACCAGTGCCCAGAAGAATAGCAATCTAGAAACTGACTTGGTTTGATACTTCTTTCTGTTTAAAGCAACCAACATTTCAGTGATCTACAGTGCTAAAGGGCTGTATTTAACTACTCTTACTGTGATGCAATTGTTTCAGATGAAATAATGGGTAAGTTAAATAACAAGACCAATGGCACCTGAGAATAAATAAAAATGTAGGAAAATTTAAATCATTAGAAATCATCTATATCCATTCCTGCCGTCTCTTTTAAGTTAACAGTAAGATTAGTTCATTTTTCTTCCACTTACCTCACATGCTATAAGACTGTATTATAGTTGGCTCCTCATTTTAGCTCATTATAATTTATTCTATATATTTCATATTTTCAGTGAACAGTATGTATCAGTTTCTTAACATTACTGTCTTTTGGAGAATTTATGTATAGATTAAATATATATATTATCTCAATTGACCCTAATAATCTGGTATTATTATTTTCTCTTCAGTATTTCTACCACCCATCTAGTTATTCAAAATTATAAACTGGAAGTCATTCTTGATTTTCACCTCTCCCGTCCCATTTCATATCTAACAACATGTGCTCTTGATTATATCTCTTAAACATCTTTTAAATGTGTACAATTCATATAGGCTAATCCTTTCTATGGACCCAGAGGCCTGTGTGGTCCTGCTGAGCCTAGAACCTGGGTTTTCTGATTCCTGGTTCAGCCCTCTCTGATCTGCTATGATGTTTTTATTTTTATTTATATACAATTTTTTTTTTTGCTCTAATGTTTTTAGAGAAGGGCTTTGTTTTCATTCTCATGTCTCAGTAGGTAACTATGCAATAAAAAATAGTATAAACACAAGTTCCTTGCAAGCATTAGAAAAAAGGCACTGAAATACTAACCAGTAATAGCTTATGTAAAAGACTATTAAGATTACCTATGACGCCTAGCTTTGAATTCATCATTTAAATATTACTGCCTCTCTTGTAGGACGAGATCCAATGGCTGAGCAAGGGTAAGTGAGAAGATCTGGCTGCTCTGGCCTAAGAGGAAAATTGTTTTTTTTTTTTTTGTCTTTTTGCCATTTCTTGGGCCGCTCCTGCGGCATATGGAGGTTCCCAGGCTAGGGGTCGAATTGGAGTTGTAGCTGCCAGCCTACGCCAGAGCCACAGCAATGCAGGATCTGAGCCGCGTCTGCGACCTACACCACAGTTCACGGCAATGCCAGAACCTTGACCCACCGAGCAAGGGCAGGGATCGAACCCGCAACCTCATGGTTCCTAGTCGGATTCGTTAACCACTGCGCCACGACGGGAACTCCTTTTTTTTTTTTTTTTCTAAGAGGAAAATTGTACAAGATGAATCTGGAAACCTAGACACACAGGAAAGCAGGGACACTAATCAAAGGCTCTGAAGCCAAGCCGAAGAAACTTCCACTGGCCAAAAATGGGATACTTTGAGTATTGATTAAGAATAATAATGGCCAGATATGCAAGAATGGTTCTATATTAGAAAATAAGTTATTATTCATTATTATAAATCCTTATTATCATCCTCATCGTCCTTACAAATCTAAGGAGGAAATCATGATCATCATCTCCATAAGACTCTCAGAAGGCATTTGACAGAATTAAACACCTATTTTTTAAAGCACTCAATACAAAACGCATCAATATACTTCACTGACAACAAAATGCATATATCTCAGCCCAAAGCCAACATCTAACCTAATGGGGAAATGCTGGAGATACTTCCTAAAGTTAGATACAAGGCAAGGATACCTACCATCATACTAATATTTAACAGTCACCTGGGATAGTAGACAACCCGGTTGTATAAGAGAAGGTGGTTATATAAGATTATAATAATATTACATTATACTATATTATTGAGCTGTATAGAGAAAGACGTAAAATCATATAAGAGGTGTAAAAGTTGTAAACGAGGGTGCAGAGCTCTCTATTTGTAGATGATATGATTATATACCTGGAAGACCCAAGAAACTTGGCTGAAAAAACCACAATGTACAATAAGATAGTTTAGGAAGATGGTTGGTGTTAAATCGATATACTAAAAAAAGGCTTCATGACACAAATATCCATTTAGAAGATAAAAATAAAGGAAATACTAATTAAAATAGTAACAAAGATGTTCCTCTCGTGGCTCAGCAGAAACCAATCTGACTAGTATCCATGAGGACGCAGGTTTGATCCCTGGCCTTATTCAGTGGGTTAAGGATTCGGCATTGCCCTGAGCTGTGATGTAGTCATAGATGCAGGTTAGATCTGGTGTTGCTGTAGCTTTGGTGTAGGCCAGTGGCTACAACTCCAGTTCCACCCCTAGCCTAGGAAACTCATATGCCTCAGGTTCAGCCCTAAAAAAATAAAAAAAGTAGCAAAGAGGTAAAACATTTAGGAATAAATACTACAAAATATGTAAGAGACCCATGTGCGCAAACAGACATACACTTGAAACAAATGTGCAGACAAGTCATGTACTTAGGGAAGCACAGTGACACAAACATGTTTGTAAATGTAATAATATCCTCACCTAAAATATTCTACCAGTTTTTGTTGTTCTTCCCCTCCCCCTAATCTAAACAAGCTAATTCCAGTCATTTGTGAACTTGCTGCAAGGGTCACAAGTGGAAGATCAATGATGGGGAGACTCTACCTGTCAGATTCCCAGACACAATATAAACTAAGAATTGTGTTATTCTGGCATATGAAAAAGACTCAGGTTACCTACAGGAATTTAGTATATAAAATGACTTCTCAGATGAGTGGGGGAGAAGCAGAAGACAATAAATGATTGTGAAGTTGTGTAACGGTAGTGTGGAGAAATAGAAAATTTATACTCAATGAACAAAAGACAAAGTGAATCAAATATTTAAATGTAAAAACAGATCAAACATCCTAATAAAAAATTTTTTTAAAAAGCATTCTAGGGAAAAAAAAGAAAATTCCTTTCCAAAACTGAAGGATAAAGAGCCTTCTAAATATTACAATCAATGATTTTTTGGGGTTTTTATTTTTATTTTTTATTTTTTGGCTGTACCTGCAGCATGTGGAGTCTCCCAAGCTAGGGGTTGCTTTGGAGCTATAGCCAGGCCTACGCTACAGCCACAGCAACGTGGGATCTGAGCTGTATCTGCTGCCTGCACCACAGCTCGTGGCAGTGCTGGATCTTTTAACCCACTGAGCAAGGCCAGGGACTGAACCTGCATCCTCATGGTTACTAGTCAGATTTATTTCCACTGAGCCATGTCAGAATCTCCAAAATATTACAATTGATGATGTTAGAAGCCAATACTTCCATAGCAAGTACTATGTGCAAGACACTGTTCTAAGAATTTTACATATATTATTTAATCGTTGTAACAACCATTTGAATTGGGTACTCTTATTAATTCCATATGAACATAAACATAGGACAAGGCAGAACGCCATTATATGTTCACTGAGAGAGACACCACATATTTTAATGATTCAAAAGAGGAATAGCTATCAGATTGGGGAAGTAAAAATAATGTAATGGAAACAGCAGAATCTGAGGTAGGTCCAAAAAAATGTAAGGTGGTCAGTAAAAGGGTGAAAATCCTGTCTAAGTCCTAATTCAGTCAACATAGGGTATCCCAGGTGTAAGTGCTTGGGTGGAGGCATAGGAAGATCCAAACTCACATCCCATGGACACAGAGTCTATAGCTACATACAGAATAATTTCCTCTTAAAAAACCCCACAGGCTGGCTGAGTGATGACTACATATTGGGCAAATGATAAGAAAAGCACATCAAAGTGGGTAAGAGAGACTGGGTCACAATCTTGCCATAAACCCCACACTTAGTGCAACACCCCATGACTGGAAGAGAACTTAGAGCTTCTCCTTTGAGGAGTGAAGCATTCAACCCCCTTGTCTGGCATCAAAACTTCTAAGACATATACTTGAAAAATGAGCCTTCAAAACATGAAACTCTGAAAAACAGCAAGGCTTGCATCCCAAGACCCAAAAAATTGTAGTGATCTCAGAAATGCCTCTTAAAATGCTCACTCACCTGGACTCACCCACACCAGGGCTCAACTCTGAGGCACCCAACTGCACCCAGACTTGAAGTAACAAGCTCTCCTGCTTATATTAAAGTATTAGCCTGAGGGGCCAGCATCTTATTTAACACACACATTTAAGAGCCCACTGGAACACTTTTGGAGTGGAGACTGGTGGGTACCATCTTGGTTCTCTCTTTCTGCTGTTCTTTAGAACATCAGTATCTCCTGGAAGGGAGCTTTTACATATGTCTGATGCTACAACTTTTGTGGCTGCCACATAGTGATACCTTGATTGCTTGGCTTTGGAGGCGAGGAAAACTGGTGATACTGACCTCATAGGTTGTAATGATCAGAGCCACACAAAAAAGAGTTCATACCCCTGCCTTGTGCTGCAATTTTTGTGACTGCTGCCAGGGTATGCTTCTATATCACCAGGTTCTGATGGTCATCAGGGCTTACTCTTGTGGGACCCACAGGACTACAATCAGAAGAGAAAGTGTTTTTAAACAACTACCACCCCCAGAGCACATCAAGAGGCAACAGAACTAAGAGCTCAGTCTTTCTGTGAAGGAGGCCTACTAGCTAATCATCATGATATGGCTTGAGGGGCAGGCTTCTAATTAAACCTGAATCTTGAGGCCAACTGTAGTCCTTTCCAAAGACCTCAGAGGGCAGGTTCTATCTTTGTGATCACCTTCTTCTGTGCTCTTGAGCACCAGTGTCTCTTGGAGGGAAGCTTTACATGTATTAGGTATTCTGGCTTGTATGTCTGATGCCACAGTTTTTCCAGCTCCTATCCAAGGGACATTCCTTGATCTCCTGGCTCAAGTGGCTGAAGAGGTTTATATTCCTGGATCCCTCACAACTATGGCAGACAGAATTCTTGGCTAACTATCCCCCTTAGGGCCCTGCACAGACAGTCTTTCTCTTAGCTTGCCTTGGAGATTCATTGTGAGGAGTAGGCTTCAGATTTGACATATATTTAGGCTACCAAACTGCTCTCAAGGAATGAAGGCTGTGGATATCATCTCAGTGCTCTCAAGAGCACCACCATCTTGGCTTTCCCACTGTGTTGCTCCAGCTTGCTTGGTATCACCCTGAAAAGAGATTCTGTATTTGTTTGAAGACATGTTACTATGACTACTGCCAGGCACCTCCAGATTGCCTGGCTGTGGTGGCCACTGGGACTTACAAAACTTGTAGCCCCACAGGATTGCATATATTTGCATACTATTAAAAGCTTATGTCTAAAGATCTGGCTTCCAGTCAGCCTGAATCTATGTGCTAAGGTTATCCCTTTTGGGGCACTGACAGGTATTGGCACATCCTCACTTACTGGGAGCTATTAAAGGTGTAGTAGGCTGCTTGGACAAACACAGATGTTTGAGATACAAGCAAGACTTGAGGCAGGGTTGAATGTCAAGCTTCATTTCCTGCACAAGGCCATTCCTTCAAGACTGGGAGAGGTGGTTGTTTCATCTACTATATAAAAACCAACACAGAGAGTCAAGAAAAATGAAGAAACAGAGAAGTATGTTCCAAATAAAAAAAAACTAAGGAAAAAAATCTTAATGAAAGAGAGAATTAACTTATCTGATGAAGAATTCAAAGAAATGGTCATAAAAATGCTCACTGAACTGGGAAGAACAACTCCGACAGAGAGATGGAAAATCTAAGAAAGTATCAAAGAGAAGTTACAGAGCTGAAGAATATAAAAACTTAACTGAAAAATATACTAGATAAGTTCAACAGTAGACTAGATGAAACAGAGGAAGGATCAGTTAACTTGAAGACAAGGCAGTGGAACTCACCCACTGCAAAAAGAAAAAAGAATGAAAAAAGTGAAGGTAGTGTAAAGGACTTATGGGACAATATCAAATGGTTTAACATTCACATCATAGGGCTCCCAGAAGAATAAGACAGAAAGGAAGGAGTAGAAATCTTATTTGAAGAAATAATGGCTCAAAACTTCCCTAACCTGGGGAAGAAAACAGATATACATATCCAGGCAGTCCTGAGGGTTCACATAAGAGGAACTCAAAGACACCCACAGCAAGGTACATTATAACTCAAACGCAAAATTTAAAGAGAATATGAGAATCTTAAAAGCAGCAAGAGAAAAACGGCTTGTTACATACAAGGGAACCTCTATAAATCTATCAACAGATTTTTCAGAAGAAATTTTGCAGGCCAGAAGGGAGTAGCATGATATACTCAAAGTGCTTATAGAAAACATCTTCAGGGAATTTCCTGTCATGGCTCAGTGCTTAACAAATCCAACTAGGAACGATGAGGTTGCAGGTTTGATCCCTTGCCTCACTCAGTGGGTAAAGGATCCAGCATTGCCATGAGCTGTGGTGTAGGTCACAGATGTGGCTCAGATCTGGCATTGCTGTGGCTCTGGCAAAGGCCAGCAGCTACAGCTCTGATTAGATCCCTAACCTGGGAACCTCCATATGCCACAAGTGTGGCCCTAGAAAATACCAAAAAAAAAAAAAAAACAAAAACAAAAAACTTCAAACCAAAAATATCCTACCTGACAAAGTTATCATTAGAAGAGAAGGAGTGATAGTATTCCAGACAAGCAAAAACCTGAGTTCATCACTACTAAACTAGCATTACAAGAAATGTCATGAAGGGACTTTTTTAAGCTGAAAAGAAAGGACACTAATGAGTAACAAGAACACTGTAATAAATCTTATTGTAAAGGTAAATATATAGTAAAGATAGTGGATTAATCACTTATAAAGCTAGTATAAGAGCTAGTATAAGAGACAAAAGCAGTAAAAAATAACCATGATTACATCAATTAGTTAAGAGATACACAAGATAAAAAGATGTAAAATGTGACATAAGAACAAAATGTTGTGGGGGAGAGTAATAATATTGAGCTTTACAATAGGATCGAACGTCAGTTGTCATTAACTTCAGACTGTTGTAGATAAAAGTTGTTATATGTAAGCCTCATAGTAACCACAAAGCAAAAAGGGAAAGGAATAAGTATACCACTAGAGAAGGTCATCAAACTACAAAGAGCAAGCAAAGAAGAAAGAAACAGGAACTATAAAAACATCCATAAAGCAAGAACAAAATGGCAATAAGCAATACCTATCAATAATTACTTAAATGGACTAAATTTTCAATCAAAGAGTGGCTGAATGTATAAAAAACAAAACCCATCTATACGTTGCCTACAGTATTTAGAGACTCACTTTAGATGTAAAGTCACACACAGATAGAAAGTGAAGGAATGGAAAAAGATATTTGGAGTTCCCATTGTGACACATTGGAAACAAATCAGACTAGGAACCATGAGGTTGTGGGTTTGATCTCTGGCCTCACTCAGTGGGTTAAGGATCTGGCATTGCTGTGAGCTGTGGTGTAGGCTGCAGATGTGGCTCAGATCTGGTGTTGATGTGACTGTGGCGCAGGCTGGCAGTTGTAGCTCCAATTTGACCCCTAGCCAGGAAACCTCCATATGCTGCAGGTGTGGCCCTAAAAAGCAAATAAATAAATAAATAAATAAAAATAAACAAACCAAAAAGAAAAAGGTATTTGATGCTAAGAGAAACAAAACAAAAAGCTGATACTTATATCAGACAAAATATACTTTAAAACAAAAACTGTAATAAAAGGTATATAGAGGCATTTGTAAATAGTTAAGTACCCAATATAGGTGCACCTAATATATATAGAGCAAATTTTAACAGACCAAAAGGAGGAACTAGCATTACAATAATAGTAGGGGACTTTAATACCCCACTTACATCAATGATAAATCATCCAGATAAAAATCAAGAGGGGAACATCTGGCTTAAGCTACACATTAGACCAGGTGGACTTAACAGATATTTGCTGAACATTCCATCCAAAAGCAAACAACAAACTTTTCTTTCAAGTGCACAAGAAAAAATTTCCAAAGTAGATCATACATTCGGCCACAAAACAAATCTTAATAAACTTAAGGGCATTAAATCATAGTATCTCTCCTGACCTCAGCAGTTTGGAACTAGAAATTAATTACATGAAAAAAACCTGGAAACTTTACATATATGTGGAGATTAAATAATGTAACTGAATACCAGTGTGTCAAAGAAGAAGTCCAAAGAGAAACAAAAAACCTTGAGACAAATAAAAATGGAAATGTAATATACCAAAATATGTAGTATGCAGCAAAATTAGTTCTAAGAGGGAAGTTCGTAGTGATTAACACCTACCTCAAGAAACAAAAATCTCAAACAACCTACTTTACACCTCAAGAAACCAGAAGAAGAAAAAGCCCAATATTAGTAGAAGGAAGTAAAATAACAGTTTTAGAGCAGAAATAAGTGAAATAGAGACTGAAAAGACAATAGAAAAGGTCATTGAAACTAAGAGCTGTTTCTCAGAAATAAGACAAATTTACAAACCTGTATGTAGAATCACCAAGAAAAGAAGAGAGAGGACTCAGAAATGAAAGAGGGGATATTATAGTTGATATTATTGAAATACAAAGGATAATAAAAGACTACTATGAACAACTATATGCTAACAAATTAGACCACCTAGAATAAATGGATACATTGCTAGAATCACACAGCCTACCAAGATTAATTCATGATGCAACAGAAAATCTGAACAGATCAATTACTTACTTACAAGAAACTGAATTAGTAATCAAAACCTTTGCCCAAATGAAAGCCTAGAGCCAGACAGTTTCAGTGATGAATTCTACCAAATATTAAAAAAAGAATACCAATCTTCTCAAACTCCTCCAAAAAACAGAAAATGAAGGAACTCTTCCAAACTTATTTTACAAAGCCAGCATTACCCTGATTACCAAAACCAGACAAGGAAAAGAAAATTACAGGCCCATATCCCTGATGAACCAGATTAAAAATAACAAACCCTCAATAAAATATTAGCAAATTGAATTTAACAGTAAGCATTAAAAAGATCATAAACTCCAGAGATGCAAGGATGGTTCAACATACACAAACCAGATAGTGTGATACATAACACTGACAAAATTAAAGATAAAAATTATACAGTCACCTCAAAGATGCATAAAAAGCATTTGACAAAATTCAACATTCATTTATGATAAAAGTATCAGTAAATAAAGTATAGAGGGAATATACCTCAACATAATAAAGGCCATATATGACAGAGCCATAGCTGACATCATATTCAGTGATGAAAAGCTGAAAGCATTACCTCTGAGATCAGGAACAAAAGAGGGGTGCATACTTTTATCATGCTTCTTCAATTTAGTACTGGAAGTCCTAGCCAGAGGAACCAGGCAAGAAAAATAAAGAAAAGGCATCCAGAGTGAAAAGAAAAGATAAAATGTCACTGTTTGCTTATCACATGGTATTATATATGTATAGAAAACTCTAAAGATTCCATCAAAAAACTGTTAGAATAAAGAATTCGGTAAAGTTGCAGGATACAAAAAGCCAATACACAAAACATGTTGCATTTCTACAGACTAATAGTGAACTATCAGAAAGAAAAAAAATTTTAAATCCTATTTGCAACTGTATTAAAAAGAACAAAATACCTAGGGATAAATTTAACCAAGAAGGTAAGATATCTGTATATTGATAGTTATAAGATTAATGAAGTGTTTAAGAAGACAAAAATAGATGAAAAGATATTCCTTGCTCATGAATTGGAATAATTAATATTGTTAAAATGGCCATACTACCCAAAATAACCTAGATTCAATGCAATCCCTATCAAAATGCCAATGGCATTTTTCACATAAATAGAACAAAAATCCTAAAATTTGTATGGAACCATAAAATACCCCAAATAACCAAAGTAATCTTGAGAAAGAACAAAGGCAAAGGCATCACGCTCCTTGATTTCAAACTATATTTCAAAGCTATAATAATTAAAACATATGGTATTGGCATAAAAACAGACATAGATTAATGGAATAGAGTCCAGAAATAAACCCACACAAAAATTATCAATTTATGACAAAGGATCCAAGAATTGTAATGGAGAAAGGAAGTCTTTTCAATAAATGATGGTGGGAAAATTGGGCAACCACATGCAAAAAAAGGAAAGGAAAGAAAGAAAGAAAGGAAGAAAGAAAGAAAGAAAGAGAAAGAGGAAAAGAAAGAAAAGAAAGAAATTGGACTATCTTACACCATTTACAGAAATTAACTCGAAATGGATTAAGACCTAAAGCCTCTAAAACTCCTAGAAGAAAACACAGGCAGTAAGCTCCTTGACGTAGGTTTTGGCATTGATTTTTAGAATCTGAAACCAAAAGTTAAAGCAAAAAAATAGGAAAAAATGAGTGGAACTACATCAAACTAAAAAGTTTCTGCCTCAATAGTTTGTAATACCTGTATGGGAAAAAGAATATATATATTCCTTATATATATGTAATGTGTAACTGATTAACATTGCTATACACCTGAACTAATATAACATTGTAAGTCAACTATATTCCAATAAAATTAAAAAGCTTCTGCACAGCCAAGGAAACCATTAGCGAAATGAGAAGGCAACCTACTGAATGGCAGAAAATATTTTCAAATCAGATAGCTGATAAGAGCTATATCCAAAATACATGAAGAATTCATACAACTCAAAGGGAAAAAATTAAACAATCCAATCAAAAAATGGCCAGAAGATCTGAGTAGTCTTTTTTCCAAAGAAGACATACAGATGGCCAAGTGGTACATGAAAAGATGCTCAACATCATTAACCATCAGGGAAAGCAAATCAAAACCACAAGGAGGTTATTATCTCACACCCATTAGAATGGCTATTACCAAAAAGACTAGCTGTAACAAGTGTTTGTGATGATATGGAGAAACATGAATGCTTGTGCACTGTTGGTAGGAATGTAAATTGGTGCAGGAACTATCAAAAACTGTATGGAGGTTCCTCAAAAAATACAAAATAGAACTACCATATGTGTCAGTATTTCCACATCTGGGTATTTATTTGAAGAAAAAAAACACTAACTTGAACAGATATATGTACCCCCATGTCCACTGCAGCATAATTTACAATAGCCAAGATGTGGAAGCAACACAAATGCCCAGAGATGGATGAATGAGTAAAAAAATTGTGAGGTGTGTGCGGGTGCACAGGTGCATATGCACACGCACACAATGGAATATTACTGAGCCATAGAAAAAATGAAATTTTGCTGTTTGTGACAACATGTAATGGACCTCCAGGACATTGTGCTAACTAAAATCAGTCAGATAAAAAAAGACAAATGCTGTATGATCTCCCTTATATGTGGAATATAAAATATATCTTCATATATATCAAGGTCACAGATACAGAGAAGACATTGGTGGTTGCCTGAGGTGGGGGATGGAGGGTAGGAAAAGTGGGTGAGCTGTTTCTTCTCTAGTTTAGATAAATTGAATAAAAAAAAAAAAACATCAGCATGGGTCACATGTTTGTCCTTTATGAACTTGAGGTTTAATTCAGTTTTGCCCCCTTAAGATACCTGAACAACTAGTTATTGACTATTTTAGAATGGTCAAATATAATCCAAAGGTTCGAGTTTTATAGGAACCTTATTTGAGCAGATGAGCTTTATAATAACTGAAAACCTTAAACATCAGAGAATGTACACAAGAACAAGCCTCACTTTAGTATTCTGCAATAGGCCACAGCCAGGGTCAACTGTTCACAGGCTATCATTGCACTAGAGTTGTGTAAAAGACTTATTGCTAGAGTTAGGTTCTTTTCAGTGCTACTACTGCACAGTGGATGCAGACATATTTTTATTACATATATCTATCCATGTTAAGTACATATGTGGCCCAGATGCTTATTCTGCTCCATCGCCCGCATCTCTTTAATGCTGAAGACTCTCAATGACTTTCTCTAAGGAGTATGAGGATATGGTCCATTGGGAGTCTTAGATAGAGGACTTTTTAATCTTATGTGATGAACCATTTTTACAAAAGGGACCAACAAATTGGAAATTGGAAAGATTTTCACAAATACAGACAATGTGAATGTATTTTCAATTGTGCCCTAGGTCCCCTTTTAAAGTCTGACTACTTTTTCCTAGGTATCAGAGAGAGAGAGGGAATGACAAAACCAAAGTTACAACTGGAAAATAAAATCAGGAACATATTTCTTATCATGTGGTACAATTTAAAAACAGTATTAACAAAAGGGGGTCTTGAGAATAGCAATAGAGAAATTCCTTAAGCTATCTGAACTAGTGGTACACAATGAGAATTTATATGAATCCATTTAAGAATCTCATTTGGTTTCCAAACCGTATCTGCCAATAGTGATGCACAGAACAACCTCACAGTTGTTATTCATAATAAGCACTTATAAATATAAGAAACCTATTTGCCCATGGATCATGGAGGTTTTTAACAGATATATGTCTGGAAGGCAGAGCTTGTGTTGTAAATTTTATACAAGGCCCTTGGAATTTTACTCTCTGTAAATAGGCAAATTTAGCTGCTACTCCTACTACATACCCAAGCTTGTGCTGAAATACATGTGTTAGGACTTTTACCTGGAAAATCATTGTATTCACTCAAAGTAATACAAATAATAAAGATTTAGATGCTCCTTGAGAGAATTGTGGATATATCAAAGATGATGATGTGATGATGATTAGTGTTTCTATTAAGAATCAGAAACAAAAACAGAGACTTCTTTCTAGTTTACATTTCTAGCTCTGAGATGATGATGATTTTTGTTTAAGGCTTTGAAGATATTCAGAACATGGAATCAATTACTGTATCTTTTGTTAAGTTGTATTTTTCAATTGCCTTTTCTCTCTCCTGCTCTAACCCTACAAAAACGAAAAAGAAATAAAAGCATGTATTAGCATGTGATGAGAAAGAAAAAAGTTAAAAAATAAGTAAGAAGTTTGAAGTACTAAACTTTAACCCATGGAAATGGATTTTATGTTCATAGTAGCCAAAACTTCTAGTAATTCATGTTGTCATTTGTTTTAGCTTCTGGAGCTCTGCCCTTCTTTTAGTTTAAAGTACCATTTACAAAATAACAGTCTATAGCAGTGTTTTATACATTTAATGTACATTCAAACCACCTGGGTCCTATTAACATGAAGATTCTGACTCAGTAGATCTGGGGTGTGGCTTGAGAGGATTTTTAACAAGTTCCTAGATATAACTGGCGCTGCTGGTTCATGGACCACATTTGAGCATCAGACATCTAGATTTGAGAATATTAGTTCCTTGAAATGCTTCAAGAAAGGGGAGTACTATAGCTAGTAGTCAGGAATCACTGAACACTCTATCATCTACTGAAGAGCCATAATTGATATTAGTCATAACTGATATTGATATTAAAAGCTCTGGAAAACCTAAGGGTCTGTAAAAAGAACACATGTTTAGCTTTACTCCTGTGAGCATTACTTAACTTAAATGGTAACTACTATAGCATACTTTTTTTGGTAACACATTAAAATCAAGGGGAGTATGAGTTCTAGGGTATACACTTTAGAAGACACTAGCCCAAAGAAGAGTATATCCATTTTAAGCCATTACTCCAAAATCTATTTCTTGAGAAAAATTATTATATTGCATTTTTGAGATGAGAGGAAGGGGTAAAAAATGATGGGCTTCTTGTACTTAGAGGGAAGAGTATAATTTTTTTTTCTAGAATGTATATGAACTCTTCTGAGATTTAGCTAGGGCAGGGCAGGAAAAAAATTTAACAATGGTTGGTATGTTTCTTTCACAACTATAAAAGATATTATGATATAGGTGTTGGCAAAATAGCCCACATGGTCATTTTTGGGGTATGAAGCTAAGGATGGCTTTTATTTAAATATAAATTTAAATAAATTTTATGTTAAAATTTTCATATCTTAAGTGGATGGAAAAAAACAAAAGAAGGGTATTTAATGACATGGAAAATTATGGGACACTCAAATTTCAGTGTTTATAAGTAAAGTCTTATTGAAGCCCTACCCATTTTTCAATGCATTGTTTATGGCTGCTGCCACTGTAGGAAAGAAGTCACTGAAACTGGGACTATGGCCTGAAAGTTAAACAATAAAAAATTACTATTTATTCTTTTACAGAAAAATATGTGCTAATTCCATAATGGACCTACAGAACAATAACAACAAAAAAAAAAACAAGAGGAAAAGGTGGAGGACATATGGGTTTTTGATATATTATTTTTCTTCTTCCTCCCAGTTTTTAAGTTTAAAAACAATTTATTTCCTGAGAATCAGTAGAATCTGGCCCTGTCTTTTGTTTAATAATGTTGTTGAACTGAAAAAAAAATGTATAATCAGTATTTGTATATGATTATTTCTGGGTTTAATCAGTATTTGTATATGATTTACATCAGGAATCCACGTTATTTGTGTGATTACAACATATTTCTGAAGAAGCACAGAGCTTGTAAGATGGAAGACCTCTGGCTCTGCAGAGCATCACAGTGGGTTTAGAATCTAAGTTTGACCCAGGAATTGTGGAGAGTGATAGAGCTTTGTAGAAGAAAGGAAGAAAAATCTGCAAAAAGAGAAGAGAGGAAGAGAGAGAATATGAATGAATGGAAGATTTTGAGTAATGTCAGCCCTTCAGAAGAGTCCTCAAAACCTGCCAAAAGTCAGCAGATGACATCAGTGCTTAATGCAGGGGATTTTGTTGTGAAAAGCCAGAAAGGATGGGGTTTCCTATTTGAGATGAGGCATAGCTGGAACCCAAGAGGCATAGAAAGACAGGAATTAGTAGGAATGTTTGTGGAGGTACTGGGATTCAAAAACTGCACAATTGAGTGGTTCAAGACAGTCTCACCTAGCTCTCCAGGGGAAGGATGGCGCAGCTGATATCTGACTTGTACGATCAATAAATTCTTGTTGAATAGTGAGCTTGCACAAGTTATTTAACTTTGATAAGTCTAATTTCTTCGCTGCTAAGTGGGGACAAGAACATTTACTTGTGAGGATTAAATGAGATCATTCATATAAAGCTTATAGCCCTGATTATGGCACATAGTAGGGTGTTGACTAAGTTAATATTATTGTTACCATTACTCTTGGATTTCATCATTCTCAGCATATTGTCAAGCACATAGTAGGTGTTCAAATAGAATTTGTTGCACATAAATTAGAAAAATTTTCTCTCCATGACAGATGTTAAACCAGTGTGAAACAATGTATACTTTTTAAAAAGTGCTGCGCTTTTACATTTTGATTATGACTGAAAGGAGCACCAATAAGACAAATTGCCTGAACCATTATGAAATTGGGATTATTATAGTAGTAAGTTCCTTTTACTTACAGTAGCCTTAACGTTATCAAGCCTATGAGGCCCTGGAGACACATTGGCCCTACACTGTTTTAAGATATCACGCAGAAATATCACAGACCATTGATGACTATAATCAGACACTCACAAGTTTGATTGAGATAAAGAGGCAAAGAAGATAGCAGAAAAAAAATCTATTCATTTAAGAAAAACGTGAATAAAGGAGCCACATGAGGAAAATGTTCTTTTTTTCCCTCAGAGTAGTTCAGAAAACTGAGCATTCTACAACTGGCTGCTACTTCTCTTTACATTTCAAGGCGTGACAAGATCAAAAAGGAAAGCAGACCTTTGGCTCTGGCCTGTCTGTGACCTTCAGCAGAGGTTAATTGAGATGGAAAAGAAAAAGTGCCAGATCTCCTGCATGATAATAGCACACATTTCCAATCCTTTTTGCATCATTATAAAGTATTAGAGCTAACCATAAAAAAAGGACTGGATTTATGAAACTCCTCATAACTCAAATAAGAGCCAGAGAACTATAAAAGTTTGAGTACAGATTTTCCTTTACCTTGTATGTGTGCGGACTGCAGTTTTTAAAATGTGTTGTTTACATTATCTCATTTGATTCCTGTAACAACTCTATGAGGCAGGCAGGCGTAACTGACCTCCATTTTACAGAGAAGCATATAGAAACCGAGAGATGAAAGGTTTCATCTACTTTCATGTGGTTAGAAAGTGCTGAGGTGGGACAGATGAGGTCTTTCAACTCTTGGTCCACTGCTTTTTCTAGCACATTTTCCAGTCTTGGTCCAGGAATCCCCAGGGTAAAGGGCAAAGGGAGACCACATCTCTAGGCCTGCACGGGTTAGCCAAGGGCTTGACTGTCCTTATGTGAAACACATGCCAAGATGACATTTATCATGTTTGAATGTGCATGTAAAAGTGACACTCAGCTTGAGGGTCATATTTATGAAAAAGGTAAGTACAGATGAAGTTCAATCTTGTTTGAATCATGTATTCTTTCATGAGAAAGGCACTATTTTATGAGATGCTACTATTGTTACTTGGAATCATGTATTTGCTTCACTGAATTACTTGGACCTGTACCAATTTTTAAATGTTTATATTTTCTGGGCATCATTTGAAATAGTTTAAGTAAAATTTATGTTGAAAGCTGTTACAGAATCACCCATCTTTTCTAAAGATACAGAGCAAACTTGGTGTCTGACTAAGGTCCCTTCCACAGGCAACATTCAAATGACTTTATCTTTTTTCACCTCTATTGAGATTCACATTTGAGAAGTCAAGGGCATCTGGAATGCTTAATGACCCTTGGTTCCCTCTTACAGAAACCCAGACCAGACTTAAGAAAACCATGACATTTTTCTCATATTAAATATGAAATACATGGCCTATATCAAGTTTATTTTACAATTAAAAAACACAAAAATTAATTTCTAAAGCTTAAACTAAATGTTTCTTTTTTTAAACTTCTGGAATGTTAACATTTAAATCCTCTTATTTGGGAGTTCTCATCATGGCTCAGTGGTTAATGAACCCAACTAGTATCCATGAGGACATGGATTCAGTCCCTGGCCTCGATTAGTGGGTTAAGGATTCAGTGTTGCTGTGAGCTGTAGTGTAGGTTGCAGATGAGGCTCAGATCTGGCATTGCTGTGGTGTAGGCCAGCAGCTGTAGCTCTGATTCAACCCCTAGCCTGGGAACCTCCATATGCAGTGGGTATGGCCCCAAAAAGACCAAAAAAAAAAAATCCTCTTATTTGAAGTAGATGATATGTGAGAAAAGAGTTGTAATAATAATAATACCTTCTCTTTAGTTTAAGGTTAAGACAGCACTACTGAACTTTCTACCTGAATGTGCAAGGCTGTGGGGGGAGGGGTACAGGATGGAATAGGCACATTTACATGAGGCCTATATGGTGGTATAAAGACTAGGAAATGCAAACTCATTCATGTCATTTGAGAAAGGCTGTTTATACATTTGTTTTGTTTTTCAGACATGGATCATCTGCCTGGATCTGATTATCCTTTTTCCCTTTGTCCCAACAATCATATCGCTATTTGAAGTCTGATGCACAGGAAAGCCCCCAGTGGGCCATGAACGGAGAATAGAGTTTACAGGTGCTTTGTTTTGAAGATAGGTGTTAATTTAAACATTTGTGAGGCAGATGTCTGTCACAGAGTTGGAACTTTCTGAATATCACAGTTTACAGAACCCGAATAGGTCCATTCCACTGGAGAAAAGGCTCCTTTTAACTCTGTTTTGGAGATTTGAAAAAACATTATCTTTTGAGGTCCTTGACAGACACTACTCTGATTTTGAGTTTGGAGACTGGATCTTGATTGCCCAGAATTATTACACAATCTATTTCAGAAAAACAGTTTCTGTAGCATTAGGTGGGACTGAGAAGGGCAATACAAATTGTTAGGACTTAAGACTATCTGGGAATGTTTCTGATGGTATTCTTTTATCTGCTATAAACTTTTCAGTTTCTTATTGTTGTAATTTTTCTGTTTTAGCATATAAACCTTTCAAATTAAAAAAAGTGATTCACAAAAACATGTACCCAAGACATCGTTATATCCTCATATTAAATTCAGGATGTCACATCATAAATAACTTACTGGCCGTTTGCATTTTTTTTAGTCTTTTTTTTTTTAGACTTGGACCCACAGCATATGGAAGTTTCCAAGCTAGAGGTCGAATTGGAGCCTATACCACAGCCACAGCAATACCAGATCCAAGCTGCCTCTTAGACCTGTGCTGGAGCTTGCAGCAACACTGGATCCTTAGCCCACTGAGCAAGGCCAGGGATCCAACCCGCATCATCATGGATACTGGTCAGGTTGTTAACCCGCTGAGCCACAATGGGAACTCCTGGCTATTTGCATTTTTAAGAACATAATGCAGGTATTCCTACTCTGGGGTTCATGAACTTGTGACATTAAGTTTTGCGTATATGTATAAAATTTTGTGTATGAGTGGACCATAGCCTTTATTAGATTCTCAGAGGAATCTATGACTGCCCCTACCCCCCAGAAGTTAAGAACCACTGATAATAAATAAGCAGACAAGTTTGCCTGAAACTATTAAAACAGAAGTTCTTAGAGACTATTTAGCTACTCCTTCCCCTTATTTCCTGGCTCTTCTTTCAATCTTCTCCACTGTGCTAAGTGTTGAGGTTCATTCTTGGTTTGATGCTTCTATGCAAGCATAATCAAGTTAATAATGAGAGACATACAGAATGGCTACTTCTATCGGATGCCTACTTTTTAATTCTGAATAAGGTATCCCCCTGAATTGTAACTGTCATTCCTGCTTTTGATGAATTAGTTGGACAACGAAGAAAGGAAGTTTTCTTCTACACTCCCCTTCTTAAGTTAATAGTCTAGAGCAAGTCAGTTTTCTGAATTTTAGGCCTGGACATGAAGCTACAGTAATCAAAAGTCAAAGGCACTTACTAACAGGACCCAAAATCTGTCCAACAAAAAACCCTTTATCAAGTGTTCTAGATTTATAATCTCTTTGATTTTCCTATTAAAAAAGCTTTCCCTTTGAGTCTTAGGATCCCTACCTAATACTTAAATACCACCATATTCCAACAAGGCAGGAAGGAAAGGGAATATCTGCCAATGCCTACGCTCCAATTGTGACAACAAATGTCTTTATATTACTCTGGTATCCAATTCTTTATATGTGCCCAGTTTGCATCCTGGCCCCTCTCTAGAGGGGACAGAAGGGCAGGAATGAGGGGGAAAAAAAAAGAGGTGAGACCAAAAGGCCACATTTCAAATGAACTAAGATCTCTGCTTTTTATGTCTTGGTTAGGCTGTATAGCCACAGCCCCTCCCCCACTCCCACCCCCTGAATTTGCTTGATCAGTTTTGAATTGCTGCCTTCACATGCTCAATAAAACTACATTCACTCTAGTTTTCATGGAATTATGGAGTTAGATGAATTCACTTAGTCTAATCTGAATAATTTTAAATAAACTTCCTTGTATGAATAGCATATTTTTCTGAACATTCTTTTAACAAGTTGTTTTGAAACTCAAAAGTACCAATGTTAATAACATCCATAATTATTTCTCTATGACTTATGCTGTTATGTATTATGTAAGAAAAACTGGTAAAAAAGAATTTAAAAAATAGAGTCCTCAACTTGAATTAAATAAGTGAGAGAGAGAAAAAAATTATAGTACTTATGTTGGGAAAGCTATTTTTCAGTTTTTGAGATTTTTAGTTATGGTATGACTAAGAAAAAAGATCGAACGCCTACATACCAGCATACACAGTGGGTTTAGTTAGTGAAATTGGTTTTAGCAAAAGACAACTAGAAACGATAAAAGAAGAAAATCCATTCTTTCCACTCCGATCTTATTCACCTAGTAAAACCTTAATTCTCTTAAAACTCAACTTCCTACCTACCCCTGCCTATACCAAACAGCAAAGGTGGTTAGGAAAAAAACACAGGTAACCTAATTTAAAATAGAGAAATTCTCAAGGTCTTAGATTTATATTCACTGGTTTTAAATGGGCCTTCAACAGTCCTGCCATACTTACCTAGTCAGTTTATTCTTCTATTTTCTAAGCTAACAGTGCCACACCCACACTCTTGCATTTTTCCTCCAACTTCTAACACTTGTCTCTTCTTACTCTCAGCTAGTGATCTTACCACTGATTTCAATTCAAAATTGAGAAATAAGAGAATTACTTCATGTTCCCACTATGAAATCTGCCTCCCTGTACCCTGCATTTTCTCCCTTTATATTGGGGAAGTTTGTTCCAATGTGAGCCCGACCCCTCTATTTGCATAAGGATCACATTCCCTCTGGATCATTCCAGATCTTCACTCCTACACTTATCCTAGTTTTTGATAGCATCCTAAGTTTTTACTTTTCTATTGGGTTATTCCTAATCAGCACAATGATAGGCTGTAACATCCCCTATTAAAAAACCATTCTCTCTTGGAGTTCCCATTGTGGCACAGCAGAAATGAATCCAACTAGGAACCATGAGGTTGTGGGTTTGATCCCAGCCTTGCAGAGTGGGTTAAGGATCCAGCATTGACGTGAGCTGCGGTGTAATTTGCAGATGTGGCTCGGATCCCGTGTTGCTGTGGCTGTGGCCCAGGCCTGCAGCTACAGCTCTGAATCGACCCCTAGCCTGGAAATCTCTATATGCCATGGGTGTAGCACTAAAAAGCAAATAATAATAATAATAATAATAATAATAATAATAATAATAATGATAATTCTCTCTAGGCTCCACATCACCTCTAAACATTATCCCATTTCTTTGCGTAAAAACTTCAAGAGGCTTCTGTGTCCATACTCTCTATATCCAGCTCCTTACTTCCTTTTCTCCTCAACCTACTTGATTCAGCCTTTTCTCTCCAGTGTTTCACAGACACCATCCTTGCTGGCATCTCCAGTGTTTTCCTTCTAGCCAATGGTCAGTTCTTAGTTCTTATCTTACTTATCAACAGTATCTGATAACTTATCAAAGTATCTTTTTTCTTTGGTTTTTGAGACACCATGCATTGCTAGCATTCCTGTTACTTCTCCTTCTTAGCCTCCTTTGATGAATCTTCAACTCTTTCACCTCTAAAAGGAGCCCTGGTTCTTAACATGTTTCCTTTGCCTTCAACTCCCTAGATGTTTCATCCCTTTTTTGGTTTAAAATCTAAATGCTGATGCCTTCCATGTTTATATTTCCAGCTTCAAACTCTCCCTGAGTTTCATACTCATGTATACGCATTTTCACTTAAATGGCTGATATATATGTCAGCATCTGAAGCAAAGAAAAGCAGAAAAATGGCCAAAACCAAATCTCCCTTTTAAGGACCGAGTTTTCATGTCCCCTCCAAATGACTGCTCAAAATGACTATGTCAAAGTCCTAAATCCTAAGGTGATTGTATTCAGAGATGGGCTTTTTGGAGATAATTAGGTCTAAATGAAGTCTTGAGGGTGAGGCTCTACTCTGACAGGATCAGTGCCCTTATAAAAAGAGACATGAGGGAGCTTGCACTATCTCTCTGCCATGTGAGAACACAGTAAGAAGGTGGCCATCTACTAGCCAGGAAGAGAGCACATCACAGAAACCAAAAGTGACTGGCATCTTCATTCCAAACTTCCCAGCCCTCTGAACTATGAGAAATATTTTTCTACTGTTTAAGCTCAGTATATAGGATCTTCTTATGGCAGTTTGTGCTGATTAATATGCTTCCCTTTGTCTTCCAACCTGTTCCTCCCCAGCCTGCCCCATTTTCATGAGCAGCACCAGTATGGATCTACTTGCTTGGGCCAGGGAGGCAGATGTCATCCTCAACTCTTCCTCTCCCTCCTCATCCAAATCCACCAACAAATCCTATCAGGTCTTCTTTTAAAATATATCCTGAATCTTGACCTTTTCTTAGCACCTCAACTGCTGCCAGCCTCACCCAATATACATCTTTAGCATAGACTATTGCAACGTCTCTCAGCAGATCTTCCTACTTCCACTCTTTCATATCTCCACCCTGCAAACCAACCCAATATTCTCCACACAACAGGCATATATATATTAGTTAAATCAGAAACTGTTACCTCTGCATGAAAAATTCTGTGTTATCTTAAGATGTTCAGAATGAAATCCAACCTATCTGTTGGATTTTAAAATCATGCTTAAGTGTGACCTTGAAGGTTCTCCATAATCTGGCCATTTACATCTCCATCCTTATTTCCTTCTATTTTTTTTGTGTATTTGCTTTGCCCTTGCTTCATCTGCTGCTTCTTGCTCAATCTGCTGCTTCCAAGTATGCCCATCTCGTTCTTGCCTTGGACTTGGTGGGAGCTCCTTACTCCTTCTGACACACTCTTCTCCCAGAGCTATGCTGCACTCATGCCCTCATTTCTTTTAGGTCTCTGCTCAAGTGGCACCTCTTCCCAAAGGCTTCCCTTGAGCATCATGTCTAAAATAGTCACCATCCTGTATTTCTCCCTTGCTCTGCTCTACTTACTTACCTCCATTGCACTTACACATTTCTTTATCAACTTTCTCTTCCACCAGAATATAAGCTCCATGAGGCCAAGATCTCTGTCCTGTTTATGTCTGAATCCCCAGTGCCTGGAAGAACATCCACTAAAGAACAGATGTGTTGAATAAGTATGTGTTGAATGAAGCTTTCAAATGTGTTGCCAAAGATACTGAAATGACTAATTATGAATTTTAAGGTTTGAAATTTTCAGAAATGTATTAGTATGCTTCCCTTTGAAATGTATTCTCCTTTGAATTGAAAAAAAAAATTCAAATGGCACAATAGCCAGGACTAGTTATTTGTCAGACAAAAAGATTCAATTTGGCAATGGTAGAGATAGCAGCAGAATTTGCAATGTCCACAGAAACTGTGAGAATGCAAAGTTAAATGTAGAAAACAAAATTACATGTGTTTTTTTTGTCACAAAAAGTACACATATTTTTTGATCCTTGAGTGAACAGCAGAGTGAAAGAGGTTGGTCCTACTGTGCAACCACACCTGTAGGTCTTTTGAACTAGAGTCATCACATCTCATTTGAGCTTTTCTGAAGACTGTGTTGAGGATGCTAATGACTCCAGCAGAGAAGACCAGCTTGCTTCCTTCCCTCTTGTCTTTTAGCTTTCTGTAGAGCCCCAGCTTCCTTGTCATTTATCTTCCTCCATCCTAAACTCCAGTACTGCCAGTAAGATCAGGTGTAACATTACATTTCTTACCAGTCCTTTTATTCTAAAATACATACAACACCATCCATGAAATAAAACAGTAATATAAGTTTAAAATATTAATTTGAATAAACAACCCAGAACTTTTCACTCAGGTGTGAAAATGTACTAATGCAAGTAGTATAAACTAAAGCACAATTGATTTAATGAGCAGTGGATCTAAACGTTATGCTTAGTAGTTTATCCAATACAGTCTTCAGTACATCGCTGGGCACTGACTGGATATAATTGAGAATAATAATAAAGAGAAAGGACAAAAATATTAAATCTAAATTAGTTGTTCAAATGAGTAAACCCTTTGTGGACTGTATTGATCATGAAACTGCACATCACTACCTTCTAATGACATCCTAGGACAAGTGCTCAGAGGAACTAATTCTTTCCATAGTTACTAAGTTGGCCTTGAGCAAAAGACAACTGGATTTATTTTGCTCTGGCGGCAGCTCAGTGGAGACATAAACTAGCCATGCTAGGCAACAGAAGGTCTACACAGAAAAGGAAGCTCCACTAATATAGTATACTGAACCCTCAAATGCCTACTAGGCTTAAACCAGAAGCAATGTAAGTGGTAAACACTAACATTTTCAAAGAACTGTCTAATATTCATGGCAGAATCTATGAAAGGTGACTTTGAATAATCCCTTCCCAGCAAACCTGTAAAAGTTTTATAAAATATGCTGCAAAAATGACTCACAGTAGATGTAATTACTGTGCAACCTTGGAAACTGATGTAAAAAATTCAGCTGCCAGCATGTTAACAGCCACCTAATATATGGGTTGTTTGATTGGACTCTTTGGGCAAAACCGCAAAATTCCTAACCCATTGCTGCTATATATTTTATCAGGGCCAAATTTAGCTACTTTCATTTTTTAAAATGCCATTTTAGACATCACAGTGAATCAAGTCCGTGTTGCTTAATTGCTTGCATACATTACAATCTAATCCATTTCCCCAAACACTAATTTAACTAGTTATTATTTATTTTTATTTTTTGGAACAGCAGCAGAGTTCTGATGCTTGAACTATGAAACTTGGCAAAATCACTGCTTTCTTAACAAAAAACTAAGAATCAGCAGTGAAATTTCCTCCTTTATGCAATCAGCAACTGTTTTCCAGTTTTTAATCTTAAAGGCTTTCATCTTAACAGTTTGGTATGAAAAATGGTTCATTGCCCATATTCTGTTTTCAGTCATAATGTAATATTTTTTTAAGGGGGTGGGAAGAAAAGCCAAATTTTAGAAGGGTCACATGCCATATTTTTGCCCTGTGTCTTATCGCCATCCTTTAGCTTTGGCTGAGGTGATTAGGTATATTGCCAGTTTGAGTTAATAATGCCAACCAAGTATGTTGTCTTATGAAAGATGTCCCCTTATTACAGAATTTCACTCTATAACCATCACCATTCTAGGCTTTGCTCTTATGAGCCTTCATCTTTTAGAAAATTGAATTAAGTTGAATTTTTGTAAAATTGATTCTATGCTAATGCCACCACAGGCATTTGCTACTTAAGTGATCTTAACAATAAAATTTTTAGGCAAGAGCTTGACCTCCCTGTTTTATAATGGAGGAAGTTTACCCTTTCCCTCCTCTCCCCCCACCTTATCTGTTTGGTAAATTTACATATATAACATTTTCTGCAAAAAGAGAGGCCAATCTCAATTGTGAGGGTTGATGAAAAATTAATGGTCAACTTATAAGACACAGAATTTTACTCACACCAACCTGAGGATTATAACCCAGGAGACAGTCTTTCAGAGAACTCTGAGGACTGTCCTGAAGAGGTAAGCAGAGAGAAGAGTATATATGAGATTTTGGTGAAGGGATTTATACAATCAAGCACTAGTCTTGGTTATTGCTATTCACAGGGAGCAGGCATTTTAGTTAATGGTTTTAGTGCTTTTCTATATATGGGAAGATACAACAAACCGGGTTCATAAAATTTTCTCCTGAAAATACCTAACGACTTAAGGGCCATTTCTGCCAGTTTTCCCAGAGCACAAAGTGCCTCATCCTGAACTTCACCTTGAATTCCTTTCTAGGGTGTGTGCTATATAGGTCAGCACTGGCAGTGGCCAATGATTTGATTCTTGTAGAACTGGATGGTGGACAACATTCTTTATTTTACAGTCCCCTCCCGTTTGGATCATAATTTTGACCAAGATTTGGGAGATATTTCATGATCAATTGGTCCCCTAGCACTAGGACTGCTCATTCCCAGGTCAGGGGAGGATTTCATTGATAAGCCATTCACTGTGCTATTACTGGACTAGGCCCTGTTGATAGAAGCCCAAAGCCTCTGGATCTCCTGTCTTACTAGTCTCTTATGGTCTGGGAAATGGTTTCCTCTTGTTGCTATTTCCCATATCTAGAGTTACACTCTTACAACCGCTGATTTTTTTTTTTTTTTTTTTTGTCTTTTTTTGCCTTTTCTGGGGCCACTCCTGTGGCATATGGAGGTTCCCAGGCTAGAGGTTGAATCGGAGCTGTAGCCGCTGGCCTACACCAGAGCCACAGCAACACGGAATCGGAGCCGCGTCTGCGACCTATACCACAGCGCACGGCAACGCCGGATCCTTAACCCACTGAGCGAGGGCAGGGATCGAACCTGCAACCTATGGTTCCTAGTCGGATTCATTAACCACTGCACCACGATGGGAACTCCACAACCACTGATCTTATAGATAAATATTTAGTCAATTGTCTCAAGTTGTCTAGTCATCGTTGTTTGTATTGGCGGCTCAGTCACACATTTGGTAATACAAGAAACAATAATGTAAAATAGGCAGAATACAAGCGATATAGCTAGTAACATTAATAAGGTCATAAGTATTTAAGCTAAGAACTTCTGCTAGGTGCAGCCCAGTATTTCCCCAGGTTGTCTGACCCAGTCTGTTCCACACAAATTACTATCTTTATAGGAAATAATATATAGGCATTGTAATAAAGTTATTCATGTACAAAAGCAAGTGGTAGGTCATTATGACCCCTTATAGGATTGAGAAAGGAATGGTATCTTCTACAGAGTTACATGGCTAGTGCCAGAAATATAAATTGATCATTATGGCTGAGCAGTTATTTCTGCCATTGGTGAGGTCTGGCTAATGAACATGCACAACTGTTGGGCTGCACACTGCAGGCCTGCCAGCCTTGTAGTTGCCCAGCCTCAAGACCTAAGAAAGAGCCCAAGACAGTGATAGAGACATCAATGGTTTATTGTAAGACTTCCTCCCCATGTCAGAGGAAAAGGTCCCGGAGAGACACCCTACCATATACTGCCGATAGCAGGCAGGACATGGCAGCAATCTTTGCTACTTGGAGGAGAAGGAGGCTATCATTTATTGGCTCATTAGTTACTAGGGGAACCAACGGCTGCAGCAAGGGGCCAGTGTGTAGGCAGTTACTAATTAAACCTTGTAATTAAAGAGGATTGGATAGTCATGTGAGTGAAGCAGGGCCTCGTAGAGCAGGGGATGTACAAGGAACAAGAGAACAGCCAACTGAATGGCCTTGCCATACACTCCACCCCATACTGACCCTGCATGACTCTTATAACCTTGGCTGGCCCCTCTTCGACAATACCGTGGGTCGGGTATATAGAGGTGCACTGCCACCAAATACCACAAATGCAATACAAAGACCAGCAGCTACAGAGTATTAAGGGTAAGCCAGGTGCTTATCCAGTCGCTTATTTCATGGGAGTCCAGAAGAACACAACCATGGAATCCCTGTATAGATTCTACAGTCAGACTCATTTCCCAGTGACGCCACCATCGACACCCAGGCCATGAACAGACTACAGACCACATGTAAGGTGTTTATCAGGTGCAATACAGGAAAATTATGACCATTAAGCAAAATACAAGCAGTAACAGCATTGTGAGATAATACCCGCCCCATCTGTGGTTTTGTGCTGGCCCATAGTACCACCTCACTTGGCCACTCCCAGTCCCCACAGCCAGTGCCAGACACTGGAGTGGCAGTGTAACAACAGAACACAGGGTTAATATAATGGTGCCTTTCTCCAATAGGAGCCTGATTAATTACCTTAGTAGTTTAGCTGGGGCAGGTAGAAGACAGGCGAGGCCTCTAAGTCCCCTTCATTCTTTCTCTCTCTCTTTTTTTCTTTTTAGGGCCACACCCATGGCATGTGGAAGTTTTCAAGAACAGGGCTGAATCAGAGCTGCAGCTGCTGCCCTATGCCACAGGCACAGCAATACCAGATCCTTAACCCACTGAGCTAAGGCAGGGATTGTACCCACATCCTCACAGAGACAACATTGGGTCCTTAACCCACTGAGCCACAACAGGAACAACTCTTAGTCCCTTTCTAATCCTATTCCTCATGAGGTAGCAAACCCCAAACCGCCTGGCACTTACCTGTCAGTCCCAGGGCCATTTTACAGTGTGCTCTCCTGAGGGTAGATCCTGCAGTAAGGCCCAAAGTGAGTTATTGTCCTTTCTGAGAGTTAGCAACAGTCCTTCGGTGGTCAACAGCTGAACTTGGCATTGACTAGTTGCCTCTAGGTTAACATGATTGAGACTGGGATGATTGCTCCTGGGATGTTTGGTTGTAGTTGATAGAGCTTGAGTTAGACTCTGGTTCACACGTCGAGTGAACAGGGGCTGTCCCATCTCATAATTGTCTAAGTAGTCCATTCATCCTCTCCATGAGCCTGGCAGCAGTGCGATTGTAGAACCAGTGAAAATACCAGTGTGTGGCACTTTTACTGGCCCATTCCTGAACTTCAGGGACGGTAAAGCGGGTTCCTTGGTTGCTATCAATGTCCACCATGAGTGGGTGGGGTCCCTTATGCCGCTCATGTTTTTTGTGTGGCTCAATGACTCAGGTGGGCCTTTGGTAATGTCTTCCACCTGTTGTAACACACTGCAGACAGCATGTAGCTGTTGTCCATCATGCTGCATTGGGGCTCTGCCCGCTTCCAGAGCTGGCACCAGAAGCCCAAGGGTACTCATTACTTTGCTGTTGCCACAGGTGTCAACCCAACCCTTCCTGGTAGCTGGCCACATCCAATTCACAAGCTTGACCCCAGGTTAATATTCCTAATGCCTGTGTCTGTAATTGTTTAAGGGGGGTGAGTTGGAGGTATACTTGCCTTGCCCAAGCCAATAACACCTAAGTATTTGATAGATAATCCAGGTCCTTGCATTTTGTCTGTATTGACCAGCCATCCCTGTGCAGTCAGATGAGCCACAAACATCATCAATACAATGAACAAGAAAAGACTTCTCTCATTATATTCAGCTGCTACAGGGCCCCATTCAGCCGCTGGTGGATGGTCGGGCATAGGCCACCAACTTTGTTTCCCCTTCTTATTTTCTGACATCCTGGCACTCATGGGAGCTTTCTTGGCCTCCTAGCTGGCTTGCCAACTGTTGGGCGGCACCCTGCAGGCCTGCCAGTCTTGTAGTTGTCCTGCGTCAAGACCAAAGAAAGATCCTAGAGTCAGCGATGGAGACCTCAATGGTTTAATGGACAGGGGATCTTACTTGTCAGAGGCAAAGGTCCTGGAGAGACATAGTGCTATGTACGACACAGAACAGAACACAGCCGCAACCCCCCCTACTCTGAAGAGGAGGCTACCATTTATAGGGGGAAGGGAACTCAGGTTGGCTCATCAGTTACCAGGGAAACCAACAGCTAGGGCAGAGAGCAAGCACGTAGGCAGTTACTAATTAAGCGCTATGATTAAAAGGATCAGAAGCAGGGCCTGGTCAAGCAGGAGCTGTGCAGAGAGCAAGAGAAGGGCCAACTTGAGTGGCCTGACCATACAACAGGGCACATTACAGGGGAGGGAGGAGGCCCAAACAGGCAAAGAAAAAAATGTTATGTTTAAATTTTTCTTATCTGGGCTTAAAATAAGAATTGTCTTTCATCATGAGTAAAGGAATGGTTGATAAATGCTTTATAGGCCAACTTCCAGATTAGTATTAAGATGACTAGTATTGCCCCCACACAGTAGCCATACAAACTGAGTTAAACCCTCAGTCTAACACTTTCATAAGACTTACAAGTGGGAAGGGGTTACTAATCTTTGTATCACAGTAAATTTTGTTAAGTTGAATTCTGAGTTTTGTGCAGTTGAAACAACACTTCATCTTACATGGTTCACTCTGGCAGAAAATACCCTTTGATTTACTGATAGGAAACTAAAATTAATTTTGGAGAGAAGAACTTTTTTTAAAACCATGTAAAAATCTGCCAAGCAGGGTAGGATTAGTGGGGAACTTTTCAAGTATATCAATAATAATAAATACTCTTTGTTTTTCAGAGTTTCAAGTCTCATAACCACAGAGATTGAAACTCAAATTGTTCTACAAATTAATTTCAGTTCTATATACATATACTTGTAGATTCTGAATTAAATTGAATTTGCCAGCACTCATTCTATTTTGAGGATTCTTTTGCCATGCTCCTAGTATGGTAAAATAAACCAAATGCTGAGCTCAGAGGTTATTTTAACTGCAAACACAGCTTAAACCTTTAATTAGTTTAAACATGTTTGGTTAAGTCACTATGATCAGTAATTTGAAGACTGAAGTCTACCTAGCCAGCTAATCTTAGCCTAAAATTCTGAAACACCTAAATTGCAGAACTGCAATTTTACTTCAGAAGACTGAAGCACATATAAGATTTAGAAAGCTCTGAGCTGTTCAGAAACTTCCAGAGTTTAGTAAAGTTCTATGTGTCTACAAAGTCTATTACACATCTCATCTCAAATAACTTTGAGTCTTATAGTAAAAAAATAATCCAATTACTGTCAAAACATCATTAAGAGGACTTTTATAGACTGGATTCTTAACACACACTAAAATTGATGACAAAATGGGGCATTATTTCACATTTGAAATCAGTAATTAAGAATAATTTTTCCAGCCCCAAACCATTAATCACAGAAATACATCTCACTTATGCCCCCATTAACATTTTATAGAGCTAAAAAAGACAATAATGGGTAATTCCTGGGTTTCAGCACCCGAAAAACCCAATCATGCCAATAAACATAACAAAAACCACAAAAAAGATAATAACACTCCAGTGTATGGGGAAGAATGCAGAAAGAAGCCCTCTCTACACTTTGTTCAAAGTTCCTTTAAAAAAATGAGGAAATGCCAAAAAACACAAGGAAAGATGTTCGACATCACTCATTATTAGAAAAATGCAAATCAAAACTACTATGCGGTACCACCTTACACCAGCCAGAATGGCCATCATCAAAAAGTCTACAGACAATAAATGCTGAAGAGAGTGTTGAGAAAAGGGAACCCTCTTACACTGTTGGTAGGATTGTAAATTGGTGCAATCACTGAGGAAAACACTATGGAGATTCCTCAAAAAACTAAAAATAGAATTACCATTTGAGCCAGCAATCCCACTCCAGAGAAAACCATGACTTGAAAAGATACATGTACCCCAGTGTTCACTGTAGCCCTATATGCAAAAGCCAAGACATGGAAGCAACCTAAAAGTCTATCGACAGAGGAGTGGATAAAGAAGATGGGGTACATATATACAATGGAATATTACTCGGCCATTAAAAGGAAAGAAATTATGGCATTTGCAGCAACATGGATGGACCTAGAAATTATCATGCTAAGTGAAGTTAGACAGACACCAACATCATGTGCTATCACATGTGCAATCTAAAAATAGGACACAATGAACCTCTTTGCAGAACAGATACTGACTCACAGACTTTGAAAACTTATGGTTTCCAAAGGAGACAGGTTAGGGGGTGGGAGGATAGGCTGGGGGTTTGGGAAGGAAATGCTATAAAATTGGGTTGTGATGATCATTGTACAACTCTTAATGTAATACCATTCATTGGGTTAAAAAAAAAAAAAAAAGAGGAAATGCTGGGATTCTGATGTTAAGAATCCCAATGAAAAGAATATTGGAAAACATCGAATTGCAGGTCTCTTTTCCCAAGAGCGAGCCTGTCATAAGTCTGCTACCTGGGAAAAGGCACTGGCCAGTCTGCTCTAGTAAGAGAAGCCCAGGCCCACTAGACCTTGGAAATCCTATCCCTCTCAAGCAATGAGAAAGAGGAGTTTAAGGGAAATAAGCCTCTTTGCAAATGGCAATAGAAGGAAAGGTTCTAATCAAAGAAGGAAATATTTTCCATTTTTTTTCTTTTTTTCTTCTTAGGGCCACAGTGTGGCATGAGGCATATGGCATATGGAAATTCCTGGGCTAGGGGTCAAATCAGAGCTACAGCTGCTGGCCTACACCACAGCCACAGCAATACTACATCTGAGCTGAATCTGTGATCTATGCCACAGTTTATGGCAACGCTGGATCCTTAACCCACTGAATGAGGCCAGGGATCGAATCCACATCCTCACGGACACTATGTTGTGTTCTTAACCTGCTGAACCACAATGCGAAC
The DNA here is from genome assembly GCF_054392235.1 of Sus scrofa. Taxonomy (NCBI): domain Eukaryota; kingdom Metazoa; phylum Chordata; class Mammalia; order Artiodactyla; family Suidae; genus Sus; species Sus scrofa. Next base: position 145,230,391 of record NC_139383.1, on the reverse strand, counting down.
TCCTATTTTCCGTCTTTTTAGAAGTACTAAGGAGCCATTAGGAGTGTGAATGGAAGTCAGTTCTCTTTGAGGACCTCTATTTCAGTATAGGCCTGGATTAGGAAAATTCATTTATAAAGACCAACAATAAAACTAAATGTGTCTTTAAACTATGCTTTTAAATATAGTGGCAAACAAAATCCTGTTTATTAGAGAATGTGATACAGAGTGAAACCCCAGTGATATCTTTTTTAGAGCTATTATGAATCTCAGAAGAATAGCAGCAAACACAAGGACAATTTGCATTTGTACAATACTTAACAATGAATAAGAACACTTTCATATATGTCATCTCAGTTCACCTTGTTAGCATTTTCATTTTATAAAAAAGGACACTGAATGCAGCTTTGAAGAAATTGCCAGTTCTGTCACTCTGGATTAAAAAACTGTTTGATCAAATTAAAAAGAGCCATATTCATAGAGATGGAAAATTTACCAATAGCCTGTACTAAAAGTTATATTTTACATCACAGGGTATTATTTCTTTTGCTTTATAATGGGGTTTTATGTCTGATGGCGTTTTGTGTGTCTTTATAAAGCAGAAAGTTCAAATACCTGTCCACTTGCTTCAAAATCAGAAATCCGACAACCCTATGCTTAGATGGAGAGTTTAAGGGACTGGTCCATTTACAGCAGAAAATGATTTCTAACAGCCTTGCTCCAAATTCAGAACACTTTGCACTCACCTACAATGTTGGAATGAAGTCATCTTCTCTGGTCTGCTCTCTTCATGATAACTTCATAACTGCATCTACTGCCCAAATTGTGGTGGGATTATGAGGAAGGGGATGGATAGGGACAGCCAAGCATTACGACCCTCTGGATTAATCACTAGGCAGTAACTTTCCCTGTTTTCAGATAACACACTAAATTCATCCCCAAACGAGTGGGATTTGACCCTTTGAAATTAGCTTTAGTTCTTTTGCTGGAGATTACACAGGGAAGTAAAGCCTCTATTATGTTTGCTGAATGACAATGGAATATTTAAAATACTTCTGAGACAGAAAGTACTTAAGGTTTAGTTCAAAACACTTCTCACAGATTTTTTTTCACTCACTAGACAGTGTTTATTTAATACATCTGAGGAACTATAGTGGGTAGAGGAAAGGATCAAAATAAAGTTTTGATACTGATAATTCTTAAAATTTTATTATTAATTAAGAACCTTCTTATGACTGATACTTTTGACTTCCAAAATTCAATGCTGGAAAGGAATTGTCCTATATTTTATTTTCTCCTGAGTCAAATGATATTACCTTGTAAAGGAGAAGAGGACAACTTAATCTCAGATTTTCCAAAGAAGAGTACCTGACTGTGCTGTGTGAACTTTCGATGTATTGTGTCCTGGAATAAGCATGCAGTATTATTTCAATTCCTTTTTACTGATAATTTAATGCTGCCTCTAAATTTAATGCCTATTGCCTTTTCACCAGAAAGCAGTTTTTACTGATGATAATGATGATGGTCATTAGGGCCTTGGAGACTTTTAAAAGGATCTAAGGATGAATGAATAAATAAAAACCATGATGACTCATTCTACACCCAATGCCATTAGTATAACGCATAGCTCAGCACAGTTCCTCTCCACCACAAAACTGCCCTGTTTAAATATATGTTAAACTTCTTTTTCAAACAAAGTGAGGATAATTTATTCAGAAAATCTTACGAGAGATTACGGATTGTCAGCAATCAAGCAGGTATGCTGCAGTAAGAAAATACATTTTACCTGGTTGATTTTTTTTTCTCCTAAAACTAGTCCTTGTAGAACAACCACCAGATTCTGTCAGGCTCTGTTTACTCCTTTGTTCCTGAATGAGAGGAGCTTGTTCTTTGCTACATTTTCATTGCTTTCTTTATCTTATGTTTTAAGTATATTAAAGAATGTCAGGTTGAATTTCCTCTTAATATTGCTTCAGGTTAAGTAGGAAAAAATAGGATACTGGGCCCTTAGAGCACCATCTTTTACATTATTAAGTTAAAACAGATCAATATTTCATGTCATATTCATATTCATAAAAATGCGAACAGACTCTTTCCTTAAATACTAGCATTCAGGTAAAAGAGATATGTCCAGAATTATTTTTATGAAGACAAATGTAGTAAGTATTTCTCCAAAACTGAAGTTGTTCAAGGGTGGTATGTTACAGCCATTATGGTGCATTTTATTTCACAAAAGATTAAACTGTGGAAAATCCCAAGGCTGCAAAAAGATGTAGTTATGCTCATTAGGCACTGAGTTTATTAGTATAGTCTCTGTGTTTCCCTTTATGAGACAATTTAAAGCCATCAATAGGCTTTCCTATATCATGTGGAAGCAGCCACTTCTCCATTTTCCATACACTTATTTCCCCTTTCTTCTTTGTAGCAGACCCTGGAGTAGTGAAGAGAACATTGAATCAGAATTCAGATAACAAGGACATCTTACCAGCCACTAAGGAACCAGGTGACTAATTCTTGGAATGGTAACCAGAACCATTTGCGACTTGGTCTCTTCTTCATGTTATAAAGATAATGTTATTATTAGTGTGATATAGTGTTATTATTCTGTTCAGTCTGCCAGAAACAATCACCAAAAGACTAGAGAGAAGATGTTAGCTACAGAAAGGTTCTTGCTTTAAACAGATTCTATATATTAAATCTGTATTTAAAGAAAAAATAAAGGAGCAGAGAGTTAGTTATCTTAAGAATTATCTGATATAAGAAGCAATGCATTTTAAAAGCTAACTTCCATAAAATGTTCAAAACACCATTCACTTTGCAAATAATTGAATTCAGATTCACCTAGAGCAAGGCCCGGGGTACAACTGCATTTGGAAACCCACTAAGGTGCTTTGCACACAATTTAGGCTAATACAATAAAGCAGTAGTATATCAAATTGGCATTGATCATTCTGAATCAAATTCAGTCAGTCCTATTTACATGAGACTGGTCCAATGAAAACCAAAACTAGTGAGATGATCTCACCACTACTCAAACTGGAAATTAACCAGTTGGTAAGTACACATTCTGACTCTTGACCATGACTTGCTTGATGAGAATGAGTTGTACCCTTTGGTTTAGACCTCTTGTTTTTGTTTTATTTTGTTTTGTTTTCCCAAAATTTTCAAGATTTTATTCATAGATGCCCACTGAAGCCTAAACTGGTCAGACATATATAGAATTATCTCTTTTTTAAAGTATAGTCGATTCACAATGTCGTGCCAATTTCTGGTGTATAGCAAATGACCCAGCCGTATTTATATATGTGTATATACATTCCCTTTATTGTATTATCTGCCATCATGCAGACCCCTTGTTTTGATAACTAAGCCACCTGCTGAAATATGGCAAGTGCACATTTGTTGTTTCTATCTCTTAGAAGGATGTATCAAAGCCATATTAGTAAAATGCTTTTGGAACACGAGTAGTGGGGCTCCCATTGCAGCTCCCATTTATATGTGCCTATATCATGGAGTCAGATTTCCATGCTGTTGCTCTAAATCCAATAAGTCTTTAAAGCAGAACATTCATGGTACTGTGCACACAAACCTCTTCACTAATATGTATGTCTAAGTGCTTATGTGTACAACATGGTTTGGATATAATACAGAGGGTTATACAGTAGGAAAAATATCTTTAAACACTAGAATCATTTGTAGGGTAGTGAGAAGTTCACACAAAGGCATGAGAGCTGAGATCAACAGAGGCAACTCTGGATTCCCATCTCCCGTCTCACGCTCACTTTCACTAACTGGACTGGGGACAAATATCTACATGCTACTTCTGTTATTCTTTCTCTCAAACTCTCTCTGAGAAGCATATATGATGTGACTCCATAGTCTGTACTTACTATTCACTTCTCTAATAGCTCTCTTACCTGCTGGTAGTACATGGACATTAATGCTATACTTTTCACAGAATGTTCTAAAATACAATGGTGCAGCTTGGTTGTCTTCAGTCTTCTTACATACACAAACATAGTCATCAGGTCTTCCAGAGTCCTGTTTAAGTCAGGTGAGGAAAAAAATGTTGATGTCCACATTAAAGTAATGGACACAGACTCACTGGAAGTCATAGCTTCACATTTAGTTTGAAAACCCTCAGAGTTCTTCTTCAAAGCAAAATGCTTCCTTCTAGATGGTTCATCTGCCACCACAATGACATGCCACTCAAAGGCAGCATCTCTAGTGAGCTGAGGAACTGCCACTACCCCCTGGACTCTACCTGTGGCCTTGGCATTGCCATGACACTTGTGTTCTTTCTAGAAATAAAAGAAAACAATCAGGACATTGATGTCAGCATGGATTGGCTATATTTCAGAAACTGTATTAGCTTTACATATACATATTTGAATAAGAATTTAGTAAATTGATTAATTATCCAATAAATGGAAACAGTTTGAAATACAGGTGACATATTAAGTATTTCTGTTACTAGCTCAATTAATTTTAATCAATTGAGTAATAATTGTTGCCCATAATTACCAAGATAAAGTAAGAGTCTATTTACATATGTTTGCTTTTTTTGGGGGGGGCACATCCAAAGCATATGGAGGTTCCTAATTGGAGCTGCAGCTGCCAACCTACACCACAGCCATAGCAATGCCAGATCCGAGCTGCATCTGTGACCTACACCGCAGCTCACAGAAGCGCTGGATCCTTAACCCACTGAGCAAATCCAGGGATCAAACCTGCCTCCTCGTGGATATCAGTCAGGTTGGCTACTGCTGAGCCACGACAGGAACTCTGTATGTTTTCATTTTGAGTACGTTTTGTATCTTTATTTTAATATCTTTTGTAGAACCAAAAACCAGAAAAAATTTAAAATGATATTATATTCAAAAACATATGTAGACATATACATTCAACTCAACTTATAACTTCCATCCCTGCATGTCATACAACTATAAATGCAAAAATACTGAAGTATATTTACCTATACAGATACACTTATAAATAACCCTTTAAGGGCATAGCACATCATTTATTGTGACTTGGTTTGTGGTATCATGCTTTTCACTGACTAGCACAACTCAGGATAGTTACAATGATTAACTCAAAAATAGTTTACTCTTTGTATACCTTTGCATTTCAAAAATGCTTTTATGAGGGAAGAAGAATATTTTCATGCAATTTATGTCATATATAAGCAAAGTACACTCATAACTACTATGATAGGTACTTGAGTTTGTTTTGTCTGTTTGCAGTGGATGTGTGCAAATCTAGTTTGGGGATGTAGGAAAAGGGAATCAGTATGAAACCCAGGATATAGCAAATTGATGCTTTAAACAACTTAGCATATCCAAAAATAAACTTGCCACCTTCCCTACTAAATACATTTTCCTCATCTTGGGAAATGTCATCTAGCCACTCTGTTGTCCAAGGCTGGGAAGCAGAGTCTTGTCCTTGTCTCTTCTGTCTTTTTAGTGACTTCCCCCTAGTTCATTCTAAGCAGCCACTGTCTTATCATTTTAACTCCTTAAATCACTTAAAATATGCCTATTTATTTCTGTCCTCTTACTTTAATTTTAATTTTGGCCACTGTCATTTATGTGTTGCTTGGATTTTTGTGCAGCCTCCTAAATGGCCTCTTCAGTTCCCATCTTCTTCTTCAATCCATTAGCTACAGTTCAGCCAGAGGAATCTTTTTTAAAGATATAGCTACCTTTTTTTTTTGAAAGCCCCTGCATGCTTAATATCATTCAACCACTTTTGATCCAAGTTCAAATTCCTTGGCATGGCTTATAAGACTTTTCAGGTTTTAATCCAACTCTGTCTGCCCCACCCATAGCCTCTTAGACCTGTGTTTATGCCCTAGTTACATCCATGCAGCATTCAACAAATATCTCTCAGGTGGCTGCTGTGTGTCAGGTCCTGGCTTGGGTGGTTAGGATATGCTGCTAAACAGAAATGGATAAAGATCCTTTGCCTCCATGGAGCTTTCATTCTTCTAGTGTTATCATGGCAACTTAGCTCACCATTTGCCTGACTCTCACTAGAGGAAGGCAAGGGCTCTCACGGTTGGCACAATGTCACAACTAGCAAACATTTGTTTAAAGAAATGAATAAACTGAGCAAATTCAAAGCAAAGAAATGCCAATATATTTCTTTTTTATCTTAGGTCATTATAATTATTTTGAAACCAGGGAAAACTTGTTTAGAAGGAAAAGAACTCAAACTTTTGACACTGTGCTATAGCAAGTTAAGGATCCAGCATTGTCCCTGCAGCCACTTGGGTCACTAAAGAGGTGCCAGTTCCATTCCTGGCCAGGAGCAATGAGTTAAGGATCCAGTGTTGCTAAAGCTGTGGTATAGGTTGCAGCTGTGGCTTGGATTTGATCCCTGACCCTGGAACTTCCAAATGCTGTGGGTGCACCCCCCAAAAAACATAATAAAATAAAATAGGCATGCTAAATTTTTCACTTGTTCTTCAGAATTAGAAATAAAAATCTAGAAGACAAGGAAAGGATTTTTGATCAGTTGAAGCCTCGCTAATTTCCTTTTTTTCTAGGGAAAAGGAAAACCACAGTAGTATTTTGCTTTTGCTAAGAACATATCAGATGGACTTCAAAATCCAGCAGCTAATTACTTTTGAGACGCTCGTAGGCAGGAAAAAATTTTAAGGTGATGTAGAGATGGGTGCTTAACATTCAGTATCCAGGTCCCATAATTCCTTTGCAAAACAAGTAAGATCATACATGATTTTTTAAAAATGGTCATTGCCTTCTAAACACATGCACCTTTATTTAAACAGGTATATATTTTCTGCTTCCTATGTACTTTATACGTACATACCTATGCCACTCTTTTTTAAGCACTGTTGTTTGTTTCGTTTTTGCAGAGATCACAAGTCCACTTGGTATTAGTGACTTATACTTTCCTCTGCTTTGTGAGTGTGGATAATAGCCTTTTTGTATACCAATTTGCTTACGCTGCAGTCTATGCTGGTAATACTGCACATTGCCTGACCTCTGAATGGAAAAATAATAACAAGTTAAAACAGTCATTTTACCTGAAGTCGATAAGGCCATAACACTCACCCTGCTTTCAATTCACATGCTCAATTTTCATCCACTCACTCCTGACTTTGAGAGGAAGGAATAATGACAGGTTACAGGCACTTTATTTCAAAATTCACTCACAAAGTTATTGACAAGCATTTTTCACAGAAACAGCTCTTCTCTCTGACCCTCGTGAGCTGTTTACATGAAAAATGCTCTTCCTTGTAGATTAATGAGAGTGGAACCTAATTCCATACCAAACATGTAGCAATTGCTTTAGCATCTCTGTTTTTGATATGGGAACAAAAATAGGGATAATTTGCCTCAAATTGCAGTCACTTCAGTCATAATAAAATCTCAGAGAGTACTGTTTGCTTTCAACTTTCATTAGGTAAGCTGGGGCTGTTATTAAGGTACCAACACATAAATGTTATATTAGCACTTAACAGAAGCATAGCATTCTCCTCTAGGAGATAAATTCTACCCTTGTCAATATAATTCCCCACTGAGTGCAGTAAAAGAGTTTGAAAAGATGAAATAGTGAAGCTTTGCACTAGAGGAAAAGAAATACCTTGTTCATTCAAGCTTAAAGGCCATTTTGCTGGCCCAAGGTGCTAGGGTACTGTTTAGAAAATAAGTCTCAGAGAAACTCTCCTAGGTCAAGTCAAACATTGAGACAAACTTTTAGACATGTTCTTTTTGTCCAAGGTTGTTAAATCAGTTCCTTTAAATTTCTGAATGCCTTCAACTGGCATTTCAAGTCTGTGAAGAAATATAAGAATTTAAGGCCAAGATGGAGTTCATTTCCAGAGAGCAAATGATAATCATTCTGTGTAAGCCACTGTACACACAAAAGACATATTTCTTGCTTCTCTTCTTTTCTTTTGGGTATGGTAAGCTCTTTTAAAATGTAAGGTATTGTGTACACCATTGTGGTAGAGCTGTTAAAATTAAATCTGCGTTTATTCTTACTCTTACTACTATGTTTTTTGATACTCTTAAAATAACTATCCCCCATTTAGGCATAAGGAAAATGCTGTCACACTTAGAGAAAGGAGGACTATTTAGTCATCTAAAATGGAAAAAAGGGGAGGGAGGGGGCACCTAAAAAATGTGGCTATCGCTAGGCCCACCTTTGCCATTGTCCGTCCATCTTCTTTCCTAGCCTTTCAAAGTTCTATATCATACCATCATTCAAGAATTTTAAGGTCCCCACTGCAGAAGACAGTCTATCTTAACTACTAAATTCAGACCCTAATGCTTTTTAGATGACATGTAAATGTGACTACTGTCCCTATGCATTTGTAAGAGATAATTGGAGACAACATGTAACACATGCTTCTGCCTAAAAATGTTGGCGATGAAGACTGTTTGGCTTACAGTTCTATTCATAGGGTTAAATGTAATTGTATTTGCCAATTTACATTACTATTCTACTAATCTAGGGAATCACTGTTATTCAGCTTTACCTAGAAGGTTAATGCATTTCTGTCCACCCCTCCTCATATCCCTTGCATTCTGATAATCCTGAAAATGGTCTGTAAATGTTTACTGTGTCCAGACTTAAGGAGAAAACAAGTGTTAAGTACATTTCTACTGAAACGTTAAAGTCCATGGGTTTAGCAGATGTCCATTCATTTGTAACCAAGTTTTAAAATGGTAGCTTTTATATATAATGTTTATATGAATAAAACAATGGTTTCCTCTCCAAGACCAAATTAAAATAATTTTCAAGTCATAAATAAAAAGTAGTATATGTTTTTAAAAATATATAATTTTGGGGGTAAAATGAGAACTATTTTATATGCCCACAGTTTTATATGCTGGCAAACATTGTACATGAAAGCTTATTTGGCTTCAGGAATTAGAGAGGGTTTTTTTTTTTTTTTTTTTTTTTTTTTTTTTGGTGGTATATATATATTTAAGCAATACATTTAGGCCCAGAGCCAGCAGCTTCTCAACCATATCATTGAGTGCAAATTCAAATAGACTTTTTAGAGAAAGTAGCAGAGGCCTACTATCCAATTAGAGCAAATACTCAACTACAAGCTCTTCAATAACAGAGAATACATTTTACATATTCTTGACTCCTCAGCAGGGAACATGGCGCCTGGTACCAGTAAGTGCTCAGTGAATGTTTCATGCTAACACTTTTCTGAAGGAAATTAATATCAAATTTCCAAATGCTCATTCAATTTGACCCTGAAATTCCAAGTTTGAAAATTTAATCTATAAAATAATTAGAGATGTTCACCAAGAAAATAATTGGAGCTACATTGGATGTTTACTGTAGTGTTATATATGACAGCAAAAATTAACCACCAAAATATCCAGCAATAGAGTACTAGTCAAATACATTATAGTGTATCAGATAATGAAATCTTGTCATAGATGAACTATTAAAAGCCATGTTTACAAAGAACACTTCGTTGTCAGGGAAAATAAAATGCATCGAGTGGGAGAAAAAGCCCTTCCAAGAACAGCAGGTACAATTTTTTAAAATGCATAGATAATATGTATGTGAATATATATTTGCATACATATCTGAATGAGAAAGAAAAAAAATGATCTGTTATCAGAGGAAAAAAACCAACAACAACAAATGCAGTTTCTTGCAAGACTCTACTGGCTTATAAATATAGAGAATGCTAAGATGGGTCCTTATTCATTGAACAAAGAGCTGTGTGTGGGGATGCAGAGGGAAGAGAGGCTGGAGCCAAGGGCAGGACTAAAGATGGGCAAGGAAGTGTGGCAGTTCACAGGAATTAGGGGTGTGGCAAAGGACCAGGTGTCTGATGGAGATTCTCTATTATGTTTTTCTGGGCAGTGTATATTGCGTCCTTCTCCTGGAAACCACTCTTTATTTTTCCCTTATATTTTGTAAAGGTAGATATTACTTTGAGGAGTGGTGACCAATGCTGAGTCACACTCAGCAGCAAGAAGCAAGGCTGCCTAAGGGGCCTGACCACAGGGAGGATATCTTTATGAAGGAAAATGCCTCCAAACAGGAAATGGTCATTAGCTTTGAGTACAGAAAGGAAAAGGGCATTTTCATTTCCTTGTTTGTACTTTAATGGCTTTTCTAAATTTCATAACGAATACGCAGTACTATTATTTCAGGAAAAATTTTTTTTAAAATGTCAAATGAAGGAATAAGCGAAAAAGTCAATGAATGAATGACTTTAAAAGTGGTAGTTATGTGTTGTACAGCAGAAATTAACACTGTAAATAAACTATACTTCAATAAAATTTTAAAAAATGAAAACCCCCCAAAAAGTGGTAGTTTGTTTGTTTTGGCCGTGCCTGTGGCATGCAGAAGTTTCTGTGGCACAGTAGTGACCTGAGCAATAATAGTGACAACACCAGATCCTTAACTCACTGAGCCACCAGGAAACTCCTAAAAAGGAGAAGTTTTGAGAAACACTTTGAAGTATATTCTCAAACGGAAATTGCTCTACTTACGACAAATATAAGAAATCCCAGATCCTCTTTTCAGTTTTTTTTATTGCTTTTGAAATAAGATACCTGATTTTCAAATATATATACACACGTGTATTTTTGTATAATGAGTTCTCTAATTATTTCCCTGATTAGTCAAATAATAAATCTGCCTACTTAATTTTCTTAAAAAAAGAAAAAGAGGGATCTTACCCTTTGAAATATTTATTTTAGTAAAAAATTTAACATATATTAGCGGTGCCCTCAATTAAGTAGGCATTTGAAAGTAATTTTGAAAATTCTATTTCTATATATTTTCCTTTAAAAGGGGAACATACAAAAATAAGCAGGTGCATTTAAGCAACTAATGAATGCAGTCATGCTGACATTACTGTTCTTCCAATTGCCCCTTCTTGTTTTTTGTTTTTTGCCTTTTTAGGGCCTCACCCATGGCACATGGAGGTTCCCAGGCTAAGGGTCCAGTCGGAGCTGTTGCTGCTGGCCTATACCACAGCCACAGCAATGTCAGATCCGAGCCACGTCTGGGACCTACACCACAGCTCACGGCGATGCTGGATCCTTAGCCCACTGAGCGAGGCCAGGGATCGAACCTGCAACCTCATGGTTCCTAGTCGGATTTGTTTCCTCTGTGCTGCGACAGGAGCTCCCAATTGTCTCTTCTGATGAATGAGAACACTGATACTCACCAGACTGAATCCTGGCTCTGCCACTTACTGGCTGTGTGATCTTAGGACAGTCACTTAACTTCTCAATTTCCTCACTTGTCAATGAGTATAATACCAATTCCCATTTCAGCATCACTATGAGAATAACATAAGCACATTTAGGCTCATCTAGACAATCACCTAATATTTGGATACTGCTACATATATTTAAGACCTTGCTTGCATTTGTGTTGATGCCAGTAAACACTTAAAATACCAATGGTTAAAGTGTTCATTTGGCACTAACATACACAAACTTGGGCACTGAATATTACAGTCATTCTTGTTCACTATTATTGCTCGGTTATAAGGACAAAACTCTGCTTTGTAGTAAAAATGCATCACTGAAGATATTTTAATAGGATAAAACTTTAGCTTTCTAACATTTAATAAACTGAGATTATGATCTGACATCAAGAAATTATATTGCAGTTCAGTAATGTACCTTGTGTATCATACTAACAGGAAAAGAACTTAGGCAGGCTTAACATATAAATATCACCTTTGTATGAAGAAGAGGCCAAATGATACCATGACATTCTGTTCAAAAGAAGGTTTTACAATGGTTCACATAAAGAAAAATAGTGGAAGAAATGAGTTCTTACATGTCACTTTGCAGTATAGCTATACCAGCCAGAAAAGAAGTCAAACCATAGGAGTCAGCACTTATTTGGTTAAGACATATATCATGAGTCCTACTTTTTAAGAATTAATTTGCAGTAGCTCATTAGCAGTATGCAGAAATAGATATCTAATAGGACATCTTTGTTTAGTGATATTTCTTTACTAATCAGTATTATGGTTATTAAAATGATCGTCCTTCTAAATAAAGGTATGTATATATTTGTGAAAATAATTTTTAAATTAATTAGAGCATGTGTCACAATAAAGTGATTTAGGGCTGCACCTGCAGCATATGGAAGATTCTGGCCTAGGTGTTGAATCAGAGCTGTAGCTGCCAACCTATGCCACAGCCACAGCAATACAGGATCCAAGCCACATCTGCAACCTATACTACAGCTTGCAGCAATGCCAAATCCTTAACCCAGTGAGGAAGGACAGGGATTGAACCTGCATCCTCACAGACACTATGTCAGGTTCTTAACCTGCTGAGCCACAATGTGAACTCTTTCCCTTTATGTCCGTTTTGGTTGTATAGTTGATAAAAAGCTATAGGTAAAGGAGTTCATTGCTAATTTTATAGTTTTATATGTAAAGTAACAGTATACTAAAAAGAATGCAGGCTACAACTGGATATCTGGCAAGCATTTTTCTTTTTAGAGTAAAAATTTGAGAAATGCTGTAGTAGAATAACCTGCATTTCCTTGCAGAATGTTTCGAATCATGTTATTACCAAAAATAATGTGCAATTTTGGCTGAAAAGCTAATATGTTTGGCTTCTGTTCAGGAAGTAGAATGGCTTTGTGAATGATTATTGACAGACAACAAAGAGAGTAAGTGGTGAGGATGATTCTGCGATTCTAAAGATGATCACCTGGCTCCCCATCGACAGGATGTGCACTGATTTATGAGGACCCATTGAGAATTTTTGTCCAATTATGATAAATAACTCACATTTGCAAGTTTCCAGTTCTACAGCTAAAAACCCACACCTATTTGACTGTCTTAGAAAGTTAAGGCAAGGAACAAAGAAATGTGTGAAAATTATTGAAACAGCAAGAGCCTATAGCTGTAGAAATGACATTATTATTTCGTTAAGAATAGTCTCAGGGCCAACTTATTCTTTGAGTTCTTGTTGATTTTGTTTGGGTGATCAGGCATAGGTTCTAAGAGTTGGGCATAGGTAGTCCATTAGTTCTTGGCTATGATAAAATACTGTTGCTGAAACCTGACTGTTTTCAGAGGCTACGCATAGCTAAAACTTTGGCACCTTTTGGAAGAGCAACAAAGCTTTCAAAGCAAAAAATACTGTTACATCTCTTTGGTAAACATAAAATATTTTTATATGGCATGGTGTGGATGCACAATGCAAAACAAGGACCACACCTCCTAAAGCTGTAGCCCACATTACAGAAAGAACTGAAACTGAGAAAATTCCAGCCTTAAAACCTGGCTTCTCCCCTTGAATTGATATTAAGTAACCATATCACTCATTATCACCTTTAATCTCCCTTGCTGATAGCTTTTAATTTTTAAACAGTCCTACTTTACAAACCATATTCTCTTTCATGCATTCTCCCAGCTAAAGAATTAATTTTGCAAGCAAAATATCTAAACAGTAAGCATAATAGGAATGAAACAGGTTAAAGGTCATTAGCAGCAGGGAGCAGATGTAGTAAAACTCTGCCAGTTCCCTACATTTCCTTCTCAGCAGGGACTGGGCACCAAGCTGTGAGTTAGTTCTATAGCACAATGCTTGGCTGCTGTTTCAGCAATTGCACCTTATTGCTTCAAGTATAATACTAAGAATTCACTTTGATTTTTGATTTTTCTTTGCAATAATAATGTCTAAAAGGACCCTGCAGAGCTCAAATGTAAAGTTAAGCACCAAAAGCCAGCTAATCAGGAGACTATAAAATTGTAATTGATAAGAAAATAATTATAAAGTCATTTTATCTTTAAAAAAAATATTAACTTCTTGACAAACAGAGGCTCCAGAGTCTGGATCAAATCAGTAATTGCTCAAGTTAAATTTCTTTGAAATACCATACACTGTCTAATGTTCAGTATAAAAATTGATTATGCAACTGACAGAAGACATCTATAAGGACCAAAGCAATACACTGATTATTATATAAACTAAAAGCAAATGAATTATGTTAGAAAAAACCCAATCTCAAATTATTAAGCTAGAATTTCTTCCTTCCTGTGCAACATTACAATAGAACCATCTTTTAGGAAACAGTAGCATCAACCAAATTAAGGTGTCTATAGAGATGAATATTAGTAAGGCTTTATTTACAAATATTTCCTGGATATTAGAATCCTTTCCTGGGGCTAAAAGTAGTACTTAGATGTGCCAAAAACATTGCTGGAAAGACAAATCATCAGCATAAATTCCCCTGCTAGATTCTGGAGGCCAAGGATAGATTGTTGGGATACGACTGGTTCAGCAAAAAAAATACATGCTGCAGAATCCAATTCATGCAATTTCCAATAAAACAAACTGTAACAGATGTAAATGTAACAATCAATAAATGTATCTGCATATTCTCAAAGCTGATACTCATGCTCTGTATTTGTTGTGTTTGTGTAGATGTAGTTTTTGCAGTGGATTAATTCTGCCAAGTCTGATAGACAAGATATTTCTAGAAGAATGACATCAACAGTGTTCTAGGAAAGCTACTCTAAATCTTTCAGAAAAAGAAAAAGAAACTTAGAAGTGCAATAACTGGGAGAGTAGGAATCCATATTCTGAGACTTCTAGGTTATGAAAATAAACACAAAATCCTGTAAAGTAATAGGATTGGCAACAAAGCCTGGAGCAGATCTGAACCTACAAGCAGGATTAAAACTTCCCGCATTTCATGGAAATTCAAATGGCAAGGTCTGGAGGATCATTATAGTATGAAAACATTGATGTAAAAAAAGTTACCTATGTACTAAGGTTGACTGATTGCTCTGAATTGCTTGACCCATTTTCCACTGGAAAAGGAAGGCAGTTGCATTTCCTGCTGTGTCTCCTTTAATACAAAAGATTTTTGTGTATCTTTAGATACATGAGTTTATACCAGTTAGATCATGCCCTTGGAAACCTAGCTTATTCTTCAACTCAAAGGGCTGTAAGTAACATTTGAAGTCATGGACTTGTGTGAGTTCTTAAAGGGTATTCAGACAGTAGTATTCGCATTTTGGTGTGCAGTTTCAATAACTCTAAACACAACTGGGCTCCTTTAGCCATCTCCAGCATTGATCGTGTGGGTAGATTAAGGTTCTCCATTGGAAATATGGAACTGAAAACCTCCAGGGTATTCTGCTTTAAGCTTTCATAAGATATGGACTAAGAGTAATAGGATGGCATTGACAGGGGAGATACATATGTAGAAAACTTGACAGAAAATACAGCCCTAATGTGGTAGAAAAACCCAATCCACAACAAATGACAAAAATAAACAAACAAAAAACCAGCACTGTCTAGTGTTCAATAGCTGTATAAAACATGAACAATTGCTGGCATTATATCTACTTTTGAAATGATTTCATCCCACCTGAAAAATCAAATGTTGAGAAAAGAGTAATAACTACAAAGTCCTTGAAAGCTACCAGGCCACCAGGACTGAAGGGCTGCTCATCAAAACCCAGATCAGCTGACTTGTCGTGAAAGAGGAGGAGACATCAGCTGGGTACTCAATGAACTGGAGTATAGCTTATAACATATGCTATTTTCATGTTTCCAAACTGTGGACAGAGAAGTGCTTTAAATTACTATACTTTTTTTCCTTCCTTCCTCCTTCCCTCCCTTCCTTCCTCCCTCCCTCCTTCTCTTCCTTCCTTCCCTTTTTCCTTCCTTCCTTCCCTTTTTCCTTCCTTCCTTCCTTCCTTCCTTCCTTCCTTCCTTCCTTCCTTTCTTTCTTTCTTTCTTTCTTTCTTTCTTTCTTTCTTTCTTTCTTTCTTTCTTTCTTTCTCCCTCTCTCTCTCTCTCTCTCTCTCTCTCTCTCTCTTTTCTTCTTCGGCTGCCCTGTGGCATATGGGGATCAGAGCCAAGCCACAATTGTGACCTAGGCCAGGCCCTTTAACCCACTGTGCCGGTTGGGGTGTTGCAGAGATGCTGCTGCTCCTGTTGTGACATAGCAGGAACTTCTTAAATTACTACTGAAGCAGAAACTAGGGCAATCTGGTACTCACTATGGATGACTACGACAGAGTAGCCTGATGTGTAGTTACAAGGAATGGAGTTGTTGATATTCAGTGAAAAACTTCAGGCTGATTACTACTTAGAAGGCAGAGTTGCAAATTGTGATAAACCTTTTTGGTGGCAGCTGTTACCAAATAAATGACAACTTTCACATGAGAACTTCTGAGCATGGAAAGTATTAAAAGTCAGAGACTTACTAAAATGTAGGTTTGGACAAAGCCACAGTCATCATCTCTTCCATCTTCTCATTTGGTAAAAAGGAAACAGCTGCAGAAAAATCTGCCTTGCTCACCAGCCAGAAGCAGAGTTAGCACTTGAAGCCACATCCTCACAGTGCATTTTAGATGCATCAGCTTTAAAATAGAGGTGTAACCTCTTAAACTAGAAGAAAGCCTGTACAATTCCTCTAATGTCTTCAAAGAAAATCTGGGGAGGGGTCAGTGTGCAAGATGTGAAATCTGTACACTCAGTTAACACCTACAAAGGATTATTTAATATATGATCCTGATGAAATTCGAATCCAATTCTGTGCTTTTTAGTCAACCCCAAAGGCTTATTTTGATCTTGAAGGGCATCAGAGGTCCTCTTGTCCAATCCTTTCATTTCAAGGAGTAGGCTCTCTCTTAACTCACCTCCACATGAGTTGTCCTTTCCATTTCTTTAAAAACACTGCACTGACACTCATGGAGGATGAATTATTTAGACTGCTAGCTCTTCTCCAGAATTCTCGTCACTTCATCCCAATCAGCTGAGTTGTGCATTTACAAATGATCTTGAACATGCTAGTTGCAATTGTTACTGACATTTTGTACTTTCACTTTAGTATTAAATATTCCTATGGAATATGAATGTGAAACAAAGTAGAGTTGTTTCTATAAAAATTAAGTTGAATATTTTGGACAGGCTTGACAAAAGTGAGCTATTTTTAATAACATGCTGTCAGTACTGGTGAGGATACAGTGAAATTGGAACTCCTTTTCATCGTTGATGGGAATGTAGAGTAGTGCGGCTGCTATGGAAAACTGTATGGAGGTTCCTCAAAAAGTTAAAAGAGGAATACCGTATGATCCAGAAATCCCATTTTGGGGTATTTCTCCAAAAGAATTAAAATTAGAATCTCAAAGAGATACCTGAATTTTCATGTTCATGGCATCATTTTCACAATAGCCAAGAGGTGGGAACAACCTAAGTGTCCATCAGGGAATTAATGGATCAAGAAAATGGGGTGTATATACACAATGGAATATTATTTAGCTACCGAAGAGAATTCTATCGTATGATACAATGTGGATGAATCTAGAGGACATCATGTGATGTGAAATGAGCCGGTCAGATGAGGACAAAGATTGTATGATTTCCCTTACATGAGATATCCAAGGTAGTGAAACTGCTAGAAGCAGAAAGCAGAATGACAGTTGTCAAAGGCTGGCAGAAGAAGAAGAGAGGGGGTTGTTGATCAATGGGTATAAAGTTTAGCCATGCAAAATGAAAAAAATCCTGAACACCTGATGTACAACACTGTATATAATAGGCACCTTATATGTGGTGTGGAAGGCACATGAAATTTGAACTAAAACTTGGGTTCAAAGCCTGGCTCTATAATATCTACCTCATTAAGTTGCCAAGAATATTAAATATTAAGTTACTTGACTCAAGGGAGATAATCAATAAATATCAATTTCTTCAAATATTGCATTGATTTACCATGACAACTGACAAGTGGGTACTATTAACCTTGTTTTATTTTATTTTATTTTATTTTTTTCCTTTTTTAGGGCTGAACCTGGGGCAAACAGAAGTTCACAGGCTGCTGTGAGCTGCAGCTGCTGGCCTATGCCACATCCATGGCAGTGCAGTATCTGAGCCGCATCTGTGACCTATGCCGCAGTTTGCAACCCACACCAGATTCTTAACTCACCAAGCCAAGGCCAGCGATCAAACCCACATCCTCATGGATACTAGTCAGATTCTTAACCTGCTGAGCCACAATGAGAACTCCTACTCTTATTTTATAATTACACAGCTAGTCATTTGGAAAGACTGTGTACAAACCCAGGTCTTTCTAAAGCCTGAGCCTTTCTACTACAGGACACTGTTTAACTATGTTCTAGTTCTGAGTGGGATTCCAGTCTGAATGGTTTAGCTATGTTAAGTTGTAAATGTACTGCCAATAGCCGAATGCATTGATATAACTGCTGAAAATGGACTGGACAGAATTGTTTAGTGGTGTCCATTTATAAGTTGGCGAATATCTGCCAGATGCAATACTTTAAATTTCCTTAGTGTTAAGTGTTTATGCCTAGCTGTTTTTATTGTGGGGGGGTCAATAATGACTTATGTCCTGCTGTTTTTTATTATTATTTTTGATTTAGTATACTTTCTGATTTAAAATGTAGTCATAATTCTAATTTAATTTGAAGCTTACAAGAAGAGAGTGTCAAGGGCACCATCCTACTTTTCACCAGTAAAAGTTAGAATTCATGATTTCTGTCCACTCTGACTTCAGGAGAACATTTGCTCTGGGATTTGAAGAAGCATTAAAAGCCCGGTGTCAATAATAGAGTACTATTGTTATCAGCGGGTTTATTGTTCTCCTTTTCCAATTTGAAAATCATCCTGGTTTGAGAGGACAGAAACAGCCTAGAAAGTGAATGGTGATGACCTTTTCTTTCAACTTTGAACTCTGTAGTATGCTTTCCAAGCAGTGAGATGATCACTCCTTTGTTCTCTCACTCTAAAAGTTGCATTTGGAGTTCCCGTCGTGGTGTTGAACTTTGCTATCTGCTTCAGTTTTGAGCTTCTGTGGCTAAGTAGTTTTAAATTTTAAGTTTAGGGAGTTCCCGTCGTGGCCCAGTGGTTAACGAATCCGACTAGGAACCATGAGGTTGCGGGTTCGGTCCCTGCCCTTGCTCAGTGGGTTAACGATCCGGCGTTGCCGTGAGCTGTGGTGTAGGTCACAGACGCGGCTCGGATCCCGCGTTGCTGTGGCTCTGGCGTAGGCCTGCGGCTACAGCTCCGATTCGACCCCTAGCCTGGGATCTCCATATGCCGTGGGAGCAGCCCAAAGAAATAGCAAAAAGACAAAAATAAATAAATAAATAAGTAAAAAAAAAAAAAAAAAGTTGAACTTAAATGACTTGTCTTGATTAAATGTTTGAGCACTGTCACCAGCTTTTGTTCACACTACATTTTAGTTTTTCTGTCACTAGTCCTATGTTTGTACCACAAAGGTAATTAATTTTCTTGGTGTCCCTTCTCTATTTTTCTCATATTCCTTTAGCTTCCGAAGGTGCATTCCAATGATTAAAGACCCAGAAAACCCCAAATCTAGAAGTATCCTCTAAACCTGGAGTTATCTTTCCCTGTTTTGACATCCCCATTTGCATTTACTATGGCATTGGTTATAATTTACAGAATATTTGCAAATTCCTTGAAGGTACTTTTGTAATCTTAATTTTTTAAAAAATTTTATTGGTGTAGAGTTGATTTACAGTGTTGTGCTTGTGAATTGGTTATACATATACATATTATACATTCTTTTTCATATTCTTTTCCCACATAGGTTATTACAAAGTGTTGAGTACATTTCCTTGTGCTATACAGTAGGTCCTTGTTGATTGTCTATTTTCATATATAGTAGTGTGTATAAAAATAGTTTTAAATTTTGATGAATCTCAAGATGTATCATTAATCAGTTTCTGATGAAGCAAATGACAAGCAAAAATATAAATTCACTATAATAGGCCATATTTCATTCTGTGTCAAGGGCATTTTACATTAAATTGACGCATACCTTGAGGGATATCCCTTTGTCATAAAACCAACTAAGCCCTTCCTAGAGACAATATTTTCCTTTTTCTGAGCTGCTTTAATGGCCATGTCCTTCTTTAAGTGGCATCCTCAGAAAGAAGGGTGAATAAGCACCATTTGGAAGGTCCTCTGCTTTAGGCATTGCACTGCCATTTCGGAATTCTATGAATACCTTCATTTCATAAATGATATAATTAAAAATCAGCATGGCTTAAGAAACTTTCTCAAGATCACTAAGAGGCAGAACAGGGATACAAATAAAAGTTCATTTCAAGTCAAAGTCTGTGCTCTTCCACTACGAAGACCCTCCTTGACACTTACCCTCTGCATTACTAAGATGGATGTGACTTCTGGTAAAGCCGTTGGGAATAATTTGTAAAATTGATTTGTGTTCTGCCTTATTCTAGAAAGGATTTAAGACAAGGGTGAAACACAATCATGCACTCTGATATGGTGGGGAAAAATGAGTTTTAGGGAGTTTCCACTTTGGCGCAACAGAAACAAATCTGACTGGTATCAATGAGGATGCGGGTTCGATCCCTGGCCTCACTCAGTGGGTTGGGGATCCAGCATTGCTGGGAGCTGTGGTGTAGGTCGCAGACATGGCTCAGATCCTGTGTTGCTGTGGCTGTTGTGTAGGCTGGCAGCTACAGCGCCAATTCAACCCCTAGCCTGGGAACTTCCATATGCTGAGGGTGTGGCCCTGGAAAAGCAAAGAAAAAGAAATGAGTTTTAAATATTATACAGCTTGAGTTTAAATTCCAGGACTCCTATTTGATAGCTGTGAGGAATCTGTTTCCACATTAATAAGAAGGAATAAGACTACCTATTCTAAGTGCTGTTGTGAACTACAGGAAGTAACATGTAAAGCCCCTGGCGCAGTGGCTGGCACCAAGTAGATCGTATGTATCAGTTCCCTCTTCATTCTACCCTACCCTTTGACCATGATTTGCCTCCTTCAAGGGGGTGGTCCCATTTGAAATCAGATTAGCTCTACATTTCCCCATTGACAATTACTATAAAGTTAACTGTTATTTCCCCACATGTGTGAACAACTATAAGTCCCATTCCAAGGAAAGATTTTCAGTGACCAAATCCTTCTTGCTACATAAGATGGAGCCACATTACCAGCTTGGGATTAAGCTTGAGTATCAGCCTTTATAGGGTGCTCAGACACTTATTGACGTATACTAAGATGCAGGTAACTAACTGACACTATTTTATAAGACACTGAATTTGAACATTTATAGCAACCCTACACAATCTGCATGCCCCTTTAACATCGATATCATTCATCTATTTAATGACAGAGCATTTATTGGGCACCTACTATTTGCCAGGCACCATGCCAAGAACCTATGTGATGATAAGGAATGAACATAAGGCAGGCAAGGTGTTGTTATCCAGAAACCACCTGTCTTGAAGTGGGGGAAGAAACAGAGATGTAAGTTAATGCTGTAACTCAAAATGATATGTGCTTATACTAAGTTATATTAAAAGTTCTAATAGATCAAAGAGAGTGTTTCACACATTTATAACACTAAATCCTCTTCCAACTCAAAATTAATACCAGTAACAAGGGCAAATGTAATGTATCTGTTGAGACAGTAAAAATATCTATGATTAATATTCCCATAGTAAAATATTTACATAAATTGTATCATTAAAAGAAAAGAACAGACCTCTTCTCTTTCTAAGAACAATGCAAAGACAGAAATTGGGACATTCACTAAATCTGACTTTGCTAAATGATCTTAACTTTACAAAAAAGACAGGGATTTTTCATTTAACCAAGAACATCTTATCAACAAACAAGCAAGCCTAAGCTGAATAAACAGTATTTGGTTATTCTTTAACTTCTGTAATTATTGTTTAATAATTTCTCATATATAAGTCCAGCTTTACATTTTTTTTTCTTTATTTTTGTCTTTCACTGATTAATCTAGATTGTCATGGAGGCTGTTCACTGGCAGTAATGAAGATAGTTGCATGGAAAGAACAGGAGGAAAGTGGTTTAAAAAGACTGTTTCAAAGATGGGCCATCAGCATATATGTGTTTTCCAGGCTAGAAAATTTTATAGTTAAAATAATGCAAAGAATTTTGGTTTAAAAATCACTAGAGAATTAGGTGAGAGATTTTGATATCATCTGAGGACTTTTTCCCACCTCGGGGATGATGAAGAAAACATCAGGAAAGTTCAGTAATTAGTCCATGCCATACCAGTAAGTGACTGGGACAATGACACCCACTTGTGAATGAGACTTTCGAGAAGCACAATCAGAAAACAAAAAATGCATATCGTGAATATGATAAAACACCAAGGGGCAAAAGGAAGCAAATAGACATGGTTCAAAGAAGCTCCCAGCAAATGGTGTGCCACAGTGCTTCCTTCAAACTTTTATTTTGATGTTTAGGTTTCATCGGGTCTCTAGAATATAATTGACTTTTGCTCAGAGCACCTAATATGACAGGGTTCAAATGAAGACTCGATGCCAGACTAAGAGGATGACAAGAAAACCTCGTTAAAAATACTCATTTACTTGTTAACAGAGTTTTTCTCTGCAGTTTTTCATGCTGCCCTCTAGGATTCATTTTTATTTATTGCCTCCTAAGGTTCCATATCTTTTATGACAGTCTTCTCATTCATGTTGCCCAGAAACAAAAAGGCCCGGGGTTTCCTGACATTGGTGCTTTTAAGATATGCTCTATTCCCCAGTTTTGAGCAAAAGTCAAAGGAAAAGATAATATATGAGTACAGGGAGACCTGAAGCTTGACAAAGGATCTCCTTCTTTCTAGAGAGAGAGAATACCTCTTCCTCATTAGGGATAAAAGCCCAGAAGCCACAAGCTGACACGAGTCTCTGCAACCCTAGGCTTCTTCAAGCCGTCAGAGTACACAATAGCCCGATAGTGTCTGAAAGCATGAAAACGCCTCATACCCAATAATAAACTATTTTTCTAGTCATCTTTTTATTTTAACACAGTGCACAGCATGTGTTCATGTACCCAAACATATTAATTAGCTATGTACCTGCATATAGGATTATAACATTCATTAATTGAAGATCCTGTGAAAAGTGAATAATAGCTGGCATTAAAATATTCCAAGTATTGTGCTAGGAATTTGCCTTGCATTGTTTCATTTAAACCTCAGGTAACAGTATATTGAAAAGCTATTAATATAACTATTTTACAGAAAAGGAAACTGAGGCTTAAAAGGAAAAAGTCAAAAGTTTGGGTAAACAATAGGTGAAACTGTTGGGGGGAAGGAAGAATTAGGAGGATGGAATAACATACATACACTACTGTATAAAATAGATGATTAACAAGAACCTACTATATATCACAGGAAAGTCTACTCAATAGTTTGTGAAAACCTATATGGGAAAAAAGAATGGATATATTTATATGTGTGAATGATTCACTTTGCTGTACACCTGAAACTAATGCAACATTGTTAAGTCAACTATTAAAAGAAAGTCTGTAACTTTTCTCTTGTAATATGTTGACATTATCATCTTTTTAAGTTTTGAGTGAAATGTTAAAAAAAAAAGTTTGGGTAAACAGATATTGAAAGTCTCATAGGCATTGGAGAGTTCCCGTCATGGCTCAGTGGTTAACGAACCCGAAGAGTAACCTTGAGGTTGCGGATTCGATCCCTGGCCTCGCTCAGTGTGTTAAGGATGCAGTGCTGCTGTGAGCTGTGGTGTAGGTTGCAGACATGGATCAGATCTGGCATTGCTGTGGCTGTGGCTGTGGCCAGTGGCTACGTTTCTGGTTAGACCCCAAGCCTGGAAACTGCGGGTGTGACCCTAAAAAAGACCAAAAAAAAAAAAAAAAAGTCTTATAGGCATTGAACCCACATTCAAAGCAGAAGGTCTAATTCAAGTATGGAAGACAAGGAAACATTTAGATAGCAGACTGAAGTGATTGTTTATCCTTACTGCTTTAAGTCTGTAGATTCAGTTTCTTATGATAGGTTGTGAGCAGGTCTGAATCTCAGATGATATTTATAGGTAAGGTTCTACAGATTTTCCAGATTATTAAAATATTTTTAAAGGTCTCTCTGGGTTGGCAAAAGTGCCCTGGCTACACTGACTTCTCACCCGGGGATCTCCTTCATATAACAGCTAATGAGTTAGGCCCAGTTAACCAGGTTCCAGAAACCTGGTCTGATTATGCCTGAGCCAGTGTCTCAAAGTCTGTCTCCTGGTCACTGCTGGTGACTCCCACAGGGATCCTCACAGGCCAGCTGGCACTTTTCCTTGTCCCTATCAATGCGGGAACTTCAGTCTTAGGAATTTGACTTTGAGGGAGCCAAGGAGAGACAGAAGAACTGGAGGTTTGGGCTGGCTGGTAGGTTGGGGTGGGTGCTATTATAGATGTTAAATAGCACCTCTGATTGGGAGACCAGGAGAAAAATGTAAGTATTGATAAAATGAGGTATTCATCCTTTAACAGGATAGGGCTCACAATCACACTTAAATTGGATCTTCAGGAAAAAGAAAAACTATTCTCAAAATGCAAACATGAAATTTATGGTACCATTCTTGGTATATATCCAAAAAAACAAAAAACACTAATTTGAAAAGACACGGGAGTCCTAATGTTCATAGCAGCATTAGTTATAATGGCCAAGATATGGAAACAACCTAAGTATTAATCAATGGATAAATGGATAAAGTAGATGTATGTACTATGAAATTCTATTCAACCATAAAAAAGAATGGCATTTTGCCATGTGCAACAACATGGACGGACTTGAAGAGCATTATGCTAAGTGAAATAAGTCAGGCAGAGAAAGCAAATATTGTACAATATCACTTATATGCGGAATTTAAAAGACCCAACTAATGAATAAAACAGAAAAGATATAGTAAAGACTCACAGATATAGAGAACAAACTAGTGGTTACCAGAGGGGAGAGGAAAGGGTTGAGGGGTAAGACAAAGGTTGGGGATTAGGATGTTCAAACTATTAGGCATAAAATAAGCTACAAGAGGAGCTCTCTTGTGGTGCAGTGTGTTAAAGATCCAGCATTGTCACTGCAGCAGCTTGGGTTGCTGCTGGGACAGGTTTGATCTCTGGACCAGGAACTTCCATATGCCATAGGTGTGGCCAAAAAAGAAAAAAAAGGAATATATTGTACAACATGGTGAATACAGCCAATATTTTTTAATAACTATAATGGAGTATAACCTTTAAAAATTGTGAATCATTATATGGTACACCTGTTAACATATAATATTATACATCAACAATATTTCAATTAAAAAAAAAATTTGGAGTTCCGGTTGCTGTTCAGTGGGCTTAGAATCTGACTAGTATCTATGAGGATGTGGGTTTGATCCCTGGCCTTGCTCAGTTGGTTAAAGGATCCAGTGTTGCCATGAGCTGTGATGTAGGTGGCAGGTATAGCTCAGATCTGGCTTTACTGTGGCTGTGGCATAGGCTGGCAGCTGCAGCTGTGATTCAACCCCTGGCCTGGAACTTCCATATGTTGTGGGTACAGCCCTAAAAAGAGAAAAAGAAGAGGAAGAAGAAGAGGAGGAGGAACAAGAAGGGAAAGAAATTTAAGGTAAAACAGTATATACGATGCTCAAAATATTAACAAGAATATGCACTATGCTAAATAGATCATAAAATGGAATTACTACAAGTGATAATAGATTATGGTTCAGAAACTCTACCACTTGTAGTGAATAGAAAGAAATCTCTAAGTGTGTCAATTTGTCATTTTTTGGATCAATATTAATCATTTACTAAAGTGACAGGGGAGTCCTTGGTAGAGATTCTAAGGTTAATAAAAAGGGTAAAGTTCTGAAATCCTGTCAAGTTCCAATTACCATATCAGTGGGAACATTAGGTGTTACAGGTTTATACCTGCCCCCTACATTTTGGGGAGCAAGCGGGTAGTGAGGTACTTATGCTGGAAGAAGATATAACAAGGGGTTGAGAATAACAAACCTCCCAAATTGTGGGTAGTTGATCTATAGAAAAAGTTTGTAACAATTTATGCATTCTTCAACTCTGAAATTCAGTGGTGGCTTTCTGCCATGTTTGAGCTTGCTTTATAAGGCACTTGACAATGTGTTGAAAAGAGGTTTGCTGAGTTATTTGTGTCCTTGCCTTTTTTTCCACACCACCAGCAAGCAAGTTCTTAAGGGTAGATATAGTGTTGGCACTGAAACATCCATTCAGGATGGACCTGAATTTATAGCATTGTTTCTAAGAAAACTGCATTTTGAGCTAAACAAAGTTATAAACAAAGTCCTGAGAAACTATATTTAGGTGGGTTGGTTATTACTTGAATACTTTACCATCTTCAACTGGGTGCCTCCTTTAAATCAAACATTTCTTTGGGTTTCTTGAATGAATTATCCATTGTTTTTACACTTTTAAATTTTTTATAATTGTGCAATAAATTCATAGCCTAGTTACTACCAAAGACTAAATTGCATTGGACTTTTCTCATCAAAGACCCAAACAAAGAATTCGTGGACCCAATCCAATCATACTAATTCTTGTGAACACAGTCCTCTAAAATATAGGGAATGTTAATACTGTAATTCACAGTAGAGCTCTGAAATTTTTAACGTAATAAAATGCAACCAAAAACTCATATGACTGGAAGAATATTGCTGTCTAGTGTTGAAATGGATCATTTAAAACATTGGAACTAAGTGCTGAACAGGGAAATCCACAATAAAAATGGCAGCAGTAAAGGGAAAAAGTAGCTTTCATAAAGAATGTCAACATTTCCTTTCATATGGATACTTCTGCTAAAATATGTTAATCTGATCATTTGATTTACTGGTTTTGCTTAATATTTACAAAAGGCTAATCATGTAGAATTTTACATCCTGTAGTAGACATTCCAAGGATTTTTAGTATAATCTCCACCATTCCCAAAAGAGGAAAAAAAACCTGATTAATGGTTGTGGCTGGGGATATGAATGCTATAAAAATGAGACAAGATGGTAACATGCTCTTTTTGTAAAGTGCAACTAGAGCTTCAAAAGGTGGCAATGAATTTTACTTTACACATGGAAAACGTACACATACCTGAAGTGTACACAACTGACCCACCTCTGCTTCAGGATTTCTAGGTTTTTCAGAATATTGTTTGAATTAAGGGGTATTATCAGGCTGTGGCTGTGCTTCACTTCCATAGAAGCAGTTTTTCTGAACAGCTCTTAGACATTGATCCTAAAAATAGTCTGATGAAGTTCTCTACCATTTGCTGTAAAGTTGGTGAAGAGCCAAGCGACCTCCTAAAAATACAAATAGGAGAAATGTTTCTCAGATTTCAGCATCATTCGTTCACTCTGGAAATAGTTATTAAATCTTTAGAAATAGTTGGGCTTTTCCTGAGCAGCCAGTTTGTTTTTATCTCATTGACATCACAGATTCCTTCACTGATTGCATTTCCCTTTTTGCATAGACTGCTAGAAAGCTCAGAGCCAAATCTGACAAAGACATAAGACCTCACGGCACATATTTTATTAAAAAAACCCCAAACCCTAATCTCAACCCCTGCTGCTTTCATCTTATTGTAAGTTAAACATGTAGTGAGCATGCAATATGAATCAGGTACTCTACTTGCTAAGGTTTTCTCTTGCTAAATTCTGCATTTAATAAAAATAAAGCTTATATTTTATATGCCTTTCTAAGCTATTTAATATAGAATTCTAGGCTCCTAATTTTCAAGGGTACAGATTGCAGCCATAAGACCACCCTTCTCCAAACTAGAGAATTAACTCGCCTCAATTCCTGGCAAGAAAGATGGTTTTCTATAAATTCCAATCACATCATATGGTTTGGTGCAAAATGAACTATCTATATGCATGAAGCTAATTGCTTAATAGCCCTACTAACATATGCTTTCTGAAAAAAATGTACACACACATACACATACAACAAATGTAATTGGTGGAATCTTTTGCTTAAAGGTCTCTGGAGTCTTAGCAGAAAGTTGTAAGCAAACCAAGAAACTTGCATACAAAATTATTCATTTATTCCACCCTTGAAGTCAAGTGAAAAGCAGGAAGCACTACTCATCTTGGAAAACTATCTGGATATTTTCTTTTAAAAGCAATTTGCTCAGGTGAACAAAAATGAAATGTAAGTTTTTTTTGAGGGACACCAAAACCATACCTTCCTATATTTTGAAAATAATAACAAGCCTAATAGGGTCATGTTTTTAATCTGAAAAGGTGTTGTGGAAGAAAGTTGCCTGCTCAATAATTTTTAAAAGTTGAATATAGGTAGTATGTACTGTGAGTACAACCAGGAAGAGATTATAAAAATATAAATGCATTCTTACAAAATAACATTCCCAATGCTTTTAAATACAGAAATTATTTTAAAATTACATGCCGTCCTCATGATAAAATGATACCACACAATTTAATGCCCTAATTTCAAAAGCCCTTGTCTAGGAAGCTCAATCAGAAATTAAGATTTGCCATCTCAGTTATAAACATTTCCTTCATAGTTTCATAAAGAAAGCAATGCAACTGTATCATGATGGTGAGAATTCTCAATCATTTCTATATGCCAAATAAATACCTGGCACAGTGTTGAGAAATTAGTAAGAATTCAATAAATGGCATTGGTTGGGTAAATAAATGAATGAAATGGTCAAAGACTGTTAAAAGAAAATCATGGACACGGAGAATAGACTTGTGGTTGCCAAAGGGGAAGGGGAGTGAGTGAGTGGGATGGATTGGGTACTTGGGGTTAATAGATGCAACTATTGCCTTTGGAATGGATTAGCAATGAGGTCTTGCTGTGTAGCACTGGGAACTATGTCTGGTCACTTATTTTTTTATTTTATTTTTTTGCCTTTTCTAGGGCCGCTCCCGCGGCATATGGAGGTTCCCAGGCTAGGGGTCGAATTGGAGCCATAGCCACAGGCCTATGCCAGAGCCACAGCAACATGGGATCCGAGCTGTGTCTGCAACCTACACCACAGCTCACGGCAACGCCGGATCCTTAACCCACTGAGCAAGGCCAGGGATCGAACCCTCAACCTCATGGTTCCTAGTGGGATTCATTAACCACTGCGCCACAACGGGAACTCCCTATGTCTGGTCACTTATGATGGAGCCTGATAATGTGAGCAAAAAGAAGGTATACATGTATGTGTAACTGGGTCATCATGCTGTATAGTGGAAAATTGACAGAACACTGTAAATCAGGTATAATGGAAAAAAATCATTTTATATATTAAAAAAACTAAGATTTTTTTTTTTAAAGTTGAAGCTACAGTTGATTTAACTGCGATTTATTTTAACTTGTGGCTCAGAGAAAAACAGTAAGAACTAGAACTCAAATTTCTTGACTTCTAGATCAATTATTTTTCATGTCATTTTTTTTTAAATAATGTAAATCAAAGATGACAGATTATCTAGCTTTTATATGGAGAGTTCTTGTGTCCTAAAAAAAGCATGGGGTAATTCATTTACAACACAATGGCTTAATATAATTCAGCATAGTAGCTGAATATAAATGACTCTAGGGAAGGAGGCAGAAGGAGAGTGGGTAGATAATAGAAGAAAGACGAACAAAATCTCAAGATGAGGACACTAGGACTAGGAGAAAGGTAAGGATTCCATGTTGTGATGTCATTATAATGTAGATTTCAGGGAGTTGTTTTACTGCAAAATGGTTCTCTAAGAATTAAATATTGAGCTCTTCAAAGGAGAGGTGCGATAGAAGGGTTTCTCTGGAGTTCCCGTTGTGGCTCAGTGGTTAACGAATCCGACTAGGAACCATGAGGTTGCGGGTTCGATCCCTGGCCTTGCTCAGTGGGTTAAGGACCCGGTGTTGCTGTGAGCTGTGGTGAAGGTTGCAGATGCAGCTCGGATCCTGCATTGGCTCTGGCTCTGGCTACGGCTCTGATTCAACCCCTAGCCTGGGAACCTCCATATGCCGCGGAAGCGGCCCTAGAAAAGGCAAAAAGACAAAAAAAAAAAAAAAAAAAAAAAAAGAAGCGTTTCTCTTTTCCCACGAGAGAAATTTTAGCCTCCCCCAAAGAAATACGTTAGATTCCCCATGAAAATTACACAATTTTAGGGCAAAGTGTATGGTGATAAGATGTTTCTTTGGTAGAAATTATCATACTAAGCGAAGTTAGACAGAGAAAGACAAATGTCAGATGAAATCACTAATACGTAGAATCCCATAAAAGAAATGATACAAAAGCATTTAAAAGCAGAAACAGGCTCAAAGACTTTGAAACCAAAGGAGAAATGTGGCGGGGAAAGATAAAATAGGAGGTTGAGATTAGCATACACACTGCTATATGTAAAATAGATAACAAGGACCTACTGTATAGCACAGGAAATTCTTATTTGATACTGTGTGATAACCTAAAAAGAATCAGAAAAGGAATCGATATATGTATATGTGTAACTGATTTACTTTGCTGTACACCTGAAACACAACTTTCTATGTCAACTATAATAAATTTTTTTAAAAAAGAACTCATTGGACATGGAGTTCAAAGATTCTGTTTGAGGGTCTGATACACATGAGTTAGGAGATGTGAATATGACACTTTGCTATCTCAGGTGAAGTAGAGAAAAATGTACTTAACTCTGTGAAATAGAAGAAAATGTAAGCTAAAAAAAATGTTTCTTTAGTCTTCTTAGTTCTTGCCTTGTGTATTATACCACATCTAAATAGGTTAAATAAAAATGGGAACATTTTTAATTAGTACAAATTACATAATCAAATGATTCACATTTCTTGATTAGACTGTACCCTTAAAAAAATGACAACCTAGAAAAATATTATTTTTTAAACATTTTTTTTTCTTTTTAGGGCCGCATCTGTGGCATATGGAAGTTCCTGGGCTAGGGGTCGAATCAGAGCTGCAGCTGCTAATCTATGCCACAGTCACAGCAATACGGGATCCAAGCCTCATCTGTGACCTATGCCACAATTCACGACAATGCCAGATCCTTAACTCACTGACTGAAGCCAGGGATTGAACCTACATCCTCATGGACATTATGTCAGGTTCTTAACCTGCTGAGCCACAACAAAAACTCCTAAAACAGATTATTTGAAATAATTAACTTCTTAATACTTTTTGGAAATAGATGAGTTTTGTATTGATTAGTTATTTCTTTAGTCAAATACTTATTGTACACCTTGTATGTGTCAGCCAGTATGCTAGCTATTGAAAATATAATGATAAGCATTGCTGTATGTTCTCTGCTTACAGATCTTATTCTAACTGTCCATCACTGTAAAAGGAAAAGAAAATAAAGGCTTGCTGGTTTTAGAGACAAAAAATAACAAAAGAACTGTATCTTCTTGAAGAAAATCTGTAAGCATTTTATGCTAGAAAATATATACTATTGTTATGTACAACTGACCCTCCATATCTGCAGGTTCAGCATTCATGGATTCAACCAACTGCAGACAAAAAAAAAAAAAAAAAAAACTTGAAAAAAAAATTTCCAGAAAGTCCAAAAAGCAAAACATAAATTTGTCTCAACAGCAACTATTTACATAACACATATGTTATTTACAATTATTTACATATCATTTACATTGCATTAGGTGTTATAAATTATCTAGAGATGATTTAAAGTACAGTGGTGCCTTGATTTCCACCAAGGACCGAAACCAGCACCTTTTTCAGGTAACATAATCCATGGATATTCAAGTTCCTTATATAAAGTGGTGCAGTACAATGACTTCAGTTTCACATCCATGGTTTCACGTCCAAAGATTCAACCAATCACGAATGACAATTTGGATCTGCAGTTACTTAAATCTGCAAATGTGTAGGGCTGATTGTACATTTATTAAAAAAGATTCATGTATAAGTGGACCTGTGCAATTCAAACCCAACTGTTCAAAGATCAACTGTATATGTGAGGATATTCACAGGTTATATGCCAGTATTACAACATTTTACATAAGGGAATTGAGCATCCTTGGATTTTGTCATCTGAAGAAGGCCCTCAAACCAATACCTCAGGGACACCAAGGGACGATTATACTTGAATAGCATTAAGTCTGCTTTAAAAACCAAAGTCAAAATCTTTCATCTTTCTGATTATGTAATGTACAATAATTGAAAGAAAAAGTTGGGGAAAAAGTATACAAAAAAGAATAAAACTATAATCACCTGCAGTCATAGCAGCATCCCCTCACCTTTTCCCCATATATATCATTTTGGTAAAATTCCTATCAATTTATTTTGCATGTGTGTGTCTATGTATTTTACCAGATCAGGCTCATATTGAATAAATATTTTCATGTATTTTTCCATTTCATGAACATTCCTATGTAATTAAAAATTTTCAAAACTTATATTTAATGTCTGAATTCCATTGTGTCACTTTTTTCACTCTCTCAGTTCTGGCCAAATCTCTTAATATCCTTCACTGAATAATCTATCCTATCTACATCATTTGGAGCTTCTGTTGTATTTGGTTCATAGAAATGTTAGGGTTAATTTTATATTATCTGTTCCATGTTACTGATCTAAGTGTAGATTTTGGCTGCAGTCATACTACGTCATTTAAAATACAGTGTTAGAAAATATTTTCATTTAATACATGATATTTCTCCTTATGAATACCTTTGCTATTCTGAACCCTAAACATTTTAGAATAATTTTTTCATGTTTCTAAAATAATCCCACTAGAATTTTGACTGATGTGCTCAAGCTACACCTGTACACTAATTACCATCTTTACAACAGTTCCATTCAGAAGCATAATTCTTTATTTATTTGTCTTGTATCTTAGGAAAGTTTTGTCATTCCTTCTAAACAAAGGTCTTACACAATTTGTATTAAGGATATTACTAGATATTTTATAACTGTTACTATTAACATGAATTTACTTCTCCTCTTTCCTACCCTCAAATCAAAGTATTCTTGATAGATGGAAGATTTTTAAAGTATATTATTTTTGTATCCTGCTATCTTAATTATTTCTCTTTTTAGTTCAAGTAGTTTTCCAGTCGATTCCTGTGAGTTTCTCCATGTTATAATGTGCTCGACATAAAAATCCATTTACTGGATTTCCCGTTGTGGCACAGCAGAAATGAATCTGACTAGTAATCATGAGGTTGTGGGTTTGATCCCTGGCCTTGCTCAGTGGGTTAAGGATTGGGCGTTGCCTTGAGCTGTGGTGTAGGTCGCAGATGTGGCTCGGACCCTGTGTTGCTGTGGCTGTGGTTTAGGTTGGCACTGTAACTCTGATTCAACCCCTAGCTTGGGAACATCCATATGCCACGGTGCAGCCCTAAAAAGCAAACAAAACAGAAACAAAAACAGAACAAAACAAAACAAACATTTACTTAAAGTAGGAGTCTGAAAATGTATTAGAAAAGACATATTATGTCAGCCCAATTTATCATGTTCTTCTTAGGATGAATAAACCCTGGGCAATTTTAGTTTGTTTGATGTAAATTATATATTTCATGAAAATAAAAATTTGCTCTCATTTTTTTTTCTAATAAATCTTGTATCAGTTCATTGCCTTACTGAATTGTCTAGAACCTCCAGAATAATCTTAAATTACAATGTTATGGCTAGGCATCTTTGTTTTACTCCAGATATTGATGTGGATTACCTCTACTATGTACAGTATAGTGGCTGTTTTCTAGGACATCTGAAAAGCCTTCATCAGTCATAAACAATGAATAGTAACTTACTTCCAGTGGTATTGGGAAGACCAAGGATGGTGGTCACAGAAGCTTCCACATTGCCACAGGGAGTGTATCAAAAGGAATACTTTCCCCTCTTTAATAATTCTTGGATAAACAATACTTCTTTGTTTCCTGAAGTAATGACTGGATATATCAGGCCATTCAAACAAGCTTCTATCCCAGAATGTGCTCAACATAAATACATTTCCACTTGGGGCAAAACTCCATAATTCTCTAGGAAAATTTTATATTATTTTAGCTTGTTACATGAACCCAACTTATCATTTTCTTCAGAGACTGTGTAATCTAGCCCTAAGCAATCACTGGGTATGTTTTAGTGCTAAAACAGCTTCTGGATATCATGTAGAGCTTAACGAATTTTATTGACATTTGCATTGTTTCATAAAGAAACTTTCTTTAAGATCTGTGATACTACCCAACTAGTATAATTTTTACATGGTTTTCAGTAGCTGGTCATTCAGTGGCAGGCCAATTTTATCTCACAGGCTGATCCAGTTTAGCTCTCACAAACAACCAGCACAAAGAAATAATTTATTTCCTCTTGGCTTTAACAAAGTCAATGTCCTGAGAGGGAGAGTGGTGCTAATATACCTGAGCATTCCAGTGAGAAAGATGGAAAATCACTTACGGTGCTCAAATAAAAAGACTGCTTCAGGGGACAAAGGAGTCTGGAGAAATCCGCTGTGGGTATATAGCTCTGCTGGGTAATTCTTTCCCATGTCTGTGGGCAAATAAAATACTATTTCCCCCCACTTTCCATTATGGGAATAAAAAGGACACATTAAGAGTTGAAATATATATATATACATATCTCTGATTTTCTGTAGGTAAAGACTGTTAATAGTATCTCATGTATTTCAAATGTATAATTATTTGATTCAAATGCCTTCTTATTTTCTAAAATTCATTTGAGCAATTTGTGCTCTTTTCTGCCAAAGATTTCATTAGGTTCACAAATAGAACAATATGACATCGTTAAACAAGGCGTGGTAATCATTTTCAATCCCACTGTGGAACAAGGTATAAAAAAAGCAAATGATTTCCAAGCACTTCCAGGGTGCCGCTATTCTCCATTTGACCCATGTTAAATATTCTCATTACAATTATACTTCAAATGAATACAAAAATCTCAATTTAATCCTAACCCTAGGGAAATGAAACATACTGCTCTGAGATGAAAGGCCTAATGTTACCCAGTTATTTGAATGCATTGCATGCTCTTAACATGGATCATAAGAGAACTGTATTTTAATAACTCAAATCATTGCACATTCAAAACAATATCTAGCTACCAAATAAATGTCATAAACCTGATAACGCAGAAGAAATAAACAGAAAGCTGCATATTTTAACTACTGAACTGATGATGGAGTCTCACATGGTTCATGTCGATATTTTTCAAAACTCCTAGCTTTCTTTTAAAATACAACCGATTACACTAATTAATCGGTAGGAGATCATTGACAATGAAATACAGGGCATAGCTTTTTGATAATTTAACTGCACAATTTTTGTTAATGTCAGCCATTCCTCTGTACCTTTTAAAATTCTACTTTTGCATTGTCAGATCTTGAGTAGTCTTTGGTGGAAATAGATTTTTCAAAAAGGAGGCCTGATTTCAATTAACATTTCC
Organism: Sus scrofa; assembly: GCF_054392235.1. Lineage (NCBI taxonomy): Eukaryota > Metazoa > Chordata > Mammalia > Artiodactyla > Suidae > Sus > Sus scrofa. Next base: position 145,195,245 of record NC_139383.1, on the reverse strand, counting down.
TTGACAAGGTATAACAATATTGTACATCTAAATTTTTATTTATTTTCCCTTTCATTGTTGGCAATCTCCTAAGCTTGAAAACATTTTTCTTCTCTTTGATTTGACATTTGGCAAACATCAATCTTTCTTATACTTAAATGCACCGTAGTTGACAGGCTGCTTTTGTTCAAGAACTGCAGCTTATATATTGCCTTAGTATGCCAAAATTTCTTTCTTTATTCACTAGCATGATCAGTTACTATCATCCTGTCTTCAGAGATTAAGTGGGGGGCCTATAGATAATTTTTTTTCTGATAAATTTGATTAAATTAAAGTTCGAACGACAGGACTAGATTTAGAAATTTATTATTGAGCACCTTTACTTTATTTCCTCTATAAGCGCATTACAACTTTAAAGAAGATTCGTTGAATAAATATTCTGGGCTCTTAAAATATTATTTTAAAAAATTTGCTTCTACACAGGCCTTGCTTATTTAAACCATAATTGTAATACCTCTTGTTTGTCTCTAAGTAACTTGGGACTATATGAAATTAATGGAACACAAATTGAATTTTGAGGTTTAGTCTCCATGTCTTACTTTTAGCAATGTATAAGCTTCCTTAGGGGCATGGGGAGAGGGCGGGTCATACCCAAAACTCTGGATAAGAACTTTCATGAGAAAATTCTCTAGCAAAATACAGTGAAGAAAGTCATTCATCCACTATAAATGCAATTAAACTGCTTGGTTCTAGATATTTTTTCTTTCTTTCCATCAATGGAAAGATGTAACAAAATTTCTCCAAATATACAACACAAAGTAAGAAGAGAGGAATAAAACCTTAAAATAACAATGACCACATGGCAATATAACCACACTGCAGTGTTGCCGGAGAGGAAGTTTCCCTATCTGGTGATTCAAAGTAATAGCTGATTTGTCTCTCTGTCTTTAATTTCTCTGTCTCTCAATGCCTGAAAGAGTATGAAAGCAGAATAGAGAGAGGGAGAGAGGCAAACACTGATAATGAGCAAGTTGAGAAAAGATCAGGGAAAGTTAAAAAGTGGCAACTCTGATACAAAGTTCAGATTAAAAATTATTCTCAAATTTTACTGGAAAGCACTCATATATTTTACCATAAATAAAGGAAAGGGAAGGCTTTACTGACAACAAAATAGGCAGAAAATAGTCATTTATTTTACTTTGACTTTGACTTGTTTAAAGAAACAGTAAATGTAGGTAGACAACTTCAAATTCCATATCACTTCAATTAGTGTTACTTTTCCTCTTGGTTTATTTTTGGTCCCGAGATTTCTATCAGAATATTATCTACGCCAGTTTAATCAATGCTTCTGAAATTGTCCTAGAGTGCTAGAGAAATCTAGGATCATCAGGGTGTATTTAGCCCATCTGTACTTGCAGGGCAGTAAGAATGCAAGCATTTTTGCTGTAAATCATACATAGAGAGTCTATTTGGATGGGATGTCTCTGGATGTCTAAGTTATCTTGTCCTCTGGCTCCAGTGAACACTATTAGATATTTTTGACTAAATAAAGCATGGTCAATTTACTCTTCCAATACAATTACATAGTTTATTTCTACAAGAACTTTTTCAAAAGATTGATCTTTTCAAAATTCAGTATAAAGTTGCTATTTCATTAGTGGGATCATGCTAACATTTTGAAAGCAGACAGCGAAACTTTTTATTTCCAATTGTCTTTGTGGATGTACACTACCTACCTTGTTTATCAGCATCACAACAAACACTGAATTTTGAGTTATATACTGGGAATTTAGCAATGTCAGTCAGTAATGAAGGTAACTTGATACATTTACAACTGAAATGTAAAAGACCTTTAGTTTTTAAATACCTTTGTAAATTTTTCACAGTAACAAATTCACAATTAAAAAACAAAACACTGGACAATGTGCCCTAATTTTTAGTTTGAAAAAAAGGTCACTACTCAGGAATTTACCTTTCTTCCTAAGTAAAACAGTAAGTAACCTGGAGGTAATAGCAGAGAGCTCCCAGGACTGTTTAAATAAATAATAGGCCTGCAATAATAAGGGTTGATAGTATTTTAAAAATAAAACATTGGCAACAGAAGTTTTAGAATGATTCAAACTATCATTTTTAACTTAGCAATTGCAAAAGTAAGGCATGATTACCATATGTATTTGGTATTCATTTAAAGAATATAAAAATATAAAACACCAAAGTAAAAAGTGAAGAACTCTCTTTCTCACTGGATTTAATTCTAGTTATGCAAACATGATTCTGGAATGGTGTCAAACATTTGGGAGGATGGTGTATTAATGATACTACAATAGCAGCAACATTTCCTGGAATAACTCAGTTTCAAATTGAGAAAATAAAACACAGCAAGAACCTGGGTTAAGAAATGCAAACTATTGCCTTTGGAATGGATAAGCAATGGGATCCTGCTGTATGGCACTGGGAACTATGTCTGGTCACTTGTGATGGAACATGATAATGTGAGAAAAAAGAGTATATACATGTATGCGTGACTGGGTCACCTCGCTGTGCAGTAGAAAATTGACAGAACACTGTAAATCAGCTATAATGGGAAAAAATGAAAATCATTACTTAAAAAAAAACATAAACAAGAACCTGAATTACCTGATTATGTCCTTATGTCCACAGTTATATTAGAACATACTTTTAGGAAATCTGTTGAGAGTAATAACTTATGCAAGAGACAAACGTAGAGATTCAAACCAATTATAATGGAAAAAAATAACAATCATTAAAAGAAAAAAAAAAGATTCTTAAAGATTCTTTCCCTCTGGCCTCCCATAGGACAAAGGTGATATTGGGAAAGAATCATTATGGAATCCTCACCTTGATTATTTTTGGCATCCTATCTTCACATACAATTGGCTCCAAATATTGTTTTTAGCTTTAAAATCCTCAAGACCAAACTGATAGCTTGGTCAGAAATGAGAGAAGTAAACACAAAGGCTTATAAAAAGAAATGCTGATCATATAAAATATAGTACTAGGTGAAAGGTAATTAATGCTACAATTCACACATTGATATGATCAAATGGATACATGGTAACTGAATAAATTACTTAATTTGCCAGTTACTGTAGAAAGTAAAGTATTAAAATTCAGAAGTCAGAGTCCCTGCGATATCATTATACAATAAATATTTGGAATATTTCCATCTATCAATAATGCCATCTGTCCTGTCCAATACAAATGGACTGCAACCCATATGGCTTCTTTCCCCATTGATTACTCTGATGAATGAGATAGCAAAACCACTCATAAAACCATCATATTATATGACATTGTCATTAAAAAGATATGGAAAAAGGAAAAACACAAGATGATACTTAATTTGAAACTGTCAAGTCAATTTAGTAAAGTTTTAACAACCAGCATTATGATCCTGAGAAGTATCAGCATGTTGAATAATATTATGTCAGTCTGTACTCTCCTAGCACCTTGAAAGAAAACCAAAGAACCAAAAAATATCTGGAAAGAGTCTAACAGCTTGCTATGATTTGTTCAAATTATTAATTATTCCAATAAGAATATACTCAAAAATCCTTTCAGGCATGGGTAATTAAATTAAAAACACTTTTCTTTCACTTTATAGAAAATTATAAAATTATCCCTTAACTTCTGATAGCAAGTCATTTTTAAAGCAAAACTAGACACATTTCTTATACCTTATAACACTGGCCATAAATTTCAACTCAGCAAAACGATCTTTTCCAAACTCATTTTCTTTTTTGCTAAAAATGTACTCTCTTACAACAGCAAAATAATGACATACAATGATTTTGTAGCAAATTACTATAAGCAGTACCTAAATTGACATTAACTAAGCAGGAAACTAAATACCACTAACTGGAACACTCAAATTTTCTCTTTGATATGGTAATTTGCATTACATTTAGTTGTAAGGTGGGTATGGTTAGAAATTATTTTTCAAAATCAGGTAATTACCTTATTTTTCAAAATCTATAAAGATGATCAGTATTTACTTTGCCCCTTAGCTTCACTGAAAATATTCTACAAATTTTCCTTGGTAAAACTCCTAACTGGGACCCACATCTCTGGATAAGGGAGAATAAATACATTATGAATAAATATGTTTACTCCTATTTAAGTCTTAAGTTTAGCTTAAATAATTTAAAAGTTTATATTGTTTTATTTTTAGTTGCACTCAATACCAAATAAAGCCACTGGGGTGGCGAGGGGGGGCGGAGGTATCCATGAAACAGCTCCAATTCAAATCCTTCAGCCACAGAAAAAATAAAGCACGAATCCAAGAAATATTGTCCCTATCAGTTGAAGAAGGTAAATTTCACAAGAATTCTACAGATTCCAGGAATCATGGGGAGTGGAAAGGCTCTCAGATACGCAAGTCTTAGACCCTAGTGTGTTCAGAGAAACTCCAAATGTCATAACCAAAGGAAGAGGCACTGGTGGGGCCTGTGGGCAAACTCCACCGTGTTGATAGGCAGTGCAGTGAGCAGGCTCGGTAATGGAAGACAAAGCGTCTCCCAAGCAAGCTTTGCCAGATCTGCAAACAGGCAGCATGACCTCTGTGTTTCTGTTGGATCCAGGGAAACGCTCCCATCTCTCCAAATGTGAAAGCACATAATTTTAAGAGAAACTTCAAGTTTTTGAGCCACTGATTATTGTGTTACTGAACCAATGCTACACAATTTAAATTGGCTCTTTACATTATAATTTAATATCTGGCAATGTAAGCCTTTCTTACTCTTCCTCTTTCCTGGACTCCTCTTTCAGTTTCTTCTTTTGATAAAAATTTCCAGGCTATTTTTGCCTGCTTTAGTCTTCTATATCTATTTCAGAATCATTGTGTTGAGTACATTTCCTATGAGATTTGATTCTAATGAAATTAAATTTATTTCAAAAACAAAAATATAACAGACATAAATTATTTCCATTCAAAAATATAATATACTTTTCCAATTTTTAAAAGCTTCATCTCTAAACCATCTTTATGGTTTTCTTTATAGAGGTCCTAAAATTTCTTACAGTTTTTGATGCTACCGTACATGTTGTCTTCCCCTTCATTATCTTTTTAAATAGGTAATTGCTGATTTTTAGAAAGCAAAAGATTTTTTGAAATTTTCTTCAATCTTACTAAACTCTAAACTTATTACAGCTTTTATTAGTTTTACTGGTTCACATGTCTCATATGTTCACTACGTAGATAATATCATCTGCAAATGATGACTATACTGCCAGTATAACTTTTAACATTAAAAAAGAATAGATTCTTGTTAAGTCCTTCCTAGAATAGATTCCACTCACCAACTTAATCTATTTTTCATTTAAAAAAATCCATTACTTTATGATGACACAGTTGTACAAATAATGTTATGATCTAAATTCAATGTATTTCAGAAATAGCTTTTGATGTCTGTGGGATAACCAGGAATTACAACCCTAAACCAGGGTACAGATGGCATGCTGAAAAACAGAATTTCTGTTAAATACTTCAGAAGAATGGATAGATAAGGCTTTTTAAAAAATGTGCTTGGAGAAATTATATAAAACTTACCCTAAATGAACAAAATATCAGAATGATAAATGCCCATCCCCAGAAAGTACAGTGTGACATATGGGCAGAAATGTTTCTAAATAGAGTATTTTTTCAGCATTTTCTAAGAACTCTAGGCAACTCTTAAAGAACTTTTAAGTTACTGCTTTGGGGAATTAAGATAAAGTTAGTGATGACTATAACTTTCTATTAAGCAATTTTCTTTCTCAATTGTGCACAGCCACTTACGAGGCAGAATATAACAGCTCAATCAAAGTTTATTATGCCGGATTTAGTTCAAACACTTATGAAGTGCACTGAAAAAGATCTGATATTTGTCTGGAGAAAACCTCTTAGAAATTGCTCTTTTGTAGACTAGAAATAAAATAGATACTGTAGGTACCTTTTTGTGTGTCCTTAAGTTCTTCTGCCAGGTATCCAGAGCAGTTGCAATCAACTTGCTGCTCGTTACATAACAGTGAGTCATGAGAATGTAGTGAAGTCCATCGCCTCTATGTGTAGCTTCCAGAATTTTCAGGGTGTGGCTTAAGGACATGGATGCTTCTGTTTGTATTCCATCACTCACAAGTTTCATTGTGTAAGGTACTAGTGCAATTTGCCCAGCAAGGTACATGACTTCTCCAACCTAATACAGGAGAAGGAAAGTAAGGTCTGAAACAAGAAAATATACAAGAATTCTCTCCTCATCCAAGCAGTTTCTGAATTCTTACTCAACTGGGAAGGAGATAATAATAATACCTACATTGGTTTGTTATTCTGAGGATTAGAAGTAACATGGGTAAGATACCTATTTTATAAAGTTTAGGCTCTGAGTGGCAATCAATATAGGGTAGCCATGATGAATATTTCTGAATTAAAACTTTGAACCAAATAAAGGTGCAGCACTGAATAATTAACCACCGTATTTGTTTTATAAGGTGCAATTAATACAAGTATATATGATTAACACTTTTATAATATTACATATCTTCACTCATTGGACACATATCACTAGGAAATTGTTTATTCTTGAAAAGCATTTGAAATAAGATAAGGAGAAAGACCTTGTTGTAAGACTGTGTGTCCCTCAAGGATGGCTCTGTGGTTCAGCGGGATGAGTGGCTGTGGTGTTTGGGTCCTCAAAGAGGGTGTTCAGTATGTGTGTATAAAGTTGAAAATGGATTTGCACCATACTGTTTCAGAGACTAAAGACATAGGATTTTTGGCTCTTACCAATTGATAAATGTCATTTTCCTGAAAACCATCCTCTATAATTGGATATGAATTATATGAGACCTTTTAACAAAGCATCTGCTTTCTTTTCTGTTGAGACATCTACTAGATCTTGCTCCAAAAGAGCAAGGAGGATGATAAAGGCTTTTAACTCTCTGATTTTCACAAAAATTCTGTGAATTTTTTCTTCACTATTGGAAAAAGGAAACATATGAACTGTTCAGTATATATAGACACTGAATACAGAGGGGTCATGAGTAAAAACCTTGTTTTCTTCTCATTCTTGAGGTGTGCAAATTCCTTAATAAAGACTTTGCTGAACTTTTATCATAACTAAAAATTCCTCAGTATTAAAGCTCAGTGAAAAGAAATCTCAGTGCCTGGAAGACAAGGCAATCAAACCATGTGACAGTCCCATATGCAACTCCAAATCTGTCCTCATAACTGTCTGTAGAGCTCACAAAAGAGTCACACATGTAGCTATTGGAAGAATATCTTACACAATTTGGCACACAAGTTCTAAGATTAGCAGCTGAAGAGGGGGAGGAGGAAGAGATGAACATAATAGATTAACTGACACCCATCCACTATCTTTCTAAATTGTTTGGAATGTTAAAAATATTGTTTTGATCAATCTATATATACACCCTCAAATTTGAAAGAGAAATGCAAAGCATGTTGTGGTTGAAAGAACAAATGGTTTTTTTTTTTTTTTTAAATACTATGAAATATATGTCACTGAACAAGGGAGTCCAGCCAGCTCCCAAGTGGCATGTTAACATGATGAAAAGCAAATCCAGGATGCTGTGAATCAAAGAGGCATGGGTCTATTTTTAAAGAGGTCTGTGTCTCCCTACTCTGTTTGCCAAGTCTAGTTTTTCTGGAGAAGTCCAGCCTCCAAAATAGGTAAGCTTCTAAACGTTCCAGGAGTCACCTACTCGACATTTGACCACCTTCTCCCTTAAAAGGTCTTGGGCTCTATATACACTATCCATGTTAATCACTAGACAAACAGAAGAGCTGTTCAACTGGTTCACTTCCCCTATTCGTGAACAGATTGTTTGAGACATAATATGAATACTAATTAATGATAAAATATCTGTGAGTGTTTTGAAATATGAACGAAGATAGCACTTTTAGAAAGGCGCCCAGATAGATCTTATGCAACAAGCCCTGCTGGTCACATGAAGGGTCAGGGTACAACTTGGAGATATGAGAGCAAAATTGGCAGAGTTTTTGGCTCCAATTCAGTGGGAAACTGTGGACAACTTTTTTTTTTTTTTTTTTTTTTTTCTTGAATGGCATGGGGGTGGAGGTTGACTTTCTTTTTAACCTTTTCGCTCTGTTAAATTGGAAAAATTTAAAGTGAAATCTCTCTTCACAGACAAATGGAGAGAAGAACAGGCAGAATTCTGCTTGAGGTCAACTTGAGTAGATGGAGGAATGAGACTCCTAAATGCTGGTTCAGGATTATGGGTTTGGGTGCTGCAGCCAAAGCAATACAAGCAGGTAGGGTCTGACCCAGGGCTGAGTGCTCTAGGCTGACTCATACTCTCTGATGAATGGGCTGAGGAAAGTCATTTAGCAGAATATGATCCCTCTTCTAAACAACAAGGTCCTACGGTAAAGCACAGGGAACTATATTCAGTATCCTGTGATAAACCATAATGGAAAGAATATGAAAAAAGAATGTGTGTGTGTATATATGCATATATATATATATACACACATATATATGTATGTACGGATATGTATAACTGAATCACTTTGCTATATAATAGAAATTAACACAGCATAAATCAACTATGTCAATAAAATACATTAAAAAATAATATGATCCCTCTTTAATTCCTGTTTTACAAATAGTTTGCTTAGCCACAGAGACGTATACTCATAGAGGTATGGGAAATAGAATTTTATGTTAAAGGGGCAAAGTGTATTATTATTTTCAACGATGAAGACAATTAAAATAATGTCCTTTGTGGTAATAGCCTGAGCTACTGCCAAACTATGTCATCTCCCCTCTTTCCCTTCTAAAATTGAATATTTTACTTTATCCTTAAAACCTTTTTAAACTTGCCCCATCTGATCTCAGAAACTTTATCCTCTAATGTTAGTCTTTGTATTCTTCTCTAATCTTGATATCTAATATGAATGCTTAAATAGTGCTTTATAATCTTCAGACTTCGGTAATTGCAATTTGTTCTAATGCCAAAGAAAAGAGAAGAGGATTATCCAAAATTAAACATAACAAAATAATTTATATTTGACTGTCGACTTGTTTTTTAATTGAATTTTAACAATGTTATAAAGTATTAGAAAAATTCATTTGTCTCAAAGAAATGAAAATGTGTCATGAAAATCTGATTTAGGAAACAAAGTTAGCTACAGTTTGTTATTTCATGTTCACCTAGTCCTTATCTGTCTGAGGATTAGACCTGAGATTCCTCTACTTTCTTGGAATTAGATGATTCTTTCCAAGACTGATTCAAGGTTTGCCATGTTCCCAACCTTCTTGGGGTTGGGAGAAATGATCAATTATTTGAATTTCAGTTGTTTTTCTCTACGGTCATCTAAATCTAGAAAAAAATGTCAACAAATTTGAAATTACCAAATAAGATGCTGTCAATAGCAGCTGTCTAAAATGACAGTAAAGTCAGTCCATAAAATAAAAAAGGAAGAAGCATAATAAAGACAATTCATTGTAGATACGAATTTTGTGATGCCATATGTTTTTATGTTTATTTACATCTATGCATATTTCTCTTTACGTTTATTCATCTTTCCCCCACCTCTGCAGTAAACTTGTTAGTACTTGAAGGCCACAGCAAGGCTTTTCCTAAACACTCAGAAATAAAAGAGATAGAATGCCTTCTGAGTTACTGGACAAATACACAGAGTGTCCTGGGGCAAGTCTTTTTGTTTCTGATTGGTTATTAGGGTCAGCCTGATCTCTTGACTTGAGACTGAATATTTTATAGTGGTTCTCACTTCCCTAAAGCCATCTCACCTGGAATTTCTCGCCTGGACCACCCTTTACATCACAAGAGATCAACTGAAACATCTACCCCTACATCCTGGCCCCGCACCTAAGATCCAAACACAGGCGGAGTCTTGGATCTTTGTTTACCTAGATGGTGAGACAGATGATAAACTTAAACAGGAGCCAGGCCATCCAGTTCTTCTGTGAATTCCAAACATTCCCATGTTGATGTATGTTGTCCAGTAATTACCAGAGGTGGCTGTGTCCTCAGAAGTGACAGCTCGTGTACTGATTTACATGGAGTTACTTTAAATTTACCAAGAATAGGCAAAGTGCTGTTAAAAGTTTCAAGTTGGTTGGGTCTTGTCTCTACTTCTTAAATAATAAAGAGTAAGAGAGAAGTTAAAAGAGTTTTATAAATAAAGTTGTCATATAGAATCATTAGGAGCACAGAGTGTGTAGAATTTTTACACTTCTTATGTTCTTCTGTAGCTCGGGTCCTCAACCTTGGAATGGAATTTTTTCCATTTTTGGTCACCCCACCCATGACATATGGAGTTCCCAGGTCAGGGATCAGATCTGACCCACATTTGCCCCCTAAGATGCCACTGCTGCGGCAATGCTAGATCTTTAACCCATTGTGCCTGCCCAGGGATTGAACTTGTGTCCCAGCGCTCCTAAAACACTGCCAATCCCATTGATCCACAGCAGGAACTCCAATAAGAACTGTTTTAAGTCAAAACTGTGGTTAGCACTTTATTTGCCTAATCTCATTTGATCTTCACAAATTAACTGGAAGTTACCATTATTATATCTATTTCAAAGATCACTGCATTGAAACTTGGAGGTCAAATCACTCACTCAAGTTCATGCAGATAGTACATAGCAGACCTGGGACTCAAATGTAGGGCTGCATAATGTCAAAGCCCAGGCAGTCTTAACTACTAAGTTATGTTATCTTGAATTTCCACTTTTCTTATCCACTTCCATTTTTCTTATCTTTGCCTCTACTGATTATCTCTCCCATACCCACCATTCCCCAAACCAACAATAGATATGGAACGTTTCTATACAACATTTGGTAAAGTTTTTGAATTAATGTAAAATAGGTTGTCCAAAATTCTAAAGATGGATGCAAACCTAGAGTCAGATTACTATGGTAATTACTATGGTAGCTAGAACTTGGGTTTTTGGAGCCAGCACGACCTGGGTTATGTGCCTTTGGATAAGTTATCCTGTGAAACCAGTTTTCTTATCTGTAAAATGACTATGATATCTGTACTACATGGTTCTTGAGAGGACAATAGACAATGTTTAATTTCTATTTCTATTTGTATTCTTTTGCCTTTTTAGGGCCATACCTGTGGCATAGATAGAAAGATCCCAGGCTAGGGGTTGAATTGGAGCCACAGCTGCTGGCCTATGCCACAGTCACAGCAATGCTGGATCTAAGCCATGTCTGTAACCTACACCACAGCTCATGGCAACGCCGGATCCCCTAACCACTGAGTGAGGCCAGGGATCAATCCTGTATCCTCATGGATACTAGTCAGATTCGTTTCTATTACGCCAAAATAGGAACTCTTGAGATAATGTATAAGAAGTGCACAATGTATAAAGAGTAACTAATCATATCACAGATAAGGCACATGTTTTGATAGTATATGGACTTGTTTTCTGTATATAGTTGGTAGCCTAAATACTCAGGAATTATGGTATTAGTTTTTTCCTTTGGGCCCTCACTCTGTTTTCATAGTCTAGGCTGTTGGTTTAGCCATATGGTTGAATGATAACTTATTGCTTGTTATAAGAGTCTGAGAAAATAAGAATGATATAATACCAGTGAAAAGTCAGATTTAATGAGTTCTTAAATCATAAGAAATCATTACTCTATCAAGATTTACATTTATATGTAGCATAAAGCTAATTGTGGTCAGTCATTTATTCAGTTAATTTTTATTGAATGCCTATATGTGTCAAGCACTGTTTGTTGGGGATACAATGAAAATATACCATCTTACTCTGAAGGCCTCCCAGTCTAGTGGGAAGATGGTTATGCCAAGAGAAGGCCATTGAATCATTTAGAAGATCTGTAAAAATGTATTATAGCAATTTAATCAAGAGACAACAGTTGCTGAACTGAGGCAGTGGCAGTGTGTTGAAGTATAGGGTACTTATATGCATTGATGATATTCAGAAACTAGAACTGAATATGGGATGGGATGCTTGATGAGACACATATTTGGGGAGGGCAGAGTATAAAAGGAAGAGTCTAGGTTGCCTCATGGATTTCCAGTTTGATCCAGAGGCATAAGTTGTAAAAGTGATGTGGTAAACAAAAATACTTTCTCCTTAAAATCTAACTCATGGAATCATCAGTGATATTTCAATCGATAATAGAAAAGCATAAGAAAGAATGATGCTAAATTTAAGTTGAAGATGATAAGTAGAAAAAAATTAAATAAGGTGCTAACAAATGCAACTAGTTATATCACCACCAGATGAATTAGGTGTAGTAATTTATGAGGATAAAAACCACTGGCACTTTAGGCAGATATTTTAGATACCTGGGTCATGAATGTCCTTGAATTTTCATTTTTTCTTTTGTTCTGTAGCAAATGTCCAATGACCATGGCAGCACCAGTGTATACAAAAAGCATACCAGGAGTTCCTGTCGTGGCCCAGTGGTTGACGAATCCGACTAGGAACCATGAGGTTGCGGGTTCTGTCCCTGCCCTTGCTCAGTGGGTTAATGATCCGGCGTTGCCAGTGAGCTGTGGTGTAGGTTGCAGACGCGGCTCGGATCCCGCGTTGCTGTGGCTCTGGCATAGGCTGGAGACTACAGCTCCGAATGGACCCCTAGCCTGGGATCGCCATATGCCACGGGAGCGGCCCAAGAAATAGCAAAAAGACAAAAAAAAAAAAAAAAAAAAAAAAAAAAAAAGACAAAAAGCACCAATGTCCTCATTAAGGTGAGAGTCAAATGTGGTTCTAACTTTCAACTTTGAGACTGGTGCCCCAGGGGCATTTCAGCACCTGTGTGTCCAACTTGTTCCAACTGGCTGCAATCACCTACAAGGAGAAAAGCCTATGTCGCAAAGGGTTATAGTCATTGGATTAGTTTGCCCTTAAAAAAGCTATTTAGAGTTTCAAGAGCAAGCTGCTTGCTGAACAAAAATCTTTAGACACAATCAAACACAGGATTTCAATTGGACCTCAAGTATTTTTTACAAAGAAATGATATATCATTTGTCCAAGGAGAATGAAACACCTGTTTCTAAGAGTGATTTAAGTCAATAAGTAATAAACTAAATCTTTGTTATGAATGCTTTCTGGTGTCTAAATGACTATTGCCCTTTTGGAGGGCAAAGTGTACAAAAGATTCAGTGACCTTCTGACTTGACAGTCAAATAACTACCATTATGTTCGATCAATGTAAATAAGCATGGTTGACAATGTGCTAATTGGCTGTCTCTGGGCAGCCACGTGTACTTTTGACCTTAATGAGAACCTAATCAATTAATACTTAAGGCAATAAAGACTTCTTGCTGATTAAACTGGACAGAAATAATTTTTTTTCAACAGGATTAAGGCTGCAAAGTAACAAACTTTAGGTTTAATATATGATAATCCTTTCTTTAATGCCCTCTTATTTAGCTAACATGGTGAAATTGAACTATGAAATGTAAAGTCTTTGATTCAACTATTTATATTTAAAAGCCCTTCTTTAAAGAAAAAATTCCTGTAATTCAGATACTAAAATGAGAACTCATGTTATTAATCAACTGAATATGGTCAGAGTTGAAAGAATATACATGTTTTCATAAAACCGAGAGTACATATTCATATTATAGAGAAAACAATGAAATTTGATAGAATTGTTTTTCAATTTGGGTCTCTTTTCTGGAAACTACACGATGATAACAGCTGGCATTTCAAGGGCAAAGCTTCTTTTTTAAATAAAAGGTAAAATGCTACTATTGGCTTTTATGAAGATATGGAAATGCTATTAAAAGGAAAAGTTCTTTACAACAGAATTTGTCACTTTTAAGTCACAGAGTGGAGATTTCTCTTTACTAACTTAATCAATATAAAGCAAAATCACTTTATGTACTCTGTAAACAGTCTCCATGCTGAAATAAGGCCATAATTTGTAGAAGCATCCAGAATTATGTTCTGTTTACAGTGTATAATATCTGACTTGGCAAAGGAACAAGTTTATCATTTTAGGTTAAAAATTTATCATTCAGACACAATGGCTAAAAATTTACAATTCCTCTCCTTTAGCATTCTTCTCCTCTGAATAAGTTTTCCTGTTTAAAGCTTTGAAACTCCTTTGGCTTAGATGATATATTTGAAAATGTATGTAATTTATATAGGAGAAGAGATACGGTTCCTTTAAAAAAATATAGGAAAAGCGACAGCTGTATATCGGCAATAACTGTTTCATGGGGCTTTTAATACAGGTTAAATACGCAAATGTGTCATACTATTTTTAATACACCATTTTTTACACAGTATAGTGACTGAAAGCAAAGCAAACATTCTGTGTATTTAGATCCACAATGAGAACTATGCGCCATTGTTGTTATTGTCATATTGTAGTGAGTTAACACAAACACATATAAGTATAATGATGCTAAATCCTAACACGGTCACTGACAAGGTCCAGGAGAGTGGAGTAGCTGTGCAGATTATACTACCATGTCACCAGTATTGTTTTAAAAAACTATAAAGCACAGCTCATTATCCTCTACTGATGTGACAAGATACAGTTAATACCTAGTTGTATTTCTCAGATAATGTTAACTAGCTGTACTTACCAAACAATATTAATTAGTTAACATCTAGTTGTATTTCTCAAACAGTAAGGCAATTTAATCTAGAATCTGGGTTTTGAGGACAGGACCAGCAAGGTTTCGAAATTTAGATTAGTAATTCAGGTCATTAAATTAAGTCATTCATTTTGTATGGAATCATGAGAAATCCATAACGGAGTTAAATTAAAACCCTTTAAATTAAAGTCTTATTTTGATGTTACCATGATAAGTTTTCTCCTAATACTACTCACAAGGACTTTCCTCCCATATTTATTTTGAAAAATGTCAAAGACAGGGCAAAGTAGAAAGAGTTACATACTGATCATCCACATACACCACCACTATTAACATTTTACTATACTTGCTGTATCATATATCTTTCCATCTACCACCACGTGTTTTCTTTTTTTTTTTTTAAGACTTGGCCTGCTTGTATTTTTTTTAAAATAGACTTTATTTTTGGGAGGCAGTTTTAGATTTACAGAAAAATTGTGCAGAAAGTGCAGAGTTCCCATAAAGCCCTCCTTAAGCCCTCCTCCCTGGCTTCCTCTATTAACATTTTGGATTAGTGTAGTATACTTGCACAGTCAATGAACCAAAATTGATACAAACTATTAACCAACACCTATAGTTTACATTAGTATTCACTCTTGGTGTTGTACCTTCTATGGATTTTGACAGAGATATAATGACACTACACACCATTATAGTAGCTTACAGGGTAGTTTCACTGCCCTGAAAACACCCTCTGCTCCGCCTATTCATCCCTCCTCCCTAGGAAGTCCTGGATACTATTTCTCTTTTTACTATCTTTGTAGTTTTGCCTTTTCTAGAATGTCATATCATTGGAATCATATAGTATGTAGCCTTTGCAGATTGGCTTTTTATACTCAGTGATATGCAGTTAAAGTTGGTCAAGGTCTTCCTGTGGCTTGATAGCTCAGAGGTGTTAATATTGGGAGACATTAAGGTATATGCAGGAAGTCTCTGTATTATCTTTGCAACTTTTCTCTAAGTCTGAAATTAACCCAAAATAAAAATGCTTTGAAAAAAATTAAATCCACTTCACAACTATCAGCATAACTCAATCCAAAACACTGACAACACTGAATGCTGGCGAGGATGTGGAACAAAAGGAACTCTTGTTTATTACCGGTAGGAATGCAAAAATGGTACAGCCACTTCAGAAGATAATTTGGCAGTTTCTTTAAAAACTAACCATACTTTTACCATATGATCCAACAATCATGCTCCTTAGTGTTTACTCAAATGAGCTGAAAATTTACATTCATACAAAAACCTGTACATGGATGTCTACAGTCACTTGATTCATCATTGCTAAAAATTAGAAGTCACCAAGATATCCTTAGGTGAATACTTTTCAGCACTAAAAAGAAAAGTTGCAAAGATAATACAGAGACTTCCTGCATATACCTTAATGTGTCTCCCAATATCAACACCTTAAATTACCAGGTTATCAAAATGAAAATGCCAACATTGACACATTGCTAGTAAGTAAACTCTAAACTTCAATCAGTCTTTCCCCTAAGGTCACCCTTTTGTTCCAGGATCCCATACAGGACACCACATTGCATTCAGTCATCTTATTTCCTTACTCTCCTCTAGTCAGTGACAGTTTCTTAGTCTTTTATGGTTTTCTATAACCATGACAGCTTTGAGGAGCGCCAGTCAGATGTTTTGTACAATTCCTCTCAATTTGGGTTTATCTGATGTTTACTTGGGGTTAGACTGAGGTTATGGGTTTTTGGAAAGAATATCACAGAGGTGAAGTGTCCTTATTACATCATCCAATGGGGTATATGCAGTGAACATAACTTTTTTTTTTTTTTTTTTTTGCTTTTTAGGGCCACACATGTGGCATGTGGAGGTTCACAGACTAGGGGTCAAATCGGAGCTGCAGTTTCTGGCTTACACCACAGCCACAGCAACACAGGACCTGAGCAGCATCTGCAATCTACACCGCAGCTTATGGAAACAGTGGATCCTTAACCCACTGGGTGAGGCCAGGGATCGAAACCTCATCTTTATGGATACTCGTTGGGTTCGTTACCACTAAGCCACAATTGCAATTCCCTGGCTCTTTTGATTAAAGTAGTATTTGCCAGATTTTTTCACTGTAAAGTTACTGATACTCCCTTTTATACTCTGTTCTCTAGAAGGGAGTCAGTAAGACCAGGACATACTTGAGGGTAGGAATTTATGTGGGTATGGACTTGAGCATATTTATTTTGTACTTTGGACTTTGTTGCTAAAATGTTTCCAGCTTTGACAACTGGAGGTTTGTTCAGGATGGCTCCCCTGTCTACTTGATAAGTCTTCATCCTCTTGTTTTTGAGCACTTCCTTTTTCTTTTTGGCAGTGCTGTGGCATACAAAATTTCCTGGGTCAGGGATCCAACCTAAGCCACAGCAATGGCAATGCTGAATGCTTAAGCGCTAGGCTATCAGGGAACTCCCTTGAGCACTTCTTTACTTTTTGACTCTGTAAGATTCTCCAAGCTTATTTTGCACCCTTCCTGTTTTAGTTACAGAGTCAGCCATTTCTTCAAAGAGTTCTGGTTCTTTGTATTGGGGAATATTTAGAAAGCAAGATCCAGCCAGGTGCCAGTGTGCTCATTGTCACTGAGGTTTTACAGCAGTGACTTTTTTTAAAAACTAAAAGCATACCATTAAGAAGTACTATTTGAAAATTCAACTCTTAAATTTAAATACTTGAGGAAAAAAAAGAAAACTACCATTAATTGTTCTATTTTAGCTAAGGTCTTAGGAAAAAAAATATATTATTCTCAATAATATTGTCTTTTGTTACCTTTATAAAAAATAATTATTAAAAATGACAGAAACATCAGGAATAGTTGTAAATGTTCATGTATCCATTGAGTTTTATGCAATTTTATTAGCGTAGTGTGGTAGTAGTTGTTTTATTTCTTAGTTAAAATACTATGGTCTTTTGGTATAATTCTCTGTACTTTCCTTTTCCTTAAACTTCTGAATATCTTTCTTTTGTCTTTACATACATATGTTAAACTGAAATGAAGTAACCCAGAATTCCCTCTGTGGCTCAGCGGGTTAAGAACCTCACTAGTATCCATAAGGATGTGGGTTTGATCCCTGTCTTGCTCAGTGGGTTAAGGATCTAGTGTTGCTGCAAGCTGCAGTGTAGTTCGTAAATGCGGTTTGGATTTGGGGTTGCTGTGGCTGTGGTGTAGGCTGGCAGCTGGAGCTCCGATTCCCTGGGAACTTCTATATGTTTCAGGTGTGGCCCTAAAAAAAATAAAAAACCAACCAACCAACAACAACAAAAAAACCCCTAGTTCATTCATTACCTTACATTTGGAGGTGGTAATGAAGGGTGATTCCTATATACATTAAAAATGTATCAAAAAGTGTGGCACAATTATAATTATATGGATATGCCTATCAATACCAGTCAAAATGGTATATCATCAAAATGGTCTTATGCTTTGTGGAAAGAAAACTGTCCTGGGAATCAAGAAATGTGTATGTGTTTGGGAGTTCCCGTCATGGCGCAGTGGTTAACAAATCCGACTAGGAACCATGAGGTTGCAGGTTCGATCCCTGGCCTTGCTCAGTGGGTTAAGGATCCGGCGTTGCCGTGAGCTGTGGTGTAGGTTGCAGACGCGGCTCGGATCCCACGTTACTGTGGCTCTGGCATAGGCCGGTGGCTACAGCTCGGATTGGACTCCTCGCCTGGGAACCTCCATATGCCATGGGAGTGGCCCAAGAAATGGCAAAAAAAAAAAGAAAAAAAAGAAATGTGTATGTGTTTGTGTGTTTAACATGCTTAAGAAAAATAAAACACTGAAGACATATATAGGAAGGAAAACTCAAATTCCCTGAAATCCCACTACTCAGAGATAACCACTTTTTATCTTTTAGACAATTCCAATGTCCATTTTAGACCTCGTTTTATTTATATACCCCCCATATCACACAATATACTAAGACCCTAAATATAAACATAAATGCATATGTAACTTTACAGAAATGAGGCCACATGCTATTTGCAACTTACACCACCTACCTGCTTTATTATTGATAAGAATGGAGATCTGTCCTTATCAATAAATGTGGATATACACATATACCAGCCATTCTAATGTTCTATAATATCCCAAGGAACCATTATGGTATAATTTATTTATTAGCTTTCCTAGTGATGGATATTTAACTTGCATCTGAAGTATTGCTGTTATAAAATATATGGAGATCAACATCCTTGTTGTCAGAGCATCGCCTTAGCATAAACTCCTAGGAATAGGATGACAGGGTAAAGGGATATGAACATTTTGATTGTGAAAAAACATTGTTAAACTGTCCTTTGGAAAGGCTGATCAATGCACACTCTTTTCAACAAACTATTTGGTTAAAATATTATATTTGTTTTTTAATTTAGAATACCATATGATTGAGGATTTCTTACTCGTCTTGCATAAGAAGACTTCCCTCAATTCTTAAATCTCCCACTCATGATCTTTTTGGGTATTGATTTTATCCTATTCCCCCTATTCTCTTCTTCCAGAGCATAATTAGACATCTTAAACTCCTTTATCAATCTTTCTTTTCTTTTTCTTTTTTTTTTTTTGTCTTTAGTCATTTTAGGGCCGCACCCGCAGCGTATGGAGGCTCCCAGGCTAGGGGTCCGATCAGAGCTGTTGCTGCCAGCCTACACCACAGCGACGCAGGATCCTAGCCACATCTGCAACTTACACCACAGCTCACAGCAATGCCGGATCCTTAACCCACTGAGCGAGGCCAGAGATTGAACCCACAACCTCATGGTTCCTAGTCGGATTCGTTAACCACTGCGCCAAGACGGGAACTCCAATCTTTCATGTTTTTAACCTCTGTTTCATATTATCCATACTTTGTCTTGCTGTGCTGCATTCTGGATAATTACTCAGCTCTGTATTCAAATTACTCTTCTCTTTCAGCTGTGTCTAATCTTCTGCTTAATTTATTCCCAGAATTTTAAATTTTAATGATTATAGTTTTTATTTCTATAGGTTCTATTTTTTTTCTTTCAAACATTTGCCCACTTTAAGCAGTCTCTCTTTTTTTTTTAACAAAAACTTCATATTATATATGCAATCATCCTAATGTAGAAAGTTCCTAGAGTTCTAATTCTGTTGTTCTCTTTGTCTTTTCTTTTGAATTTATTTATTGATTCATTTGTTTATTGTCCTGATGACTCTGGTGACTCTTCTCTATAGTAGTTTATTTCTTGACGGATTCTGTTATTTTGTATGGTGAACTAATGTTTGGCATGGATTTTTCTGTGCAACTCCTGTAAAGCCTGGGTTCAGTGTGCATTTCTTCAGAAGAATTTGTGTCTGATTCTTCCAGCTGCTCCACACTACCAGTTTACTTAAAGTGGAACTACTTGAAATTAATTTACTTTGTTGGGATCTCCAGGACCTCATTGATCATGCAGTTTCAACTCCAAATTTATTTAAGGGCAACTGTGTGTTTGAATTCCAGTAATTGTTTTGTTTTCTACTCAGAGCCTAAGCCAAGACAGACAAGTTTCTTGTCTGCTTTTGTGGGTAAGCATGTTTTCTTAGATTATCATTTCAGAGATTATAGCCCTCCAAGAATGAAGGTTAATAGAGAGGGCTCAGAGACTACTCTGAATTCAATAAAGTCCCAAATTGTTGTTTTCTGTCCTAAATGGTCATTCATAGTATTTTGGTCATCATGATTAGCAAATTCCTATCATTTCAGGTTTACCTTACCAATTTCCTTTCCATTTGTTTCCCTAGAGATAATTTTTTACTTTCTTATGAGCTCAGTCACAAAATTTAAAGGATATTTTTGTTTTTTATTTTTAATCCAGCATTTTTAATTTTATGTTTTGGGATATTTTTCAGACTACCTAAGGTTGCAAGGAATTCAGGATGCACAGTTAAGTGTGGATTTCAGATAAATAAGGAAAACTCTTTTAGTATATCCCATATTGTGCATGGGCCATACTTAATACTAAAAGTATTCCTTGTCTATTGGAAATTAAATTTGATTGGGCATTCTATATTTTTATTTGCTATAACTGGCAACTTTAGAATCTAATCCATCATATTGGTGGAAATGGAAGTCGGGTTATATTTTAAATACAATTTTGAGAAATCAGATATGGGTGATACATTTACTGAGTCATTACACATTGGAGAATATAATTTGTTTCCAATGTATTGGTTTGGCTGATGCATTTAGTTTTAACCTGAAAATTCTATGGACAATGTTCTGGTGTCTTCACATCTTTCTTTAAATACTTTCTTTATCCCTGCAGTTTGATAACTTAAAGATGTACCTTGATATTGGCCATTCTTTATACGCATGTTCTAAAACAAACTGAACTTTTTTGATCTATTAGCTCTAAGAGTTTTTTCACTCCTGGAGACTTTTCTTTAAATTTTTGTGAGTTTCATTTATTCTGTCCACCCCCTGGCCCCACCCCAGTATATAATAACTGCATAATGTTAGCTTTCATTTTCTTCACATCTACCTCAGTAGTCATTATTTCCTTCTTTCTTTTTGGCAGTACCCACCGAATGTGGAAGCAGTATTTCCAATAGTCAAGGTGTGGAAACAACCCATATGCCCATCAACAGATGATTGGATAAATAAGATTTTGTGTGCGTGTGTGTGTGTACTTGTGTATACAGTAGAATATTACTCAGCCATTATAAAGAATGAAATAGTGTCATTTGCAGCAAAATGGATGGACCTAGAGAATGTTATGCTTAGTGAAATAAGTCAGAGAAAGAAAATTACTGTATGATATAATTTATATGTGGAATCTAAAAAATAATGCAAATGAATCTACACACAAAACAAACAGACCTATAGGCATAGAAAACTAGCTATGGTTACAAAAGGGGAGGGGTAGAGGGGAAGACAAATTAGGAGTATAAGATTAACAGATTCAAACTATTATACATAAAATAGAAAAGCAACAAAGATTTACTATACAGTATGTATCCTAAAGTCAAAAATATTCTTAATGAATATGTGGCAAAGGTCAATCACTGGTAGAAAGGACAGACTGAACTTCTTTGCAGAACAGATGCTGACTCATGGACATTGAAAAACTTACGGTCTCCAGAGGAGACAGTTTGGGGGGTGGGGGGATGTGCTTGGGTTGTGGGATGGAAATCCTGTGAAATTGGATTGTGATGATCATTATACAACTACAGATGTGATAAATTCATTTGAGTAAAAAAAAACAAAAATTAAAAAAAATATATTCTTAATGAACATGAAGGAAAACCTAGATCTTAAGTTGGGCTCTATTTCCATCTCTACTGCCTAGGGTACGACATGCTGCAGAAAATGTCAATGCTTTGCTCAAAAATCCCTTTATTGTTTCTGTTTCTGTGCACTCATCTCCCTTTATGTAATATCCACATTATCTTGGGCTACTGGAGTCACTTGACCCACAAGTAGCAGAGAGTCTTGGAGTTTCCTAATGACTATGTAGTCCAGGGGTGAGGAAGTCCAGTTGCCTTGCCTTGGTTGGGACAACTCTGCAGCATAATGTGTATTCCAGAGTTCCCCTAAGGCTGGATCATGCCAGACTTCCTTTGTTTCCTGTCTGGCACTTCCCTCCTAAATCAATTGCATGTAAATTTTTACCTCAGGGTCTGTTTCTAAGACACTTCAATGTGCGTGCAAAGGTCAATCACTGGTAGAAACGCACCACTAACAATATTAGAACCGTGATAAGAGAAGTTTTTCTTTTGCCTAATTAATTTTTTAGGTTTTTTTTTTTTTTTTAGGGCCACACCAGTGGAGAATGGAAGTTCCCAGGCTAGGTGTTGTATCCAAGCTGCAGCTGCCGGCTATAGCTCAGGGCAAAGTCAGATTCTTAACCCACTGAAGGAGGTCGGGGGTCAAACCCGCATCCTCATGGATACTAGTTGGGTTTGTTACCACTGACCCACAATGGGAATTCCTCTTTTGCCTAATTTAAGTTGGCTCCAGAGAGAACAGAGAAAGCCTGACTGCAATGCACTTTCATAGACTCTTATTATCGAAAATTCAATTTTGAGTGTGTGTATTCCCCCAGAATATACAATGTTTTAAAGCTTCAAATTTGTAAAAACTTATGGTATTCCAGATTTTCACTTTTTAAAATAAAGAGTTATTTCTTAAATACTCA
The DNA here is from genome assembly GCF_054392235.1 of Sus scrofa. Classification (NCBI taxonomy): domain Eukaryota; kingdom Metazoa; phylum Chordata; class Mammalia; order Artiodactyla; family Suidae; genus Sus; species Sus scrofa. The sequence continues at coordinate 145,172,483 of NC_139383.1, read as the reverse complement.
TATCCTTATGTACCAAATCAGTGCTTGCAACATTATTCTTTCCCGTAGTATGCTATATTCACTGTGGGAGATTTGCTGTCTGAGTTTTAGGAAAATATACTGCTATTGCAGGCTATCCAACTTAGAAATTCCTGATGGTGCCTTCAAAGTTTAATTTGTGTTATGAATATTTTCTTAGTTAAAAAAGAAACAACCAAAAAAAACCCTGTGACTAATAGTTTACTGAAATAACACCAGCACATATGCTGATTTTAATGTGTGATTAGACGGAATTAAAAAACTACATGCTTTCTAATCTTCTATTTATAAGAAGCAAGGTTTTTCAGTTTAAGTTTTATGTTGTTAGTCTCATTATCTGTATAAATATGAGATGCCATGTATCTTATTAATTCAGCATTACACTATTCATGGACAACTAATCATTTCATTTTACAAAGTTGACTTATAGGTCAATATTAGTGGTCTAAAAGTAAAAAGGTTTAAGTGAGATTTTGGTGAGATTTTAAATAGGAATAAGTTTGGATGGTTAAAAAAGCAATAATTATGAGCCATGGAATCTCTTAAAGGAATCTGCCTTATTATAATCATAGATTAGAAAACTGTAAGTGTTGGTTACTTCTGTGATGAGTTAGATCTTTGGCCTGGGAACTTCTGCATGTTGTGGGCACAGCCAAAAAAAAAAAAAAAAAGAAAACTGTAAGAGTTGTTGACATTTAGGTATCTACAATTTATATGTATCATATATGTATTATTACGGTAATCCAACCATGATTTTGATGTCTTTTCCAGAGAACATTGCTACCTGTAAACTGGTATAAATTGATGAGTTTAGATAAATAATCAGTAATATGAATAGTTGCTTTAATTAAATAATATATCCTGAAAATCATTTAGTTACTCAATATCTTTAAAAGCTAGATTCTTACATGCAGCTTTCTGTGACACACAATGTATTTTTTTAGTAAACATTACTTGAAATTCATAGTGGACAAAAATTAATGGGTAAATAATAAGTGGTTCACCCAAATTATATCATCTGGTGAGTTGTGGAGGACACTGGGTCCAAGAATTCTCAAGTTAATAGTTAAGTGGTTAAAAAGTCAGGGAGATTTAAATAAAATGCTATTTGTAAGTGGTATAAAAATTATACTCACTTGTCAATTTCACTAGTGGCTATCATACTTTCAATAAAACATAGGAAAGTTTTCAACCTAAGACTCATGATGTTGACAATATAATATGAATATAAGAAAAAAAAAAAAAACACAGGCCTTTAGGATAAGACAAGTTAAAATCCAATTTTTTCTTCTTCCTTTTTTTATTTTTAGGGCTGCAGCTGCAGGCATATGGAAGTTCCTGGGCTAGAATTGAATCAGAGCTCCAGCTGCTGGCCTACATCATAGCCACAGCAAAACTGGATCCAAGCCCCATCTGTGACCTATGGGGCAGCTTGTGGCAATGCTGGATCCTTAACCCACTAAGTGATGCCAGGGATCAAACTTGCATCATTCCGGAAACTATGCCAGGTTCTTAATCTGCTGAGCCACAGTGGGAACTCCCCAATTTTTTCTACTGTCAAGTGACCTTGGACCACCTAGTTAAACATCCTGCTAAGTCTTATTTTGATATTGAAAAGGGGATTAAAATATCTTCTGTGAAGGGTGATCGTGGGGACTATGTGAGCTAATGAGTGGAAAATGCCAGATTTATAACTGGCTCTCAATAAATGATAGTTATTGTTGTTAGTGGCAGAAAACCCTTGAGATCAGACAATTACTTATGGGTTGAATACTACTCTTGATCTATAGGGATACTAATCAAACTGGGATGTTTGATAAGGATTTATGGATTGTTCACATGGCCTTAGATACAGTTGGCTTCTTTGTCATCATCCATAAAATTCAAATCAATAGTCATTTCTCAGTGCCTCTTGTGTGTGTAGTACTGCCTAGGCACTAACAGAATTTAAGAGATTCTTATCCCCAGGTAGTTTACAAGCAGGGCAACAGATGAGACTACAGCATCTATAATATGAGCCAAAGTATAAGTACTCATATTTTTTTAAATAAATGGTTGTTCTCTATTCTAAGAAGGATAAGGGAGGGAAATGAAGGAAAGAAACAACCACTACCATATTTTTTTTTCCTGGCTATGGCCCGGGACTAAACCTGTGCCATAGCAGCAACCTGAGCCATAGCAGTGGCAATACCAGATCCTCAACCCACTGAGCCACCAGGGAGCTCCAACCACTACCATCTTTAATTGTGATAATAATACAGATGAGAAATGGAAATTTTGACTGTATAGCTAACAAATGGAAGAGGCAGAATTCAAACCCTCTCTGTCCAGGGCTCAAGTTGATACTTTCAGCTTCTGTCCTAAACACTGTACACTATCTGAGATGCTGTAGTTTTCATACTGTACATCACAATTAGCATTGGTTTTCTTGGGTTGGAATGGATATACTTTGTCATTGCCGGGTTGCTTGAGTTTTCTTCTACAATTATGATTTGATGGTAATCCTAACATTGAATTTCTAGCAGTTTGATTTGAAAAGCCAGTCTAGAAAGAATGACTGTGAGTAGTAAATGAGGAAATGCTGTCAGGACTGTGTGGCAAGAAGTACTTCCTGTTTATGAAATCACTTTATTGGCAAGAGTTGCCTTTCCTCACTACCAGGCAACATTTTATTAAGGCATTTCAATATGTTTCCTGTTTTAATTAGCTATGCAAATGGTGCACCCCCTTAAGGAGCCAATACTACTGAGAACTAAGCTCCTTGGGAAGCAAATTCCCAGCTCTGCAATTAAGTAATGAGGTTATCTTGGACAAACTTGTTCATATTTCTGTGGTTTTCTTTATCTCCTTGGAAATTTGGGAATAGATAATGTTGCCTATACAGTTCTGTCATTTAATTTCTTTCTATTTGGCATCATAATCATTTACATACTACTATTATTTGCCTTACCAATGTAAACCACTTCAAGGCAGCAGGATAGTAGTTAACTCGCACATGACCAATAATTATTGGAGGAATTGCTGATAAAACTAAAATATTTCCAATGAATGTTTACATGTTTAATGCTCAAGAAAAACAGCAATACTGGATTATAATTCAGTGCAGTCATGAAAGCTTTGAGGAGAAAACACTTTTTAGCTTTTAAGCTTCTTGAAAGCAAAAGCTATGAACAAATAAAAATTTTTTATGCTCAGAAGAGTGAAATATACCAGATCGTGTTTAATTAGTGTTTTGAGTCAATAGAAAAATGAGAATGATTCATTATACAATCAGCATTTTAAAAATCCAAACTATAAACTTGCTATGGCATTTTGTACCCTACCCTCTTTTTCCTTCTTTCTGGGAACTGGAAGAGTCCCTAGAATGACCTCTTTGGATGCTGAGCTTTCTCTATGGCACTTCAGTGTGAAATCTTTTTCTCCTTCTGAGAGCTGGAGGGAGCTTCCTGAATGATTGATGGGTGAGGTGTCCCCTGGACACACTGGTGCAAACACCATGCAACCACTGATTGATGTGCTCGCTCTTTCACGAACACATTCATTTTCTCTTCTCTAACTCACACAATTTATTCATCCCATGATGCATTTATGCATCCATTATCACTGTCTTTCAATTTTTAAGCAGGTGAAAAGATGAAAAGTTAACACTTATAAGGCTATAAGGCTTATAAGGCAGGCATATCTTAGGTAAAATATCTGATCTTCATATATATCCAGAAGAATAATTCCTCAAGGGTTTCTTTTACTCTGATTAATCACACATTTAAAACAACTTTGGAATTATGAAAGAAGCTAGTATGGGAAGGGGAAGGGAAGTTACAGACTTCTACTACATACTTGGACTGAGTTAGCTATTAATACCAGTGCTACAACAGGGGTCAGGAGACCATAATTCCAGTTAGGATCCTGTTGTTGCCTGTGAGCTTGGAAAAGTAAATTAAACTTCTTGGAGTTCGGCTTCCTTATGTGTAAAATGTGATAACTGAGCTAAATGTTCCATGTAGCTATAATGTTCTATGATTCCTTAAGTGCCACTGACAGGTAGTAACAGCGTGAAGAAATCCAACACTCATGAGAAATTTAGACCAAGGTCGGTACACATTTAGGGGGAGGCTAATCATCCTACACATTGTTACTGTGATTTGGATATGACCAACATGCCCATTCAGGAATAATATAGGTGACTGATGAAATAATCTTTCATATAACTCAAGCTTCTATAAAACCAGGGGGGAAAAGTCTCCAATCCACTTATAGTTTAGGGGCAAAGATTAATCTTAACGAATATTTCTGGGTCATTGTTTACCATGGTAAAGAAGAAAAAATATGAGGAAATGAGAAATTCAGTTTAAAAACTGGTTAGCTTTTGAGTTTACAAAGGAGAGAAAGCCTTATTTGATGCAAGAGAAGGTTGCTTTTATTTTCCGAGAAGACTTATTTCCATATGGCTTATCACTTCAATGAACTGCAGAACAGCTCTTTCAAATCAACCAAATCAACACATTTTAACTTTTCATGAAATTAAGCATTTTGAAATGTCTTAAGAGCCTCCCACAACAAAATAACTTACAGTGTTATCTATAAGAAATTACGATCACATAAGAAGACTTAAGGAATATCATACAGCATGTTCTGAAGAAAATGCTAAGAGGGTCTGAGAGAGAATAAGTTTCATTAGCAGGTTAAAACATACTGGTGAACATTTATTTCTTCAATCATTAATTCAGATAATATTTGCTAAGTGCTTAGGTGTTCATCCAATATCCTTACTGGAGATGATGACACAGATTCAGATGATAATTTGGATATTGCGATATCACTTACCATGCTCTACCCATTTCCCTTCAAAATCTCCCTTTTGAATACTATTTTTCTTCAAAGCTCTGTCTGTCTTTCACTGAGCAATGGGATTAGTGCCAGACTGCAGTAAGCAATTTGTTCATCCTTGGAGGGCACATTTGCACTACCCCATGATACAGGCATTTAAACGATTTTATTCGTTCACCTGTGTTGAACATTAAGGGGGTAAATTTTCAGTCCAGGGATTTGGCTTTAAAACTCCAATTGATGTTAATGAGAATTGGTAATGAGCCCCTTCTTCTTAATTAGTGGCACCATACCTGTGACTGTAGGAGGCATGGCTCAGACATGGGGAGCTTAACGAGGTGATAACAAGGAGAAAATGTTTAAGCCTGGATCTTGGCCTGGTCCATACTTTACTATGCAAACATACTTTAGGAGACCATGCTTTAAAGTAAATTTATTACCTGGCTTTATGGCTGCGTAGACCGTCCCTAAGAACAATCTGTCTTTTCTATAAAAATACCCTTGTTCTGTAGAAAAAGAGTTACACAGAAACAGCTAAATCAAGGGAGCAAGAATATGATCAAGATTTTCTCCCCTTGTTCATGTAGAGCAAATCTGATTTGAAACAAACTATCTCTTGCTGTTCTGTTGGCCTCAATTAAGAAATACCACAGTTTATAAACCTCATTCCACACTGAGGGGCAAAATCCCTTTCTTTAGATAAACTGAACCTCTAATTATCACTCAGGATATTACAGGGATGATTTAAGGAAATAGGAGGCTGACTTTTATAGCACCTTTCTTGAATATTCTACGATCATTATGGTATGTGGGTAAAAACACAAGTTTTGATCTTGCATATTCTATCTACTTAAGATGCTTCTTACTGCCTCAGCACATGACCTAATCCAGGAAGAATAAAATGATCACAGAATAATAAAATTTTCACTGTACCTAGCTAAGGACATAAAAGTTGGATTATTGATTTTGTTTGAATGATGTGCTGTAATTTCATACGCCAACAGAGTGAAGCACAAATCCTGGCCTGCCAGCTTTCATTACTGGAACTCACTTTCTTGCCACCAAGTAACTTCTACCAAGTCACAAAATAAATCTGGATTTCTTAACTCACTGAAAATGAACCTCTTCTGCCCCAAGCATTTGATAGCAACTTTAGGACTGCAGTAGATCTGCTTTGATGGGGAGAAGAGGGGAAATACCCAGATGCAGATCTCTTACTCTTTCTCTAGTTTGCAGTTATTCTCCTGCCAAAGATAACATGCATTAGATTTCTAAATCTTTACTGTATTTCTTTGCCCCCGTGACATACTTCTTTCTGGTTCTTTCAACTGGTTTCATTGTTCGAGTTTAAAAAATAGTAATAATAAAAGTAAAAAACTGCATCAAAACAAGAAGTAAAAACCAGGTAGAGTTCAAAGGGGCTGGGTTTGATCACTGCATATACTGTTTTGCATTAGTGGTCATACATTCATAGACCCAAATCTGAAACCTAGGTTAACTGTATAACAGTTAAATTTCACTGATTTTTTAAGGGGAAATGTGTGGATGACAGTAAAAAAGTCAATGATAAATAGTGCAAAGGGCATAACACATCAGTTTGTCCATGATACAATCCTTATATACAAAAAAAAAATACATTAGAAATCCATGCATAACTATATGCTGTACAAGTGACACACTATTTCCAACTTATTTAAATGGCAAGAGTTTTGGGTCACAAACAATATATACCAACACAATTAGAATTTTATCCAGTCAAAAGGAGCTGTTTATATAATTCCCAATAATGGTTATATAATTAAAGGGCAAGTAATTCATAAATTTTTTATGCATTATCATTTTTCTTCCTTGCTCTAGTAATATCTCTAATGAAAACATATCCAAAGCATCAGAATTAACAATGAGTAAAGATAGTAAGTTTTTAAGACTACAGGAAACTGTAGAATTATAGTACAAAATTCCAGATCTTTGGAATATTTTATAATCATTTGAAGAAGTGGTTCATATCAGGACAAAGGTTAATGTAGTGGCTTAACAAATTAGAATGGTGCTCCTGTCACCGAACAATAAGATGGCCTATGTAAAAGCAGGGACTACAGTCTCTAAACTTATTCTTCGGGAAAGCAGCCTCTTGTGAACCATCTTCATTACTGTGGATGAAACTACTCCACTTCCTGGAGAAAACCTAGCGTATTACAGGGAATTAGAAAAGACTTGTGATTAGAGAACAACAATCTTTATTGAAAAAAGTGGAGTATTTAGGTTAAAAGAGGTTTGGTAGTGAGAGAAGTTTTCATGGTTACATTCCCTTTGCAAAGCCTAAATTCCTTTCCTAAAAATAAAAAGAAATCTTTTCATGGTTACATTCCCTTTGCAAAGCCTAAATTCCTTTCCTAAAAATAAAAAGAAATCTTAAACATACTTAAAAAGATGCATGGTATAAATCTACATTCCCTGCAGTAACGAAGGCATGGATAAATTATTTTATGTAAAAACTATTTTATGTAAAATTCTTTATGGTAGAATGAATAATTATTAAAACTTTAAGACCTTCCACAGACTTTACATTGGTTATTTTTTACTTCTTGCCTCTTTGCAGGACAGATTTATATCCATGGTACTGCTTAAACAGAGTGAAGAGTAGAAAGCAATATGTTGCCCAATTTGGGTGTTAAGAACAACTTTAAAAGTGGATATTAGTTCTGAATTTGGACCTGATAATGTCTTTTCTGCTATTATTTAAGTGTGTGATGTGTTAGGGAATGAATACAAATGGCACAACATAAAATTACATTAAAATACTTCTAAACATGGCATGAGGTGATAGGAGGAGCAGTCCACAAACTTCTGATAAAATTGTATACAATATAACCTAATGGCTTAACATCTCCAGCTGACTAGAGCTTCCTGTGTCTTCAAACAGAAGGCCATGCCAATAAGGAGTCCCATCACAGGGAAGAGAGGCTTACTGTTAAAATAGATGACTTAAGATGTCAGTTTTTTTGATAGTTAATGAACATCAAACTAAGAGTTTGGACTTATTTTTCCATTAATGTTCATGTAACATGGCAGCTGAAATTTACGCTGCATGACAACATAATCTCAAGGTTTTAAACTACAAGAAACGCATTATGCAAAAGTTCTTACATGATATTTTATAACTAATATTGCTGAATAATTTTTACATTTCTCTTTTTAGAATACAATTAGAGTAACAGTGTTTCAAGTATCATGTAACTAAACCTTTCATTAAGCACCATGTATCATTTGTGGATTAATCTGGAAACACAGACAGGATTTTAGGATGAGAAAGGAGCAGAGGAGAGTGGAGGAAAGCATTGAATTAATACATATAATAAAAGCATGCTTTATTATATGTATTAACTGGGTCATGTGCAACTGCTTTAGCTGGGTCATGTGCAACATTTTGTGATCATACAGGTAAAGAAATAATCTTTCACTAGGATTTTGAACTTTGCATATGGCATTTGACATTTATTTTTTAAATGTGTATTCCTATATATTTCTAGTTAAGACACTTAGTGAGTTAATCACTTTTGATTTGTGTGTTGCCAATGGTTTTCATGAGTTGTATCAAGCAATCCATATATATATTCACTTAATAATCCTTCTTGAGAAGAAGGTCACTGTTATAAAATTGATGACAAGCTGTGGACACACAGGAAGATTCTTTTTGAAAACCAATTTTGAAAGACAGTGTCTCTATTTTATTTTTTAAAATAATTCAATGAATTTATTATATTTACAGCTTTACAACTACCATAACCTAATATGAGATTCTATCCCAAACCCCCAGTCTCTATTTATTTGCAAAATTAAATTGACTCAAACTCAACCTCCCAAACTACACATACCAGCCTTATCCTTGATTTCTCCACTTCATCTCCCTCTTCTCCTAATTCTTCAGTCATGGACTCTGTCAATTCTACTTCAGAAATGTCTTTTTAATTTGTCAAGGTCTCCTCAATTCTCATTGCCTCTGCCTCAGTCCAGACTCCCACCATGTTTTCCTGCCTCTCTTCTCTCAAGTCCTCCCAGCCTCAGTTGTCAGGTTTTCTTTGTAAACAACAAGGCCCTTCCTGTCACTTACCATCTCTAGCTGACTCTAGACTCAAAATCTTCAGCTCCAACCCAGTGCCTTGTGCACTACATAGGTACATCCAGTAACCAAAGCAAATAAAACTATGGCATTGGTCTCAATAGTAATACTAACAATATTACAATTGATATATAATACCAGTAACAAATACTTGTTTAACATGATGTGACGAACACTGTTCTAACTGCTCTACCTATATTAGCTTTTTAATCCTCACGCCAATAGGTACTATTATTAGCTACATTTATAGAAGAGGAAATTAAACCATAGAGAAATTAAAGTATTTGCTCAAGGATATTCAAGCATCCCCAAATTTCTATGAATAATGCTTACTGGTTTTAAAAGAAATCAACATATAAACACACAGACAAAGGCTTCGTATTCAAATTATTTTTGGAAATTCTGTGTTAAATAAGGATAAACAAGATTCTTTATTGCAGACTTTACAGTCTTTACTCTGCCAACAAATATTGTGATAACGTGAAATTCCATTAAGGGCATATATGCCCAGATTCTTTAGACACAGAACCTTTTGGTGGCCAAGAGTCTTGTGGAAATAGTGATCCATGAAACACATTTTGAAAAACGCTGCTGGAGGGTTATTTAAGGTGACAAAATAAAATCTGTTATCAATTAATACTTGCATGCCTCTTTCTTTTCCTCTTCTCCCCTCAGTCCCGAGCTAGGTCACAAGTTCTGTGGTTCTGCCTAAGGGCAGAGGTAAACAAATAAACTATCAAAGACAGCAGTTAATTTTCTGTCTTCGTTTTTTCCTTGGGATTGGCAGATACTTTAATTACATATTAAGAAATATATACTCTTCACGATTTTTAAAAACTGATGTTAAATATAGTTATCTTAAATTATAGCATAAAGTTTTTTTATGTTACAGCTAGAAAACTTTGGCAACTTTCTATGTCCAGTTGAGAAATGTACATTACAATTACGTTAGTCTTCAGTTGAGATTCGATGTGTTTCTAAAGGCAGCAAGCAGGATGTATACAGGGTTAGGAATAAAGAGACTTGGGTATGCAACAACTAGCTGTTAGATCCTTACTATATGCCTCAGTTTCTTTATCTGTATATTAAGGATTTTTGAATAGCAATCTCTCAATCTACCACCTAATTCTAAAATTCAAATACAAGCAAATTGTTCCTCTAAATTCACTGAAGCATAGAACAGAAAAATATTAACTAAATATCTAGACTACATTGGTGGAAGTACTTCCTCCATATTATAAAGAAACTTCTACCAACGAAATTAAATATAAATAGTAGGTCATGGAAAGCATCATCAAAAGGAGTGAAGAACAGGAGGTAAAAGGAATAAAATTTTTACTGCTTCCTTGGTAAAGACAATTTTTTTAGGCTAGAGAAATGGCAGATTCTTATATTCTGGTGTACAGGAACTATATGAATAAAACATGGCTGTGCAAATGAACTCGCAACCTTATTCCAAAGCACCATTCGGGAATAATACGTTTAATGTCTCATCAACTTCCCCAGAAAAGTGAGAGTAAACCTGTGCACACAGACAAAACAACCATAACAAAAACCAAGGTAGAAATAAATCTGCTATGGGGAACAGATTTGATCGACATTTGAAGGTTTTCAAAACTCTAAGTAATATGCTAGTCACTTAAAAATATTCCCACATTTCTGCTTTCTCCCATCATTCGATGCCTTAAGATTCATCTGTCAACTTTGATGCATCGTTTTAAGTACCCCTCCAAGCCTAAAAATCCAGACCACAGAAGAGCCCTCTTTGCTTTGAAACTATCTGATCAATCCATAGATCATTTACCTGCAAGGATTATTTGGTGAAGCTAAAGCAGCACATCAACCAGCAGCATCTGAGGGCTGAGGCGGCAGAACGTCAACAACAAATTGTCATTGGCATTCCATTTATGAACCTTCAAACAGCATCAGATCTTTTCCATGGGAAACCAGATCAGGACAGACTAGAGCTGAATATTTCTTAACAAGCTAACCATCAAAAGAATTTACGTTTTGAATAAAAAGGCTATCATTTGTTGATTTGAATATCAAAGGGATCCACTGCAAACTCCCAGTCTAGAAAAACCTCCCTAAGCTACACTAGACAGGTGTTTAATAATCTATTATTAAGGCACTATTTTAGGTTACTCAGAATTATAAAAAATAGCTGTAACTGTGAAGCTGCAAATGGGACTGCACAAAGAAATGAATGCTATTAACATACTATTAACAATTCAAAAGAATGAGTTGACATACCAATCAAACTTGTTAATTGACTGTCAATGGCCTGTCCCTGAATATACAACATGACTGCATTATAGATTTCAAATGCTGACAGGAAGACAGTTCCATTTGCATTAACTTCATAAACTGATCAACAACCAAACTGCCACATACATTTATAATGGGAAGCTGAATCATTTCAATATTCATGGAGCTCTGTAATTGTAAATTAGGTACTGGCAAACAATACAATACTGTACATATTCTAAAATATCCTAAATTTCATTGACCTACTTTCATTCTGATTTTAAAAGACAGAAAAAAGTTTCATCTTGAAGTGATCATTACTTTAATTTATGGTTTGTGCCTTAAGCAAAATTTGTTTGCAACCCAATTTGCAACTATGGTTTACAGTTGCAGTCTAGAAGCATTGATGTTCCAGAAAATAGAAGGTATAGAAAGGTGATGCAAAAGTATTCCTGCCTTATTTGGAGTTTTTGAAAACAGAAATATGAAACATGACAGTATCACACCTCCTCAGGTTATAGCCAAATGATCCATTATGACAAGATATTTAGCAAATAAACATTAATATAATGAAAAGGAGGTTATACGCTAGTACCGCTAGTATCGTGTTGGAGATTACTGGAATCTACTTAAAGAGACCTGCTGCTCTGAAACCATACTTCAAAATCTTCAATCATCCATCAGTGGGAGAATCAATGGGAGAGTATAAGTGAAGATAAATGAGGACTAAAGATTATGCCTACCAGAAGGCTTCATGAGAAATGAGCTGTAATTCAGTGGTTATCAGCATGGAAATATTCTTTTCAAATACTTGTATGACCTCTTCAAGAATTAACAGGTTTTTTTTCAAAGCTGTTTCCCACAGAGGTAAAAGTTACCTTTGTCTCTGATATTTTTCTCTGATCATTGTTTTGACATCACCTAGAATTGTTCAAACTTTGTTGAGTAATCCTGAAGGATCTGAATGTGTCCTCAGAGTTTGGGATGTGCCCATTTACTCTGACTTCATTAAACCTCTATTAAAATTTTTTCTTGACTTTTCAAGTTATTGCCTATTGCTAATTAGTTGAGAAAATGAGTTTATTAAAGTGAGGGTACTGCTAAATAATTGAATGTTATCCTTACAAGATAATCCATTCTATTAACTAGGATGAATTTTGTGCACCTAGGCAACAATATATATGCCATAAAAGTAATATACACTACACATATATGATTTATATACAAATTGTTACATATAAATGTAATAAATATATACAAATGCACACACATATATACATTATACATATACATATACTTTTTATTTTAGAATGATTTTAGATTTTCAGAAAATTTGCAAAGATAGTACAGAAAATTCTTATATAACCCATGTCCAGTTCCTCTTATTGTTAATATCTTATATTCTCATGATATATTTGTCACAATTAGTGGACAATTATTCATACATTACTATTAAGTCAAGTTCATGTTTGGGGGGGATTTCCTTTGTTTTCACCTATATGTTCTTTTCCTGTTGGAGGGTCCATCTAGGATACCACTTTTAGTCATAATGTGACTCCTCAGAGTCCTTTGACTGTGACAGTTCCTCAGACTTTCCTTGTTTTTGATGACCTTGACAGTTTTGAGTAGTACTCCTTAGGTATTTTATAAACTGTTCTTCAATTTGAGTTTATCCGTTATTTTCCTCATGATTTTTGCGAGGAAGATCACAGAAGGAAACTACCATTCTCATAAGTAATACATTTTTATCTTTCAAGTTTCTTAGGACACTCATTGCTTGTAAAATATAACATTTTGTTTATTTAGAAATAAAAGCAAGTTATAGAATCATCTGCAAAAGAACCTGTGTGCGTAAAACAGAAAGGCCCCCATTACTAATTAATAGTGTAGAAGATGTCAAAACCCATATATTTTGGGGCAGATGTTATTCTTGCTGCTTTTTAGTTTTGTTCCAAGTCATCTGATAAGGCCATTGGATGACTGATGGAATGACTATCCTTGAGCCTTGGACAAAAAACAACTGATAGTGTGAGAGGTGGGGGTGGGGAGCATACACTACACAGGAAGCAATCTGGAACTGTTTTCCTCTACAAAGGAGATGAACAGGACAGTTCCTCTTAGAAAGGATTCAGGGACATGCAGCCTCCAAGAAGTTAAGACTAGTATAAATCATAAAGAAGACTCTTTGCTAGTGATATCAGTTGGCTATACAAATTCTAAGCTAATACTCTAATTTTTCATTAAATATATATATAGTGAAGGATAAAATTAAAATAATATGTCATTTTTCATTATATATCAACTTTTCATTTCACTTTTTAGTGAGAAAAACTAAAGTCTGGGTGTCTGTTATAGGTCACAAGGTTCTTTAGAACAGAGCTTAGAGCTTAATGTCTCTTCTACTCCACACTGTCTCAGGAAGCTTAGAGACATGTTATGTAGGCTAATGTAGCAATAAACCTTTATCAAGATAGAAATTCAACTTCTATGAAACATGCTTACTCTTTTCTTGTGCCAGTACTTGGATGTTTTTCCTTTTCATGGCTTCACAAAGACTCAATTTTCACTAGATGATGATACACACACTTGCGCTTCCTTTAGCTTCCAAATCCTTTTGCCTTCCCTTGTTTTTCCTGCCCCTAGAACTCAGTATTCTTCTTTTCTTTAGGATTCCTCCTACATGATCATCCCTCTGTCCCTCTGCTTTCTTAAAATCTATTAGGTATGGTTCTAATTCCTATCATACCTTTGGAGAGGCAAGCTTAAGCCAATACTTTTTGTCCTACTTCTCTCAAAATCTATGTGGCAACTGACAGAAGAGGATTGTGGGCTTAACTGTGAATTATTCAAAGTGGAGATTTTGTTACAAATATAACTATTTGTATATAATACACAAGGATACCACACTTCCCATGAGGAGATGCTGTATTGAGAGCATATATCATATAAAGAAAGGATAGATTCCTGTAATTAATGATAATAGTATTTGTTCACAAGTAATATAACATAGATAATAAAGATTTCAATTATGAAGCACAGCTTCTAGAGTCTGTTCTACAGCTCCCTTTTATATTTGCAATAGCGAATACATGGACAGTTTCAAACAAGTTAGCTGATATACAGAAATAAGTGATGTCATGATGTTTTCTATGCAGAATGTAGTCAAGAGCCTTGAAACAAGAGCCTTCCCTCTTTCCACTCCAAAATAAGGCCACTAAGCAGCCAAGCTCTGTTCTAAAATAGCCAGATGCATAAGTTTATACAATCCTAGTAAGTTTTTAGATGTCTCTTTAAAACTCCCTCTACATTAGTTATGGTTACACTAAACTTCTTGTCTGTTTTTTCTGCCCACAATAAGTTATATGCAACAAATTGGAAAGAAACAGGGAGGAGTCACTAAGCTCAATCTCATGAATGATACTGAGAAATAACAGCAGGTCAACTAGGGGCCAGTGAGGAGATACAAGGACTATGTAAGGCAGGTACAAATGCTCAGAAGCCCAAGGCCTATTAACCTCATTTGCCTTTGGGAGAATTACTGCTTTAGAGTAAAATAATATTCATCATGTGGTCACAAATCTTTAATAACAAATAAAATCTTCAGTGTATTCTTTTTTAAATGCAGGGTAAAGTGAAATAAGTTTTTAAATGATTTTTTGCTCAAAATATTTAAATGTAGTCTAAATAAGTAATAATAGGTCATCTTAATACTCACATATAATATTTTTTTCTTCTGAATTTAGGATAAATGAAGTGGTCTGCACAATGGTTCCTCAATTCACTTTTGCTTTGATGACATGAATTTTCATTTATTTAACATAGCTCCTTTTCCCCCTTCCCTGTCTCAAGGAGATTTCTTTTACAACAACTGGATTATCTTCTGGTTCTCATTTTTTAGCCTTTGACTTCAGGCAATTCATTTGAGAAAGCCTCTCAATTCCAAGTATATTTGTTTGTTCGTTTGTTTCTGAATACACTGGGCCTAAGGATATCAACATGATCTGTAGAGGATTCTAGCAAAATTATTACTTAGCCATATTCATTATTTTTTCTGGAAGAACTCTAAGGCATTCTTTTCACTTTATATATTTTCTATATAGCATTTTAATACCTGCTCATCCTTATAGTTACTCACGGCTTAACTATTGATTTATAAAAAGAAATCTCAGAAATGAAAACCCACATTCTATTAAATCATTTCCTCTTGGAAGTCATTTCTGCATAACTTCTTACCCCATCTCCTAGCCAGATAAGTTAGGTTTTTTTTTTTTTTCCCCTTCTTTAATGGGATGCCCCAGATACATTCCTTATGCAGTTTCTCTAGGCTTTTATAGAGAAACTTTATCCTTCCTGATGCAGCTCAGTGATAAAGCATGCCTCTAAGCATGGTGCCCATAATCACAGCACTCTCTTTACTGTCATGCAGAACCAGAAACATTCAGCTAGTCTGAAATCCGGTATTACTGAGAAATATTATTGGCTTTAAGCATTTTTTACCATCCTCCTCTTAAAGATCTTTTTCGCCCTGTCTTTAAATGGAACTTAATTCTCTTTATGATGACTGTTTCTCATGTTGGCTATATTTTGCAGATGCCACTCCATAATTTCTCAGTATTTAATAGTTTCACCTTGATCATTAATGTAGTCACAGAAATAGATTTAATTATTCCAAATTATTAGACATAAACTTTACATATATAATGGAAGGGTTTGGGTCAACTGATGTTTCAGGATGAAGTAGGAATATAAATCTAGAAAGTTGGTGGAAAAAGAAAACTTCTGCTTTGAACTCTTTTTCAGAAAAGAATGAAAATTTTAAGTTACAATAACACAAAACATGGATTATAAAAAGTTTTAACTGAATTTGCTGTACTGAAAGAGACATGATTACCATTATAAAGTGATACCAGTATCATTATAAAGTGAATACTATTATTATAAAAGATGAGATGATGTTGGGTCATATAATAAAGGGTCCTCTTGAGAACTACTGGGTATGGCCCTTGCACTTTTCTGTGTTCACTATCCTGGGAATTTTGTATAATACAACTAATAAATATATTGTAAAGACTATTTATAATTCAAGATTCTATAAGCGCCAATAAGTTTATATACATTTGTACCATTTTTAAATTTCATTAAATATTTAAGTTAGATTTGTTATGACAGCCCCTTGCCAACTAAAGAATGTCACTTGCCATCTGGCTCTATAAGAATTAGGTCACTAGCCACCACAGATGCTGACTCCAACAAATCCTGAAAGGAATTCCGGATGAAGATGAGGAATGAGGCACTCTGCACCCTGGGAATAAACTAGCAGAACAGGCCTTTAGGTACATAATTTTAGGAGGAAATCTTATGAAGCCAGTTTCTTGCATCTTTTCTTTTTTTTTTTAAAGTATAGTTGATTTACAATATTTCTTCAATTTCTGCTGTACAGTAAAGTGATCTAATCGCAGAGTTCCCTGAGCTATAGAGTAGGGCCATCACCCATCCATTCCAAATATAACAATTTCTTGAGTCTTTTCTAGAGCATTAAAATCATTACTGGAGACATCTGCTCCTTGTGACTAGCAGTAACTTTCTACTGAGACGTGTGCTTGATTGCAAATACCCACTTTGTGAAATCACACAGATTCTGACCTCTGCCCTACCTCTTTGGACAAATTCCCCAAAGTCATCTGACAGGCTGTCTCCCAGCCTATAGTCCTCAGTAAGTCCCCAAATAAAACTGAACTCACAGCTCTCAGGTTGTGCAGTATTTTTTTTTTTTCAGTCAATACTCTTAAAATTTCCTATTTGAAAGTGATATCAAATATTTTCGTGTAATCTCCAAAGTGCCTCAAACATAAGACAAACACATATCATAAAAATTTCTAAATATAATAATGATTCAGAATACCTTTAGGCAACATAACCTATTAATAGTAATTTTGAAAAAAAATTAGATTAATAGAAAAAAATCCCATAATTTTTCTTAACTCTTTAAAAATATTTTTTCTAAATGATTTTTTTTAGAAATCTCGATGAATAGCCATTTATGCAAGATTTTCTTTGCTTATTAATTATATAAATACATATTTGTTTTCTTGGCAATCTCTGTAGCAAGATCTTACTTTCCAAGAGTCTGCCACTAGATAACTCTCATGCTTACATCTTAAAGTAGAAAACTAAAATGGGAAACCAAACAAAATTTTGCCCTTACAAATAATTAGAAAATTAAATTTTTGCCTTCAAATAAGGACTACTCCTTTAAAATATCTGGGCCTTGGGGAATTTCAGCTCAGTGTGCATAAGTAAGATCTCTATTTGATATGATAAATAAAAAAAGACATGAAAACTTTCCAATGAAGAGAGACATCTTAATGGATTTGAACTCACTATTTTTGTAACTAAGATATTTTATTCACAAGTTTATCATACCAACTAATAATAATACTCTATATATCACAAGTTATCCAAAGATCTTAGACATTTTATAAACCCCCAGTGAGACAATGGTACCTGGGGATATTACAAGTAAAAATTAACTCTAGAAAGATTCTTTCATCTTTTTTTCTTAATTAATAAGAGGATAATATCCATAAATTATTTTAAATGGAACATAAAAATTGGTACAACCACTATGGAAAACAATATGGAGTAGAAAACTATACATAGAACTACTATCCCACTCCTGGGCATATATTTGGACAAAACTTGCCTTGAAAAAGACACATGAACCC
Organism: Sus scrofa; assembly: GCF_054392235.1. Lineage (NCBI taxonomy): Eukaryota > Metazoa > Chordata > Mammalia > Artiodactyla > Suidae > Sus > Sus scrofa. The sequence goes on along the minus strand of NC_139383.1, from coordinate 145,154,546 downwards.
ACATTTTTATTGCGCACTATTCACAATAGCCAAGACATGGAAACAACCCAAATGTCCATCGACAGATGATTGGATTAATAAGATGTGGTGTATATATACACAATGGAATACTACTCATCCAGAAAAAAGAACAAAATAATGCTATTTGCAGCAACATGGATGGAACTAGAGACTCTCATACTAAGTAAGGTAAGTCAGAAAGAGAAAGACAAATACCATATGATATCACTTATATCTGGAATCTAATATACAAAACAAATGAACCTTTCCACAGAGAAGAAAATCATGGACATGGAGAATAGACTTGTGGTTGCCAAAGGGGAGGGGGAGGGAGTGGGATGGATTGGAAAATTGGGGTTAATAGATGCAAACTATTGCCTTTAGAATGGATAAGCAATGAGATCCTGGTATACAGCACAGGGAACTATATCTAGTCACCTATGATGGAGCATGACAATGTAAGAAAAAAGACTGTATACATGTATGGGTAACTGGTCACCTTGCTGTGCAGTAGAAACTTGACAGAACACTGTAAACCAGCTACAACGGAAAAAATGAAAATCATTATTAAAAAACTTTAAAAAATGGAACATAATAGTTTATAATTTTTTAACCACCTTTTTTTCCCTATTCCATTCTGACTTTTCACTCATATGAATCAAGCTTCATTTTAAACCTCAGGATAAAAGGAAAAATAAGTCTTTCTTAAATGTTATACTTTTCTTTTTTCCTCTAGAGCAAGGAGAAAAATCTATTTCATGAACTTATGCAGTGTGTTTCTTGAATGCTTTATAAAAATAAAGAATAAAGTTTTGTTTGTTTTCTTCAGTAGTATATGCCCTTTAGAAATTAGATTTCATTTGACATTCACTCCACCTAAATTTCTTTTTTCTACTATAAGCAATACCACTCTTTCAACATTTTCAAAGCTTTGCTCAAAATAGCATTTAAAGTTTCTACTCTGACCTAATCCAGTACTTTAATATCTCTTTTATATTACCCTGTAGCTATGCATAAGCAGAAGAGAGACTCTCTTTTGTTCTCAGGCAATAGGGGTATACAAGTGTTGTGTGAAAAATAAAAAGGTTTTATATTTTTAATTTTAATTGTAGTTAATAAAGAAATTCCTTAAGTAGTTTCTGCATTTCCCAGGCATGTTGCTGAACTTATCCTCAGACTCAGTAGGTGGGAATGGAGCAATAGTCACATGGAGTGGCCTTTAAACAAGATAATCAGTTTAACAAAACACAGCACAACACACATATTCATTTGTACATGCATTCATTCAACAAATATTTACTGAGCTAGGTACTGAGAACATAGAGATAAATACAACATAGTCAGGACCTTAATGGAACCCCAGTACAGTGTCAATACTGTGTGTGAAGTGTTCTGAGAGCATAAGGCATTGTTAGGAGTCAGGGAAGACTTCCTTGATGAGATATTTGGACTCCATTATCTGCTTATGAACATAACATGAAAAAAAAAAAAAGGTTTGGAGAATCCTCCTAGACATTCAGAAATTACTGAATGAAAGTGTATTGCACATCAATGTTCACAATTATTGTTAAGAGAAACAATTATGCCCCTCTAGATTGGACCATGTTGTCTGTAGTCCACACGGTGAAAAATAATCTATTATGGCTACTAGAAAAATAATTCAACATAAGCTACAGGCTCAAGTGATCAGAAAACACAAAATAATAGCTCTGTTTTTGACAATAAGCATGATAAGGTAACTTTAAATTAAATGTAGAATATAAGGAGAATCAAATAAGATACCCAATTCTAAAGTGCTTTAAAAAGGAAAAAGCAGAATACAATGTAAGAAACCATTATTATGAAAAAGGAGTAAACTTTCAATCCAGTCATAAAAAGCCAAAAAACTTCCTTTTGGTAATCCTTAAATTAAATTACATTTTTCAGAATGTGTCTTTTTCTTGAAGGCATCCACAATCTTCCACATGATGCCTAAGTGTAGCCAGACTGAAGTGACATTCTTTAGGCATTTCTTCAAAGAAAGGAATAAGATCTGACAGATTCCTTTGCACAGGGGGAAAAGGCATAGAAGGACAAGGTCTGGTGGGAATCTTAACATTACTCTCTCCCATCTGCAAGATAGTCCTTCTCTGCTACGCTGTGATAATAGCTTCTGAAGGTGTTAGTACCCAGAAAGACATCTTTCTGTCTTTAAAAAATTACATAGCTTTTACTTTTGGATTGAGACTAGTCTATTGTCTTTAAAAAACATACACATGTATCCACATACTATGTTAGAGTTTAGTTTAGAATCACTAACTTTCACCACTTGACAGGTAAAATACAGAACCAATGCAAAAAACAAACCAAAAAAAAAAAAAAAGGAAATTGACAAGTTGAAAAAAAAAAAAAAAAAAACCCCAACATAGTCTTTCTTTTAGGTTTCTGTCATAAGATAGTTGTGGCATTATCAGTATTTGAAAATAATGTAACAGAACACCTAAATTGCTTTGTTAATGTTGAAGAGTATTGATGGCTACCTCAATACTCAATTTTGTTTATAGTTTAACTGGTTGACTCAATAAAAGTATTTAAGGACACATGTAAGGAATACATTTTTGTAAAAGTAAGTATAATATAAAAACATCTAGGCCCAAAGTTATCGCTACATTAAAAAATAATCCAAAAGAACTTCATTATATCATGAAAGGCATGGACTGCTATTCACTGGTGTTTGTTATTGTACTAATCACTCAGTTATGAGAGTAGTCAATGGAGATACTTATTATGTACTGCGAACCATGACATTCCAAATATGATGCCTATAGTTCTACAAAAGCTTGAAATAGACAATGTATGGAATAGGCAATCACACTATAAGACATAGGTAGCAGGAGGGGGAAAAGAAAGTATTGTTAGATTAAGTATTAAATTAGCTTGATTGGCTTTTATTGAGTTTATAGATGGATCTAATAAAAAAATCAGTTAATATTATATAAAGCATGGCTATATACCAATCTTTAATCTGTGGCAAATCAGGAAACAGTTTATTTTAGTTATGAACTAGCTGGATTTTTCACTTTTAATTGATTAATATAAATTTGATACTGCACCAGTCAAAATCCATTCTGGTTGGTCAGTGCCTGTTCAGTAATGATTACCATATTTTGAATATTATTCCATGTTGGTATTAAATATCTAAAAGAGGTAGACCACACTCAGCAGGTTAAGGATCTGGCATTGTTGCAAGGTGAGATATAGGTCACAGATGTGGCTCTGATCCCGTGTTGCCATGGCTGTGGTGTAAGCCATGAAATAAATATATGTCTTTTTTAAAAAAGAGATAGACCAGACTACATACTTTATTTATAATTTTATTTTACAGTACCATATACACATAATTTAAAAATCAAAAAGAATATTTAACCAACTGCTAATCCTTTATAACTGTTCTCTATTTTCCTTTATAGCTCCATGTTTCTACAATGTAATAGGTACTATACTAAGAGCTTTGCAAGAAAAGACCTAGAATGTTGGGGCTCAGCATAGACTACCCTAAAAATATGCCCAAGTGGCATATTGATTATTTTGAATTAAAATTACTTAAGAAATAACCAGTGACCCATATCTGTCTCCAAAAGCAGGAAATAAATCTCCCATGTGAAAAGTACCCTCCCTGCACCAGGAAGTAGAGCAGAATCCTTATCACCAAGAGATGGAGAATTCAGGGCAGAGAAGGCTATATATACATAGCTTGTTACTTCTTTACTAATTTACTACCTCAAACCCAAATTTCTTTGTCTTACCAGTTTTTCATAAATGTATTGTTTGTCTAAAACTGCTTGTTTTGTTTGTTCCTTTAGGTCTTATTTCTATGAGACCTCTGTCCATAGATACTAAATTTGCTTTTTTTCTCCCACGAATCTATGTCTGTTTATTATTTGATCAGCCAAGAAAACTCAAGAAAAATAGGGAGAAAATTTCCTAGCAGGTTCACACACTCAGGAGTTTACTAAGATTTATAAAATGGTTAGAGGACAGTTAAATGCTAAACTGAGTAGAAACAATTATGAAAATCATAGATATTCAGAGGAATTTATAATCACTGTGGGCAGAGTGATTTCATTAAAATCTAATGAAAAGGCCAGTCACAAACTGGTCTTGAAAGACTGAAAGGATCTGGATAAAGGAAAGATGAAATGTTAACAATCCAGGAAGTAGAAATATCCATGGACAGTATAAAGTGCAACGAAAACAAAAGAAAACCAAGAACATTGAAAAATATGGCTGCCAGGAGCGTGACTCCAAAGAGACTTGTAAACTTTGGTGAGTGGGCAGGGAGGTGATGCCGATCTGACTGGGTGAGATACCCTGACCTGAACTGGACCACTTTTACTTATGTGTGTGTGCCTTAAGGTCACATGCAAAAGTAGAAGGTCTTTGCTGCTTTTCTTCTATCCTTGAAACTCCATCTGCAAAAGAATTAAGGGCTTCTTCTTGGGTCCACTAGCACCTCTCTCTCTGCTTCTTTGCTATTTTCTCACCCATCGGACTGAAGAATAAGCCCTTCTCAAGACAGATACTTATTCTTGTCTCTCAGTCTGTCTGGCTCTGTCTTCTCCAATTCTACCAGCACTCAGCTTTCCAGGAGTTCTTATTATCTCAGGCTTTGTTTTATGATTTGTTTATAGCAATATCTGGCCTTTGCAGGATGGAGAAACAGTGTTTAGGCCTAAATCCCCAATTGTTCATCAGTTTTCTAGAATAATCTTAAGGTTTCAGACACCTTGCTAATATTGCATATAACTCATATTCTCATTTGCCATTGCTATTTGTGTATTTATCTCCCTTGAGAACTTTATGGGACATGGTGGGAATGATTAGATAGGATATGGGAACTCCTGGATCTTTTAGGCCAATGCGCTAACAGAATCCTAATGTTACCAATATAAGCTAATGGAAGCCAGGCAAAATAATTTGAACTTGATATAGTATTTGAAAAGAAACTGAAGGGGTCTTGAGCAGTAAGAGTATAAATAATAAAATAATTTTGCAGATATATCTGCAGGAAGAATTTGGAAGAAGGAGATGGAGACAGGTGGACCAGAGAGAAGACAATTGTGGTAATGTAGATATAAGGCAATAAGGATGGTGATGGAAGGAAGAGAATGGAATACAGATGTGAGAGGGATGATTGAGGAAAAAGTGGTGGAACTTGGTGACAAATTCGATATAGGTGTGGTGATGAAATATTCAGAGGTGACTTGAGGGCTCCTATTTTGGAAGCCTGGAAGATTAGTGACTTTATATCACTAAAGAGAACATTGGGGAAGGAGGGTCTTTTTTTATCCCCTTCTTTTTTAAAAGAGATATGCTAAAAAAAAAAAAAAAACAAAACTTAGTGAAGGTAAGGTGACTACAGGATATCTTCTACAATCATATTTTTCTGAAACATAAGATTAGAAGTCACAAAGTCATACATTAAGTCATGCTATAGAACCACAAGGACAGACAGGCTAATTAATAGAAGGTATAAAAAAATGAATAGAAGATGTAAAAAAAGAACAAAGGGTCAGGAATTGAACTTTGTGAGAGTAACCACAGGTAGGGCGTATGAAGAAGATAGAAGAAACAAAGTTGGTAAGGTAGGAGGAGAGCCTGGAAAGGCCATTATTTAAAGGACAATGATATACGGAATTAAAACAAGGAATATTAAGTAGGTTACATGTAAAACAATGTCAAGATAGATGTTTTCATTATGAAAACTACTTTTTTTTTTTTTTTGCTTTTTAGGGCCAGACCCACGGCATATGGAAGTTCCTAGGCTAGGGGTCAAATCAGAGCAGCAGCTGCCAGCCTAGGTCACAGCCACAGCAATGCCAGATCTGAGCTGCGTCTGAGACCTACACCACAGCTCACAGCAACACCGGATCCTTAACCCACTGAGCAAGGCCAGGGATCTAATCCACCTTCTCATGGTTGTTAGTAGGTTCATTACCACTGAGGCATGAGGGGAACTCTGAAAACTACCTTTTGATAATACAAATCTTTTAGCAAAGAATTATACTGTTGGATCATTTAAAATTACTTCTCCCTATCAATCCCCAAATCCTTTGTTGCTATTTAGACTCATTCCCTATAGCCTATAAAAGCAGAAAGCACATGGTAAGGACCACTTAAATGAAATCCTTTCATATATTGGAAGACTATTAATTGTTCTTGAAGTCATTCCTTTCTAAGTTAAACTATTTCAATTCCTTAAGAACTATACTCTTTATTTTTCTTCAATGCTATTCTATGACCTCCTCCATAGTTATTAGCTATTGATTGTTCCTAGGATAAAATATGTGACTATAGGGTCTTTCTACAGCTATAGGACTAGGGAGAACTAAAGCAATCTCTGAAATCTTTCCACACAATGAAATGTCTAGACTTATTAGTCAGTAAGAATACACTTATTTCAATGAGTTTCAGGACCTCATTTTCTGTATTTTTCCTACATTATCAAGGGTATGTTTTTATTTATTTATTTTTATTTTAAAATTTATTTTTATAGATGATTTACAATGTTGCAAAGGGTATGTTTTTAAACTCTTAAAAATGTCAACTGAAATACAAGATGTAAAAATCCATAGAGCTGTTAGCAATCAAAAGAATAGTATTCACCAGCAACAATTAGAAAAATAATAAATATGAAATAAAAAGAAAGAATGGAAATAAATCTTTCTATAATCTTCAGTCTGTGCTATGTTGAAGTGGAAAGTCATTTTCAGTCAACAATATTGTATGTATCTAGTTCTGCTAGTCTTGTTAGCTATTTTGTTATTTGCATTATAAGGTAAAGATAAGATAATTTCAAAGGTGAACAGAAACATCTGGACTTTGGTTTTCATATCTTGGATGGAAGTATGCAGGGTTGAATCTTAAGAATTTTTCCTAGCCTTCAAAAATTGCACCTCTGGAGTTGCTGTCATGGCTCAGTGGTTAAGAAACCTGCCTAGTATCCATGAGAACATGGGTTCAATCCCTGGCCTTGCTCAGTGGGTTAAGGAATTGGAGTTACTGGGAGCTATGGTGTAGGCTGCAGACGCAACTCAGATCCCATGTTGCTGTGGCTGTGTTGTAGGCTGGCAGCTACAGCTCTGCTTGGACCCTTAGCCTGGGAACCTCCATATGCCACAGGTGCAGCCCTAAAAAGACAAAAAAGGGAAAAAAAAAAAGAAAAAAATTGTACCTCAAATAGTAGTATGCTGATAATACAGCCATGGCTATTTTTCAATAGTTATTTCTGTACAGTTCTTAGACTTAATGCATTTGGCTTACAAGAGTAGAAATTTTGTTTATTTTATTTCTTTAAGGCCATGGAGGAAAAGTCTGAGTTATTTCTCCAATACCCTTTGATATCCTGAAGTACTAACTGTTCCTTCAAAACACTCTTGTAGAAAATGAAGAAAATGGCAATTGCCTAGAACGATGCAGTTTACCACATATTTTTATTATGGTCATTTTTTTCTTGATAAAGAAACTAGGAAACAAAGCCACTATTAATGAGCTTCTAACATAGACAAGGTACTCAGATACATTTTAATTTAAATCTCACAGCAGTTTTATGATATAAACATCATTTCCATGTTATAGCTCAGTAAACAGACTCAGAGAAGTTCAGAAACTTGTCAAAGGTAGCACTGATTCTAAAATGGCCAAAGTGGGAGTTGAGGCCAAGATTGTCTACCTACAAATCCTTATTTTTTAGTTTTTGTCTAATCAAATAGCATAAAGGAGGGTAAGTTAAGGTAGGGTATGAACACTCCTATGAAACAACTCACAGCCAAACATAAGGCCTTCGTGAAAAGAGTTAGTTCAGCCAAACTTCTTCACAACATGAAGCTAAACCCTTATCCCCACAAAGTTGCCCAGATGACAGTTCCCTTAGTAGAGAGGGATTCAAAGATGTCCACTGAGTTAAATAAGCATTACTTATCCTTCCTGGTTTTTTTCTTTCCAGCTGGATACCTTTCTTATAATCTGAATAAAAGCAGGAAGAAAACATATCTTTTGCAAATACTTCCTTAGGCAAGAAGATAAAACAAAGATCTGATGAAAACACCCTCAACAATTAAACTTGCTTCAAAGGAAAGCATCTGAATCAAGATGCCATTTCCAGGAGGAACAACAGTAAAACAAAATGAGTGAACACAACAAGAGCATGATTCATCCATTTTGGCTGCTAGCGTAACACATGTTGAGTATAAGCAGTTAGAGTAACATGTAGTGACTATTTTTCCACTTCTTGAATCAATGTTGTCAGGTACTATGCAGGGAAAAGCTGATCCACATTGGAAATAGTATGCTCTTGCTCAGACATGAGATGGGACCTGAAAGAACTGTAAAAAGGAAACTCTGGGGCTGAGGGCTGGCTATACTCCTCTATGCAGACAGAAGAAGCAGAAGCAGCTATGCTGCAAGGTAGAACAAACACTGAAATAGAAGCAGAGATGACAGAAGGAGACCTATTGGCTTCTAGAGGGGTAGTTCAGCTCAGGGATCAAAGGTACAGGCTCTATAGCCAAACAGCTGCGTTTAAGCTTTGCTTCATCATTTATAAGCTATGTGACCTTGGGCAAGTTACTTAACCTTTTTCTGCTTCCTTTTCCTCATCTATAAAAGAATGATAAAGTAGTATCTACTTTATAGAATCCTTGTGAGCATTAAATGACCTAATATATATAAGATGTTTATAATAAGGCCTAGTATCTACAAGTAAAGATGTTATGAACTGACTTGTCTTCTTGTACAATTCCTATGTTGAAGCCTTACCCCCACCCCGTCATGTGACTATATTTAGAGTTAAGGCTTTTATAATGTAATTAAGGTTAAATGAGGCCATAAGGATGGAGTCCTAGTCTGAAAGTATTGGTAGTTTTCTAAGAAGATTCCCTCTCTCTCTTCCTCTCTCTTTCATTTACATATACTGATGAAAAGCCATGTGAGGACAAAAAGAGAAAGCAGCTGCTTGCAAGCCAGGAAGAGAAACCTCACCAGAAACCAAACTGAATGGAATTAAAACCTTGGACTTCCCAGCCTCCAGAACTGTGAGAAATTTCTGTTGTTTAAGCCACCCAGTCTCCACCACTCTCTCTGGCAGCCTGATCAGACCAGTATAACTGAGGTAAACCTTTGCTCTCATTATTTTTCTGATTTTAGTTCCTTGTTCTAGTTCTAAATCCTAGTGACTCACTGAGGGCCAGCCAATTCCTACCTTGAGGTTCTAGGAGATAGTACAGCAGCATTATAATACATTTTCTCCTGTTTGCTGAAATAGCTTAAGTAGGCCTTTGTAATTGATAACTAAAGAGTGTTGTGAATAAATGATATTGGAGGTTAAGGAAAAAAAAGTCACTTGTAGCACAAGGCTGGGATAAAAGTATCATGGAAGAGATGGAATTTAAGCTGGAACTTAAAAATAGCTAAGCTTTTCAAAGGCAGAGAGAGAGAGAGAGAGAAAATGCCTTGATAACAGAGACCACGGCATAGACTTGCATGTGTTATGCACACCACAGCAATACACATCAGGCTCAATGGTAATAATCCAAATATGGAATTTGAAAATTGGATTTTTTTTTTAAAGCTATGAAGAACTATTTTCCAACATTTCTTAAACATGTCAAATAAAGGCACAAATCTCAAATTTAAATATCTAGATGCTTTAATAAAACCTAAGGTATTACTAAATAGGTAAGGTAAAAGTTATTTTTCTCTTTTGTGTTATGTTCAGTGAGAATGCAACTCCCTCAGCTTTATTCATAATTCTCATTACAAAGAATCAGTTTTTAAAAGGTCAGTTTCTCTCAGATACTGCAGCAAATTTGTTAGTTCTTCTAGATCTTTGTTGGACAGATAATTTTATGCCTTCTCCTGATGAGTGCTTCTTCAAATGCAACATTAAAATAGACAAATAATTGCCTATCTGTACCACTTCATTTACAATTCTGAGTGAACTATCTTGTAAAATTCAAAAGGGCATCCAAAATCTTGTTCCCTCAAGCAAACTCTTACAGGAGATCTCAAGGATGAATTTCATCACTTCTTCCTTTGAAAACTTTAAAGATAATCCATTCTAAAACAAAATTATCAGGTATATTCTCCCCAATAGCTCATAAGAGCCAAGAAAGACATTGCCTGAAAACTATGGTTTAATATTGTCATTTAAATATGAATTAACATATTTTGACCCCAAATAATTTTATAAAATTCAGAAAACATATGCTAATAATACATTTTTTAGTGTCACTTAAAATGTCCTAGAGGAGACATGCCTTTTGACCCTAGCAGGTGGCTGGCAGGCAGGGATGTCATTTTCTTTTTACGGCTTTTAGCAAAGTCATGACCTCTCAATTTCCGTTCTCCTTTCCAAAAAATTGGCCCACTGTTCAGGTGTCATCCCCTTTAGGAAGGCATTCATGAATTCCCAGACTGGGTGGGAAAATTTTGCATTCATTTAGTCATTTACTGATTATCTTGTATGTGTTAGGTAAAGATTCTAAGTAAAAAATCTCATAGAGCCAGTACAGCTTGAGGAGAAATGCACAGTAGAGACATATACTGTAGGTATTTTGGGTAGCCTGCATCAGCCTTTTAATACCCTTTGGTCAAGATATTTTCATATGCAACAAAATTATTTTTTATTGTTCGTTTTCACTTAAATTCATTTCCTGGTATTATTCTCACAAAAATGTTTCACAATTTAGACAACATAAACAATATTCAAAAGTATATTATTCAACTCATCTTATTAGTCCTTGCTTCTCCAAGATAATCCTCAATTCTTCTGTTCTCTCCTCATAAGTAACTAATGTTCCAGGAGTTCCCATTGTGGCTCAGCAGGTTAAGAACCTGACTAGTATCCATGAGGATGTGGGTTCTATCTCTGGGCTCACTCAGTGGGTTAAGGATCTGGTGTGGCCATGAGCTTGGCATAGGTCACAGATGCAGTTTGGATCTAGCCTTGCTGTGGCTGTGGTATAGGCCGGCAGCTGCAACTCTGATTCGACCCATAGCCTGGAAACTTCCATATGCTACAGGTGTGGCTCTAAAAAAAAAAAAAGAGGAAAAAAAAGAAAGAAACTAATAATCTAGATTTCCAGATCTGTCCTTGCTTTTGCTATTCCTAAGGCATGATGCAGTTTCTGCACATAGGTTTTAAAGAAGCTTTGTCTTTACATATTTATTGGTTTCCTTCCTTCCCAAACTTGAAAAATAATGTATAATAATAATAACATAGATTTGAAGTCAGGTAAAATTGAAGTTAACACCCTTATCCCTTCAGTTACTAGCTGTATGCTTCTGGACAAGTTATACAACCTCTCTGAAATATAGTTTCCATACCTGAAAATGGGAACAATAATATTCAACTGAAAGAATGGCTGTGAAGATTAAATGATAAATGCTTATCTTAGGATGAGGATAATACTGTCTCAATAGATTTGCCTCTGGCCCCCAACCAGTTTCTTTATTAGGTCTGTACTAACTTGCAGTTAAGAAAGGTCCAGCTATTCAGTGGAGCCAGGCTTCTTCACTCCTTATTCTCCTAGATGTTCTCTCTCAGTAATCACATGGCCTTGAAGGGGAATGTCATCTTTTCCCCTGCCCTTGACATTATCACATTAGCTCCCTTTCCTGGCCATAAGCAAGCTTTATGTGTCTTACTCTTACAGGATCAGCTCTCCCCACTTCTCTTGGGGCTCCTAAATGACACATCACTTATATGGTCTGTCTATCTCTTCTAGCTCTAGGGAAAGATCCTATAGAACCCATCATCAACCTAAAGTAAAACCAATAGCCACCATTTCTTGCAAGAAAGATCTGCTTCTACTCATTGGGCAGACAGCATGTGTACATGCATGTGTGTGAGCACATGGCCTTAGACCTCTGAGTACCTTGGAAAGCTAGTTTTGACATCCTATATATAAGATATATGCCACAGCAATATAAATTGATGCTTCGGAGAAAACTAGTTTTCCAAGGGTTACATTAGGATTCTTTTGGCTCTATCTCTGCTGTGGTAATTTCAGATGTTTTATTCTTTCATCATGCATAAATTTTAGAATCCACTAGTTTTAATACAGTTCTGAGGTGCCAATAGGACATAGGAACACTGTTTCTTTTCTGGACACAGCTCTGTTCTGCCAACAGGTATGCTGTCCGTTGTGTGATCTGATCACCTTCCATAGTAAGACTAGTAGCTTTTTTCCTTTTGTCATCAATTCTCACTCATCAAATGCTATGCACTTTCAGAAACTTTGAGAGCTTGATGACGTCCTACCCCAATAAGTGTAGAGTATGATCTTACTACATATTTACAAATATGTTTACCATGTAGTATATGCAAGAATAAAGCCTATAAATCATCTGTGAGGAATAAAATTAGCATATATGTAAAGGAAATGAAGTGATGCTTTTTTTTCCCCCTAAGGTAAAATGACTATCATTCTGTTAAATTCTTATCCGAAATTCTCCAAGGAGCCTCATCTACATCATGGACTAATAGACTGAAAAAATTGTCTGGGCAGTAAAAATGGTGGTTTAAAAATTAATGAAGAAAAAATAAGAGAATGCATTGTTTTATTTATTTTATAACATCAAAAGTATTTTATAGTATAATTATACAAATTATTTTGTAATAGGCAATGGACCACTACTCTTTTAGGGGGGTCAGGAGTGAATGGTGAGGTTGGAAGAGGAAGAATAAGTGAGAGAAAAAATACTTTCTTTCCCCCATAGTCTTAGTAAAAGGACATCGAGGCTTATAGTGCAAGTTTGAGCCAGAAACTAGTACAGTGACTTTTGTATTACAACCTATGACAGACACAAAAGGAAAATTCATGAGTGATCCTCCAAAAGTTATGTATGTTGAGGTGTGTTAGAGACATCTACACTGATGGGAAAAAAGACTGTATTTAAAATCAGTGTATTTTATTTCTTGCCTCTATTTCTTTTTAATTATTTTCCATTACTAACAACTTCTCAAAGAATTGATAGTAACCAAATATTTTTCTTTGAAAGATAACATTCAAGTTAAAATTCTAATAAATATTAATTAATTTGTTTCCTTTATATTTAGAAAAAATATTTAGCCTTAAATTCTGTGGATAGTGGCTTAGCTAATATTCTCATTTACTCAAGGAAGTTACCTGTCTACCTTGAAATGTCTACAATAGATATCCCTATGGAACATTCTTCCATAAGCTATATTAGCTCAATGACATTCTTGGCTGACTCAGTTGCCAGTTTGTCTTTGATTTTTTTCCCTTGAGACATCTTGCCTACCATATCGAATTCCAAAGAACAACTTAAAATAACAGAATTTATAGAGGCAGCTATTGAAGCTAGGGCAAAATGGAAAAAGTATCCAAAACCCAGTAATAATTTTTAAGGCATTAAGTATGTTGGAGAAAATGGGTCAATGAAAATAGAATGTGAAACAAGTATAGCTTTCTTCCTTAAGTCAACTTTACTGGGCAAAAAATATCACTTTATTCCTAAATAAACTGGTGATTTGCATTGCATCACAAACTAGATGGACAAAGAACCATAGATTAGATATCCTTCCGTTAACATGAAGATTACCATGCATGTTGATGATACATTTTCCAGGCAAGCACCAAGAACTGGACCCAGTGCAAGTATGATGATAGCACATTAATAAGCTAATTCCTTTACCTACCTCTTCATTTGCTGAGGCTCATTTGTGAGTGGCAATACCATTAACTCTGGATGAGATGCTTTGCCCAATAAACACTCTTTGATTAAATTTCCTGATTAGGCCTTCTCTGCTCCCTCTGTCACTAAAGGAAGTAGCATGGTATCCTTCACAGGACACAGAATAGGTACCATAAATAGTAGGTGCATACACTGATTGAGTGAACAAAGGACTGAATAAACAGTTCGTAAGACACAGAGAGTGAAATTAGCGTTGTGAGGTTAGTGGCCACTAGATAGAATACAAGAATAATAAAGCTTAAAGATACTATAAAATGTGTTCTACCTTCTGCAATACCCTGGTTAATTAACTTAGAAAATTTTATATGGAAAATATAAACTCTTATTTTATTAAACATTTTGGGAGGTGAGTGATGACACATATATTTGAAAAATGTTTTTATTATTTCTCATAATTTTCTGCAAAGAAAGCTAACAATTGCTTTGCCACTTAGGAGAAAAACGCTAAAAAATTTCTAATCTAGGCAAACTATCAGGCACTGCGAGCACATTTCCTGCAAGGAAAGAAATTTCACAGAAGCAACAGGTGCCTTTTTTTTTTTTTTTTTTTTTTTTTTTGGCATAGTAGTCACCATTGAAAAGAAGACAATGGAAAAATACAAAAATGTGACATAGACAATAAAAATGGAGTCTACAATCCCAATTCTTAATGCAACAAATGTTGTATAAGACATCTACTTATGGCCACAATGCTGAAACTGGGCTGAAATGTTGCAACCCAGCAAATAGGGTTCATTAAAGAAATCAATATGAGTCAAGAAATGATATATTAGATAAATAATGTTCATAAAAAAACATTTTTTGACAATTGGCACCATAAAGCAGTTATTATGTTTGATTAGTAAAACAGTTTGTTTGAAAGCAATCAGTTTTGAAGAATACAGACAGGAGGGCAAGTTTTAAAACATATGAGGTTTATACAGAGGGCTATTATTTTACAAACAACAAATGATTTAAAATGCTCTGAACTAACAATTATTTGGAGTCACTTTCATGTTACAGAACTCAATAAATAATACTTTTAAAAAACTTCACACAATTCTTCTTGATCTACTTGTAATTGTAGGGCATTATTAGTTTCATGTGTATCATGTTTCCAGATACTGGGTGTTGAAAGATTTATTCATGTTGAGCTGTGCCCTGAGGTAATTTTAGTTTTCATAAAACCTGATTTTACAATTATAACCATCTGAGAAAATGAGTCTTCTTCTTATCTAACACTGTAGTAAGAACAAACGTTTTTATTAGAAGCCTGATCCTCACAAGCGATTATTTTTTTCATTTTCCCTAAACTCCTTACTTAATTTTTTTCCTTATTAGACCCTCAACCCACAAATGTTCAACTGTCATAAAAGATCAGTGTTACTGAACTGCCAGCATTAATCTTTTGTTTGAAATGTATAAAGAAAGACAAATAAAGGGGACATTGCAGAATGTCTCTGTGAAGTATATGATAAATAACATAACCTGCAAACACTAGTTGTAATGTTCTTGGGTAGAAGAAATTCCTAAATATCAAAGGCAGTGGCATCACTGTCAGGTCCTCCATAAATAAACCATGGCCAATTCCTGACATTGGACCTTTACTTCTTTCAGTGCTAGGCTAAATAAGCATGCTCTCCTTGCCTGTCTGAATTCTACATGCCCATTTCCAGAAATGCTGCTGCGGATAAGTAACACTGTCATGTTCGTTTTGTCAACTACATGCCGATTATCCTTTCCTATCTGCAGTTTGGGAACATTATCAAGGTCAGAAGCAATCTCTCAGAAAACCTTTCCTAATGTGGCTGTATTTGATCATTTCTGTAAGGGGCTTCGATCAATAAACTTGGTAGGAACACATATACATTTTCTAAGATATGACTCTTAGATGACTCTTAGACTTACCAGAAGGCGTTGGCAATTTAAAACCAAAAAAAGAGTGAAATCATGTGTCCTATGCATTTTTGTTTGTTCACTGAAAATGTGATACCAGAGGATGGTATATCCAAATCTTTGAGATGCTTCCACAATGACCCTACTTTCTCTACCTTTCTAACCTCTTCCTATTTATTTTATTTTGACAAATCATTTATGAAGCATTTGCAACTGATGCACATATCACAAAATTATTTCTGCCAAGCTTCCCCTGTGACCTGCCCGTGGGACATGACATGCTCCAAAATGCGTCGCTCTATCAACCCGCATTTTTCCAGGACAATGCAAATTATGACAAATTCCATCATCCTGCATTATGTGCTTCATGCTAATCTCACTAATTCTAAAGAATCAGGAGGGCTTGCTCTTCTGCTGAAGGGCATACTGTCTGATTGAATGATAGAAAAACAGCATTTGCCATCCTTTCTCACAACCCCAGCTGTGGCCACCACTGCCCCACTTCTGCCAGGCAACTGCTCTTGCTGTGTGACTTCCATACCAGAATTATTAACTTCACATCAAACTGGGTTGTCTTACAGGAAAACTACATATCACCAGTCAAGATAGTTCTCAAGTCCAGAAAATGAAAAGGCATTTGGTGGTAAAGTGAAAAGAGAAAATAATATTTTACTGACTGTTGGATTCTCAGATTCATTTTTAGCTATTTAAAATGAAGAGTTAAGAACAAACTCATAATTTATATGATAAAAACCAGACTGCTTCTAGACTTGAATGCTTTTGACTGGAAGTTTTTTCCTGCTGAATCACAGCAAATGGCCACCTGAGAAGTCTTTAGAGTCAGACAGCTAACCTTGAGGACAATCCCTCTGTGCTTCAGAAGGTGGCAGTGTTACTACATGAAAGAAGTCAAAAGTCTACGTGCTATTCCACGGCCACATTGCTGAAATAAACATGTTTAATTCCCAAAGAAACATATATTTTATCCGGTGGCATAATTTACTTATAACATTAAAACTCAAACATGGAGCAATTTGTAGCAATAACCATGATTATGCTGTTAGTGGCCCAAATGTCACTGTCTAGATTAGGCTAAATGATACCTAGCACGGAAGAGCTTCTATGATTTATTTTTTATGATCACGGCTAGAACTTGCATGCTTAAAAAGCTCACCAGAAAACTGCCTTCAATAAATAAAAAAGGATGAAAAGATTGAAAGAATCTCATATTATTGTTTGGTGATGTGATTGTAAAAAACTGCCACAGGAATGAGGTAAATTTAAAATCTGATACACAGCCTCCGCCCCCCCCCCCAAATGGTGAATATCTTGAGCATTTGTAATGTTATATTTCAGATTTTAAAATATTTCACTGTGAGCAAATAACTCACCTTATAGAAGAGTAAATTAAATTACAAATGTCTTCTGAAAATGTCAGAACAAAGACTTTTAAATACATGCAATGCACTAAATTTATTTTAACTACTTCTAGAAAATGCAGTAAATATAAATTTGTTGGCAAGTGTTAGAGGTAAAACATCCCTCTCAAACCTTTAATAATTTACTTTTGGGGGAATTCTGGTCTAATGTGTAATTCCACCTAGAAACTACATAACATTAGGGACCTTTTTGGCCATTATAACATATCAAATTGAAATTGTCACACATAATCAAGGAAAAAAGAATGTAAACCGTATTGTCTTAAGCTGAAAAAGGATTTTACAATAAACACACATTTTACTAGTTACTAAAATAAGGCCAGATTTAAGTCAGCATTGGTATCTGTGCCTTAATAGAATGTTACGTTATTGGTCGAATATTTGAGTGAGTCCTCACAGAAGTTTCATGGGACCCAGCATGAAATGACATTAAAGTATGACTAAGAAGAGACAGGAAGATCTTTAGCTTTCTGCTTTACTCCCAGGGAGACCCAGGCCCCGCAGAGGAATAGACAGTGTGAGCCTGGCTTCCGAAAAGGCACTGGGCACACCGTGTGCATGCCGTGGCTTGTTGACATGAACCAGGGCAGGCAGACACCAATAATACATGAAGTGCGGTTCAGAGGCAATTAGGATCAGTTGTCAAGGCCAGGCCATTAATGAAAGAACATGTCAGAGGAGCTGGAGACTTCAATGGTTGAGGGCAAGAAGGCGATTTAGTGTGACAGACCGAGTCCTTCCAGTGTCCTCAGTGGTACATGCTAATACCAGCCTTAACAACCTTTTGTGGCAGTGTATAATGCGACTAACATGGACTTTGATTCAGCAAAATGACTGCTGCCACTGTTAGTCTGTCTCCTTCGAACAACAGTAAAAGCATTGCTACAAATAATTATCCACTTCCGTCTTTCCCTCTGCCACCTAATGCATTTGCCCTTTGCTATAGTATTTGTTAATAGAAGCTAGCAGGTTAGGATGTTTTTTTCTTTTGGTTTATGCAATAAATGTGGTTTTCTTTGTTTGTTTCTTTATGCATGCATAATCCAAACTAATTAATTACCATAGATTTTAGGAGACAAAATAAATAAACAAACATCCCATTCTCAGGTCATTAACAGTTCCCAACATAAGTCAAATTTGTCTAAAAGAAACAATGCCCACGATGTAAGTTACTTAGAGGCAATACAGGAAGTTGCTTACCTAGCTACAAAACCATTAGCAGAAAATTAATCTATTCCTCACAGAAGTGAAATCAGGAGCATTCTAGAAAACACCTCACTGACATTGTTTTTTTTGTCTTTATAATTTCACGGTAATTTAAAATAAAAACCTACATGTTGTTGACTTGACAATCAACAACGAGTAGGGGAAATGTTAAACAGTGGTTAGCAATCCAGGTAAACAAGGGAAGCATGATATTATAACACAGTTCAGCCTATAGATTTTTATGTTATAATAAAACTTCACAATATCACACTCTTGTTTTTCTGTATAAATCCTGTGATTTGTTAATTTTTGGCTCTTTTGTATTTTCTACTTATTTGGAATAACTTAGAGGGTAAATGGCATAAGTTTGTTTGTTTTTTAATAAACTCAATGTTTGCAGCCCTTCCCAAGTTTCCAGGATTTACTTCCAGCATCTCAGCTACAAAAGATGATGTTGTGAGACTTTAGGGCTTAAGGCAGATAGCTCAGCCTTGTCTGCTTATGAATGACCAGACAGATATGAAGAAAGGTGTTTGGGTACAGATTAAGGGGAATCATGTTGTCAGGGTGGTAACTTCTTGTGATATATACAATTTTTTTTCCTGGGTCTTATTTTACTTTTCTGCTGAGACAGTTTCCCCTTCATTTCTGATCTTACATTCCACTGCCATCTTTTTTTGTAATTTTATTCTATCCTCTTCCTCACTCTTTTTCTCTGAACGTAGACATTGCCATTCCTTTCCCTAACACTTGATTCATTGCCAGCTTGCTTGCTTCCTCATATAAGTACTTTTTTGGTCCTTTTTCCAGAAGCTTTCAGAACTGAGCCCTAAAATGAGTACTAGTGTTAAAGGTACAAATACTCAAATGTTTGTGTAATCCTAAAATGCATTTTCATAAATAATTTCTGATAAAAATATACATAGATAAAAGGTTATTGTATTGGAATATATATATGTGTGTGTGTGTGTGTGTGTGTGTTTCTTACAGTTGTATCCAAAGGTAAACACACTTTCCAAACATCTGGCAGTGTTATTAAGCTATTATTACAGTGAAAATATACGAACATAAATTGTCTACCTGATCCTAAACAATAATGAATATATCCCCTTCAAGAAAAGTTCAATAGACAAATGATCAACACTTGTTCAGTCTCTAAGACAGCTAGCTTAAGTTCAGCCCTCCATATATGGTCCTCTGTTGTGAGAGTATTTCTGCAGCCTAGTATGAGAGTATTTGATAACTGATTTCCCCCCTGAATTGTTAGGATTAATATGATAATGATACTGGTTCAGCTGGTGACAGGAACTAGTTTTCATTATGTTTTTAGGCTCTCAGGCTTCATGACACAGAAATAGACCTACTGGGATAAAAGTTGGTAGCCCAAATTGAGGAATGATGCTACCCATTGGTAGGATTTCAGATTTTGCTGAAATAACAGTGACTTTATATATTTATTCATTTCTTTAATAAGAATGTTCAAATCCATCGAAAGAAAATTCTGAGAAACCTCCTATTAAAAAAAAAGTTTATTGAAGTGAGTGACTTTTTGAGAGGGCCTTTGATACTGTGTTCTGTCTCTCTCTCCTTTTTTAGAAAACCTGGCATTTGTCATCTGTCGTAATGTGTTTACCTTGAGTATAACATTTTAAAGGTATTATTTTGTCTCCTAAAAACTCCTAGAAGGTTTGTTTTCCTTTACAAGCATAATTATATCTAGTTTCTTCAATCAGTGCTTCATATTTTAACAACATGTTGCCATTTCGGTACAGCTATAGCCATAATAATGAATATAGGGTTCAAAGATCACTAGATATATAGATGGCATGAACCATTAGCAAGAAATATTCTACACCATAGAGATCACACATTAAAAACCCTGAAATTCACTACAGAATTTGCTATTCTGACTAAGGCGTCTTTCTATGTAATTAACATAAATCTCTTCACAAAACATGCTAGTTTTAATAACAAATAGGGACATTTTACAGGAAAAATAAAGAATAGAATACAAATAAAATTATAATATGAATAATTTAGTTATCTCCTTCTCATATCTCATAGTGATATTGTGTAGCTATAATGGACCTAAACTAGAACTATTTCCCTTAAAAATAGGCTTATCTTTTTTTTTTCTATATCATTGAAATTCATATCATCACTTCCACACAAAACCACATAATTAATCCTAATTGTTTCCAACACTCTGAAGAGGAGAAATGGAATTCATGGTCTCTCTCTTTTATATGTGTTAAGCCTTTCTGGCCACAAGGCACAATTTAGCAAATTAGTTCCTCCAAAGGGCTGGCCAGTGGCCTCTTGGCCTGAAGGAGTTAGTGTAGTCACAAGAGGTGACCCTGTCCTATTGCTACATCAGCTACGTCAGGATTGAAGAGAAGTCCCTGGAATTGCCTTGCTCACAGTTTCTCAACTGAAATGCTACCATCTCACCTCTACAAACTTGTTATGAAACAGTCTGTGAAGAAGGCTCATCTGGACTGACCACCCACTTCTCTCTAATGTTACCATCAAAACTAATCAGATCCACCTAAGCCTCTCAAGTCATTTTCATTTGATCCCATCTCTTACCTGTCTCTGACCCCGCAAAGCCTTTCCCTGAGCTCTACAGAAGACCCAAACTTATTTTTGTTTTTATTTTTTTCTTTTCCTGTTTTAGGGCCACACCCATGGCATATGGAAGGTCTCAGGCTAGAGGTCAAATTAGAGCTACAGCTGTTGGCCTACACCACAGCCACAGCTACAGCTGTTGGCCTAGTACCATAGTTCATGGCAACGTCGGATCCCTAACACAGAGTGAGAGCAGGGATGGAACCTGCATCCTAGTTGGATTCATTTCTGCTGAGCCATGACGAGAACTCCCCAGAAGACCCAAACTTAATGAAACAATCCCATAGCAATAAAATCCCCCATATCCACAATCTCTTCTTGCAAATGTCTCTTCACCTTATTGCTTACAGTGAAACCAGGTTATATTTCAGGTCTGCATCTTCCCCTGAGGCCTTCAAAGGGGAGTTCTTTTTTTCTTTCCTACCACATGTTGTAAGACCTGGGACTACTGTGTCCTCTCTAGTTTCTTAAAACCTATGGCCTCTTAGAAGCACAGACCACCAACAGATTGTATCACCACTTCCCTACTTGACATTGTCGAGCACCTATCACCTTGGCATTGAACTCATTCATGGACTAAGTTAGCGGCTATTTCACTGTCTTCCACTGTCCATTATTCCTATCATCCTTGGTGGCTTCCATGTGGAGACAGATAATTCACCTGGCCCTGTGGACTCTTAGGTGTCTGAATCTTACATTTTCAACCACCCATTTCACCACTCCACCCACCTTAACTAATCATTCTGAGAGTCATTAGAGCTGTGTTTTTAAAGTGTTAGTTTTAGTTCATTAGTAACCATAAAAATCAATAACATTTGAATTGACTGAATGAGTTATAATTAGTTTTTTTCTTTTAAGTATAACATAGATTTTAAAATAACAGTTTATCATATTAAGTAAACACTGTTTCATGAACATTTCTTTCATGTATGAGCACACTAAGTTGGTTCAAAAATCATATTACTGTGTCCAGTCCAAAATGTGTGAGAAACACTGACTGACTTCGTCATCATCAATAACCACATTACTTCCAGGATCTTGATTTTTAGCATCCTCTTTGGTTACTACCACATTTTAGAGCCTACTTGTTCTGGTCTTCTCCTTCTAAATTTTTTTAGAAGTCTTCCAATCCATTGACTTCACCATTTTTTTTTTACTGTACTCCTACCTTCCCCTTCATATGATCATATCCTTCCTTGGCTATCTCAGATTCCAGGTTCCATCACTTTAATCATAACTTTAACTCCTTTGCCCCTTGATGCTCATTTGGATTTTCTTGTCAAAACCCCAAAAGTTACACCCAACTCTCTAAAGACTTTGCGCCACTATCCAAGATCTGAATGTCACTGGAGAAAAACACATGACTATGCAGACAGATACCATGTTAAATTTATGATCACAAATTTCAAGCAGGTCTTTCATGTTGCCCAGTCCTACTATATTTCCCTAGTATTTTTAACTTTCCATTTCTACTAACAACTATTTTATATCTCATCTTCTCTAAGCTAATGACCTAGCTTATTTCTTTAAAATTTTTTTTATTATAGTTGATTTAAATGTTCTGTCAATTTCTGCTGTACAGCAAAATGACACAGTTATACATGTATGTACATCCTTTTTTTCACCTTACCCTCCATTGTGTTCCATCACAAGTAATCAGATATAGTTCCTTGGGCTATACAGCAGAATCTTGGTGCTTATCCATCTCAAATGCAATAGTTTGCATCTACTAACCCCAAACTCCCAGTCCCTCCCACTCCCTCATGGCAACCACAAGTATGTTCTCCATATCCATGAATTTGTTTCTTTTCTGTAGATAGTTCATTGGTGCCACCAAGCTTCTTATTTCATTTTTTCCAGTACCAGATCTACAAACAGATGAGCCTGTATTCTGCACCTTCCCTTAGACCACAATAGAATCATCTGTGCTCCTATTTAAGATTAACCGCTCTAATTAAATTTCCCATCCATCTTGCCAAAACAAAGGCTTGGATTCTGAAAATACTATTTATCTGTCCTATGTGTTCAGTTTTATCCTCTCATTTGGATTATACCCATTAACAGAACAATATGCTATAGGGACTTACATCTTAAAACAATAATCTCTTGATTCCAATTTGCAACTGCCATATTTCTGTTCCTCTTTATGGTAAAACTCCTTGAAAGTATAGTTTGTATCCCCTGTCTCTTCTCCCATTGCACTTTAACCAATACCTATTAGGCTTTTATCTCTACCAGTCTGTTGAATTCAGTCTTGCCTAAGTTCTCAATTAGCCCCATTTTGTCAAATCTGGAGGTCAGTTCCCCATCCTCTTTTTTTTCCTGTTTAAAACAGCTTTTGTCCTACTATGTAATTCTTTTTTCCCCACTTCCTCCTCTCTCATCTTTAAGTACTTTCTTCACTTCTGAGGTACCATGCTTCCTTGGTTTTGTTTTTGTCTGTAATAGACAGAGATCCACAAAATGAGATCAACTGATCTTATTAAGAATGTTTCAGGATTTGATCCCTCTCCTATTTGCTTCTCTGTCATTTCTCTATAGGTCAATTTATTCAGTTTCTAGATTTTAATTCCCATCTACATGCTATGACTTTCAGTTTTATATATATAGCCCTGACCTCTCCCTTGAGTTCCAAACTCATGCACTTATTTACCTGCTTGAAATAGCCACTTGGATGCCTACCAGATATTGTAAATTCAACCCACTCCAGCCAAAACAAAAACAAAGACAAAAACTTGACTTACCCCCACCCCTACCAACTTATGTTTCCTCTGCTCTTCCTATCTCAATCTATGGGACAATCATTCATTGATGGTCCAGCCAACTATCTAGCCATCATCCTTAATTCCTAACTTTATTTTACCAACCATTAGCAAATTCTGTTAGCTAGGGATCAACACTATCAAATACACACTTTTCAAACAACATCACTTTGCCTGGAGAGCCAAAGTTGATACCAAGCTAATAGAGGAAACTGTCAGCATTATCTGGGTAAGTGACGATGGGAGCTTGCAATAAGACTCTGGGAAGAGATGGCAAGAAATGAATGGATTCCGGAGATATTTAGGAAGAAGAGCATTTGATGTCTTATCACATTTGAATATGAAAAATGAGGGTAAGGGAAAGGGATATTTGAAGGATGTCCCCTAGGTTTTGTGTTTATGTGTTGCTGACCTAAGGACATTGAGAGAGGCCAAGGTTTAAGGGAACTATGGTTTTGGCATGCTACGTTTGATTTCTCTTGACATGTTTGTGAAGAGGTGACAAAGTGGCCATTAGATATAAAAGCTGGAACCCTAAGGAATGGTCTAAGCTATGGAGATACATTTGTGAGTCATTTGCATATATACAGGTGGTGTCTGAAATCATATGTATGGATGATATTATCTAGGAAGGAAGTGCAGCATGAAAAGAGGGCCCAGAGCTGAACTCACAAACAAACAAGAGCTCAGCATGCCTAGAGTCTGCATGCCTACCTCTGCTTTCATCCTCCTACCTGCACTTCCTTGACTGCTTACCAGGTGACATAATTTTTCATCTTGGCTGGTGCCAGGCTCTGCTTTTGCTCTGTCCATAATTAGTAGTGGTGATTCACGTATGCTGTTTCTGGTCTTTGTCCTCAAGTGGTTTGATCTTTTCCCTACTAATGTTAGCCTTCAAAGCCCTCAAAGACTTTCCTGACGACATGACACGGTTCACCCTACTACACAGAAAGCAGCACAGTGCAAAGAGCCAGAAAAATCTGTGTTCAAATTTTGGTTTTGTCGGTTCTGTGCTTTGCTTTTCTCTTCTATAAAGAGAAAATAATAACAGCATCTACTCATAGGATTATTGTAGGAAGCAGAATTCATGCGAAACCCTTAGACTAGTTCTGTCACATACATAGCAAGTGCTCAGTAAATGTTAGCTATTCTGATAATATCTGCCAAAGTCAATGACAAAGCTACCTTCAAGTCATCATCACTGGTCTAGAACTAGAGAAGGGAAGGTAGAGACTGAATGAGAGGTGAGTTAAAATAGTACTCAGTAGGATAGTCAGAGACGGCCTCATAAAAGATAATATGCTGACAAAGAGTAGGCAGACATGCAGTGGCAATGTCAAGCAAGAAAAAGTTTGGCATGCTGGATGGGCATAAATAAAAGATAGTGTGGCTAGAAGAAAGGGAAAGGGAGCGAATGGTAAGAAATGAGGGAGATGGATTCTATCATGTAGTGCTCAGAGGCCACAGTGAAGAGCTTGGATTTTATCCTCAATTTAATGTAAATTTACTGATATATGTAATCAGATGTACATAAATTTTTTATAATATTGTGGTAAGACTACTTTACATGAGATCTCATATTTTTAAGTGTACAGCACAGTACTGTTATATATAGGCTTGATGTTATACTGCAGATCTATAGAAGTTATCATGCATAACTGAAACCTTACATCTGTTGATTAGCAACACCCCATTTCTACCTGCCCCTCAGCCTCTAGTAAACAACATTCTCCTCTCTGCTTCTATGAGTTTGACTATTTTATTACCTTTATTTTATTTTATTCCTTTTCTTTTATTTTTATGGCCATACCTGCCGCACATGGAAGTTCCCAGGCTAGGGGATGAATTGGAGCTGCAGCTGCTGACCTATACCACAGCCATGGAAACACTGGATCCGAGCTGCATTTTTTGTGACCTATGCTGCATAGGATCCTTAACCCACTGAGTGAGGCCAGGGACCTAACCTGAATCCTCACAGACACTAAGTTGAGTTCTTAGCCTGCTGAGCTGCAATGGGAATTCCAAGTTTGCCTATTTTAGATAGCCCATATAACTGGAATTATGCAGTGTTTATCCCTCTGTGAATGTCTTATTTCACTTAATGTCCTCAAGTGAGGACATTTGTCACATATTACAGGACTTTATTTTTAAAAGGCTGATTAATATTCCATTGTATGTATACATCACATGTTTGTTATTCATTCATCCATCGGTGGATATTTAAGTTGATTCCAGTATTAGATTATTGTGAATAGTGCTGCAATGAATATCTCTTCAAGACTCTGATTTCCATTCTTATGGATAAATGTCCAGGAGTGGGATTGCTTGATCATATGGTAGTTCTATTTTTAATATTTTAAGAAACTTTCATACTGTTGACAATAGCAGCTGCACCATTTTGCATTCCCACTGACAGAGTACAAGGTTTTCAACTCCATGTTCTCATCAACATTTGTTGCCTTTTTTTTTTTTTTTTTTTTGTCTTTTTGCTATTTCTTTGGGCCGCTCCTGCGGCCTATGGAGGTTCCCAGGCTAGGGGTCGAATCGGAGCTGTAGCCGCTGGCCTACGCCAGAGCCACAGCAACGCAGGATCCCAGCCGCGTCTGCAACCTACACCACAGCTCATGGCAACGCCGGATCGTTAACCCACTGAGCAAGGGCAGGGACCGAACCCACAACCTCATGGTTCCTAGTCGGATTCGCTAACCACTGTGCCACGATGGGAACTCCAACCCTTTTTTTTTTTTAATGACTGTCTTCATCAGTGTGAGGTGATAATTCGTGGTTTTGAGTTGCAATCTGCTGATGATTAGTGACATTGAACATTTTTTCATACCTGTTAGCCATTAGTGTATCTTCTTTGAAGAAATGTCTGTTTAAGTCTTTAGACCATTTTAAAATTTGGGTTATTAGTTTCCTTGCTACTGAGTTGTAGGAGGTCTTTATATATTTTGGAAATCTACTCATTATTAGATATATGGCTTGCAAATATTTCCTGCCATTTCATAGTTTGCATTTTCACTCTGTTGATTGTTTTCTATGCTGTATAGTAGTTTTTTAGTTTGGTGAATCTCACTTGTCTCTTTTTGTCAATTTACATTTTTTAAAAAGTCATTTCAAATACTATGTGGAGAATGAATTGTGGGGAAAAAGGCAAGAGGGTAAGTGGGGAAATCAGATAACATAGCTTTTGTAAAACCATGAAGGAGGATTAAAGTAGCTTGGACTAGCTTGGTAAGGGTGGGGAAAAAATAGCAGATAGACTCTGACTGGGTTCTAAGGGTAGAAATGACAGAATACATTGATGCATATAATGGACAAAAGAGGAAATGGAAAATCCTTAAGTTTTTGGCAACTGGGTGAATATTTATGAAGTTTCCTACTATGGGAAAGATTGAAAAAGAAAGGAGTTTGTGAGATGGGTGGAAATTGGGGCAGGTTAATAAATTGTTATGTTGCTTACATAAGTAAGCAAGTAAGTCTGGATATTATGCACAAAATTCTGGTGATTGTTCCCTTATGTTAGTACTGAGGGCCATGGTTCTCAAATATTCTTTTCAACATCTGAGGACTAAAGATTCTCCTTGATCATGATCTCCTGTGCCTCTGTAAGATCACAGGCACACATATTATCATTATGCTGGATCCTGTACTTTATTCAACAACATTTCCTGCTTCATAGAGTAGCACTAGTAAAATTCAACAATCTATTCTATCACTATCTCTTAGTAAATGAGAAATACCATCCACGTTCCAAGTGTTAGAATTGAATGACCATAATGGAGTTAGTCAAGACTATTTCTTGACTTGAGAAACCACAAAATGGTCTTATTTCCAAGTTAAAAAAAGAATATGAACCAAGAACCAAGGACTTTACTGAATTTAACACTAATTCTTTCAGATAGTACTTTTAGAAATTTAAAATTAAATGTTTTACTAAAACATCCCTTCCAATATCAATTTGACCACATAGTTCAATAGGTGACCATATATACTTTGTCATCCAAGCTAGTACATTTTTTGAGAGTGAAACAAGTTTTTGATAATTACAGAAAAACAATGAGACTGTCCCATATTGTGACTTATGGTCACTCATTTTATAAAGCATGATATTTTAAGAATGACAGTCCAGAACAGTATATGGCTTTGTTTAGCTAAATCAGGTGGCAAAAATATAAATAAGAGGAAAATCAGAAATTCTGCATCTACTTAGTCTTCTTTGTCTTCATTTCATCTAATTGATTTAAATATATATTAACTAAGTTTTGAAAAGTCAGTTTGATTATGTACCTGTGAATTAAATTTGTGATACAAATCTAGATAAGATACTAATTTCCTTATATCAGCCTAGGTCATACATTAGTGCTTTAAAGAGGATGCTACAGACATATTATCTATACATTCAAAAGAAAAATTAAATAGATTTCAAAAACCAAAATAATAAAATTATGAAGATTTATAAAACTAATTGCAACATTTTAAAACAAAATATACATATTAATAGATTTGTTAAATATATACATACAAAGGAAATACTGTTTACAAATAGAACAAAACTATCACATTTAAGCTACATCAAGCCAAATACTGAATCTTTAGTAACCAAAGGGAAAAGTTTCCCCATAATGTAAATATATACTTGGAGATGTTTATTTTCTCATTTCAGTTTCATTTTCAAAATATGCTGTATTTTCTCTGTAACTCATTTTTCATCTGCCCAATTACTAGCAATCTTTTTTCTACTATCAAAAATGATCATTTGTTTCTTTATTGTAGTAGATAAAACATCCTTTCATTGTTTCTGCTCACAAGCTGTGCAGATCCTACCCACTGTTCTTGCCTCCAGCACTTCACATTATTGGTGTATTATTTCATGCATGCCCTACTCTTTTATCAATTGCTTTTGAAGTAATGTTAATAGACTAGAAAATTGAGACATTTATGAAGTATAGGCAGTGTTTATGAAAAAATCCATAAAATATGACACCGGCAAGACAAGATAAAAGCAGCATTTTAATAGATTATGGCAAAGAGATCCTGTCAGAGTTGACAACTGACTCCTTCGAGATCACTAATTTTTATGGGATTAATTCTGTGGTATAAAAAATGAAGTTAAATGTCCTAATTAATCTGTAAATAGCACACCCACAATTAAACCTTGTGGCCCCTTCTTGGATTAGGGCTGCAATGATTTTTGAAAAGTAATTATCTCATATTCATAATGAAGAAGGTTTTGCTTTTTTCATTTTTCCTTTTCTCATAGCATTTCAACTAAAAATCCACCTGGATTCCAACTTGAATAGCAATCTTTTGATAAGCAAATCTGTTCTTGGCTTGGTGTGTCGCCATATCCATTAGACTTATAGGCTATATACTTATGATTGGTTTATATATTAAGAAAATAAAATTTGGAGAATGGCACAGGAGAGAGGTGATAGAGGAAAACCTATAGTTTCTCCATATCCGAGCAACTGCTCTTTGTTCCACAATTTATAGCACCCAGAAAGGTATTTAGTTCCCTTCTCTTATGAAAGTGATAACATGGCAAGGCTTTGTCTGAAACACAGAGGTTAGAAAATAAAGCTATTGTCTAGCTTTTCTTGATGCTGCAGCAGGATGCTCAAGAAATGTCGGCTCCATTCCCCTCCTTTCTTCCACCTTTAATATTTGAGGGTCTTTTTATCTTCTTTTTGTTTTGTTTTTGTTTGCTTTTTAGGGCCACACCTGCAGTATATGGAAGTTCTCAGGCTAGGGATTCAATGGGAGCTACAGCTGCCGGCCTATATCATAGCCACAGCAATGCCAGATCCGAGCTGCGTCTGCAACCTACACCATAGCTCTTGGCAATGCCAGATCCTTAACCCTCAAACCCGCTGTGGGTTTGAGGCCAGGGATCAAACCCACAACCTCATGGTTCCTAGCTGGATTTGTTTCCACTGCACCATGATGGGAACTCCAATATTTGAGCTTTAATAATACTACCTGTAAATGTATTATGTTACTACTATCTATGTAGTCAGATGGAAACAACATAATTTATGAAAAATTAATTATTTTTGAGTATTTTTGTAAGAGTTAATATTAACAATGCTTTATGATTAACATTTGTTAGTTCATTTCATCCAGACAACAGCTCCAAAGATAAGTATTACTGATACCACCTTATTAAAAATAAGGAGACTGAGCTCATAGATATTAAAGGAACCACCCTATCCATATGTATATGAGAGGTTATAGAACAAAGTCTTGCAGCTGAATCTCCTGACTTGAGATGCTTTTTTCATTTTAAAAATACTGTGAGGTTATGTCTTTGCAGTCAGAAACAATCTATTGATATAATGAAATATTCTATCAGTTTTGGTAAAGGGAAAATTATTCAAATGAGTAAGCTATCAAGTTAAAAAAAGGGTTTAATACCTACCTATTTTCATTTGGATGTTCTGCTTTTTGGAAAAATAGGAATATATGTAGCCATGTTTTTCAAAGGAGGACAGTTATTTTCTTCCTTGAATTCCATGAAAAAGTAGGATTGTGAAAGTTAATCCTTTTTTTCCTTTATAGTTTATGGCCCTGGCAATCATAAGCTGTGGTAATATTCTGGAAGATAATACTGTGGCAAAATGCTATATACTATTGTCATATTTGAGCAGAAGATTTCTAAAATTGTTATTACTTAGTAAAGTAGGCCAATGTTAGGAAAGCAGATATTGACATTCTCAGGCTATAACTATGTAGTTTTCTGATTGTTCATAGTCTTATTGTAAATGGTTTAAATATTTTTGACTGAACTGATCAGTTGATGTGGTTAGCATGAGAAATGACTTCTTTATTTGATGCCTAGCTGATGGAATCCATTTCACACAGGAGGAATATGGCAGTCTAGCCAAAACCTCTCACATCTCATATGATAAAATAGGGAACCGAGAGACAGGAAGTGATCTGCTCAAGATCATACACAAATTATGTAGGCAGATGCCTGACTAGAACTCACCTGTGATTCCAAGTCCAAGTTCTCTTCCAATAAATTACCTTATCTGATTTTATCCTACTATTATTCAGGCAAAACTTTGGGTACACACTGGAATGGAACATTCCTCGACAGGTAAAACATTTAAGAACAGTTAGGCCCAGTATTATAAACATGATTGCAAAGAGAAGTCCTAAGCTGACAGGAAGAGAAAATAATAAATGGCACCTTTTTCATCTCTAAACTCTCTAATACCAAGAAAACACCTTAAAGCCCTTGCCTTGGGTAAAAAATATTTGAAATGCCAAATCCGGTTATCAATTCATCTCGATATGTGTCTGGAAGGATTACTGCAGTTCAGTATATTCTAAACCTGTTTATATCCAGCATCACTTCTAAAGTTCCAATAAGAGTGCCTATTTTTATTTTTATTTTTGAAGTGACACTAACCTGAGGAGAAAGGAAAAAAGAGTATGTTTAAGCCATTCTTCAAAGCTCATCTCCATGAAGCTATTTTGATAGTTTTTTTTTTTTAAGGATGCAAGCTGCAGCTAAATTAGTCTCACTCTCACATTCTCTGAATACAAATAACAATGAACGTGATGTACTTACAGAATTTGATAATCAAATTTGAAATTCTGCTTATTTATACAGTTACTATGTCCTAGAATTGAAAACAGAGACAACTAGTCACAGAGGAGTACTTTTAGTCTTACTGTTGTCACATCTTTAAGTAAGAGCAAATGGGGACGTCTTCCTGTATGGCATGGAACTGCAATGAGGAATTTTCATATGGTCAACCCAGGCTCTCAGTAATGCCATAGAGATAAGCATAAAGTTATTATTATTATTATTAAGTACTTAATATTATCTGTTAAATAAATAAAGTTGGGTACCTCTGAGTCAAAAAGTTGATTCTACTATACATGGTGGGTGATTCATTTTAAATGTCTTTAAGAGGTACTCAATAACTCTTTTCTAGGGTATGTAATGCCTCCATAAAATTATCAGTAACATTCCTTACACTCACAAAGTGTTCAATATCACTGAGAGAAGACAATGACCACAGTTTTAAAGAACGTAGAAATATCTTTCATGAATTTAACTGCACTAGCAAAATGAACATCTTCCAAACCACTTCTGTCTTCAGTTCCTGATTATTCCCATGACTCAGACCATTTAGATTTTATGTTTTAGATTACTCCATTTTACATCTGATTACCACATCAGAAGGTTCATAACTGATTTGAGATCTACCATCTTTCTACTTGCCATGAAACCACCTGTGCTAAGAGTTTGAGGAATTTTGATGCAAGCATAGAGGCAATGATAAATTCTAGGTTATTATACTTAGACCGTTTAAAAGACCTACTTAAAGATCTCACATCAGTGGGATTCTATATACATTTCTAAGATAGATCAGTTACACTTTATTTTTCAACCTTTATAAGAGATTCTGTTCTTTATTATGGCCATCAACCAGGAAACACAAAATAAAATAACATTAAAGTAGAAATTAAAAATTAGTATGGTGAAATGGAAACACATATGTTATTAAATCTCAAGGGTCAACATGGTAAATCAAGTTTTGTAATTTTTTTAGTGGTTATTCTGCTATTCCTGTGTTAGGTAATGGTATTGCTGGAACAGTAAGCCTTTAACATCTGTGCACTTTGGATCACCTTAAGCCAGCTGGTTCCTCTCAAAATTGCTCATCTTTTGTTCTTATTAAGTTTTGACCTGGGCGCCAGGCCTTAAGACAGCTATGTGCTTTCTGTAGCCAGGATATCCTCTTCAAGACTGTCGGACAATTTCAAATGATCGATGTGCTAGTCTGGTGCTCTGGTATTTTTCCCTTTCGCAAGTCTCCAGTAAATCTACAGCTCATTCTATAAGAATGCTAATTAGGTCTATTCTTATTTAACCTCATACACATTTTCCTTGTGTTCCTATATTTTGGAGGCAAACTTGAAATTTATAATAGTGTATTTCTAAAATATTTTTTACACTATTACATATAAATAAAACACATTTCAAGGGAAACAATTCAAGCAGTGACCTTCATTGACTCTCTTCTCTCCAGACCTGTATCATTCATCCATCCTACAAACCTGAAGGATGTTTCTTTAGGTCCACTTTGAAAAATAGAAATCATGTACTTACTTGCCCTTTACTCCTTTTCCCTGCTACTTCATGCTGTTTTTACTCTTATTTCGATGGTGCTCTACCCCTTCCCTCATGATCAGAGGCAACCAGTCCAGGAGGTTCTAGACTCCTCCATCCCTAAAGGCCATTTTAGGTTCTGCTCCAGAGGTTCACCAAGAGACTCTCATCTCACAAAAGCCATGCCACTAACTGAGTTGCACTCTTCCATCAGTCAAAGCCCAAGCAAGGCAGTGTCTGGCTCTTTTAGGCTGTCAAGCTTGCTTCCTTACTAGAGATGTTACAAAAAGACAGACCTCCATTGATCTCAGGGCATTAATTCTAAATCATCTGCCTTCGCACATACTGTATCACATTTTCCCAACTAATCTCATGATTGATTGTCCTTTTTGGACCTGACCACTCATTCTGAGGCTTAGAACTGAATTTTTGGCTTCAACATTTTGCTTTCATCCTTGACCATATTTGGACATTTTCTTTAAGTTACCTCCTTCAGTAAACTGCTGGGCTACTAAGCTTCCAAAGCCTGGTAACTACCTCAATACAGCCCCTACAGGGAACACATCCAACATGTGCAACCTAACTCTGGAAGTAAGGCCAAGGTTTCCTATAACAGATACCATTGGGTCACCTAGCAAAACTGGAACACAGATGGAAGATTAGAAAAACATATCAATTTTAAACTTATATGTAAGCCAATATTCTTATTCTTAGAAAAAATACACACTGAAGTATATGAGTAAAAGGCCATTCAACTAACTTTCAAAAGGTTCAAAAAATGTGTGTGCACATATATATATACACATTCATAAATAAACTCATAATACATACATTTTATACACACGCACATGCAAAGGGAGAGGGAGAGAGAGTGAGTGAGCATATGCATCTGAAAAGAGAAATGAGGAAAACTGTCAATAATAAGTGAATCTGGCTAGAAGATATATGAGTATTCTATGTCCTGTTCCTATTCTCACAATCCTTCAGGGAGGTTGAAATAACTGCAAAATAAAACCATAAAGAAACAAAAAAATTGGGGGTTCTCTGACGGCCTAACAGTTAAGTACTTGGCATTTTCACTATCCTGGCTCAGGTTACTGCTGTGGCTCAGGTTCAATCCCTGGCTCAGGAATTTCTGCATGCTATGGGTATGGCCAAACAAACAAACAAACAAACAAACAAAAATTGTGCTTTAGAATGCCAATAGCTTCTGCATATCAAGATACAGTCAGCTATGGAGTGGGGGTGAGAAGACCTGAGGAAGGAAGGAGAATTCATTCAAGAAATCTCTTAACTGAAGTGCCTGGTAGTCAGAAAGGGAAAGAAAATACTTGGATAACTCATAATTGGAAGGGCAATTCCTATAGAGGTAAGAGTACATTCATATGCCCAGAGAAGATTTCTTTATTCTTTAAATACCATAAACATTTAGGAGCTGAAATATTTGTATTTTACGGAGATGTGTAAAAAAATGACTTTGTGTATTAATGTCTATGTTATTTGTAATTCTACACACTAAATGTAATACATGTAACTCAAATGTAACAATAAGAGGATCAACACTACTCGGACAGAGTTAATATGCACTAATCTGAAACTTCACAGATAAAGAGAGACTGCCAAAATAAACAAGCCAAAAGTGAGAAAGGACATTCAAAGTACATTATTGTGTTACTGGAACATCTGGTACTAACACTGTCAAGTTTCCATATGTTCTCAAATACTTATTTATGTAACAATCAAATGCTAAGCATTCCAGCTGCACTTGTAAACTTTTTACGAACTTAAGTCATATGCACAAGCTCAGCTAAATATACTTGACAGAGGGAGGAGAGTGAGGAAACTATTAACTCTCAGAACTGAAGTCTAATTGCTGTACAACCTTCTGGCAGTGTTATGGATCAGTATGTGGTGTGAGAGCTGAGCCACTGGCTCATGTGAAATTCGTTTCATTCTCGTAAGTAGAATCAGAAATATCTAATCAAACATCATGATTTAGCAGGTACCTTTTTTTGGACATAATTTAGTCAGGAAAGAAAATTATAAACAGATTAAAAAAGTAGAGCAAAGGACATTAAGAGAAAAGTATTTGATACTAAAGTGAAAAAAATTATTTTCCTCAACATATCCTAGACTAGTACAGGTAATCTGACTGCTTGTGGCAATGCATGAACTAGAAAATACAGCATGAAAAGAGGAGGCACTTTTGTAGGATCATCATCTGATATTGCTCCTAATGTAAATTAATTGCATGAGACTTAGTTCCTTAGCGACAGGATAAACAGTAACTATCTTGAATCCATTTGAAAGAACATAAAGGCAAGAACAGAGGGAAACAAATATTTCTATACTGTTTTTCTCTTCTACTAACAAAAGGAAATGGGTATATACTATTTTCCCAAAGTTTACCCAATCATTGCTTTGATCCAGTTTCTAGAGTATGCAATACTACAGAAAGGAACTAACTCACAAAGTTCTTTAGTTTATGAAGAGAAGATCTTAAAGTGATTTCTTCCAGGTTGAGGTTAAAAGAACATATTTTTGGGGGGGAAAAATAAGTTATCTCCTCCACCAGCAAGTCAATCTGACCAGCAAGATTCTGAAACTTTCCTTTAGAATTAAGGAATGCTTCATAGTGAGTCATTGATCTTAAGGTGGGACAATCTGTGATCTTCCTGTATGCACTTTACTTCTGCACTTGGAATTACAAATCTTGGGCCTAGGGAAAAAAAAAATATTTTTTTCCCTATGTAGTTTTAGATTAGTGGTTCTTGACCTTAGATGTATATAAAAAAATCTCAAACCCAAGTCCACACCAGACCAATTAATTCAGAGCAAAACACAGGAACCAGTCCCATGTGATGATGCAGCCAAGACTTAGAACCCTGCTTAGAATGAGGATGGCATTCTTTAGGGATTATGGGATTACTTTTGCAAAAATAGAATTTTTCCAAAATAATTTGGAAGTACTAATTGTTCCTCCTGTTCCAGACTTCTAATTGCGTCTGGAAGTTCGGGATTATAAACACAACTTTGTATTCTTTTTTTTTTTTTTTTTTTTTTTGTCATTTTAGGGCCACACCTGCAGCATATGGAGGTTCACAGGCTAGGGGTCAAATCGGAGCTGTAGCCACCAGCCTAGGCCAGAGGCACAGCAACACTGGATTCAAGCCACGTCTGTGAACTACACCACAGGTCACAGCAATGCCTGATCCTTAACCCACCGAGCAAGGCCTGGGATCTGACCCACAACCTCATAGTTCCTAGTTGGATTCATTTCAGCTGTGCTGCCAACACAACAACTTTGATTCTTCAGACTCTACCTCTTCTCTCATCTTGAGACTATCTTAAGGGCTGATAAGTTTCTGTCCGAGGATGGGTAGACAGGTGGACAGGTGGATAGACTTCTAAGCTCTACTCTTTCCTCCATTTTAGCTGAAGGACAGAGGAACAAGAACAATTCTTTTTTCATTTTTGACAAATAATGAAAAAAGTAGTAAATTCTACATAGAAAAATTAAATTACATCATGAATGTGATGGAGAGGGTGGGGTTTAGGCGGCACTTAAGTCATAAGGAGGTCAGGACATAATACAGTTTTAAAAATGCCTTTTGGAGCTTTATGAAACAGTGTGGCATATATGTGCAGATTTTTGGGCAAAGTGTCAGCCAATGGAATAATCGGAATTCAACTTTAAGAAGAGTGACTTTAAGTTCGGCTCTCCCTGGAGAGTTCCAGGTTACCACGTATTGTCTCAGAGTAATTACCTTCTTTGTCTCTCAAAATATTCTGTTTGGATCATAAATTACATTGCAAGGGATTAGAGAGTTCTTACTGAGCAGAGAACTCAGTCTAAAAGTAGAGACAAGATCATCTACAGCCATACAACACTGAACATGCCCAATCTTGTCTAAAAGTAGAGACGAGACACATGAAGGACATAGTAAATACTCAACAATTATTAGCTACTATAAGATTATTGTCATTATTATTAATTCACAAGCAATAGGTTTTTTTTTTTTTTGTCTTTTGTCTTTGTTGTTGTTGTTGTTGTTGTTGTTGTTGTTGCTATTTCTTGGGCTGCTCCCGCGGCATATGGAGGTTCCCAGGCTAGGGGTTGAATCGGAGCTGTAGCCA
Source organism: Sus scrofa (assembly GCF_054392235.1). Taxonomy (NCBI): domain Eukaryota; kingdom Metazoa; phylum Chordata; class Mammalia; order Artiodactyla; family Suidae; genus Sus; species Sus scrofa. The sequence goes on along the minus strand of NC_139383.1, from coordinate 145,117,611 downwards.
CCGGCCTACGCCAGAGCCACAGCAACGCGGGATCCGAGCAGCGTCTGCAACCTACACCACAGCTCACGGCAATGCCAGATCATTAACCCACTGAGCAAGGGCAGGGACTGAACCCACAACCTTATGGTTCCCAGTCGGATTCGTTAACCACTGCGTCACGACGGGAACTCCCACAAGCAATAGGTTTTAAGGATAGTTTACATATGGAAAGGAAACAAAAATGTATTCCCTCAGATTTCAATCACATCTCTACAATTGAATATTGGTTTTCTCTATATTCTCACATAAGGTCATGTAGTGTCATCTTTGAAAATAAATGGCAGTCTTCTTACTCTTTTTTGTATGTAAAAATGTAGTTCAAGATAATTACAAGAGGATTTTTGTCTTCAAAAATGTCAGGACTTATATAATGAAAAGATAGCTTTTAAATTATTACCAAACAGATAGCATTCCTTATGATTATTACCCAAGTTTAGCAAATTATGTTCAATGTTTTGGGAAAAGAAAGTAAAAATAAAATAAAATAAAAAAGATAAGAATGGCACTTAGATCTGCTTTAAATATAGCTATCTGAAATGTTCTCTTGTTTTGACTTATTCCAGAAGGGAAACTTAAAACAATGAGTAAATGAGTATAAGTTATGAAGAGGCATATTTAAATTCAACATAAGGATTTTTAAAATAGAGTTGTCCAACAGAATGGTTTGTTTCAGGAAATGATGAGCTCCTTTGCTGAAGATATCCAAATTGAGACCGGATAAGCATATGCCAAGGATGCTGCAGGAAACATTTCTGCACTGTGTGGGAGATTAGCCAACAGAAAATGATGTCTTACGTTCTTTCCAATGCTAAATTTTGTAATCTTATGACTGTTCCAAACAAGAATAACTACTTTAATGATATAAGTTCTGGGGGCCTGGTTAAGAAAATGAAAGTGAAGTAAAACAAATAAACTTAACTTAGGTTCCAGGGAAAGCAGATTATATTAAGAAGCCTTTTTTTTTTTTTTTTTTTTTTAAAGCTAAGATAAGACAAGTTAGTATATTCTAAAAGTACATGCTTTATGATGCATGCAATTATTTTATAAGATTTAGTACAACAATAAAGTGTGCATTTCACCAAAAGATAAATGAACTAAAGAATAAGAAATCATTTGCTGAATTATGAAATTATGCAAAACAGGAGAAAAAGAGGCTAGGAAAGAAAGCCAATGAAGATCTGGCCGAGTAAGATTTTCTATAGTGTCACAGTTCAAAGGGTACAAAAACTATAGCATTGTCCTAGCATTGTCCAAGAAGTTTTAAATATATAAAATATTCAGACACTTCCAAGGGGGAGAAATCCTGATTGAAACCCCCAGGATCTCAATTAGAAACCCCGGTATCCACATACTAGAAAAGCAGAGCTAACCAAAAGGTAGATTGAGCATCACCAAATATGAAATTGAGTACAAGAATTAGAATAAGGTAATCTACCAACATTTTATTGGTCAAACAGATCCATTGAGAACATAGCATTATCCAGAGTTACTACAGTTTAGCATTAATAAAAAACAAGAAAACAGATATGGCACAAAATAGGACAGGAGAAAAAACCCAGATCAATAGATGATCCATTTATCAGGTTGGATAAAAAGAGCTATGATTAATAGCTTCAAAAAATAAATAGCATGAACTTACAGATTCTAAAAAAAAAAATCAAATAGAAATTCAAAGACTGAAAATGTAGTAACAAGTTAAAAACTCAATAGGTAGGTTAAATAGAATATTGGAAGCTGAGAAGAGGATAAGGTATCCAGAAGAAATATCATAAAGTATTTGGGCTAAAATTTGGTGAATAAAAATTACACCTACTTGGCATCTTGGAGAAAAAACAGTACAGGAAAAAACTGAAGAAATAAAGGCAAAGAATTTCCAAATTAAAAGGATTAAGTCAAAGAAAACTGCACATCATAGTAAAACTGCTGAAAACTACAGACAAAGGGGGAAAAAAGCCTTGAAAATAGCGAAAGGGAAAACTGTATTTTACCTTCAAAATACAGAAATAAGAATGATAGTTGACTTTTCAACGATAATAATTAAAGACAGATAATGGAATGATATTTTAAGCTGCTGAAAGGAAACTGTCATCCTAAGATTTTATACCCACTAAAAATACCCTCCCAAAGTGAAAGTAAAATAAAGACATTAGCAAACAAAGAAGAAGTAAGTGAAACTGTTGCCAGCATATGGTCATTAAGATAAATACAAAATGAGTTCTGGAAAAAGAAAAATGATTCCAAGGAAACAGTAATTCAAGAGGAACAGTAAAATGTGGGTAAATATAAATGAATACTGATAAAATAGTACTTATGATGTGTTCTGAGGAATAAGAGATAAACAGGACTAAAATGAATGACAACAATAACATAAAAAACAGTGATGTATGGACTTAAAGTATTCTAAAGTCCTAGCATTGTCCAGGAAGTTTTAAATATATGAAATTACCTTAGGTTGCAATAAGTACAAGCTGAATGGTGTGTTCTTTGGGATTTGTAATAAAACATATAAAAGAATGAATAAAATGAACAAAATATGATCAAGCTTAAATAATGTAAAGAAGGAGAAAAATGAATCCAGTGAGAAAATGAGAAAATAGATGATAAGTATAAACACAAATGCATGACTGATTACATTAAAAGTAATTGCTCCGATTATGGCAAATAGTTTCAAACTGCATTAAAAATACAGCTAGATGATGCTTACAGTTGATATTCTTTAATTATAAGAAGAGACAAAATTTGGAAGTGAAAGAATGAAAAAATGCATACCAATGGAAACACTAACCAAAAATTTGGTTCAGTGTAGTTAGTTATTCTACATTGAAAGTGGATGCATGATAAAGGGATATCCATCAGAAAGATAAAACACTTCTAAACTTGATCTCATTTACCTTCAATTATCTGGAGCGAAAATTGATAAAACTTAAAGGAGAAGACAACTCCATTAAACTACCTCTCTCAATTACTGGTAAAGAAAAGAAAGAAAAAAATAATCAAAGCTATGGAAGATCTAAAGAATACTTTAAAAAATTAAAGTATAGTTGATTTACAATACTGTGTTATTTTCAGGTATACAGCACAGTGATTAGTGGTTTTTTTTTTGCAGATTGTATTTCATTTAGGTTATTATAAGATATAGTATATAATTCCCTGTGTTATACAGTAAATCCTTGTTGTTTATCCATTATATGTACTGTAGTTTGTACATGTTAATCCCATATTCTTTATTTGTCCCTCCTCCCTCTCCCTTTTGGTAACCATAAGTTTGTTTTCTATGTCTGCAAGTCTGTTTCTGTTTTGTATATGGATTCATTTACATTATTTTTTAGCTTCCACATACAAGTGGTATCATATGTTATTTATCTTTCTCTGACTTATTTCACTTAGCATAATATTCTCTACGTCCATCTGTGTTGCTGCAAATGGCAAGATTTCATTCTTCTTTGTGGCTGAGTAATATTCCATTGTGTGCATATGTGTGTGTATATGTATATGTACATACATGTGTAAATATATATACTACATCTTCTTAAACCAATCATCCATTGATGGGCTCCTGTATTGTTTCCATATCCAGCTACTGTAAGTAGTGCTGCTGTGAACACTGGGATGCATGTATTAAAGAATACTTTTAATAAACCTATCGTAATTAGCATATATACAATATGCATATATTAATTCATAAAATAATAAAATAATATATATGCATATGAGTCATTTACCAAAAGTGATCATGTCCTGGGCCATGAAGCCAGCCTCAACAAATTGCAAAAGACCAAAAATCATCTAGAGCACATTCTCTGACCACCATTTAATTAAGCTAGAAAACAATAGCCAAAAAAATAAAAAAATCTTTGTTTCATGTTCAAAACTAAGACTGTGACATAGGAATATGCTTATATTTATTTTCAGTTAATTACCAAAAAATCTAAATAGTGTTTTAACATTTCATAGATGAAATAATAAATAGGCTTGCTTTTCTTAATTATGTATCCCTCTAAAACTTTCCCTTTTTAAAGATGTCACTATACATACCTGGGATCACTAATATGATAAAGACTATAGTTGAATTGAAAACCTTGTTATTAAAAAAGAACAAACCTGTCAACTTCCTTCGCATATTTAGTTAATTGCCACAAAGAGAAGAAAATCTTAAGCATGTCTACTAACCTGATAGACTGATGGTCCAATGCTAGCAGGTGTCCAATGAGAAATACTCTGAACATGCAGAACCTCTTTAGGATGAGAGAGCCCATAACCAATCTTCCTATCACTCTGATGGACAAGGCAGTCTACTGAGAAAAGTACTTCTTCTGGCAACATAGTTTCTACACATATTCTGAAAAATAAACCAAATTCAAAGATACAAGGTAAAACAAAAATCAAAACCAAAATCCAGAAAATCAATGTGTAAAGGATCTTCCTTAATTACTGTAGTTCAAAGTAACTGATAGAATCTAAATTTTTATTTCTTATCCCTTTCCATATTCTACTGAAGTGGCTGTAGAAATATAAATCTAAAAATATATTTGTAGCAATGCTGCAAAGTTAAAAGAGTGCTACTACCATACAAGAACAGGAACGAATTTATGGAAGGTATAAAATAAAATTGGGAAAGGAAAATTAAAAAAGACTTGCAATAAAGTTGAGAATTTGCAAATCCAAAAAGGAAACAGGAAGGATATTACGTGCAATAAATTCCTATACTTCTCACCTCTTTGACATTTTACGTGAGGTTATGTGAGAATTAGTCCATTCAACCTTCCAACAGTTCGCTAAGCTGATCTTTGGCTGCTAACCTGTGTGATTTTTAAAGATCACTAATGATTTCATTTTCACAGCAATTTTTTTTAAAAAAGCCATTATCCACCTGAAAGTCACTAAAGATAGTAAATAAAATAATTCCAAAAGTTTTTTTTTATAATTTCCCAAATCAAATTCCTCAAAGTTTGTATTGTTTTGCTGTTGACTTTGATGCCTCTTTGGGCTTGGATTACTTTTGAATGTTTGGTCTTGGTTACCTATTCATATTTATAAGCAAGGATTATTGACCATTGTTACATAGAGTGTATTTAATGTGACAGCATTTCCCTGAGTCTGAAAGCAATGGATGTTGATGACTACATGGTGTTGGCCACACTGTCAGGGCGGCTTGTGTAACACTGCATGTCTTTTGGTGGGGTGCACTACCTTGACTTTTGGGGTTCAGCAATCAGGACAGATCCTATCCCATTAAAATCTCCTTTGGGATTCTAATAGATCATATTTGGATTTCCAGATTTGTGGCTTCATCCTGTACGAAGAATCAGCTACACTGACAGCAGGACACTGGTGCTGTTCTACCATCCTGCCAACCAAAAATAACCATTCTCAGTTCCCTGCACCCTTTAATCTTGGGTTTATTAATAGGTTTCTTTTCTTTGGGAGGATATTTTCTATCTCTGTGGCGCTGCAGCCTCCCCTTGGTTGAGATATGCCATCAATTTATCCAATTTGTTTTATATCTTCCAGAAATTTGCACGTCTAATAGCACTCTTCCCTGCTTTCTGAAGCTGCTATAGATTTATTATTGTTTTTCATTTCATGTGTCATTTCAATGAAATTTTGGTAGGATGGAAAAATATAAGCTGTTAAAATGTGCATTGAATGAATATATAAATTTCTATGGTAATTCACTTGAATTATCTGAGCAATTAAACAAATGTAATCTTTTTTTAATTACTCAGTGAATTTATTACATTTATAGTTGTACAATGATCATCACAACCCAATTTTATAGGATTTCCATCCCACAACCCCAGCACATCTCTCCACCCCCCAAACTGTCTCCTTTGGAAACCATAAGTTTTTCAAGTCTGTGAGTCAGTATCTGTTCTGCGAAGAAGTTCATCGTGTCCTTTTTTCAGATTCCACATGTCAGTGATAGCTTTTGGTTTTGGTATCTCATTGCCTGACTGACTTCACTTAGCATGATAATTTCTGGGTCCATCCATGTTGCTAAAAATGCCGTTATTTCCTTCCCTTTAATGTCTGAGTAATACTCCATTGTGTATATGTACCACATCTTCTGGATCCACTCCTCTGTCAATGGACATTTAGCTTGTTTTCATGTCTTGGCTATTGAAAATAGTGCTGCAATGAACACTGGTGTACATGTGTCTTTGTGAGTCATGGTTTTCTCTGGATAGATGCCCAGGAGTGGGATTGCTGGGTCAAATGGTAGCTCTGTTTTTAGTTTTCTGAGGAATCTCCATACTGCTTTCCATGGTGGTTGCACCAATTTACAATCCCACCAACAGTGTAATAGGGTTCCTTTTTCTCTGCACCCTCTCCAGCACTTATTGTTTGTAGACTTTTTGATGGTGGTCATTCTGGCTGGGGTAAGGTGGTGCCTCATCGTGGTTTTGTTTTGCATTTCTCTAATGATGAGTGATGTTGAACATCTTTTCGTGAGTTTTTTGGCCATCTGTATGTCTTCTTTGGAGAACTGTCAAGATAGATCTTCTGCCCATTTTTTGATGAGGTTGTTTGTTTTTTTGGTATTGAGCTGCAGAAGGTGTTTATAAATTTTGGAGATTAATCCCTTGTCAGTTGCTTCATTTGCAAAGATTTTCTCCCATTCTGTGGGTTGTCTTTTCATTCTGTCTAGGGTTTTCTTTGCTGTGCAGAAACTTTAATTAAGTCCCATTTGTTTATTTTGTTTTTGCTGTCATTACTCTAAGAGGTGGATCTGAGAAGATGTTGCTGTCATTTAAGTCGGAGAGTGACTGGCCTATGTTTTCCTCTGAGAGTTTTATAGTATCTGGTCTTATATCTAGGTATTTAATCCATTTGGAGTTTATTTTTGTGTATGGTGTTAGGGAGTGTTCCAATTTCATTTTTACATGTGCCTGTCCAGTTTTCCCAGCACCACTTATTGAACTGGCTGTCTTTTCTCCATTGTATGTTCTTGCATCCTTTGTCATAGATTAGATGACTGTAGGTGTGTGGGTTTAATTCTGGGCTTTCTATTCTGTTCCACTGATATATATTTCTATATTTATACCAGTACCATACAGTTTTGATGACTGTTGCTTTGTAGTATAATCTGAAGTCTGAGAGCCTGATTCCTCCAGCTCCGTTTTTCTTTTTCAGGGTGTCTTTGGATATTCTGGGTCTTTTGTGCTTCCAAACAAACTCTGAAATATTTTGTTCGAGTTCTGTGAAAAATGTCCTTGGTAATTTGATAGGGATTGCATTAAATCTGTAGATTGCCTTGGGTAGGATAGTCATTTTGATAATATTGACTCTTCCAATCCAAGAACATGGTATGTCTTTCCACCTATTTGTGTCATCTTTGATTTCTTTCATCAGTGTCTTATAGTTTTCAGAGTATAGTTCTTTTGTCTCTTTAGGTAGGTTTACTCCTAGGTATTTTATTCTTTTGGATGCAATAGTAAATGGGATTGCTTCCCTAATTTCTCTTTCTGACCTTTCATTGTTAGTGTATAGAAATGCCATCGATTTCTGTGTATTAATTTTGTATCCTGCAACTTTGCCAAATTCATGGATGAGCTCTAACAGTTTTCTGGTAGAGTCTTTAGGATTCTCTAGGTATAGTATCATGTCATCTGCAAATAGTGATAGTTTTACTTCTTCCTTTCCAATTTGGATTCCTTTTATTTCTTTTTCTTCTCTGATTGCTGTGGGTAGGACTTCCAAAACTATGTTGAAGAGTAGTGGCAAGAGTGGACATCCTTGTCTTGTTCCTGATCTCAGCGGGAATTCTTTCAGGTTTTCACCATTGAGAATGATGTTCACTGTGGGATTGTCATATATAGCCTTTATTATGTTGAGGTAGGTTCCCTCTATGCCCACTTTCTGAAGGATTTTTATCAGAAATGGGTGTTGGATATTGTCAAAGGCTTTTTCTGTATCTATTGAGAGGATCATATGGTTTTTATTTTTTAGTTTGCTAATGCAGTGTATCAAACTGATTGATTTCTGGATATTGAAGACTCCTTGCATCACTGGGATAAATCCCACTTGATCACAATGTGCAATCCTTTTAATGTTATTGTTGGATTTGGTTTGCTAGTATTTTTTGAGGATTTTTGCACGTATGTTCACCAGTGAAATTGGCCTGTCATTTTCTTTTTCTGTGGTGTCTTTGTCTGGTTTTGGTATCAGGGTGATGGTGGCCTCACAGAATGAGTTTTGGAGTTTCCCTTCCTCTGTGATTTTTTGGAAAAGTTTCATAAAATAGGTGTTAGCTTTTCTTTAAATGTTTGACAGAATTTGCCTGTGAAGCCATCTGGTCCTGGACGTTTGTTTGTTGGAAGTTTTTTAATAGTTTCAATTTCAGTACTTGTGATTGGTCCATTCATCTTTTCTATTGTATCTTGGTTTACTCTTGGAAGATTGTACTTTTCTAAGAATTTGTCCATTTCTTCTAGGTTTTCCATTTTATTGGCGTATAGTTGCATATAGTAGTCTCTTATGATCCTTTGTACTTCTGTGATGTCCGTTGTTACTTCTCCTTTTTCATTACTAATATTATTGATTTTAGTTCTCTGTCTTTTTTTCATTATAAGTGTGGCTAAGGGTTTATTGATTTTGTTGATCTTTTCAGAGAACCAGCTTTTCGTTTCATTGATCTTTTCTATGGTTTTCTTCATTTCTATTTCATTGATTTCTTCTCTGATCTTTATGATTTCTGTCTTTCTGCTAACTTTGGGTCTTGTCTGTTCTACCTCTAGCTGCTTTAGATGTAAAGTTAGTTTGTTTATTTGAGCTTTTTCTTGTTTCCTGAGGTGGGCTTGTATTGCTATAAACTTTCCTCTCAGAACAGCTTTTTATGCATCCCATAGGTTTTGGAGTGTTGTATCTTTGTTGTCATTTGCTTTTAGGTATTTTTTTAATTTCCTCTTTGATTTCTTCAGGGATCCATTGGTTGTTTAGTAGCATGTATTTTAGTCTCCATATGTTTGTGTTTTTTGCAGTTTGTTTCTCATTGTTAATTTCCATTCCTATAGGGTTGTGGTCAGAAAAGATGCTTGATATGATTTCAATTTTCTTGTTACCAAGCTTTGATTGAGGTTGGATTTGTAGCCCAGGATGTGATAAATCTTAGAGAGTGTTCCATGTGCACTTGAGAAGAATGTGTATTCTGTTGCTTTTGGATGGAATGTCTTATAAATATCTGTTAAGCCCATCTAGTCTAATGCTTCATTCAGGGCCTGTGTTTCCTTACTGATTTTCTGTCTGGATGATATGTCCATTGCTGTAAGTGGGGTGTTAAAGTCCCCCACTATTATTGTGTTATTGTCGATTCCTCCTTTTAAGGTTATTAGCAGTTGCCTTATATATTGTGGTGAACCTAGGCTGGGTGTGTAAATATTTAAAATTGTTATATCTTCTTCTTGGATTGATCCTTTGATTATTAGGTAGTGTCCTTCTTTGTCCCTTAAAATATTCTTCACTTTAAAGTCTATTTTGTCTGATATAACTATTGCTACTCCAGCTTTCTTTTGATACCCATTTGCATGGAATATTTTAGTCCATCCTCCCACTTTCAATTTGTATGTGTCCCTAGAAGAGAAGTGGGTCTCTTGAAGGCAGCATATATATGGGTCTTGTTTTTGTGTCCATACAGCCAATCTATGTCTTTGTGTTGGGTGTTTAGTCCATTAACATTTAAGATAGTTATTGATATGAATGTTCTTATTGCCATTTTGTTAATTGCTTTGGATTTGTTTCTGTTGCTGTTTTTTCTTCCCTTCTTTTCTCCTCTTGTGGTTTGATGACTATCTTTAGTGTTGTATCTGAGTTGATTTTTCTTATTTGTTTGTATATCAATTGTAGATTTTTGGTTTGCAGTTATTCTGAAGTTTTGATATACGAATCTATATATATATGAGATTTTATATGTTGTTGGTCTCTAATTGCAAGTGCATCTCCAGTGTCCTGCATTTTTACCCTCCTCTTATGATTTCTGATTTTGTTGGCATAATTTCGTATCTTTACTGTATATATATCTTTACTGGTGAGCCTTGTCATTTGTGGTATTTTTGTTTCTGGTTGTGGCCTTTTCTTTTCTACCTAGAGAAGTTCCTTTAGTACTTGTTGTAAAGCTGGTTTAGTGTTGCTGAATTCTCTTAGCTTTTGCTTATCTGTGAAGCTTTTTATTTCTCCTTCAAATCTGAATGAGAGCCTTGCTGGGCAGAGTAATCTTGGTTGGAGGTTTTTTCCTTTCATCACATTAAATATATCATCCCACTCCCTTCTGGCCTGCAGAGTTTCTGCTGAAAAATCTGCCGATAACCTTATTGGGGGTCCCTTGTATGTTATTTGTTTCTTTTCCCTAGCTACCTTCAATATTTTCTCTTTGTCTTTAATTTTGGTCAGTTTGATTTATATGCATCTTGGGGTATTCCTCCTTGGGTTTATTTTATATGGTATTCATTGCACATTCTGCATTTGAGTGAGTGGTTCCTTTCCCATGTTTAGGAAGTTTTGGGCTATTACCTCTTCGAATATTTTTTCTGTCCCCTTCTCTGGTCTCTTCTTCTGGTACCCCTATAATAGGGATGTTGGTGCATTTAACAATTGTCCCAGATTTCTCTGAGACTCTCTTCATTTGTTTTCAATCTTCTTTCTCTTTTCTGTTCTGCATACATAATTTCTACTAATCTGTCCTCCACCTCACTTATTCATTCTGCCTCCTGTATTCTGCTCTTAGCTGCTTCCAGTGATTTTTTAAATTTCACTTATTATATTTTGCATCTCTTCTTGTTTAAGTGTTATATAAGTTTTATATCTTGTACCTCTTTGCTCAGTGTTTCCTCGAAGTTATCCATATTTGCCTCCAGTTTATTTCCAATGTCTTGCATCATCTTCAGCATCAGCAGTCTAAAGTCTTTTTCCTTGAGGCTGAGAATCTCATCACTTAGCTGATTTTCTGGGGTTTTTCCTTTCTCCCTCATCTGAGTTATAGTTCTCTGTCTTTTCATTTTTATAGGTTTTTGGTGTGGTGATCTTTTAACAGATAATAGAGTGTAGCCTCTCTTACTTCTGGTATCTTCCCCCCTTGAGACTGAAGTTGGAACTGGGGCTTGTTCTAGGCTTTCTGATGGGAGGGACTGATGCCTGCCCACTGGTAGGTGGAGCTGATACCTATCCCTCTGGTGGATGGGGCTTTGTCTCTGGGTGAGATTAGCTGGTTGTGTGCCTAGGGGGTCTTTAGGCAGCCTGTTTACTGATGGGTGGAGCTGTGATCCCACCTGGATTGCTGTTTGGCCTGGGACTTCTGAGTGCTGATAGGTGGGGCCATATTTTCCCAAAATGGCCACCTCCAGAGAATGGCACACAGATGGATATTCCCAAAAGCTTTGCCTCCAATGTTCTTCCCCCACAACAAGCCACATTCACCCCTATTTTCCTAGGATGTCCTCCAAAAACTGCAGTCAGGTTTGACTCAGATTCCTATGGAAACTTTGCTTTGCCCTGGGACCCAGTCCACGTGAAAGTCTGTGTGAGCCTTTTAAGAATGGGTCTCTGTTTCCCCCAGTCTTATGGAGCTCCTGTGCACAAGCCCCACTGGCCTTAAATGCCAGAGGCTCCAGGGGCTCTTTCTCCCAGTGCCAGATCCCCACACGTGGGAGTTTGATGTGGGGCTCAGAACTCTCACTCCTGTAGGTGAGTCTCTGTGAACCAGTTACTTTCCAGTCTGTAGGGCTTCCCACCTGTAAGGTATAGGGTTGCTTATATCAGGTAATCACCCCTCCTACCTCTTGATGTGGCCTCCTATTTTTCTTCTGGAGTAGGATATCTTTTTGAAAGTTTCTGGTCCATTTGGTTGAAGATTTCTCAGTATTTGGTTGTAAATTTTGTTGTTTTTAGGAGAGAAGTTGAGCTCCAGTCCTTCTATTCCACCATCTCAATCACATCTCTCTAAACAAATGTTCTGATAGAAGTTTCTAGTTTACTGGAATGGTAGCCATTCATCTTAATTCCAACTCTCCACTAATGTTTTAGTAAATTCATCTGGACTCTGCTTTCCCAATTTTGCTTCAGCATAAGAAGCATATCCATTCCCTTCCCCACTCCTTCCTTTTGTATCTTCAATCTTTCACCTGTGGGCTCTTCTCTTCTCTTAAAATGGATGAAAAAATCTTCCCAATCCTAAAAATATCTCTTCTATTTCACCTCCCTATCCTTCACAGCACTCTCCCTAACTTTTAAGCCCAAACAGCAATAAACACTGCCAAACACTCACTCTATGGAAGCCTTCCTTGGAGTTCCACGATCCTACAATATGGTGGTCCTTGTTCTTCCTCTATAATAACTCTAGTCTGAAGGTGGTGATATAGTGGATATTCCATCAATGTTGTGTGAAAAGGGTACTAATGGTGAAGATAGAGAAGGATCATGGAAATTTATCAGCAATAGGAAAAAAAGGATAAAAAAAACCACTGAGGCCTGCATAAGACAAACATATTCTCTTCTTAGCCTTCATCTGTTGAGTAGTAATGACTACTACTCAACACTTGACTACCTTTGAAGGTATCTTCTCTAGGATTCCATGATCCTACTTGAATTTGGTTTTCTTCCTATCACCTGGATAATTCCTTCTTAGTTTGAAGGGAGTCATATAGTGGGGGAGGCTTCTAAAATTAGGAGTATCAAAGATTTTTTAATTTCTTGAAATTAATCAAAGATTTGAAGGAATCATTGGAAAACAGGATAAGGCCTGAGAAAACAGTGTTGGAAGCAATATGAACTCAAAGGTGGATCTAATCCATTCATTAGGAAACAAAGCAGAAATAACTAGGTTTCAGAGCCAATGAAGTCTGTGTAATCTTAGGGTTCCCTACATATTAAATGGCTGGTAGATGTCAGGCACTTAAGCCCTTAGGTGCAGAGCATCAAATGAGCATTTCTAATTTTATCTGCCAGATGGGAAAAGAGCTTCTCAAATCTTGAGTCACTGTCCTCCACTGCTTCTGGGGGCAGATGGGGTAGCCTGCTCATGGCTGGATACTGCTTACTGTGCTACCCAGAATGGGCCTAGAGCAAGGCAGATATCCTGGAGAAAGTACAAGTTTCCCTGGTTAATGCCACAATACTCTATTCCTGTATCCCATGTCTACTAAGTATTAGAGCATTCTCTCGCCAAAAATTCTTTTCTGCTTATTTACTTCTGATGGGACTTAGGTTGTTTTATAGAAAGATTATTTTTATAATTTTCCCTAAGTTTGTCATAGAAAAATCCTTTTTTACTCTTTTTTCAAAATGTATGTCCCTAGCATAGTGTCCTGTACCAAAATTAAATGAAGATTTATTTCTAGAAAACTTCCTATAAAAACTGACTTCTCTGTCAAGCTACTGGAATTTTCTTTAAGCATTTTATATTGTACAATCAAAATCTTTTTATTTTTTCTTTCACGTTTTAATTTGGAGGTTATATATTTCAAAATACTTGGAAAAGATAATCAAATATTAGTAAATTTTCCTGGTTAGTCTTGTATAGTCAAAACAACAACAAAACATCTGATGTTCTGCTGTTTAAGATTATGCCTGAAATAATTTATTTTAAGGATAAAGGAAACAAGGCCAAATTAGACCAGATGAAAATGACCATAGACCGGAGATGTGGAGATAAACTAAAAGGGAGTAAAAGGAAAAGTGAACTAGTTCCATGAGGTTTCACTCATTACCTCATGGCCAATGCCACTTTCCAATATTAATTTTTCTTGCCTTATATTTCAGAATCCTTTTATTTATCTAGCTTTACCATGAATGTGTATCTTCATTTTTAAATTACTGACAATTGTTAAGAAATGGTGAGAAAAGGTAAGAAAGGGAATTAAAAGAAACCTGTGATAATAATCCATGCTAGAAAGCACAAAAGCCACATCAGTAGGAAAAGCAACATAATCACCATACCAATAGGAAAGAGCATGATAAAGAACAGTATTCAGAGTCAGGGATATCAGAGCATGAACTCTGAATGAGGATTAAAGGAGATAACCAGAGAAGTGACTGGTGTCAGGCATTCATGCCGCCTTCACTCCACATAACAGTAATAGTTATATACCCTGAAGGAAGCAGTGCTTAAATGTGGTCACATGTGCTGAAGTAATAACTGAGAAATCTTTCACAATTTTCAGATGGAGATGGACCAGAATAATACCTTTCAATTCTAATCTCTTAGATTTAATAGTAGCTGCAGAAGAAAAGATATATCTATCAGTTTGGGAAAATTATAACTTTGCTAAGAAAATTATGCAAAATATATTCCATTTATAATGTTTATGGTCTTGATCATGGATTAATGTGATTCAGTATTTAGAGGTGGCATAATGCAGAGGTTAGCAAACTTTTCTGTAAAGGACCAGATAGTAAATATTTTAAGCTTTGAAAGCAAGAGGCAAAATTGAGTATATCACATGGAACTTAGCAAATTATAGAAAATCTAAAAAATTTAGAAAACACATTGCTTAATTAACAAAATTCAGAATATAATGATAATAACCTAGAACATTATAAATCTACACGTTTACTAATGAGAAAAATGAAGTTCTTTTTTTCTTTTGGATAACAATTCATTTAATAAGTATTAAAAGTTAGTATTCCCTGGCATTAATACATTGCAAATATTCATTTGTAAAAGCCTTCTTAGCTTGTAGGTGGTATCAAAATGTTAGCAAGCTGTCTTTGGTCTGTGGGTCTTAGTTTACTCATTTCTACAGTAATGAGTTTAAAGCTATCACAATTTGGCCATTTATAAAAGTCACACTTTTATGAAGTGTGACTTAAATAAACTTTAGATTTTTATGAAAAAAGCTACAGCAACTCGTCAAGGTTTTTTCTATATAAATGCCTGTATACATTTTTCTGTATGATTATGATAAGATAAAATCAATGCATACACTTTAAAAAGCTAACTTTATGCAAAAAACAATCCATTGTTTTGTATTTCAGAATTAATAATTTCAGTGAATAATCTCAATGGTTTTAATAGCTTATTTCTCAGCAAACAATAGTCAGAGTAAGGAAATAAATCATTACCCAAATTTCATTTAAAACAAATTTGATCTAATTTCTGACCTCTGAAATTGCTTATAGTGTCCTGTACAATAGATCTGAGATTTGGAACTTCTCAGATCCACTGTCAATGAAAGATTGTAAACAGTGAAATGTTAACACCATTTTCTTAAAGGTTGTTGATTGTTTCCACATACTGCTGTCCCTTACTTTCTCCACAGAACTAGAAATGAGATAAATCTTCATCAAACAAAAAAACAAAGAGGATTTAACATGGAAAAGAAGAAGCCAGAATCACATCTTATGAGACTGAATATTATGAATAAAACAGAAAAATAGCAGTAAAATTCTTGGGATGAAATGAACCTGGAGATGATCAGTGACTTTATGGGACTTAATTATTAAGGAACGTGAGGGAAAGTACTCTCTTGAAGGATATTCCAGTTAGAACTGAGAATTTCAGGCAAAGAATGCTTGGAAGATAGCTGAGGAGCTAATCATCAATAAAGCAGGTAAAAGAAGCAGGTTTTAACATATATATTATATATTTTGAATAGAAGAAAATAGAAAACAAAATAACCTTCAAAGAATTCTGTATGAAGTGCTGAAGCTGCTTGCAAAATTAACATTATTTTATTTTATTTTTTTAGGGCTACACCTGTGACATATGGAAGTTCCCAGGCTGGGGGTTGAATCAGAGCTGCTATGGCCTATGCCATAGCAATTACAATGCCAGATCTGAGCCAGCTCTGCGAACTACACCACAGCTTGTGGGAATGGTGGATCCTTAGACCACTGAGCAAGGCCAGGGATCAAACCCAAATCCTCATGGATACTAGTAGAATTCTTCATCCTAAAATGAACATTATTTTATCTGCAATTAAGTGTGATATACCACACCAACGAACTGAAAAATAAATGATCATCTTGATAGATGCAAAAAAGCTTTTGAAAAAATTCAACACCCATTTCTGACAAAAACTTTCCAGAAAGTGGGCACTGAGGGTATCCACCTCAACATAATAAGAGCTACATATTATAAACCCACAGCTTACATCATTCCCAATGGTAAAAAACTGAAAGCATTTCTGCTAAGATCAGGAACAAGACAAGGATGTCCACTTTCACCACTGTTATTCAAGAGTTTTGGAAGTCCTATCTACGGCAATCAGAGAAGAAAAAGAAATAAAAGGAATCCAAATTGGAAAAGAGGTAAAACCATCACTGTTCACAGATGACATGGTACTGAACATAGAAAATCCTAAAGATTCCACCAAAAAACTATTAGAGCTCATCAGAGAATTTGGTAAAGTTGCAGAATATAAAATTTAATACACAGAAATAGATTGCATTTCCATATACTAACAATGAAAGATCAGAAAGAGAAATCAGAGAAACCATCCCATTTACCATTGCATCAAAAAGCATAAAATACCTAGGGATAAACCTACCTAAAAAGGCAAAGACCTGAAAACTATAAGACACTGATGAAAGAAATCAACGACAACATGAACAGAAGGAAAGATATACTATGCTCTTGGATTGGAAGAATCAATATTGTCAAAATGACTATACTGCCCAAGGCAATCTACAGATTCAATGCAATTTCTATCATACCAAGGGCTTTCTTCACAGAACTAGAACAAAATATTTTAAAATTTGTATGAAAATACAAAAGATGCTGAATAGCCAAAGAAATATTGAAAAAGGAAAACAGAATTGAAGGAATCAGACTCCCTGGATTCAGACTATACTACAAAACTCCAATCATCAAAAGAGTATGGTACTGGCACAAAAACAGAAATACAAATTAATGAAACGGGATAGAAATCCCAGAAATAAACCCAAGCACATATGGTCAACTAATCTATGACAAAGGAGGCAAGAACACACAGTGGAGGAAAGACAGTCTCTTCAATAAGAGGTGCTTTAAAAACTGGACAGCTACATGTAAAAGAATGAAATTAGAATATTCTCTAACACCATACACAAATATAAACTCAAAATGAATTGAAGACCTAAATGTAAGGCCATATACTATAAAAGTCCTAGAATGATCTTTGACAAAAATAACAGCAACATCTTCTTTCATCCACCTCCTAGAATAATGACAATTAAAAACTAAAATAAACCTTGCAGCCTAATTAAACTTAAAGCTTTTGCACAGAAAAAGAAACACATAAAAAAACCCCAAAAAGACAACTTACAGAATGGAAGAAAGTAGTTGTAAATAAAGCAAGAGACAAAGGCCTAATCTCCAAAACATACAAACAACTCATACAACTCAACAGCAAAAAAGACAAACAACCCAATTGAAAAATGGGCAGAGGACCTAAATAGACATTCCTCCAAAGACACAGAGACACATGGATGACCAGTAGGCACATGAAAACATGCTCAACATCACTAATTATTAGAGAATTCAAATCAAAACTACAATAAGGTACCACCTCAAACTTGTCAGAATGTCCACCATTAAAAATTCACACATAACAAAGGCTGGAGAAGATGTGGAGAAAAGGGAATCCCCCTTCACTGTTAGTGGGAATGTAAATTGATACAACTGCTATAGAAAACAGTATGGAGGTACCTCAGAAAACTAAATATAGAAGTATCATATGATCCAGCAATCCCACTCCTGGGCATATATCTGGACAAAACTTTCACTCAAAAAGATACATGAACCCCTATAGTCATTGCAGAATTATTCACAATAGCCAGGGCATGGAAGCAAACTAAATGTCCATCAACAGATGAACAGATTAAGAAGATGTGGTACATATATTCAATGGAATACTACTCAGTCATAAAAAAGAAAATAATGACATTTGTGGCAACACGGATGCAACCAGAGATTCTCATAATAACAAACAAGTCAGAAAAAGAAAGACAAATACCACATATCACTTATATGTGGAATCTAAAATATGGCACAAATGAACCTATCTACAAAATGGAAAAAGACTCAAGGACCTAGAGAACAGTCTTGTCATTGCCAAGAGGGAGGGGGGAAGAAGTGGGAAGGACAGGGAGTTTGGGATTGGTAGATGCAAACTATTACATTTAGAAAGGATAAGCAATGAGGTCCTACTGTAAAGCACAGGGAACTATATCCAATCTCTTGAGACTGAACATTATGGAAGATAGTATGAAAAAAATAATGTGTATACATACATACATATACACGATGCTGTATAGCAGAAATAGACAAAACACTGTAAATCAACTACTCTAATAAAAATAAAATTACCATTATTTTATTTTTTTACACTGAAAAATTGAGTCAAATATATTAACCAGTTTGTTTCATGCACCAGCAAAGAGCCATTCTTGGGATGCTGCATCCATTTCTTTTGTGGGCCACTAAATTTACTTATTCAACATACATTGACTACATTCTTTCTTGAAGTACTAAGAAAATGAATTTCAATTATTCTGAAATGTTATAGCCTGACATGCAAGTTAATACTTAAAAGTGAACCAAAGATAAAAAAAAAAAAAAAAAGGTAAAGGAAAATCCCTAAGGAAGTATTAAAGATTTAGTGTTAAAATCTGAAAAAAAATCCCATTCATAAGGAACTTCTTGCTTTAAGAATTATGAAACATTTGACTATCAGAAAGATTTTTGAGTCTCATTTTTTTGTACATTTCAAAGAAAAACAGACTGCTATTTTTCAGAGTTCAAGTAAAGTTTTGCCAAAGAGTAAAGATTTGGCCCAGATGAGCTTTTACTATTCCTGTCTGTTTTGAAAGTCTTTGATAAATACGACACTCAACATAATTTATACCCAGGAAACAGAGGATACCACTAATAGTCAAAGGATTTTAAGAATTCTTCTACAACTTCTCTTGTATAGAAGTAGTAAGGAGAATTAGAAACTTTCCACTCTCACATCTGTGGTTTAAAAAGTGTCTAATAGCTGAAGAGAGATTTTGAATTGAAATCATGTTACACAGAATGTGTCTACATTTGCGACTTGGGGCTCCCAACCCAGAGCTATTCCTTGAGGAAGATGTTCAGGTTTTAAGGGTTTCCTGACCCATTTTCTGGCAACACCTGGCTGGTTTGCTTGCTTTTAATACCCTTAGAATGGAGCTGCTTCTACTCATGTTGACTGGGAGACACAGATGTCTTTGTATTATCATTCTGGTAAAATGAGGTGTTCTGGTTACCAACAGCTACTCCCAAACAGCAGTAGACAAGATATGGGCCAAAGGTTCACAAGTTGAACGTCATCTATTACTATGGCCAATCTCTTTTTTTCTGAGCAAGTCTATATCGAGTAAGTGTGCTAGGCAATGCTATTTTGGGACCATTAAGACACTCTATTGCTTTTTAATCCTTTGGAGATGATCCTTCCCATGATTCCATCGCACTATTTAGGTTCATGACATTTTAATGCCAAGAGTTTTAAACTGAGTGATTTTCACATAGAAACATAATTTTCATACCAGGTATCAATTCATAAGTGAAAATTTCGTTTATTTATACAGATGTAAACCTCTCACCCCCAGAATGATTTGAGACAGACATTTGTGAAAATTTACTTTGCCAGTAATTTTGTTAGAAACTGTTATCACACTAACGTTATAAATAAGAGATGGTTGACCAAGACTCTGAAAGTGCTTCATCTCTTGCATTTAGAAAACTATTTCAACTAGTCTATATATAACAAAAAAAAATTTCTGGACTATGGATACATGAATGTGTTTTTTACATAATATTTTTTAACATTTTTGTATGTCTTGAATATCTCATATTTCAATAACAATAAAAAGCTACATCATAATTGCCATATTGATAGAAATAAAAGATATTAATTATAGGAAGTTTGGGCCAGATTTGGCAAGTCTGAGTAAATTGGAACTCTTACACACATTTTAGTAGGCATATAAATTGGTTCAAACTTTTTGAATAGTAATTTTGAAGAGTAATTTAACAAAGTGTTCATAGTCCATATTTGTAATGTGAAAGACAAAATACAGCTTTTGGAAGACCATATGGTCTTCATAACATTGAAACAGAGAAAGATTTTTCTTAAATGAGACACTGAATGCATTAACCTTAAAAGACAAGAAAAGGAATGAATTGTTCATCAAAAGACATCATTAAGAGATTAAAATGGGAAGCCAGAGTATAGAAGATGATTTTGCAACACCCATATCTGACAACTCACATCTAAAACAGAAAAAGAATTCTTACCAATTAATTAAAAATTATGACAGATAATCCTGTAGGAGAATGTACAAGAAACTTAAACAGGTACTTTTCAGAAGAAGACCTCCGAGTGGCCAGAAAATATGATCAGAGAACTACAGATTAGAAATACAATGAGATATCACTATGTACTCACTAGGATATTAAATACTAAAAAGACTGATAAGACAAAGTGTTGGTGAGGCTATGTGATAAATGGAACTCTAATACACTGCTGGTGGGGTGTAAATTGTTTTAACTACTTTAGAAAACCCAGGAATTCTACTCAATAAAAATGCATACATATATGAACCAAAGATCTGTACTAGAATATTCACAGAAATATTATTTGTAAACCTATAAAATACCTAAATGTCCATCATAGAACGGATAAATTATAGTACATTCATACAATGGAATACTTCTCAGAAAAAAAGACAATTCTGAACAGACATATATCTTCCTGCTTCTCAATCTTCATTGATGTCATCTTCTAGTAAGTTTTGGTTGTATTATACCTGTATTATTTAATATTTTCTCTCACTGCCCTTTCTGTATTACTTCATTTCTCTTTTGCCCTAGAGTGGTGGAATGTAACTTGATACCATCCAATAGCTTTGGGTGGGATTTTTTTTCTGAATAATTTTGTCCTTAATAACTAAAAACAATTGTCTTCTATTTTTCAAAAATGACCTCTGCTCTACCATCTATTTCTGTTCTATTTATTTAAAGGGGGGCCTCCCAGATTTTCCTTCCATATCTCTCAATTTTTCTTCCATATTTTCCAAAATATTTGTTATATATTCTGGGACGTATCCTTGACTAGTAAAAATTATCAGATTATTAATTTGTACTTGTGCTTTGAACCATATTATATGCCTACAGACAACATGTTAATCTCAGGTTAAATATATTTGCTTGTAGGAATCCAAATTTTTTTTTTTTTTTTTTTTTTGCCATTTCTTGGGCCGCTCCTTCGGCATATGGAGGTTCCCAGGCTAGGGGGTGAATTAGAGTTGTAGACACCGGCCTATGCCAGAGCCACAGCAACGCAGGATCCGAGCTGCGTCTGCAACCTACACCACAGCTCACAGCAATGCCGGATCCTTAACCCACTGAGCAAAGCCAGGGATCGAACCCTCAACCTCATGGTTCCTAGTCGGATTCGTTAACCACTGCGCCATGACGGGAACTCCTAAATAATTTTTTAATGAATTTATGAATATATTTGAATGTTTGGAAAGATCTTAATTTTCACCAAATTTTAAAAATTTCACTCACATATTAGTTTATTTAAACATAGTTAATGAAAGAATAAAGGCAAAATAATGAAGACACTGCTTCTGAATGAGTTTAAGAAGAATTTTAAACTATCTCTCCTCAATCCTATATAGTATATACATAAAGTAATTAAACTGGAATTGTAAAAAGTTAAGGTCAATTTCTGAACATGACATTTAAAAAACATTCTACTTAAGGATGATGTTATTAAGGTATAACATATTTTAGACATGCCATTTTCCTATGAATGCCTTTAAACAAGCTGTCTTATAGAGATTTGGGTTTTATGTCTGTGTTGAAACATTTTTTGGTTGTGTTTCAATGGACATATCTATGGGACAAAAACAAAGAAAATGTGCAACTTGGGGAAAGTGGGGAAACATTTTGTTTTTTTTTCATGGGATATTGTTGCTTACAGAGTGCTATCAAACTTTCACTTCTGAATAGTAGAGGTGACTTTGTCAGCATCGCTTTGTTCCCAAAGTCAGAGGCTTTCCGAAATAGTGAAGTTGACAGCTCACCTTTTTAGTTACTGCTCCATTTAGACACTTTTACAAAAGTCTATTGTTCACCCTAAGTGGTATCATTTTTTTTTTTTCTTTTCTAGGGCGCACCCACGGCATATGGAGGTTCCCAGCAACCAAAGGAGCTCCATTTTGTTGTTGTTGTTGTTGTTTGTCCAAGGTGAATTTATTTATGAGCTACTGTTCTAAAGTGATTCTGCTGCTAAACTGCTTTAGTAACAGTGAGAAATTATTTTCATAATCACTAATTAAAATTCACCAACAGAATTCATCCAGTAAGTATTTGTTTTGCATCAGCACTGAGAAGCCATTGCTATTAGAATTACATTGGAAGTAATTTATTTTATAACCTATGACAAATGTCTATACTTAAATTTCTCACTTAAAAATTTAAAGCTACATAGCTAGATAAAAGTACCTTTATATTTACTTAACCTTTCAATAACAGAGTTAAATTATAGGTGTATCACTGAAGAGGCTATACAGAATAGATGCTAAAAGCCGAAGCATAAGAGCCAGCTGTTTATGTGTATCCCACCAACTGACTACTTGTATAAACCTGGTCCAGATAACCTCTAAGTACCCCAGTTTCATCATCTGTAAAGTGGGGATAACAGTATCTAACTCACAGGGTAAGGATAAATGAGTTAGGGTCAGGCATACAATAAATATGAAATAAAATTTAGCTAATTATTCACTTTTTATAGTGAGGAGATTATAAAGAATCTCAGAAGATGCTACAACAGTAGAGATATAAGTGTATTTATTGTATAAAGTCAGATCATCCTCCAAAAACCTATAAATAGAAACTTAAGGGAGTAAGGGGAATGAAAGGAAAGACAGACCAGCACTTTTCCTTAAATCCAACAAAAACAGGATGAAGAATATACTAAAGATATATGCATCAGTTAGTTAAAAACCATTCCTTCTCATTGTGACTTCTGTCATTCTCAAAGCTTTCCAACAATTCCATTTATGACTTCAAACATTTCCTGTGTTCTGTCTCCGAAAGATTAAACACATACATGCAATCATATGAAGCTGAGGAACCTACAACCCACCAAATAGAAACAAAGGGCATCAAATATAACAATCCGATACTTTTTCACCCCTTTGTGATTTTGCACTGAGTTATGTAAAAATTCCTCAGTTGAAGCTTCCAGTTCCCAAGCTGATGTTTTGAACAGTTCTTTTTTATTTTTTTTTCCTGTCTTTTTGCCTTTTCTTGAGCTGCTCCTGTGGCATATGGAAGTTCCCAGGCTAGGGGTCTAATCGGAGCTGTAGCCACCGGCCTACATCAGAGCCACAGCGATGCGGGATCCGAGCCATGTCTGTGACCCACATCACACAGCTCATGGCAATGCCGGATCCTTAATCCACTGAGCAAGGCCAGGGATCGAACCCTCAATCTCATGGTTCTTAGATTCGTTAACCACTGCACCACGACGGGAAATCCTAGAACATTTCTTTTTACTATTCATCCCATACTAGTATTTTTTAATTTTTAACTTTTTATTGAAATAAATATAGTTGAATTACAATATTAGTTTTAGGTGTACAACATTTGATATTTTTATAGAATATACACCATATAAATTTGTCATAAAATATTGGCTGTATTTCCCGTGTTGTACATTATATCCTTGTATCTTACTTACTTTACACCTAGTCCTCTTCCCCTATCTTGCTCCAACCTCCCTCTTCCTACTGGTAATGACTAGTTTGTTCCCTGCATTTTTTTTTTTTTTTTTGTCTTTTCTAGGGCCGCACCCATGGCATACGAAGGTTCCCAGGCTAGGGGTCTAATTAGAGCTGTAGCTGCTGGCCTACGCCAGAGCCACAGCAACCTGGGATCTGAGCCGCATCTGCGACCTACACCACTGCTCACGGCAATGCTGGATCCTTAACCCGCTAAGCGAGGCCAGGGATCGAACCCGCAACCTCATGGTTCCTAGTTGGGTTTGTTAACCACTGCACAACCAAGGGAGCTCCATTTTGTTGTTGTTGTTTTTCTCTGTATTTATGAGTCTGTTTCTGTTTTGTTATATTTTGTCCATTCATTTTATTTTTTAGATTCCACACATAAGTGAAAACACAGTTTTGTCTTTCTCTGGCTTTATTCAGTCACTAAACATCGTACCTCCCCTGGGCTATCATAAATAATGCTGCTATGAACACTAGGGTGCACAGATCTTGAAATTATGTTTTTGATGCATACCCAGGGGCTGGAACATATGATAGTTCTACTTTTAAACTGTTGAGGAAGTTCCATACTATTTTCCTTAGTAGCAGCAACAATTTATATTCCCACCAACAGTGTACTAAGGTTCCCTTTTTTCCACATCCTAGGCAACACTTGTTATTTCTTGTCTTACAAATGATAGCCATTATCACAGTTGTAAGGTGTTCTCATTGTGGTATTGATTTGCTTTGCCCGATGACTCTAAGGTGGAACATCTTTTCATGTGCCTGTTGGTCACCTGTATTTCTTCTTTGAAAAATGCCTATTTAGGTCCTCTGCTTATTTTTTAATCAGGTTGGGGTTTTTTTTTATATTGAATTTTATGAGTATTTTCTACATTTTGAATATTAAGCAATTATCAGAGATACCACTTGGAAATATCTTTGGTAGATTGCCTTTTTTGCTGATGGTTTCCTTCACTTTGCAAAAACTTTTCAGTTTTATTAGATCCATATGTTTATTTTTGTTTTAATTTTGTTGCTAAGATCTATGTCAAAGAGTGTAATGCTTATGCTTTTTCTTAGGAGTTTTGTGGTTTCAGGTCTTTTAGAAATTTAATCTCTTTTGAGTTTGCTTTTGTAGATGATTTGTGAAAATGTCCTAATTTCATTCATTTACATGTAGATGCCCAGTTTTCCTAATACCACTTGTTGAAGAGACCATTTTTCTCCATTGTATATTCTTGCCTCCTTTGTCATAATTGTATATTAATTGACTATACATTTGTATGTTTGTTTATGGGCTCTCTACTCTGTTCCATTGAGCTATGTGTCTGTTTTTGTGCTAGTACCATACTGTTTTGATTATTGTACCTTTGTAGTATACTCTGAAGTATACTCTGAAGCATACTCTGAAGCCAAGGAATGTGATACCTCCAATATTGTTCTTTTTCCTTAAGATTTCCTTGGCTATTCACAGTTTTTGTAATCCCATACAAATTTTAGGATTATTTGTTCCAGTTCTGTGAAAAATGTTATGGTATTCTGATAGGAATTGCATTAAACCCATAGGTTGTTTTGTGTAGTATGACTTTTAACAATGTTAATTCTTCCAATCCATGAACATAGGATAACTTTTCATTTATTTGTATCATCTTCAATTTCCTTCATTAGTGTCTTACAGTTTTCTGAGTATTGATCTTTCACTTGGAAGTTTATTCCTAGGTATTTTATTTATTTTGATGTGATGGTAATTGGGTTGGGTTTTTTTTTTTTTTCTTTCTTTCTATTTCTGGTAGTACATATTAGTGTATAGAAAAACAAGATATTTCCATACATTGACCTTGTATCCTGCAACTTTAATGAATTCGTTTATTAGTCCTTTTGAGTTTTCTATATATAATATGCCATCTGTAAATAGTGACAGCTTTACTTCTTCCCCTCCTATTTGGATACCTTTTATTTCTTTTCCTGTCTGTTCATTGTGGCTAGGACTACCAATACTATGTTAAATATAAATGGCAAGAGTGGACATTCTTGTCTGGTTCCTGATTTTAGAGAAAAAGCATATAGCTATTATGCTATATGTTAGCTGTGGGTTTGTCAAAAGTGGCTTTTATTATTATGAAATATGTTCCCTTATATCAACTTTGTTGAGAGTTTCTTGTTGGAAATGGATGTTGAATTTTCTCAAATGCTTTTTATGCATCTATTGTAAAATCATGTGCTTTTTATCCTTTGTTTTGTTAATGTGGTTTATCATGTTGATTGATTTTTTTGACTAGTGAAACATTCTAGTATCCCTGGAATAAATCCCAGTTAATCATGGAGTATTATTCTTTTTATGCACTGTTGAACTAGGTTTGCTAATATTTAGTTGAAGATTTCTGCATTTATGTTTATCAGGAATATTGTCTTATAAATTTTTTTTTTCTATAGTGTCTTTGGTTTTGGTATCAGGACAGTGCTGGCCTTATAGAATAAATTTGGGATTGTTTCTTTCCTATTTTTTTGGGATAATTTGAGAAGAATAGGTATTAACTCTTCTTTAAATTTTTAGTAGAATTCCCCTGTGAAGTCAATCAGTCCTAGACTTTTGTTTGTTGGGAGTTTTTTTGATTACTTCTTCAATTTTTTTTTTTGTCTTTTTTTTTTGTTGTTGTTGTTGCTATTTCTTGGGCCGCTCCCGCGGCATATGGAGGTTCCCAGGCTAGGGGTTGAATCGGAGCTGTAGCCACCGGCCTTCGCCAGAGCCACAGCAGCGCGGGATCCGAGCCCCGTCTGCAACCTACACCACAGCTCACGGCAACGCCGGATCGTTAACCCACTGAGCAAGGGCAGGGACCGAACCCGCAACCTCATGGTTCCTAGTCGGATTCGTTAACCACTGCGCCACGACGGGAACTCCACTTCTTCAATTTTAATACTAGTAATTGATCTGTTCAGATGATCTATTTCTTCTTGATTCAGTATTGAAAAACTATGTGTTTATAGGAATTTCTCCATTTCTTCTAGGTTGTGCAATTTCTTGGTGCATAATTTTCATAGTATTCTCATTATGATTGTACTTCCATGATAACAATTGTAACTTCTCCCTTTTCATTTCTAATTTTGTTTATTTGAATCCTATTTCTTTTTTTCTTAGTGAGCCTGGCTAAATGTTTATCAATTTTTTTATCTTTAAAAGTATCTCTTGGTTTCTTTGATCTTTTATACTGCTTTTGTTTGTTTTGTTCCCTCTTTTATTTCCATTTTGATATTTATTATTTTCTTCCTTCTGCTGACTTTGGGTTTTTTTTTTTTAAAGTTCACACCTGTGGTATATATATGGAATTCTCAACAAAGTTGGTATAAAGAGAATCTGTCAGGAAGCTGCCTGTTCTGGTTATACATTTACTCTATAGTGCAATTCCAGCTGCAAGCAAGTTTTTGAAGCATTATTCATTTTAGTTCTCACTTAGAAATTGTGATCTAGTTAATCTGTAAAAGCTTTCTAAAATTGCCTATCTGAAATCAAATATAATCTCACTACACAAAACATTCTATCTAAAATCCTTACAGAAGGTTCTTTAAACAATGATGAGTCACTGGACTCAAAGTCAGGAGACTCAAAGGCTCTAGTCCCTTCTCTGCTGCTAACTTGCTGTGAGATATTGGTCTCTAACTTTTTTAGTCCCCAGTTTCTTCCTCTATGAAATGAGACAGGTGAGTCAATTCAGTGGCCTTAAGTCCATGTTTTGCTAGATGCACAGAGTATTCTGAATAACTTTAGACTCAGCATACACTCTCTAGCCTCTCAAGCCTACCATGTTATACCTGGACCATTTCACTCCTCAGTTATCTGCCTGACTCCTGACCAAATGATTTTTATGGACCTTCTCAGCTATAAGGGCATGATGCTAAGACTCTACATTGTTTATTTATAATAAACTCTATTATGATTTAGGAGATTGCTATTGTTAGTTCTTTCATCTTCACTGTTAACAAGAACCATCAAACTCCCATGCAATAGGATGAAATTAGAAAAACATATATATATGAAAAATGATTTAAAGAAAGCTCCTTTTTTCCTCATTGTGAAAAAGCAGAAGCTGTCAGATGGGGGCAGAAACATATCTAGGACAGTTTGAAAGCAGCTGCCTCTTCAGCTAAGGCAGGTAAGATGGCTGTGAGAGACTTCGTGAATAAAAGTACAATTCCTGAAATAGTCTACAGAGTTATTTTTGCAAAAAACAAAAACAAAAAAGCCCCAAGCCCTCACAATACTCCATCTTAATCCCTTGATACAAACTGAATACTCTGCTGCCAGAAGATTACACATAAGCCCTTTTGAGGGCAGGACCTGTTCCTCAGCTGTCCTTGTACCTCAATGGCATATCATAGTACCACACATAATACACACTCAATACATGCTTGTAGGTCGACTTACATTAATAATTTTTTTCTGCCTCCCTTTTATGCCACTATTTTCAAGTCTTCTCTAGCATCATACTCTCTTGCTTCTAGGCCTCAAAATGCTATTTATTGCCTCTGACAGGCAGCATTTTTCTCCTACTTTCTCCTATCTTCACCTGGTATCTCCCTAGACACCTGGAAAAAAATCTAGGTTAGGTGTATTCTTCTCTCCTTCCCTTATCTTTTTTCTTGCAGAGTTATGAGTATTATTTCCACTAGACTCTAAATCCGATGAGTGTAGAGAATAAGTGTATTTCATTCTTTGTAGTAAACTCATCATGTAGCATGGTACTTGGCACAGAATAGGCACTAAAACATGTTTACTGAATACATGTTACAGAACGAAGGAATCCTAGGATAGGGCTGGCCAAAAGAAGAAAAGGTAGAAAAAAGGAAACAAAGACTTAAAATTATTTATCAAGAAAGATAAATCAAATGAAAAATCATTTAAAACTAAAAACAGTGTTATAAATTGATTGTTGAAAAATTAAATTGAAGAATTCTCATAGATCACAATCTTTAATATCAAGATTTTTTTCCCTATATGAATTGTTCCAAATGGGTAAGGACAAAATGCCATTAGTCCAAGCAAGGATACTTCCTTAGGGGTTAGGAAAAGGTATTAGAATATATAAATTAATGATCATTGACAGGCACTTAAGCATAGCTAACTACATTATCAGATGATTACAATATACATTAGTTATATTCACATTCAGAATGTACATATTTCAAGGATTATAACACAAATTTTATCTGGTAATATAGGTTATTCTATAAAATCTAGGAAAACAGATTTGTGAAGGATGAGAAGAGTGTCAGCTTTCAAAGAAATTAATACAAGACAAATGCATTATCCATAAACTATTTTATTAAGAAGCAACTCAGTTTTAATATTACTTAAGCTCAGTTGTAAAATTTTAAATTCCTAAATTTAGATTTCTAAACTCCCCTGGCAAAATTTGTCTTCTTTGGGAGTTATTAAATCAATTAACATTGCAAAGGGAAGGTTAAAAGGACTTTGGTAGGCTACAGTCTCACAGCATGAAAAAGAACAGGCAGAAGCCTGAGTGAACTGCTGGTAGGGTTCAAAGAAAGGCTTATACTAGCAGATGATTAGCTCTGTTCTTGCAAAAATTTGGCACAGAACTACACTGTGGTTTCTTCAGATGACAGCATCATAATTCATTTAGCTCTCCCCTACCTTTTCACAAAAAGGCCAAAACCCTACAGGAAATGTGAGCACTGACATTTTCTACCCAGGATCAAAAACTGACTATTTTGCCAGAAAGTGAAAACAATATAGCTAAAACAGTAAATACACTACAATGTGTTGAAGGAAAGAGGCTGTTGGACTGGCTAGTGACATAATCCATCATTTCTATTTTAACTTCTAATGGATAAAAAGGTTAAAAAAATATAAATATACGTTTGGATTGGCAAATTTCCATGCAAATATAATGAAAACCAAATAAATTTTGAAGAATTCTTTTGCATTAATTTACAGATTATGACCTAACGATTTATACTGAACACTGTGCCTTTAATGGAATGTTTGATTATATATTTCTAGCTGATTTCCAGGCAGTTAAAAGCTAGCTTAAGGGCCATCTAGAAGGCATGATTTCTTTTCTTTCCACAAAATGCTAAGGCTTCTTTATCATTCTGTATTCAGTCATGAACTCAGCTGCACAAGCCAAACGTAAAGATTTTATGGGGTGATCTATCATGTGAATTCGTGAACAAGAATACAAGCCTACTCATGCAGTCACCAGGAGTGATTTCCATTTTTATGAATGAAAAAGAACCTTGCATAAGCATTCTTTATTTAAAGTTTTAAATGAAGAAAGACGCAAGACAAAATGGGAGCATTTTGTTTATATGTCAATATCTTACAAGAGGGGCAGAGTAAGAAATCTGGCTCACATGAGTCCCAAGACAGCAGTGTCTCCCTTGCATTAAGTACATAAATGAGATTTATGGCTACTGACCTAATCTTAGATGCCAAAATGTACAGCAGGAACAGCTTTCTGAAAAACTTAATTTAAAATTATGGTGTTAACAAAAGCATTTTAGGAAGCAGACAACACACCCGGCGTACATACACACATGCATCTAAGAGACGTAACTATAGAAAGAAGCCACGGTTATTCGCATAAATCTTTAGAAAACATTTCAGAGATATTTCAAATCTATAGGTTTTACTTTTTCCCCTTATCACCTTGATATTTATGAATTCTCAAATAAATACATATCATCAGACAGCTGATACTCATCACTAAAGGTCACTTAATATCAGATATTCACAGATTCAGATTTTGGGAAGGCTTAGAACTAAAAAAAAAAAGGTATTAATTCTTTTTCTGAATTTTATAAAGTAGTTTCCTTACTCACTAAGTACTAACTAAATTATCACCTTGGAGAGAAGAAAAGATTTGAGCAGCCACACTTAAAACACTTTTTTAATTCACTTTTCCTGAACACACTGATTTTTGTCCTAAAAAAGAAAAAAAAAAAAAGAAGAAAGAAAGAAAGAAAGCAATAAATGAAATCTATAATGACAGATGTCAAGTCAACACTTTCCTTATATAGTTCCATAAAACAGAATTCCTAGGGAAAAAAAAAATAACATCCTGTAGAATAAAATGTCAAGTTGAAGAAACACATCCCCTCTCTTATCATTGGGTTTTAACAAGTAAATTATGCATAGTTAAAGGAGGTAAATATACAGTAACAAATGCTTTTTAAATATTTTCAAAAGCTTTTTTTTTTTGGTGGTTTTTTTTTTGGTTTTTTTGTTTTTGTGGTGTTTTTAGGGCTGTACTCATGGCATACGGATATTCCCAGGCTAGTGGTCAATTGTGGTCAATTGGAGCTGTAGCTGCCAGCCAATGCCACAGCCACAGCAATGCAGTTTCTGAGCCATGTCTGAGACCTACACCACTGCTCAGGGCAATGACAGATCCTTAACCCACTGAGTGAGGCCAGGGATTGAACCTGTGTCCTCATGGATACTAGTCAGATTCATTTCTGTTGAGCCACAACGGAACTCTGATTTCAAAAGGTTTTTTTTTAGGCCACTTCCGTGGCATATGGAAGTTCCCAGGCTAGGGGTCAAATTGGAGCTGCAGCCACTGGCCTACGCCAGAGCCACAGCAACGCGGGATCCAAGCCACGCCTGCGACCTACACCACCAGATCCTTAACCCACTGAGCGAGGCCAGGGATCGAACCCGCAACATCATGGCTCCTAGTCGGATTTGTTAACCACAGAGCCACAATGGGAACTCCAAGATTTCAAAAGTTTTTTGCTTGTATTTCTTTTTTTGGCTGCACTAAGGTATACAGAAGTTCCCAGGCCAGGGACTGAACCCATGCCATAGCAGTGACAACATTGGATCCCTAACCTGCTGAGCCACCAGGGTACTCCCCAAAGTTTTTACTTTTAAATATAGATTTGAAGGTCTGAGATGTACATTTCAGGTATACATAAATATATCATTCCTGAACCAGATAAATCATGCTACTCTGTAACTTGTGCATAGGGCTCAAAAGATTTTTAAAGAGTACCATTTTAATTTCAAAATTTAATTTAATTTTGAAATTACGATGCAGGAGTCAAAAAAACCTGTTTTTAAGTTATCTATACATTCAATTTTAAATCCTTGTCTTAGCTTAGACTGTCCTAGAAGAGTATCTAGAATGAGAACTTGGATAAAGTTAACTTATTTGGGAGGTAAATCCCAAAAATTTATTTGGGAGGTAAATCCCTTTCTTACACCCTATACTTTAGTGTTAGAAAGTATAGGGTGTAAGAAAGGAAAAGAAAATCCAACAATGCTGTTGAGTTAGTTAATGATCTGAGAAACAAAGGATCAATTCTAATGGGAATTCTCTGAGGAACTCTGGAGAGTGTGGCCCAGAATCGCTCATCTGAAGAATTTCAGGCTGCTGTATTTATTCACAATATCCTGTCTCCCGTTGGTTGAGTGTTGCTACAAGTGGCAGTATCTCCCTCAATATTCCAAGCTTCCTTGGCACAAGGGCTAAGTAAGCTCCCTTGGTTTCAGAGAAAGCCTTGAAGTGGAAGAATGGAGAAATGCACAGCCTGAGTTTTGGTAGAACATTGTCAGTGTGCCCAGAATTATTTGGCAGTGCTCCACGGCATGTGACAAGGGCACCAAAACCTTGTGTCTCAGATGCCAGGTCACCTACAAAAGTAATCAGCTCATAGGATGGAGATTAGTAAGACTTCATAAATCTCAAGTTTTTGCATTTTAAAATACAGTATTATTCCTAATTTTAAAAATCTGAAGACAATCTAATTTTTAAAAATAGCTTATGTGTTGCTGTAACCGATACAATTTCCTTTCCAATTAACTTTTTTTTTTTGGTGTGAGTATGTGTGTAGTTTCAGAAGAATTTCATGTGTAAAATAGCAAGAGGATAAATTTGAAGTTTAAAGAAAAAGAAGCCAATGATACTAAAAGAGAGAAAGAAAAAGTATCATTTAATAGGTATGATGACAACTATTTTTCACATTATTTCTATACTATAAAACTGTTTAAATTGAAAATAAAGCAATTCAATCTGTTTTATTCTTTAAAAAAATCTCAATAAAGAACAATCTGGTTTGCATCAACTTCACATTCTTCAATTAGCTGTTTCAGCATCATGAACAAACACATTGTCTTAACTGTGCTTTTTTTTTTAAAAAAAAAAAAAAGGCTATATATCATAGTGGTTAAAACTGCTCAGGCCTTGAGGTCAGATGCCTATGTTTGAGTTCTCACTCTACAACTTATCAGCTATGCTAAATAGTGACAATGACAAGACTTAGTTATATATTCAGTGATTGGTACTTTAGGATTAAATTATACAATACATACGAAGTCCTCAGAAAAGTGTCCATCTCATAAATGCTCAGTAACATTACTGATTATTATTGTTATGTATTGTCAATAACGTGCAAAAATTAGGAGGTTAAAAAGTCATAATAGCAAGTTTGTAATTATGTGTGCATTCATATACAATTATACTACAAAGTAATAAAAAATAACTGAGTAAAACATAAACTCACTGTTTTGTAGAAGGGAAGTCAATGATTTCCAGATGAGAGGTGGAGTTTTATTTTGGTCTTCTTCCTGTGAGAGCAAGGATGTTATCCTCATTACAATACACCTCACAAGAGCAGTTACCCATAAACAGGTTGTCTGAGGATGTCAGATACTAAGAATAAAGATTAGTGAGTAGAATAAGAAATGATGAATTGGGAAGCTAAAAAAAGCTGAAATTGTATCGGTAAATACAATTTACATCTACTCAAGAAAAAACCAAGGGAAAAGCAAGAAGTTTTCTATTAACAGGAAAATGCAATATTTGAAAATTGTAAACAGTAGATATGGTGACACAATGTAGTCAATGAACAATGTGGAATAACAGACTACAATCACACAAGTGTATTACACACTTTGTTTTTATTTTTAATTACTTATTTTTTTTTGCCACATCCATAGCATTTGGAAGTTCCCAGGTTAGGGATTGAACCCGTGCCACAGTTGCTACCTGAGCCATTGCTGTAGTAGCGCTGGATCCTTAACCCGCCGTGACACACGGGAACTTCCTGCTTAGTGTATTGCAATTATATAAAGGAGCAAAAGCATCATACTACAATAGCACAGAGTCAGGTTGTGAATTGCTCAGAGGAAAGGGAAAAATATAAAGCTATTAAAGGCAAAGGAGACAAAGTAAAAAAGCATCAGTAAAAAATTAGAAAAAAATTTAAATTCCAATAGGGAAAAAGTTTGATCATGCAGTGGTAGGTCAGCATTAGAAAGTCATACACTAGCACCACTATGTAAGTTCAATTAAATAAACAAATTAACATATAAACCAATAGTATAGTCTAAAGTAGGACAAAGTAATGTAAATAAACAAATTTAAAGCATTGAGCATACCTGTAGAAACTAAATTTATGTTCAATCTGGAAGAAATTTGTTATTGCATATTGGCACAATGGATTGGAATTACTGCATGTATATAATGGGCACCAAATAGTCTCCTTCAAAGTTTCCTAATTTTGAATTTAAAAGTAGAACAGAAAAGGACATTTTTTTGAGATACTACAATTGTAGCTCTAAAAGAAATATCACTTTTTTTGAAAGATGAGAACTAAGGTTACCCGAAAGAACAACTTTCATCAATTAATTTCACCAGACTATGTACTGAATTTCTAATAAAGTTTGGCTTAAAATAGGGAGACATACATAATATATATGTTGAAAGTAAATGTCTATATCATGATAGAAAATAAAGCAATTTGCCCCCAGTTTTCAAAAGTGGTTGGGAAGTGGTTTTTCAAACTGGGTTTTCACATAAAAACATTGTGTTCTTATTATATGGGCTTTCATATTATGAACCTGAAAAAAAATGTTGAATGTTTTCCTGTAAAACTAATCAATAAATTTTAGAAAAAGTCAAAGATAACTAATTCATGCTCATCAAGCCTGTTATTCTCAGTAACATTAAATGGAGGTTCAGTAATTCAGTTACTTGATTTCCTTCTTTCGGATACAGTCAAATGAGTAGTATTCCTGCCACCCAGTTTTAACATTTATCTACTCAAGGCTAATCTTCTTCATCTATATTTTCACCCACTTCTTATTCTTACTGTGATTATATTGAAGAAAATCCCAGATATTATAACATCTCATCTGTATGTATTTCAGTAAGTGAAGAGAGAGAACTCTTTTTTTTCTCTGTGAATACAACCACAATACAATTATCACACCTAAAAAAAATTACTTAATACCATCAATTATTTTGTCAATGTTCTCATCAAAATTTGATGAAATACAACAAAATGTATGCTATATTAACAAGTAGAACAAATGGCCAAAGCAAAATCCACACCTAATCTGTACATGTGTCTTAATTTCTAATTGAATGTTGTTTTCATATGAATTAGGTAAAGTTCTTAAGTATACATTATTATTTAAATCAAAACTGCCACTAAGCAATACAGAAGGACTTTGACTTTAAGAGTCAGTACTTGCCAATGAGTTATCTTCAATGTGCTCATGTTTTTCTGTGAATAATCACTCTAAATTTTCCTTGCACATGCACAAAACTGAAAAGGGACAATGCTATTTCTATGGTCACTACACTAAAAGTACATGATGTCTTTCTAATTATATTGCTGCTTCATTTTCTATCATATACTGCTTCATGTTCCAACAACTACTCTATCTACAGCAGCAATAAATAGGTAAGGCCCTAGACTACTTTGTCATCCCTTGATAAATTAAAAAATTGGCTAATTCATTTCAACTTAGTAAATCTTTACTAAATGCCTAATAAATGCCAAGCTCCATGATGTTATATGTACTATTATGTTGGCAGTCAATAGGCGAGACATGAGCTCCTCTCTCATCAAGTTTATATATAATCTAGTCTAGAGGGAAAACTGTAAAAATATGCAAAAGCAATACCCATATAACCTATTTCTAAATTTAGGAAATGCAGTATTTTTTAAAAATCTCTAAAAGCATTTGTTTCTCATGTGGAAAATGATATCACTAACAAAAAGAGATGATGAGAGGTGGAAAACTTTGCATATAGGAGGCCATCCGATTAACAGGAAGGGGACTAAACTGATTAACCTGGGTTATTTTTTGGATAAGGCATTTATTGCTTTTCATGTTTAATAACAGTTAGCTGTGTTTACGGTGGGTTGAACAACTTGTAATTAAACCTGAGGTAATTAACTAAGTTTGAAATCCAGTCTATGTTTTACTATTACATAGCTTTCTTTTCAGAGGTTTATTATTACCACGGATGAGAAAGAGAAGCAGACTGGAAAGAAGGATTGGAAGGACATACACTAAGCACAAAGATGACATGTGAACTGCCAATCCTAAGTCCATTAAAAAATGTTCTCTCTCTTTACAAAAATATTTGTTATAAGCTAAAGGGTCCATTATATGCAATGGAACTGACCCTTAGCTTGTACTAGGATTGGGTCAAAAGTCTAAACCAGAAATTCAAAATACACATAAATATTTGACATGAATAAGGAAAGAAAGTCTCCAGTTAAGTGAAGCTCTATGTTTGAAAGTTCTCAGGAGACTCAATTACTACCTCGCATTCTTTTAGGAAACATAATTCAGGAAAGGCTGAAAAGGAAGTTAAGAAGACACTAGATTCCTGAAAGATTTTATATTCCCTCATTAGATATTCACTCATTTAGGCAAATAAATGACAAATCATGACCAAGTGATAGAAATCAACCTAAGTAAAAAAAGAAGCAATTAGATAGTATATAATATTATATTTTCTTACACATGCACTATGGTCTAAATTATAAACAAATAAGAATTAGATTACTGGAGTATATAATTTCATTATGAACTTTGTTTACATTATGTCACAGTTAAAGAAAGTGAAAAAATATAAGCAGATATCAGTTCCTAACTTCCTACAAACTGAACTTGAACTGCCTTGGGACCTAATCCAAGGGAATTACTTTTAAAATAGTTAAGAATCTTATTTTTTTAAAGTGACTTTGATCTTTTGTCTTTAATAAACTATTACAAAAAAAGTAATTTTTGAGAAGAAAATGTTTTTTACATGATTGACTTGGATCAACAATCCATGAACTCACACAATAGAGCAACAGAGAATGTCAAATATGTAGCTGCAAAGTATCATACCAGATTATATTTGCTCAAGAAGGATAGATTTCGTGATATAATGTGACACCCCACACATTGCTAACATTCATAGTGAAAATACTCAAATAACATGACAATTTAAACATTTTCTATGATTATATTAGCCACTTTCTAATGAATAGATATTACATATTATTATGATTGTTTAATAATATTTCCATTATTAAATAGCAGCTAATTTCTAATATTTGAAACTAAGCTATTTCTAGGAGATATTGCATTAATCATTATTTCTTCTTGAGATATATGTTTTTTCTATTCTGTCCATAACTACTTTACTGCTTAGAAGAACTTTAATCCCTCATCCCACTTTTAATAAATTAAAAAGGCCGTTTTTAACAATAAAGGCATCATATTGAAAAAAACATTCTTCTGTTTCTCACAACATTTCTGTATTTGCGACAGACTGAGAAGTTTCACCTTACCTTTAACGTGGAAGTATCCTGAGATTATAAACATTATAAACATTCTTAAAAGATTGTTACCTAATTTCAGCAGTAATAAAAATTTAGACGCAAAAAAAAAATCTAGAACTCCTTCCTAATAAATTATTTTTCATGTTTCTTATTGTCTTTTTCTCAGATGCATAAATTTTACATATCTACAATCACACTATAGGCACAGTTGTGCCTTTATCACTTAAAGGTATGTAATATGCAATTATCAATATTGTATACCCTGTTAAATGAGTACTATCAATGGATGTATAGTATTCAATGAGTTGATGTGCTATAATTTAACTACTGCTATTACAAAAAAAAAAAAGGGCAAGGATGTCCATACAAACACTTACAAGAGTAAGTTCTACTTAGTGTTGGCTTTCGTTATTATTATCATGCTATTATTATTGTAATTGTAATTGTTCTGAAAAAATGAAACGTACTTAAATGAATTTGAGCTATAGAAATATTGAAATTAAATTGATATGATGAAACTTGTACTGAAAAATGAAAAGAATAAATTGAGATATAAAAATACTGAAATTGAAATGTGTAAATTCTTATGAAATCCAAGGGAAGCAATTTAAAAAGATACTAGAAATAATAAAATTCTTAATAAGCTAGTTCTACGAAAAGAAGCTATAAAAACAGAAGCTTTCATTATGCAAACAATAACTTGGTAGAAAACATAATAGAAGAAAATCATAATTATATCTAACATTTATAGAACATTTAAGTGCCATGCATTACTGTAAATACTTTAAATGTACTGTATTTACTATTTTAACCTTCAAAATCACATTATAAGATATATGATACCATACTTCATCAACTCTAAGACAATATCACTTTAAAACATCAAAATTTCATAGGGGTTAAAATATGGGAAAATGTGTGTCATAGAATCACTAAGATACAGTATTATCACCCCTATTTTATAGAAGAACATGACAGTAGAGAGTTTCGAAAATTTGCTCAGAGTCACTCAACATAAAAGTAGAAGGCAGCTTGGTTCACTTTAACTATTTCTTGTTATACATAAATGAAACCATTTTTCCAAATTAACCTTGAGTCAGGAAACCTTATAACACTCAGTATTAATTCCAAGGATATGTCTGTAGGTCTGTTCTACATTTTTTACTTATACAGTCATAATTTGCAAATAGCAGTAGCGTTATTTCTTCATTTCCCTAACTTATACATTTATTTTTCTTGCCTTCTCCATTGTTTGAATAGAAGTGGTGATTTAAATCACCCTTATCTGGTTCTTAAATGCAAATGAAACGATTTCATGATTTCATACTTTTGATATGATGTTTGCTATACCTACTGCAGATGATCATATATTTTTGCCTTTGTTTTCTGTTAATATGGTGAATTCATTAACTGATTTTCAGCTGTTAAATCAGCCTTGCATTCCTGAAATAACCCAATGTGGTCATGGTGTATTATCATTTTATATATCACAAGTTTAATCTGATAATATCTTGTGAAGGATTTTTAAACTTATATTCATGAGTGAGATGAAATCACAATTTTCCTATTTCTTAATTTCATTACTGGATTTTATTATTACCAAGCATATTAAAAAATAGAATCTTGAATCAAATGCAAACATAGATTGAATAATAATTCAAATACCAAAAATGGTTAATGTCCTAAAAGACAATAATGTAACTTTTGTGGTTCTCTTTTTCTACTTCACAGAAATCATTTACATCCCTACTGGACAAAAATCTATATATTATTTAGTATCTTCGTAGAGTCTAGGCTTCAATCAGTAAACAGTAAATGAAAATAAAGTTTATTTCCCAGAGAAGTAAATATTCCCTGAGTAGGCTTTTCAACAATACGCCAGAATAACACTGAAAGGACATGCAGTCAATCATCCTTACAAAAACATTTTCAAAAGAAACGTTAACTATATGTAATAGAATATAGATGCTAACCTCATAAAAATGAGGGTCCTCTTCTGTTTCTTGAAAGGTTTCTGTATAAAGGAATTATAACATCTTCCTTTTAAGATTTCTGGGACTGATTATTTGTGTCTTTTTATTTCATTTAATGTTGCCAGAGATTGATCAACTTTAGTCATTTCTGAGAACCACTATTGGCTTTGGTGAACTCTGTCTTATGTTTATATTCTATTTAATTAATTTCTTTTTGAACTTTGTTTCTTTGGCTTAAACTTATATTTTTTAATGTAACTTATGGTTGGTTATTGCTTATCTCATGGATTTTCAGCAATTCTCCATATATATATATATATGTACATATATACACACACACACATATATGAAGCTATACATTTCATTGGAAATACTGCTTTAATGTTATTTCACAGTTTTGGTATACTAAATTTTTCATTAGCAATTTGTTTAAAACATTCTAATATCCCTTGGGGTTTATTCTTTGCACCATGAATTACTTAGAAATTTGTTTAATTTCCAAATAATTGAAGATTTTCTGGCAATTTTTAAATTGTGGTTAAAGACATATAAAATTTACCATCTTGGTCACTACTGTAGAATGGTAATGTTAAATATATGCACCTTATTGTGCAACAAATCTCTACAACCTTTTTGCCTTGCAAAACTGAAACTCCATACCCATTGAACAACTCCCCCCATTCCCTGACAACCAGCATCCACTTTTTGTTTCTATAAATTTGTGTACTTTAAATAGCTCATATATGTGGAATCATGCAGCATTTGTCTTTTTGTAACTAGCTTATTTCATACAGTATAAAGTTTTCAAGTTTCATCCATGTTGTTACATATGATAGAATTTCCCTTTTTTTTTCTTCTGGTCTTTTTGCCTTTTCTAGGGCCACTCCCATGGTATATGGGGGTTCCCAGGCTAGTGGTCAAATCCGATCTGTAGCCACCGGCCTACGCCAGAGCCACAGCAATGTGGGATCCAAGCTGCATCTGCAACTTACACCACAGCTCATGGCAACGCCAGATCCTTAACCCACTGAGCAAGGCCAGGGACCGAACCCACAATCTCATGGTTCCTAGTCGGATTTGTTAAGCACTGTGCCGCGATGGGAACTCCCCTTCTTTTTTTTTTTTTTAAGAATTAATAATATTCCATCACAGGTATATACTACATATCATTTTCTATTCATCTGTTGATGAACTTGTTTCCACATCTCACCTATTGTGAATAAAGATGCAATGAATGCAGGAGTAAAAATTTCTAAGATCCCAATTTCAATTATTTTGGATAAATACCCAGATGCAGGATTCCTGGATCATATGGTAGTTCTATTTTTAATACTGAGTCAACCTCACACTTTCTTCCATAGTTGTTGCATCACTTTACATTCCCAGCAAGAATGCACAAACATTACAAATTATTTATATTTTTAGCAACACGATATTTTTGTTTTTTTTTTGTTTGTTTTGTTTTTGTTTGTTTTTGATAATGGCTGTCCTAAAGGATATGAATTGATATCTCATTGCAGTTTTTGTTTGCATATCCCTGATAATTAGTGATGATGAGAATTTTATTCAATGCCTGCTTGCCATATGTAGATCATCTTTGGAGAGATGTCTATTCAACTCTTTTGCCCATTTTTAAATTGGATTATTCTTGCTGTTGAGTAGTAGGTATTCTTTATATATTCTGAATACTAATACAGTTTGCAAAAATTTCCCCCGTTCTGTAGATTGTATTCTAGTGATTGATTCCATTCCTGTGTGGAAGTTTTTATGTTTGATATTGTCCTATTTGTCCCATGTTCATATCCTTGCTTTTGTTACCTTGCTTTAGATATCATATCCAAGAAATCACTGCCAAATGCAGTATCATGAAACTTTTCCCCTCTGTTTTCTTCTAGGAGTTTTATAGTTTCAGGTCTTATGTTTAGGTATTTAATCCATCTTTAGTTAATCTTTACATATGTAAATTGAGGGTATAAATTCACTTTCTGGCACATGGATATCCAGTTTTTCTAGCACCATTTGGCAAAAATACCTTGCTGTCCCCATTGAGTAGCCTTGGTATTTCGTTAAAGATCATTTGGCCATGTACATAAGTGTTTATTTCTAGGCTTTCTGTTCTGTTTCATTGGTTTACATGTCTGTCCTTATGTCAGCACCACACTGTTTTAATTGCTGCAGCTTTGTAATATGTTTTGAAATTGGGATGTGTAAAGCCTCCATCACTGTTTTGCATTCTCAAGATTGCTTGGGGAACTGGAGTTCTTTAAGATGCCATATGGTTTGTATTTTTTTTTTTTTGAGGCCAAACCAATAGGGTTTTTTCCCCTTTTTTTGTGTTCTTTCTTTTTTTATATATATTTTTATTTTTTTCCATTATAGCTGGTTTACAGTGTTCATCGATTTTCTACTGTACACTGTGGTGACCCAGTTACACATACAAGTGTACATTCTTTTTTCTCATATTATCATGCTCCATCATAATGCGATCAGACATAGTTCCCAGTGCGACACAGCAGTATCTCATTGCTAATCCATTCCTAAGGCAATAGTCTGCTTCTATTATCCTCAAGCACCCCATCCATCGTACTCCCTCCTGTTCCCCTTGGCAACCACAAGTCTATTCTCCAAGTCCATGATTTTCTTTTCTATGGAAAGTTTCATTTGTGCCTTATATCAGATTCCAGATATAAGTGATATCATATGATATTTGGCTTTCTCTTTCTGACTTACTTCATTTAGTATGAGAGTCTCTAGTTCCATCCATGTTGCTGGAAATGGCATTATTTTTTCTTTTTGATGGTTGAGTAGTATTCCATAGTGTATATATACCACACATTCCTAATCCAATCATCTGTCAATGGACATTTGCGTTGTTTCCATGTCTTGGCTATTGTGAATAGTGCTGCAATGAATATGCAGGGGCATGTGTCTTTTTCAAGGAAAGTTTTGTCTGGATATATGCCCAAGAGTGGTACTGCTGGGTCATATAGTAGTTCTATGTATAGTTTTATAAGGTACCTCCATACTGTTCTCCATAGTGGTTGTACGAGCTTACGTTCACACCAACAATGTAGTGTGAGGGTACTACATAAAAATCATATATAAAAAGGAGGGTTCCCTTTCCTCCACACCCCCCTCCCCAGCATTTGTCATTTGTGGTCTTATTAATGATGGCTACTCTGACTGGGGTGAGGTGGTATCTCCCAGTAGTTTTGATTTGTGTTTCTCTAATAATCAGTGATGTTGAGTATTTTTTTTTCATGTGCTTGTTGCCCATCTGTATATCTTCCTTGGAGAAATGTCTATTCAGGTCTTTTGCCCATTTTTCAATTGGATTTTGGCTTTTTTTGCTGTTGAGTTGTATAAATTGTTTGTATATTTTAGAGAATAAGTCCTTGTCAGCTGAATCATTTGAAACTATTTTCTCCCATTCTGTAAGTTGTTTTTTGGTTTCCTTTGCTGTGCAAAATCTTGTCAGTTTGATTAGGTCCCATTGGTTTATTTTTGCTCTTATTTCTGTTGCTTTGGGAGACTGACCTGAGAAAACATTTGTAAGATTGATGTCACAGAATGTTTTACTATGTTCTCTTCCAGGAGTTTGATGGTGTCTTGTCTTATATTTAAGTCTTTAAGCCATTTTGAGTTTATTTTCATGTATGGTGTGAGGGTGTGTTCTAGTTTCATTGATTTGCATACAGCCATCCATGTTTCCCAGCAATAGTTGCTGAAAAGATTGTCTTTTCCCCATTTTATGGTCTTGCTTCCTTTGTCAAAGATTAATTGACCCTAGGTGTCTGGGTTTATTTCTGGGTTCTCTATTCTGTTCCATTGGTCTGTCTGTCTGTTTTGGTTCCAGGACCACACTGTCTTGATGACTGTGGCTTTGTAATATTGCCTGAATTCTGGGAGAGTTATGCCTCCTGCTTAGTTTTTGTTCCTCAGAATTGCTTTGGCAATTCTGGGTCTTTTGTGGTTCCATATACATTTTTGGATTGTTTGTTCTAGTTCTGTGAAAAATGTCATGGGTAATTTGATAGGATTGCATTGCATCTGTAGATTGCTTTGGGTAGTATGGCCATTTTTACAATATTAATTTTTCCAACCCAGTATCATGGAATACTTTTCCATTTCTTTACATCTTCTCTAATTTCCTTGATTAATGTTTTATAGTTCTCAGCATATAAGGCCTTTGCCTCCTTGGTCAGGTGTATTCCCAGGTATTTGATTTTTGGGGGTGCAATTTTGAAAGGTATTGTATTCCTTTTCTAATATTTCATTGTTAGTATATAGAAATGCAACTGATTTCTGAATGTTAGTCTTATATCCTGCTACTTTACTGAATTTGT
This sequence comes from Sus scrofa, assembly GCF_054392235.1. Classification (NCBI taxonomy): domain Eukaryota; kingdom Metazoa; phylum Chordata; class Mammalia; order Artiodactyla; family Suidae; genus Sus; species Sus scrofa. Next base: position 145,073,942 of record NC_139383.1, on the reverse strand, counting down.
TGGTCAGTTCAAGTAGTTTTTGGGTTGAGTCCTTGGGGTTTTCTATGTATATAGTATCATGTCATCTGTATATAGTGACAGTTTTACCTCTTCTTATTTGGATGCCTTTTATTTCTTTTGTTTGTCTGATTGCTGTGGCTAGGACTTCCAGTACTGTGTTGAATAACAGTGATGAGAGTGGACATCATTGTCTTGTTCTAGATTTTAGTGGGAAGGCTTTCAGCTTTTCTTCATTGAGTATTATATTTGCTGTGGGTTTGTCATAAATGGCTTTGATTATGTTAAGGTATGTACCCTTTATACCTATTTTTGGAAGCGTTTTTAAAATGAATGGATGTTGGACGTTGTCAAATGCTTTTTCTGCATCTGTTGAGATGATCATGTGGTTTTTGACTTTTGTTACAGAATGGCATCACAGAATGTCTTTGGGAGTGTTCCTTCTTCTTCAACCTTTTGAAAAAGTTTAAGGAGGATGGGTATAAGTTCTTCTTTATACGTTTGTTAGAATTTACCTGTGAAGCCATCTGGTCCTGGACTTTTATTGGTAGGGAGTGTTTTTATGACATATTCCATTTCATTTCTAGTGATTGGTCTGTTCAGTTGATCTATTTCTTCTTGATTCAGTTTTGGCAGGCTGTAAGTCTCAAGAAAGTTGTCCATTTCTTCTAGGTTGTCAAATTTGTTAGCATACAATTATTCATAGTATTCTCTCATGCTTTTTTTGTATTTCTGTAGTATATGTTGTGACTTCTCCTTTTTCATTTCTTATTTTGTTTATTTGGGTTTTTTCTCTCCTCTTCTTGGTGATTCTAGCCAGAGGTTTGTCAATTTTGTTTACCTTTTCAAAGAACCAGCTCTTGGTTTGATTGATTTTTTTCTATTGTTTTTTTTGAATCTCTATTTTATTGATTTCCCTTCTGACCTTTATTATTTCCTTCCTTCTACTGCTTTTAGGTTTTGTTTGTTCTTCTTTTTCTAATTTACTGAGGTGGTGAGTTAAGTTGTTGATTTGAGATTTTTATCCTTTTTTTGAGGAAGGCCTGTATTGCTATGAATTTCCCTCTGAGCACTGCTTTTGCAGCATCCCATAAATTTTTAGTGGTTGTATCTTCATTATCATTTGCCTTGAGGTATTTTTTAATTTCCTTCCTGATTTTCTCATTGACCTGTTGGTTTTCTAGTAGCATGTTGTTTAGTCTGTAGTCATTTTTTTCTCATTTCTTTTCCTGTGGTTGATTTCTAGTTCATGCCATTGTGGTCAGAGAAGATACCTGAAGTAATTTCTATACTTTTAAATTTGTTGAGGTTAGCTTTGTGCCCCAGTATGTGATCAATTCTTGAGAATGTTCCAGGTGCACTTGAGAAGAATGTATATTCTGATTTTTTTTTGGATGTAATATCCTGAAAATGTCAATTAAGTTTAACTTTTCTATTGTGCCATTTAGGATCTATGTTGCCTTACTGATTTTCTGTCTAGAGGATCTGTCCATTGATGCGAGTGGGGTGTTAAAGTCTCCTACTATGATTGTATTCCCTTCAATTTCTCCTTAACAAACAAAAGCTAAAAGAGTACAGCAATACTAAACCCATTCTAAAAGAATACTGAAAGGGCTTCTCTAAATTAAAAAAAAAGAGTAAGAAGAATTGGGATGGAGGAAACCACAATTGGAAAGCAATCACTTAAATAAGCCAGCATACAGATCTAAACATGAAGATGCTAAAAAAAAAAAAGACTTCAAACTCATACAATCTGGGGAAGGAAAGTAAGAAAATATAGATTCTTTTTTAAATTTTAATGATGTGTTTGAGCCTATATGACTATCAGGCTAAAGCAAGCAGATAAAGGAAGGGGTTAACATACTTAAAAAACAGGACAACCACAAATCAAAACCGAACATTACATTCATAAAAACTGAAACGTACTCAAGCATAAAACAAATGGAAACAATCCAACTAAAAAAAAAAAAAAAAGAAAGAAATGAAGAGAAACAAAGAATCAACTGGAAAACAAGGTTTAAAATGGTACTAAATACATGTCTATCAATAACCACCCTAAATGTCAATGGACCGAATGTTCCAATCAAAAGACACAGAGTGGCAGATTGGATAAAAAAGCAAAAACCAATCTGCTGTCTACCAGAAACTCACTTTAGGGTAAAGGACACATACAGATTGAAAGGGAGGGTATGGGAAAAGATATTTCATGCCAATGGACAAGACAGGAAAGCTGGAGTTGCAATACTCATATCAGACAAAATAGACTTTAAAATGAAGGCCATAAAGAAAGACACAGAAGGACACTATTTAATGGTTAAAGGAACCATTCAAGAAGATGTGATTTGTATTTTTTATTTCTGCAAATGTCATTGGGATTTTGACAGGAATTGCACTGAGTCTGTGAACTGCTATGGGTAGCATGAGCAATACAACAACATCAAGTCTTCCAATCTTTGAACATAGAATGTCTTTTCATTTTATTTTTATTTTTATTTTTTTTCCCCAGCAATGTTTTGTAGTTCTCAGCTATAAGTGTTCCATATTCTTGTAAGGTTAATTCCTAGGTATTTTATTCTTTTTGAGACTCTTGTAAATGGGACTGTTAATTTCCCTTCTGATTATTTATTATTGGTGCATAGCAATGCAACTAGTTTTGTGTGTTGATTTTGCATCTTGAAACTTTGCTGAATTTGTTCATCAGCTTTAACAATATTTTTTTTTTTTGTGTGTGTGGAATCCTTATGGTGTTCTACATATAAGATCATGTTATCTGCCAAAAGAGAAACATTTACTTCTTCCTTTATGATTTGAATGCCTTTTATTTTTTCTTCTTGACTAATTGGTGTGGTTAGAACTTCTAGTGCTGGATTGAATAGAAGTGGTGAGAGAGGGTATAGTTGCTTTGTTCCTAATCTTAGGGGGAAAGCTGTCAGATTTTTATCACTGAGTACAGATATAGTTTTAGGCTTTCAACGATGGGTTTTATTATATTGCAGTAATTTGCTTGTATTCCTAGTTTGTTGAGTGCCTTTATTGTAAAAAAGTGTTGAATTCTGTCAAATGTTTTTTCTGCATTAATTATTCATGTGGTTTTGTCCATCATTCTATTAATGTGGCATATTGTATGACTGATTTTCATATGTTGAATCATCTTTGCATTACATGGAGAAATCTCACTGGGCATAGTGTATAATTCTTTTAATGTATTATTGAGTTTGCTTGTGGTTTGTTGAGGATTTTCAACATTCATTAGGGATATTGGATTGTAGTTTCCTCTTCTTGTAGTATCTGACTGATTTTCCTTTCGTGCAGTATCTTTGCCAGAGTATTGCTGGCCACATAAAATGGATTTGGAAGTGTTCCCTTCTTTTCACTTTTTTGGAAGAGTCTGAGAAAAATTGGTGTTAGTTCTTTAAATGTTTGATATAATTCTTCAGTGAAGCCATCTGGTCCTATGCTTTTCTGTGTTGGGAGGTTTCTGATTACTGATTCATTCTCCTTACTAGTTATAGGTGTGCTTAGATTTAAAATTTCTTCATGATTCAGTCTTGACAGTTGTACATTTCTAGGAATTTACCTGTTACTTGTAGGTTATCCAATTTTGGGCAGATAATTGTTCATAATAGTCTCTTATGTTTATTATTTCTGTGACACTAGCTGCAACATATTTTCTATTATTTTTATATTTGTTATTGGAGCCTTCTATTTCTTATTAGTCTAGCTAAAGATTTGTCCATTTTGTTGATCTTTTCAAATATCCAGCTTTTAGTTTTGCTGTTTTTTCCTATAATTCTTTGGTTCTTTATTTCTGCTTTAACATTTATTTCCTTTTCCTAGTTCCTTAAAATGTAAAATTAGATTGTTGACTTGACGTCTTCTGTTATTTTTTTCCCCAATCATCTAAATTTTTGAGGTAATATTAGTTTATAGCATTATATGTTTCACATGTACAATATATTTCAATTTTTATATACATTAAAGTGTGCTCACCACCAAAAATTTAGTTTCCACCCTCACCATCAAGTGGCCTCCTTCACCCATTTCACACACACACCTTTCCTTCTTTTAAGTACTACTCTTCACTGTATCTCGGTGTTAGATTTTGATTAATTTAAATTATTTTAAAATTTTATTTCACTATTTTAAAAATATACTCCCCAGCTGAGTGAAATTATATGGTATTTGTATTTCTACATCCGATTTAATTCATTTAGCATGATACCCTCAAGGTCCATCCATGTTGTTGTATGTGGCAAGATGTGGTATATATACCACATCTTTATTCACTCACCCATTGGTGATCACATAGACTGTTTCCCTATCTTGGCTATTGTAAATAATGCTGCTGTCAACATAGAGGTGCATATATCTTTTTGAATTACTGTTTCTATATTGTTTGCATAAATACCAGAATAGAATAGGTGGGTCATATGATAGATCTATTGTTATTTTTTTGAGTGATCTTCATATTGTTTTCCATGGTGGCTGCACCAATTCACATTTCCACCAAGAGTATGTGAGGATTCCTTTTCCTTTGCATCCTTATCAACATTTGTTATTTCTTTCCATTATGATAACAGCCATTCAAATAAGGTTGTGAGTTTGATTTGCATTTCCCTAATAATTAGGGATGTTCAATATCTTTTCATGTGCCTGTTGGCCATCTGTATGGCTTCTTTGGAAAAAATTCTACTCAGCTTCTCTGCCTATTTTTGAATGGGTTTTTATGGTTGAGAATTGTATAAGTTCTTTATATATTTTGGATATTAATTGTTTATCAGATATGTGATTTAAAAATATCTTCTCCTGGGAGGTCCCTTTGTGGCTCAGCAGTTAATGAACCTGACTAGGATCCCTGAGGATATGGGTTCGATCCATGGCCTTGCTCAGGGAGTTAAGGATTTGGCATTACCATGAACTGTGGTACAGGTTGCAGATGTGGCTCGGATCCTGTGTTGCTGTGGCTGTGGAGTAGGCTGGCAGCTGTAGCTCTGATTAGATCCCTGATCTGGGAACTTCCATATGCTGCAGGTGCAGCCCTAAAAAGCAAAAATAAATAAACAAACAAACAAAATATCTTCTCCCATTAACTAAGTTGTCTGTTTTGTTAATAGTTTTCTTTGCTATATAGAATATTTTTAGTTTGCTGTCCTATTTTCTTTTACCTTTGCTTTTGTTTTCCTTGCCTGAGGAGACATATCAAGAAAAGTACCATTCAGACTGATGTCAAAAAGCATACTGCCTATGTTTACATGTAGGAGTTTTATAGTTTGGGGTTTTAAACTCAAATTTTTAACACATTTTGAGTTAATTTTTGTGTATGGAGTGAGATAACATTCTATATTCATTTTTTTTTGTACATGGCTGTCCAATTTTTCCAACACTACAAAAGAGACTATCCTTTCTATATTGTTCTTTGTTCCTCTGTCATAAATTGTTTGTATGTGTGTGGATTTCTTCCTGGGCTCTCAAGTCTGTTCCACTGATATATCTGTTTTTCTGCTAACTCCTGCTGTTTTAATTATTATAACTTTGTAATATAGTCTGAAAACAGGGTGTGTGATACTTTAAGCTTTGCTCTTTTTTTCTCAGGGTTGCTTTGGTTATTCAGAGTCTTTTGTATTTCCACTGAAATTTTAGCATTTTTTTGTTCTGTGGAATGTCCCTGAGATTTTGATAAGTTACATTGGATCTGTACACTGCTTTAAGTAATGTTCCTGGGATTTTGGAAAATGTCCCTGGGATTTTGATAGAGATTACATTGGATCTGTACAGTGCTTTAACTAATATGAACATTTTAACAATGTTAATTCTTCCAATCCATAAGCTTGGAATATTTTCCCATTTCCTTGTGTCTTCAATTTCTTTCAACAACGTCATAGTTTTCAGTGTGCAGACCTTTCACCTCTTTGGTTAAGTTTATTCCTAGGTATTTTACTTTTTTCATTGCAATTATAAATGAGATTTAATTTCCTTTCCTGCTAGCTCACACTTAGTGAGCTAGCAGATTCTTGCACATTGATTTGTATCCTGAAACTCAGCATATTTTTTAATTATTTCTAATAACTTTTTGGCATGGGGTTTTCTATATATAAAAATCATGGCATTTTCAAATAGTTTTACTTCCTTTTCAATTTATATGCCTTTCATCTCTTTTTCTCATCTAATTTCTTTGGCTAGGACTTCCTATACTATGTTGAATCAGAATGATGAAAGTGGGGATCCTTGTCTTAGAGGGAAAGCTTTCAGTTTTTCACCATTAAATATGATTTTAGTTGTGGGTTAGTCACTTATGGCCATTATTATGTTGAGGTATGGTTTTTCTGTATCCATTTTATTGAGATGTTGAATCTCTTTCAAATGCCTTTTCTGCTTCTATTGAGGAGATCATATGGTTTTTATTCTTTATTTTGTTAATGCAGTTTACAATTGCATGATTTGCAGATGTTGAACCATCCTAGCATCCCTAGAATAAATTGCACTTGATCAAAGTATACGATTCTTTAATATACTGCTGTATTCAGTTTTCTGATACTTAGTTCAGGATTTTTGCATCTATGTTCATTAGAGATATTGACATAATTTTCACTTCTTGTGTTGTCCTTGTCTAGTTTTGGTATTGGTATTTGGTATTGGGGTAATTTTGATCTCATAAGATCTGTTAGTGAGCATTCCTTCTTGTTCAACTTTATGGAAGAGTTTGAGAAGGATTCATCTTCTTTAAACGTTTTGTAGTATTCACCTGTAAAGTCATCTGGTCCAGGACTTTTGGTCTTATGAGACTTTTGATTAATATTTCAATCTCTTTACTAGTGATCAGGCTATTCATATGTTACATTTCATCATGATTCAGTCTTAGACAGCTGTATGATTCTAAGAATTTGTCCCATTTCTTTTAGGTTGTCCAATTTGTTGGCATATAGCTAATCAAAATATTATTTCATGTTTCTTTGTATTTCTGAGTATCCATTGCTATTTCTCCTTTCTGATTTTTTACGATTTTTACTTTTTTCTGTTATAGTTGATGTATAGTGTTCTGTCAATTTCTGCTGTACAGCAAAGCGACCCAGTCATATATACACATATTCTTTTTCTCATATTATCCTCAATCATGTACAAAGGAAGTGACTATGTAATTCCCCCAGTGCTATGCAGCAGGATCTCACTGTCTACCCATTCCAAAGGCAATAGTTTGCATCTATTAACCCCAAACTCCCAGTCCATCCCACTCCCTTCCCTTCTCCTTCTTTATGATTTTAATTATCACAGCCTTCTTTCTTTTTTTCTTAGTCTAGCTAAAGGTTGTCAATTATTTTTATCTCTTCAAAGATGTTTAATTAGTTTCATTAATATTTTGTCTTTTTAGTCTTTATTTATTTCCACTCTAATCTTTATTATTTCCTTCCTTCTACTGAATTTGGGCTTCCTTAGTTCTTCTTTTTCTAGTTTCTTTAGTTGTAAGAATAGATTGTTTATATTTGAGATTTTTCTTGTTTCTTGAGGTAGGTTTGTATTGCTATAAACTTCCTTCTTAGAACTGTTGCCACTGCATTCCATAGATTTTGTTATATTGCATTTTTATTTTCATTTGGTTTCAGATACTTTTTTATTTCTTACTTGAATTTTACATTGACCCAATAGTTGCTCAGTAGTATGCTGTTTAGTCTTCATATATTTATGATTTTTCCAGGTTCATTCTTGTGGTTGATTTCTAGTTTCATATAATTGTGATGAAAAAAGATGCTTGATATGATTTCAAATCTTCTTAAATGTATCAAGACTTGTTTTCTGTCAAACATATGGTCTACTCTTGAGAACATTCCCTGTGAACTTGTGAAGAATGTGTATTCTGCTGCACTTGGATCTGACGTTTGGTACATATCTATCAAATCAATCAAGTCTACTATTTACTTTAAGGCCAATATTTCCTTGTTGACTTTCTGTCTGGATAATCTGTCAGTCCCGTACTATTATTGCTGATGTCAATTTCTCCCCTTAGGTGGGTAAAGTAATTGCTTTATGTAGCTTGGTGTTCCTATGTTGGGTGCATATACTAATAACTGTTACATCTTCTTGATGAAATGTGCCCTTTATAATTATATAATTACATCTTTATCATTTATTATTTTTAATTGCTCAAACTATTTTGTCTGATATGAGTACAGCTACAACTGCTTTCTTTTGACTGCCACTTGTTTGGATTATCATCTTCAATCCCTTCACTTTGAGCTTATGTTTGTTTTTAGAGATAAAATAAGTCTCTTGTAGGAAGTATGTCTTAGGGTATTTTAAAAAATTCATTCAGCCTCTCTGGATCTTCAATTTCTTTCATCAGTGTCTTACAGTTTTCAGAGTACAGGTCTTTTACTTCCTTAGGTGGTTTATTCCTTTTGATGTGATAGGAAATGGGATGGTTTCCTTAATTTCTCTTTCTAATCTTTCATTGTTAGTGCATAAAAATACAACAGATTTGTGTAGTAGTTTTGCAGTCAGCAACTTTATCAAATTCCTTGATGAGCTTTAGTAGTTTTTTGGTAGTGTCTTTAGGATCTTCTATGTATAACATTATGTCATCTGCAAAGAGTGACAGTTTTACTTTTTTTTCCCCAAATTGGATTCCTTTTTTTTTCTTTTTCCTCTCTGATTGCATTGGCTAGGACATCCAAAACTATGTTGAATAAAAGTGGCAAGAATAGGCATCATTCTTTTGTCCCTGATCTTAGAGGAAATGCTTTCAGCTTTTCACCACTGAGTATGGTGTTAGATGTGGATCTGTCATATATGGCCTTTATTATGTTGAGGTATGTTCCCTCTATGCCCACTTTCTGGAGATCTTTTAATCATGAATGGGCACTGAATTTTATAAAAAGCTTTTTCTGCATCTATTGAGATGATTCATATGTTTTTATTGTTCATTTTGTTAATGTGATGTATCACACTGATTGATTTGCAGATACTGAAAATTCTCTGCATCCCTGGGATAAATCCCACTTAATTATTGTGTATGATTCTTTTAAGGTACTGTTGGAATTGGTTTGCTAGTATTTTGTTTAGGATTTCTGCATATATGTTCATGTGATATTGCCCTGTAATTGTGTGTGTGTGTGTGTGTGTGTGTGATATCTTTGTATGATTTTGGTACCAGGGTGATGGTGGTCTCAGAAAGAGTTTGGGAGTATTGCTTCCTCTGCAATTTTTGGAATAGTTTCAGAAAGTCAGACTCCTCTTTTTTTATGTTTCATTTCTCTGCTTTGGATTTATGTTTTATGGTTATCATGAGGTCTGTATAAAACATCTCATAAATAGTTATTTTTCTGTTGATAGCATCTTAATTTTCCTATGCAGATTTTGTCTTTTGCCTCTTTTTAATTTTTTTCTTGCCTCGAATCATTCCTGTTTGTATTGTAAATTTGTTTTCAAATTGAGGTAGTTATAGATTTTTTTAACTGCTTTTTTTCCCTTTAATCTTTATGCAATATGAAGTGTTTAAAATTTTTTCTGATATAGAGTTGCAATTTTCTGACTCTATATCATTTTCATAAAAATTTTGGATACTTTTGTCTTTTTTTTTTTTTTTCTGGGAGAGGAGCTTCCGTCAACATTTCTTGTAAGGCAGGTTTAATATTGGTGAACCCTCTCAGCTTGTATTTGCCTGGGACTTTATTTCTCCTTCATATTTGCAGGATACTATAACTGCAGGATAGAGTATTCCTGGTTGACAGTTTTTATTTTTCAGTATTTTGAATATCATTCCACTCTGTTCTGGCCTGTGGAGTTTCTGCTGACATATTTACTGATAACTTTATGGGGGTTCCTTTGTATGTTATCATCCTTTTCTTCCTAGCTGCCTTTTAAAACTATTTTTCATTGACTTTTGACAATTTTGATATAATGTATTTTGGAGAGGTCTTTTTGGGTTGAGGTCTTAGTTGTTCTCTAAATTCATGGGCTTGTATATCCAGTTCCTTCCGTAGGTTTGGGAATTTCCAGGTTATTTTAAAAAAAGCCTCTGTCTCCCCTCTCCTGTCTTCTTCTGGGATATCCATTACCTTCTGGCACTCTTCCTAAAAGAGCCAGATCACTTAAGTAGAATTTTCTTAAATATTTAAAGATACGATCATATTTCTAATTCTACATATATCCTTTCTAGATTTCTGTTTTTCAGATAATTCTGTCTTCCATGGTCTGATCTACTTACAATGTTTCTTTTATTTTTATTTTTTTTAATTTAGTGATTTTTATTTTTTCCATTATAGCTGGTTTATAGTGTTCTGTCAATTTTCTACTGTACAGCAAAGTGATCCAGTCACACATACATATATACATACTTTTTCTCATATTATCCTCCATCATGCTCCATCATAAATGACTAGATACAGTTTCCAATGCTATACAACAGGATCTCATTGCTTATCCATTCCAAAGGCAATAGTTTGCATCTATTAACCCCACATTCCCAGTCTATCCCACTCCCGCCCCCTCCCCTTTGGCAACCATAAATCTGCTATTCAAGTCCATGAGTTTCTTTTCTGTGGAAAGGTTCATTTGTACCATATTTTAGATTCCAGATATAAGTGATATCATATGGTATGTCTTTCTCTTTCTGACTTGCTTCACTTAGTATGAGAGTCTCTAGTTCCATCCATGTTGCTGGAAATGGCATTATTTTTTCTTTTTGATGGCTGAGTAGTATTCCATTATGTATATATACCACATCTTCTTAACCCATTCATTTGTCAATGGACATTTGAGTTGTGTCCATGTCTTGGCTATTGTGAATAGCACTGTGATGAACATATGGGTGCATATGTCTTTTTCAAGGAAAGTTTATGCCCAAGAGTGTGATCGCCCAAGAGTGCGATTTCTGGGTCATACGGTAGTTCTAGGTATAGTTTTCTGAGATACCCCCATGCTGTTTTCCATAGTTTTCTAATTTACGTTCCTACTAACAGTGTAGGAGGGTTCCCTTTTCTCCACACCCTCTCCAGCATTTGTTATTTGTAGGCTTATTAATGATGGCCATTCTGACTGGTGTGAGGTGGTACATCATAGTAGTTTTGATTTGCATTTCTCTAATAATCAGTGATGCTGAGCATTTTTTTCATGTGGTTGTTGGTTGGCCATCTGTATATCTTCTTTGGAGAAATGTCTATCCAGGTCTTTTGCCCATTTTTCAATTGGATTTTGGCTTTTTTGCTGTTGAGTTGTGTAAGTTGTCTGTATATTTTAGAGATTAAGCCCTTGTCATTTGCATCATCTGAAACTATTTTGTCCCATTCTGTAAGTTGTCCTTTTGTTTGTTTGTTAATGGTTTATTTTCCTGTGCAAAAGCTTGTCAGTTTGATTAGGTCCCATTGGTTTATTTTTGCTTTTTTTTTTCTGTTGCCTTGGGAGACTGACCTGAGAAAACATTTGTAAGATTGATGTCAGAGAATGTTTTGCCTATGTTGTCTTCTAGGAGTTTGATGTTGTCTTGTCTTATGTTTAAGTCTTTAAGCTATTTTGAGTTTACTTTTGTGCATGGTGTGAGGGTATGTTCCAGTTTCACTGATTTACATGCAGCTGTCTAGTTTTCCCAGAACCACTTGCTAAAAAGATGTCTTTTTCTCATTTTATATTCTTGTCTCCTTTGTTGAAATTTAAGTGATTGTAGGTGTCTGAGTTTATTTATGGGTTCTCTATTCTGTTCCATTGGTCTGTATGTCTGTTTTGGTACTGTCTTGATCACTGTGGCTTTGTAATATTGCCTGAAGTCTGGGAGAGTTATGCCTCCTGCTTAGTTTTTATTCCTCAGGATTGCTTTGGCGATTCTGGGTCTTTTATGGTTCCATATAAATTTTTGGATTGTTTGTTCTGGTTATGTGAAAAAAAAGGGAGAAATCACAATGGATACCACACTAATATAAAAAGCCAAAAAAGAATACTATGGACAGGTATATGCCAACAAATTTAAAACCCAGAAGAAATGGACAACTTTCTCGAGACTTATAGCCCGCCAAATCCAAATCAAGAAGAAATAGATTAACTGAACTGACCAATTACTAGAAATGAAATTGAATATGCAATAAAAACACTTCCTACAAACAAAGTCCAGGACCAGATGGCTTTACAGTTGAATTTTACCAAACATACAAAGAGGAACTTATACCCATCCTCCTTAAACTTTTTCAAAAGGTTGAAGAAGAAGGAACATTCCCAAAGACAATCTATGACACCACCATCGCTGTAATATCAAAACCAGACAAAGATACTACCAAAAAAAGAAAATTGTAGGCCAATATCTTTAATGAACATAGATGCAACAATTCTCAAAAAAATTTTAGCCAATCGAATCGAAAAACATATGAAAAAGATCATACACCACAACCAAGTGGGATTCATCCCAGGTTCACAAGGATGGTTCAACATACACAAATAAATCAATGTTAACAAAAGAAAAGTCAAAAATCCCATGATTATCTCAATATATGCAGAAAAAACATCTGACAAAGCCCAATATCCATTCATGATAAAAACTCTTCCCAATGTGGGTATAGAGGGAACATATCTTAACCATAATCAAAGCCATTTATGACAAACCCACAGCAAATATAAGTCAATGGAGAAAAGCCGAAAGCCTTACTACTAAAATCTGGAACAAGACAGGGACTCCTACTCTTACCACTTTTAGTCAACATAGTATTGGAAGTCCCAGGCACAGCAATCAGACAAACAAAAGAAATAAAAGGTACCCAAATTGGTAGATAAGAAGTGAAATTGTCACTCTATGCAGATGACGTGATACTATATAGAGAAAATCCTAAGGACTCCACACAAAAACTACTCTAACTGATGAATGAATTAATCAAAATAGCAGGATACAAGAGTAACATTCAGAAATCCAGTGCATTTCTGTATACTAACAATGAAATATTAGAAAAGCAATACAAAAATACAATACCTTTTAAAATTGCACCCCACAAATTTACATACCTGGGAATAAATCTGACCAAGGACACAAAAGACTTATATGATGAGAACTATAAAATATTAATCAAGGAGATTAAAGAGGATTCAAAGAAATGGACAGATATTTTATGTTCTTGGATTGGAAAAATTAATATTGTAAAAATGGCCATGCTACTCAAAGCAATCTACAGATTCAGTGCAATCCCTAGTAAATTATCCAGTGCTTTCAAATGCATTTTCGTCTCCTTTATTGAGTTTTTCAGCTCCAGACTTTTTGTTTGCTTCTTTTTCAGTTTCACTTTCTTTGGTAAAGTGTTCTTTCTGTTCATTAATTTTATTCCTGAGCTCATTGAACTTTTTGAGTTTTCCTATGAATACACGAGTTTCTTCATGACAGTTATTTTGAATTGTTTATCAGTTACTTTGAAATAGTCCATGACTTTACTCTTGGTTTCTGGAGCAGTGTCTTTCTTTGTGTGCTAAGAGTGTTATTGTGATTCTTTACAGTGCTTGAAGATGTGGTCCACATTTGAAGTAGCGAATACCTTTCTTCTTTAACCCCCCCTTTTTTTTTCTTCCTTCACAATAAAGGATTTAACAGGTTAGATATTAGAGGTCTTTCTTTTGTTTTTCAGTAGGTGGTGTTAAAGCACAAGTTTTTTGGTTTCTCTCACTTGAGCTGCCTCTGGTTGTATTTTAGAGATGGCACTATCTACCCTCCACTGCCATTCAGAAGTACTGCCCAGTGTCCTTTTTCACTGCTGATTATTGGTACCTTGCTGCTGCTCATGCTGCTGCTGGCAATACTTGAGTCATTGGGATGGCAGGTGCTACTCCAGTGTCAGACATCTCTTGAGTCATAGGCTCAACTGATGTATTGAGAGTAGGCTGGATTGGGGAGAATTGTGGGTACCTCTGCTGTGTCTTGAATTGTGCAGTTGGTGTCACTGTTGCAGGTGGGAGGCAAGGTGGGGGTAAGCTGTGAGTGCATCTATGGCTGGAGAGTTGGGGTTACAGGCCCTGCACTGCTCTTGCCCACCTGTGGTCACAAGTACTGCTGTGGTCGGGAGGCCAGAGTTGTGTGTGCTCCACCACCTCCCTCTCCCAACCTTCCCCACTGGGTTGCTACTAAGTTCTCTAGGGCTGCAGGTTCAGCTGTTGTGGCTGAGGATCAAGGATCACAAGCACTCCTCTGCTGTTCCCTTGGTTGTTGCCTCCTCTATGTGCTTGGGCCCACCTACCTTTCAGTGTACAGATGAGTAAATTTCTCCAGTGTTCTGCTCTGTTGGGTAGAGCCACCTCTGTTGAGTTGCGAATATTCTACTGGCTGTAGATTAAAGGGGAGTGACAAAGGTTGTGTCTCACACCACCATAATTCTGACATCAGTCTCTCTTGTTTTAGTGTATTGTGTTTACTGGTATAAATTTCCCTCTTGATATTGCTTTTGTTTCATTTCATAATTTTTGGTATGTTCTTCTTTCACATTCATTTGTCTCAATATATTTTCTAACTTCTCTTGTGATTCTTTTCTTTGACCCATTGGTTGTTCAGGAGTGTGTTTTTAATTTCAACATTATTTGTGGATTTTCTAGTTTTCTTTGTTACTGATTTCAAGTTCGATTCCATTCTGGTTAGAAAAGATATGTGGTATGATTTCAATCTTCTTAAATTTGTTACAAAGAGATCATGGCCTAACAAGTGATGTACCCTGGAGAATGTTCCTTGTATGCTTGAGAAGAATGTATATTTTGTTGTTCTAGGTAGAGTATTATTTTAATGTTTTTTAGGTCCAATTAGTCTATAGTATTGTTCAAGTCCTCTTTTTTTTTTAAATCAACATTGGTCTGTTTGATTTCCACATTACTGAAGATGAAATATCAAAATCTCTATCATTACTGTGTTACTATCTAGTTCTCATTTCAATTCTGTCAGTATTTGCTTCACATATCCAGGGGCCCTGCTGTTAGTTGTTTATTTATTTATAGTTGTTATACCTCATGGTGAGCTGACTCTTTAATCATTTTATAATTCCTTCTTTGTGAAAGTTTTTTTATTTAAAATCTATTTATCTGATTAAGTCTGGCCACTCCTGTCCTCTGTTGGTTACCATTTTCATGGGATATATTTTTTTCATCCTTTCACATTCAGCCTATGTATAACTTTATATCTAAGGTGTGTTTCTTATAAGTGGCATATTGTTGTGTCTTTTAAGAAAATCCATTTAATCACTCTATGTCTTGTGGTTTTCTGTGAGAACTGTCCGAGATGTAGATGTAATTTTTGGTGTGTTTGTAGGGGGAGGTGAGCTCCATGTCCTCCTGCTTTATCACCTTGATCTCCACCTCCAACTCTACTTCTTTTGATTGGAAATTTAATCTATTTAAATTTAAAGCAATTACCAGTAGAGAAGGATTCACTATTGCCACTTTGTTGTTTATGTGTCCTAGTCTTCTAGTTATTTTGTCACTCTTCCCTCCTTTGTAGCTGTCCTCTGTATTTTGTTGATTTTTTGTAGTTACACACTTTGACTCCTTCCTCATTTTCTTTTGTGACTCCTCCATAGATATTTTCTTTGTGGTTACCAAGGGGATTGCATCAAACATCTATAACATCTATTTTAAACTGACAATGACAACATTAATTGCATATGAAACTCTACTCTTACATTTCCTCCCTCCTACTTTATGTTATTGATGTCACAAACTGTATCTTTGAATATTCTGTGTCCTATAACATAGTTTTAAATAGTTACTTTGCATTATTTATAACATTCTATACCAGAATTAGAAGTAATTTATACAACACCATTACAATATCACAAAACTATATATACATATGTCTATATATTTACCTTTATCAGAGAGTTTTACATTTTCAAATGCTTTAATATTGGTATCTAGCGTGTCCCTTCCTGCCTCCCAACTTGAAGAATCCTCTTTAGCAATATTCATAAGAAAGGCAAGTCTAGAACTCTCTCAGTTTTTCCTTAGGGAAGGCCTTTTCTCCTTCTTAAAAATATTTTCCTTAGTAAAACGTTGGAGTAAAACAAAAATAAATGAGAAATTTTCAAACAAAAATTTAGAAAAATTATTACTAGCAGATACACCAAAACAAAATAAAGGATATTAAGGTCTTAACATAAATTCTATTAACTAGAGTTAAATATTTGTTTCTTTCTTGAGGATAAAAATTATAGTGAAATAAATAAACCATACATGCACTATCAGTAAGTTTTGACAAATGCATTACTGTTATCCTGAAAGTACTTTTAATTTTTGAAGGACATCTTTACTGGCTACAAATACTAGGATGAGAGTTCTGAACCATTATCTTTGAAATTATTGCACTTTTCCTATTGTATCTCTCCTCTCTGACATTTTAATTAGATGTATAGACCTTTTCACTTTTTATTTCTCAAGCCCTAATATGTATTTTTGTGACTTTGTTTCTCTTTATGCTTCATTCTGAATATTTTCTTTTGACCTGTCTTCCAATTCACTGAAACACTCTTTGGCTGTATCTATAGGCTTCCAGCAAAATTCTTAGCCCTTCCCTATCCAAGGTCTAAATCTATCTGAATCCCAAGTCACATCAATAAAGTTTATAAGATCAGGTTTTAAAACCTGCTAAATGCCTTATCAGATCAGTTCCCTCTTATCAGATCAGTTTTCTGCTCTTTAGCTTGAGGGCAAAGATGAGGAAAGGCTAGAGTAGGGTAGGAAAGTTGTGCTGAAACAAATGCTGATGAATAAAAGTCATCCTTTCTCTTTCTTTTGACTACTATAAGGAAATATTTTTGAGGTGGTATAGAGACTGTGGTAGCATATCTCCATGGAGGAGATTTTCGAATTTGTACATGTTGCTATGAGCTATGAGAATAAATTCCCATGCACAACATAATCAAGAGGCTAGTCATCCAAATATCCAAAATATATGCATATATATTTTTCCCTAAGATTCATTGCTTAGACTTTACTATGGGATCAACTAGACTTCAACCTATATTATGGGTACCATTTTCCCTAAAGTTATGTGCAAAGTTTTAAAGGGCTTTAGTGTGTCTCTTTCTACCAAGACTACTAAAATGTTGTAGAATGATATTTAAATACTTGGAGTTCCCATTGTGGTGTGGTGGAAACGGGACTATGTATCCATGGAATCTGACTAGTATCCATGAGGATGTAGGTTCGATTCCTGGCCTTGCTTGGTGGGTTGGGGATCTGGTGTAGCCCTTGAGCTGTGGTGCAGGTTGCAGATGCAGCTCGGATCCCACAAGGTTGTGGCTGTGATGTAGGCAGGCAGCTGTACCTCTGATTTGACCCCTAGCCTGGGAACCTCCATATGCTGTGGGTGTGGCCCATAAAATAAAATAATAAAATAAAAAAATATATGCTCATTGTAAAAAGTCACAATTAGAGCTATACAAAGAATTAAGCTTCTCTGTGTATTTTCCTTTCATATTCCCTTTCCCAAAAGAAATCAATAGCAATAGTCTGGAGATTATACACTCAAATCTTACTCTTATTCAAATATAATTAAATATATAAGCTACCTACCTGCACGACTAAATTTTAGAAAAACAAGATCATATCCCACATATTACTTTTCACCTTTATATTATGGCCATAACTTCAGTTCTGATTAGCCAAACAAGTGATATCTGTTATTGTAATAATAATGCTGGAGATAAAGATTATCCATAATAACTTCAATTTAAAGTTAGAATTAGAATTATGCTATACTTTGCATGAATCCATGTAGGTTTAACAGTTTTGTTTTGTTTTGTTTTTTGTCCTTTTTAGGGCTGCACCCATGGCATATGGAGGTTCCCAGGCTAGAGGTCTAATTGGAACTGTGCCTGACAGCCTATGCCACAGCCACAGCAATGCAGGATCCGAGCCCCATCTGCAACCTACACCACAGATCACGGCAACACTGGATCCTTAACCCAGTGAGCGAGGCCAGGGATTGAACCCGCAACCTCATGGTTCCTAGTTGGATTTGTTTCTGCTGCGCCATGATGGGAACTCCAAGTTAAACAGTTTTTTAAATAGAGTAGGTGCTCACAGGAATTTGTTGAAGAGAAAAATAAAAGCATAGGGATCATTTGATGTTATAATTTTTTCAATACATTTGATAAGATTTCCTAAATAAAGCAAAATAAAATGAAACAGCACAGAATGGACTATGAAATTATGATGTATTGAAAAGTTAAAACTTCTATGAATATAAAACATTCTAATTATAGAAAATATATAATTGTTCCAAGGATTATTTAAACAAAAACCGAAATTAAGTACCAAGTGATAGTAGGGTTCATTAGTAAAATTAGGCTAAATTTCTGTGAAATTTGTCTCTGTATAAAAGCAATGGCTTTTCCAATAATTAATTTGAAATATTATTTCTCATAAAGCTGTTTGAAAAATCTAGAACAACTACACAAGGAAGAAAGAGCTTCTGAATTGTTAAAAGTCTTGATTCTTCTGTTAAAGGTTATGCATTTTAATAGGATCTTTTGGCTGATTTATGTAAAGCTTTGTATTTTTCATTTTCTCAAGCCTGTCGTGGTAGTGATGTATGGTATATTTTAGCATCAAGTTTGCCATAAGCAATAAACTCAGAGCCCCAAAAGAAATTTTAATATATTTCCCCATTTTTAACCTGGAGCTTTCCATTATTCAGTTATTTTGTTTGGGATCCCATGTTAAGTTGATATAATTTTTACATTGAAATAAACAATTTAAGATTTTAACTTAAAGGTAAAATTTAAACAGATTAATTATTTAATATGAAAATTTCAGGGTCATTGTAAACAATGTGAAAATCTTAGTGATAACTTAAATTTTACACTAACAACCTCTTCTAAAGGTTGTATTTTATATTCTAGTTTGGAGCATTTTTCTCTAAGAAGATGAAAGAAAAATAAAAAAGAAAGTGACTCTTGTTAATTGGTATACAACATCAAATGGAAGCATGTTTATAAAATTCTGTAAGAAGGAAAAAATGAAGTATGAAAATAATAATTAGTTTACTTCAAAAATTCTTATTACAGAACTAGTAGCTGTTACAGGGGGTATGAAGATGACAAAGGAGTCTTTAAGAAATTTACAACCTTGTAGAAATAGTAAGTTAAGTCCTTAACTATAACACAAACTGCCTAAGTTAATCATCACAAGAAAGGAAGAAACAAAGTGTTAGTATGGTTCATCTGGTGTGGGTAGGTGTATAAGAGTATTTGAATTCGATCTGGCCTCATAAGCAGTATGTAAACAGAGAAGAAAGGGAGGAATAAAGTAAGACAGATAAGAAAGAATAAGCAAAGGCAAGGGAAGAGAGAAGCAAGAAAGAGAACAAGAGAGAACAAAGGTATATGTGGGGGAGTCCAGGGAGCAAGACCAAAAAAGGATGTTATGGCAACATGTCATATGGCCCTCAATTCATGTATCCATCTTATTTATTGAGAGAACAATGTAGCACCATTCGTGCAGAGAAACAACAACTAGAAAGAAAGAAAACCTAATAAGGCAGGTGAGTAGAATATGGAGAGAATAAAGCACGGAGTTCACTTAAGAAAGTTACACCTGGTCCAAGAGTTTGGGCAAGATATAAGTTTAACTAGAGAGATGGGCACAGAGATGGAATAATATACAAGACATTAAAACTAGCTTGTAAAGGACTAGTTAACCAACTGAATGTTCCTGGTAATGGAAAGACAACTGTGAGAAATGATTCATTTTTCCTGTGCCTGAGTTTCTAGTGGGAAAACAGACATGTTATATAACAAAAATAAGGAAAAAGTGTACTTGGATAGGAAAATGAGCTCAAAGTTTTTACATAATGAGTTTGACACAGATTGGCTATCACGTCCAGCAGCCAATCAGAAAATAGGGATCTGGAGTTAAGGAGAAAAAAAAAAAATTAGTAGAAAGACCAGAAAGTGTCTTGAGAATTATCTACATAGAGGTAAAAAGTAGACATGTGGGAAAAGACAAAAATCTTAGAGAGGGAAAATATTGAACAAAGAATAAAATGCAGCAATAAAGGCAAACTGAGGTATATATACATGTTGAAGGTCATAAGCAAAGAAGATACTGAAGGAGACAGAAGAAATCTTGAGAAAGGAGAAGAAAAAATCAGAATAATACAATGACATATACACACTATAAGAAAAATTTTCAAGGAGATGGTGGCCATTATCAGAGAAAATGATTAATGATTATGAAGACTGAGAAAAGACCAATAGCAATTTGTCAAAGTAATTGAGGTCAAGCTAGATTGAAGATGTGTAATAAAGTTAATGGAAACTAAGGGATTTTAGGGAACAGATACAGATTTTCAGAGTGGTATTCGAGGCATACATTCGAAGCCTCACTATTATTTGGGGTAGAGTGTTAATTAATTTGTTAATAGGAGTTTGAAATGACAATATGATTTTGATAAAATATGTGGAAGAATATCTGTCATTTTTTGGCCTCTAGCATTTATTCATCTTTCTTTTGTTTTTTTTTTTTTTTTTTTCTCCCTAGAATCCCCTTTTCTACTACTTGGGTAGGTACAGGAGTAAAGCTGGTGACTTGGCTAATGCTTTACCCAAGCCATCGAGATGTAACAGGATTTCTGCGAAAGGAACTCTTACTATTTCCCTCTGGATTCAAACTAAGAATGCCACCCCATAGCCTTATTTGTAGAAAAAGAAAAGAAAAGAAAAAAGTCCTTAAGGAGGTCCCATTTAATAAATTAAGTTAAAATGATGAGGATAAAAAGGATGTCTAAATATATACAAATATACCTATACACATAAAACTCTGATGAAAGAAATCAAAGAACCAAATAGAGAGATATTCTATGATTATGGATAGGAAGTTTCAATATTGTTGAGATGTCAGTTCTTTCCAACTTGATCTATAGATTCAATGTGATCCCACTGAAAATCTTAGCATGTTACTTTGCGGATGATAAAAAACGGATTCAAATGTTTATATGGAAAGGTAAAAGAACAGAATAGCAGCACAGTATTGAATGACAAGAACAAATTTGGAATCTGACATTATCTGACTTTAAGACATACTATAAAGTTACAGTAATTAAGACATTGTGGTGCTGGCAAAGGAATAGACAAATAGATCAATGGAACAGAATACAGAACCCAGAAACAGGTCTACATAAATACAGTCAACTGATCTTTGACAAAGGGAGTAAGGCAATATAATGGAGAAAAGATAGTCTTTTTAACAAATAGTGCTAGAACCACTAGATATCCACACATAAAAAAATGAATCCTGACAAAGGCCGCATACCCCTTTACAAAAACTAACTCAAATTGAATTACAGACCCAAATGTAAAAAGGCAAAACGATAAAATTCCTAGAAGGTAAAATAGGAGAAAATCTTGATGACCTTGGGTTTAGTGATGACTTTTAGATATAATACCAAAGGTATGATCCAAGAAAAAAATAAGTTGGATTTCATTAAAATTAAAAACTTCTGCTCTGTGAAAGGCACTACCAAGAGAATAGACAAGCCATAAATTGGATGAAAATATTTGCAGAAGACATAGCTGATAAAGAACTATTTCCAAAATATAGAGAAAACACTTAAAACTCAATATTAAAAAAACAGTTTGAATAAAAAATCAGCAGACATTGGAACAGATCTCTCACCAAATATGAAATAGAGATGGCAAATAAATATATGAAAAGATGTTCTACACCATATGTCATCAGAGAAATGCAAATTAAAACAGCAGTGATATACCTTTACACACCTTATTAGAATGATGAATGCCCAAAACACTGATAACACCAAAAGCTGGCAAGGATGTGGAGCAATAGGAATCTTTATTCACTGTTGGTGGGAATGCAAAATGGCACAGCCATTTGGAAGACAGTTTGGTGGTTTCTTGTAAACTTAAACGTACTCTTATCATATAATCCAGCAATCATACTCTTTGGAATTTATCCAAAAGAGCTGAAAACGCCACACAAAAACATGCACATGGATGTATTACAGAAGCTTTATTCACAATTGCTAAAATTTAGATGCAACCAAGATTTCCTTTAGTATGTGAATGGATAAATAATGTTATATTCAGATAATGGAATATTATTAAGCACTTAAAAATGCATGTAAAGGCATGCAGGAATGTTAAATGGATATTACTAAGTGAAAGAAGCCAATTTAAAAATGACAACATACTGAATTATTCTAACTATATAACCTTCTGGAAAAGGCAAAAATATGGAGATAATAAAAAGATCAGTGATTTTCAGGGGCTGGATGGAGTAATAAACATGGAAAGGTGGAGCATGGAAAATATGGGGGTAGTGAAAATATTTTGCATGATACCATAATGATGGATACATGTCATGCATAGAATGTACAAAACCAAGAGTGAACGGTAATATAAACTATGAACTCTAAGTGATTATGATCTGCCATGTAGGTAATTACAATTGTAACAAATGTTCCCCTTTGGCAAGGCATATTGATAATGAGGGACACCACACATGTGTGGGGGTGAGGAGTAGTTGGCAAATTTCTGTACCCACCCTCCAATTTTTCTGTGAACCTAAAACTAAAAAAATAAAGTCTTAATTTGAAAAAAAAAAAAGAAATATGCTATCAAACCATGAAAAGATATGAAAGAACCTAAATGTATAAAAATTAGTAACTTAAAGAAGGCAACCCGAAAAGGCAACATACTGAATAAGTCCAACTTCATGATATTCTGGAAAAGGCAAAACATGAGAGATTGCCAGAGGTTAAGAGAAAAAAGAAGGATGAGTAGGAAGAGGATGGAGGGTTTTTAGAGCAGTGAAGCTATTCTGTATGATACTCAAATGGTGGATACAAGTCATTATATGTTTGTCCAAACCCACAGCATGTACACCACCAAGAGTAAATTGTCACATAACTACGGACTTTGGGTGATAATGGCATGTCAGTAAAAATTCATTAACTGTAACAAATATTCTGTTGTGGTATGGGATGTTGATAGTGGCGGTGGGGGCGGGGAGGGGGGGAATTGTGCATGTGTAGGAACTCTCTGTATCTTCTGCTGAGTGTTTCTGTGAACTGAAAAATTAGTCTAAAGTCAGCATAGGTAATACTGAAAAGTTGCATTTTCAATCAGTTATAAAATAACCAGTAAGAGTTAATGGTATTTTTCCTGACTGTCCAACGATGTTGAAACAATGAATATATTCAAAATAAAAATGGTGACACTCAGTAGAATAAACCTGATTGGCTAAATATAGTGATTTCTTTTCATCCTCATTTTCAAATGCCTCTGCAACATATTATTGGCTGAGATGAGAGCAGCAGAAAAGAGAAAAATAAACTGGTATGATGAAAGCAAAGAAATATTACAGAAATAAGTACTGTAGATGAAGTAAAAGGGGAAAAAAAGGAACAGATCACAGAGATCATGGATAGGATGCATTAACCAATTAATCAATGGCTCTTCTGATAAATATACATATTTATAAGAATGAAAAAGTAATGAGAAAAAGTGGAACATGATAATTGAGAACTGTTATGTAATTTTTAAAATATAGAAATAGCTTAGTAAACAAAGTTCAACAATACTTTTCAAGACTTATGTATATAATTAGATGTTCTGCAGTTGTCAGGTACTGGGGACACCTAAAAAAAAAAAAAAAAAGGAAAAGCACCATATTTACTTAGTGTCAGTGAGTTATGCACCTTAAAGAAGTAATAACATTGCTTTCTGAAAGAGGGCAAATGGACAGTGAAAATCAATGAAATACCAAAGCAGTGAATAATGAGCTATTTAGGTAGAGTTGAACATATAATGGCCAATGTATCTAAATCAGAATTTGGTGGTTTTGATTTTTCTGTGTGTGCACATGACAGCAGAGGTAGCAGGGACGTAGAAGAAAGAGGCTCCTTTCAGTGGGTCTGAAAGATGTCTGGATAATATAGCTTCATTCTCTTGAGGGTTACCAGCTTTTTGGTAAAAGGTCATCAATAGTCATCTTCCAGCCCAATTCAATGATCTATTTCAATCCTATCTATCTTAATTTTTTCTGGATAAATGACATCAAATATTATTTTCTACCTTTGGAAACCCACTGTGAGATTTCTGGGGCTCCCATTTGTTTTCGTCCTTAGCCAATCCTCAATTCTCTTGATGCTTTTTTCTTTGTTTTTGTTTTTTTGCCTTTTCTTGAGCCGCTCCTGCGGCATATGGAGGTTCCCAGACTAGGGGTCTAATCGGAGCTGTAGCTGCCAGCCTATGCCAGAGCCACAGCAACGTGGGATCCGAGCCGCGTCTGCAACCTATACCACAGCTCACGGCAACGCCGGATTGTTAACCCACTGAGCAAGGGCAGGGATCGAACCCGCAACCTCATGGTTCCTAGTCGGATTCGTTAACCACTGCGCCACGACAGGAACTCCTCTCTTGATTCTTAATATTTTCTATCATGCACATAACTATGAGAGTGCTTCATGTCTCTGTGAGAGAACACCAAAGATGCAGAAGACTTCTTCCAATCCTTTACATCTCAAGGAGCAGACTTTTAATCAAAGGGTCTAATCCAGACTTTAACTATTCTGCAAAACATTTTAAAATTGACATTCCACTGTATCTTGACAGTCAATGTATTTAAAGGAAATTCTTTATTACACTTTTGCTTTACTTTCCATCTTTTATTTGTATGTTTGTTTCCTTGTATATTTCTGGATAAGCTTTTATTTCTCCTTTTCTCCTCCTTTCAAACTTTGTATAATAAAATTTACAGTTTCTCCTCAAACCTTTCCCCTAATGCTAATGCCCAATAACCTAATTCTTAATTTACTAGATGATTTAATATTTGATATACACTGTCCTGTATTTTCCTCAATTAATGTATATATCATTCCCTTTTCAAATAAATGATCAACCTCAGAAATACTGAGGCTACTTCCACAGTATGCAAAAGTTCCCGGGACAGGGATCAAACTCATGCCATAGCAGGGACCTGAGCCACAGCAGTGACAATGGTGGATATTTAACCCACTGAGTTACCAGGAAACACCTGTAATATCTTTTATATCATAGAGAGCTCTTAAAACTATAAACATTTGCAAAATTCTTAGTAATTAGCTGAGAATCTGAAAAAAAATCACTACTGATAAAATTCTTTACCCTTTCATCTGTTATAGAACTACATACACAGAGACAATGCACATATCTCAACTTTCTCTTTAAATCATTGTCAATCTCAAATTTACTTGCCTTGTCCTCCAAGTGCAATTCTAAAAAGCGTAGGTAAGCCACAGGTGCAAATGCATCAGCTGAATGTATGACTACTTCTGATGAATCCCTGAAATAGAAAAATTTATCATACATTTATCTACTATGCAAGATGTTTCGTGGCAAATTACTCCTTCTAGTGACTACAGGAGACCAAAAATCCTCATTTTTGAATTTATTTCTACTAGTATACTACTGTATACATATTTACTACATAATTAGTGATTAACATCTATTTTTAATAACCCAGTATTTAATTGGGAGAAGGACTGAGGATACAAAACTTTCAGGAACAAGTAAAGAAGCTTTTCATCTTTATCAGGACACATAGTTCAACTTTCAGGTTCACTCAAAGCTCTGAATGATTTTAAAACCTGAAACTTCTACTCAATTTCGTTTTCACAAATTTGGTTGGTATGGGCTAACCATTAAACAATAGTGCTTTATCTTCATTATCCTTTTCATTTTTAAGAGGTAATTCATTCAGGGTTTCACACAAAATCTCAATTATCCTTCACAAAAGCACTACTTGTGATGGTTTTAAGCTCTAGATGAACTCTTCACACTGCAATATCATTGCTATTAAAATTGATTGTCTGACATGGTAATTACCATATTCAGGTGAAATAGTAAGAACTGCTTGTGGCACCATATGGATATATGTAAAATAGCTCAACTTTTATCAAAGATACCCTGTAAAGCACATATGAATAACTAAAATTATGTGTGAAGTTCTAATAACTAATTATCTTTTATTGTTGTTTATTAAGAAAGCAAGAGTGTTTTTGCATTTTAACTGAAGTTCTAAAAGCAGAAATTCCTCATATGTCTTTAATGCCTCAGGAACTAGTTCCAATGTTTATATTAATACACTGTTAGCATTCTAACCATTGCAGTACAGCAAAATAAATTCTTATTTGACTCTTTGCCACTAATGCAAAATATTTTTGAATCTTTTTTTTTTTGTAATACAAAGTTATTTAGTGGCAATAGAAGAAATCTCAAAATACTTGGATCTGACTATTAAATTTTCATGGGTAAAATCTGTTTACTTTCCATTTGAAAGATCAGAGATAGAGAAGAAAAGTTTGATGATAAAAAATATTAACTATTCATGAACCTTTAGTATCAAATATGCAGCTTGTTAGTGCTTTTAAAAAATAACATTTAAAAGGGCTTCTAAGACATTTAAAGAAAAGTAACACATTATAATAGAAATAGAATCATTAAAGAGACAGGATCATGAAAGAAAGTAATAACCTGCCTTCATAGACTACATAAGCCAAAAGATGCCTCCAGGTATAATGAGTAAGAGGGAGGGAAAGAGAAAGTAAAGAGGAGATCCTCTTGCTTTCTACCACCTGCCTCTCTGCTCTGTTAGCCCTAGTCTAGGCATCTTGTCTATTTACTTCAGAGTTGTCTGTTTTGGCCCTATCTTAGCTCATTAATTGATTCAGTTTCTAATTCCTGTGTACAATCTCATTCTTACATTAAATTCCAATCTCTCTGTTGCCAATCCCAGCTTTGGAAACTGACCTTGAGCCTTCATTACGCCTAATCTAGGCAGCTTGGTCCTGATATCCTTGACCATGGGTACACCAAACCTAGACTTAACCTGAGCCCATGATATATCAGTAGAAAGGAAGGGTGTTTCAGGCCCTTCCTTCTCGTGCCAGTTATCCCCACTAACAGAAGGTTGACAGTGAATAGCTCGGTTAATTGATAAAATTACTGCATTCTAAATCAAGACTGTTTTCCAGAGAAAACGTATAATATCCCGAGCACTAAATGAAGAGGAGTATGATTTTTATGGATTCTATTAATCTGTAATTTCTAATTGACTAACATCATTTCATTCACTTATACAAAGCCAGAGCCAACTGGGAGACTAGGTATAAAATGAACAGCTTTTAGCTTCAAATAGAATGATGCCACTATTGCTTTTCTTTTCTTTCATAAACTATCACCTGAAACTCAAAATTTTCCAGGGTTTCTGGTTTCTGTCTGTTTCATGGATTCCTCTGAAACCTAGAGCAGGACCTGCTGGAATACCCTCAGAGCAACCCAGAAAATTAAGAACAAATGTACCATAGCAAAAATGCTTTCCAGTTGGCCCTCCTCCTCTTTCCCCTATTAATAAAGTAATCAGTGTGGTCTGTACCTCTTATACAACTGAGGTTTCTCTGCAGTCAAATCTGGATCCCACGTTCCCTTACATTGCTGTGTTAGGCCTACCCCTAGTACAACGTCAAAAGAGTAGCTGGTTAAGTCTGGTCTGAGTCTGAGTCTCTCTTCCCTGATTCTAGGTTGCCAAGGTATGAGGTCAGGTCACTTCAAAAAACCGCTATTTTCTCTTGAGATTCAGTCATGGTCTTGGTTCCTACTCCCCTCTAAAAGACAACTGCACAGATACTCCCTGTGGATTCATACTTATCCTTACAGATATCTCTGTCATTTCTGTGAATCCTTGCCTGATATCCTCAGACAGTGCTAATTTTCTGATTTATGTGCTTTGGTAATGCATTTATACCCCTTTCATAGCATCCACTATATTATAGTGTTTATTATATAGGGCTTAATAATAATTATATTATATATATATTATAATTATTATACTATAACATATAGGGTTTGTGTGCTTGTCTTCCTTCTTAGAGAGGGACCAAGTTTTGTTTATCTTTGTCTGCCCATCCTTCCACACTCCACCCCTGGCTCAGTACAGAGTACACTGCCTTGTATTCATTCATTTGTTGAAAAAACAAATAACTGTACAGTTTAAGTTTGTTAAGTTACGCTTATATACTAACTATTGATACGATCACAAACCCACACTGATTTTTCAATTACCTATTTTCATACAAATATATACATTCTCATACATGCATACATGTATATGTATACATGAACATATGCACACATATATACCCCAATAACACCATACAGCATCTCAAGAATAATAAAAATGAAAATAAAAATTAAGACTTGTATAGATTTAAATACAAGGAAAATAGTTCATAAATTTTAATAAATTCCCAAGTGATACAGAAAAGATATGAGAAAGTACTTGATTCACCCTTACTGCAAAATGCCACATTATGATGCTCTGGGCTTCGTTATGTCTTGAAATTCAGGTAGGAAATAGAAGTAAGCGGGAAAATGAATGCATAGTGTTTTAATCATAGAATGTAGTTCTTCCTTTCATCTCTCCTTCCTTCCCATTGTTCACCCCTCCTTCCTTCCTATTGTCACTGCCGCATGTGACAACTCTGTAGAAGTAATATATTAATACTGAAAATTCAAATGAAAATATGAGATGGAATCAAATAATGACATTACAAATGTGTTCATTAACAGAGAGAAGAAAATTATCACTTTCAGTAATACAACATTGGGATTTTAGTTCTTACTTTTTTTCCTCAAAATATTGGCCATGTGAGTGGTTCTTACTTATGACATACATATACATACAGACTCCAAAGTAAGAAGTGAAAAGAAAGTAGGATTTTTATTTGAGGACATACAATTTAAAGTCTAGGCTGTAATTTCTTTATTAAAGCTCCTCAGGGAAAAAAATCCTCATTTTCTGATCTAAAAATTTGTATCTAAAAGTGACTAGACACATTATTAATTGATGAGAAACTGAACTGTAAAATATTCTAGTCAGATATTTTAAAAATTATTTCCAGAAAAAGAATATTATACCAATCTCTCCTACAAGATTTTTAAAATATTAATTGGAATTTGGCACAAAATGTTATCACATAATAAACTTCTAGAACCATCCTAATTTGTCTAAATTATTTCTTATACAAAACATATTTAATGTGTTTTTGAAAAAATCCCTAATTATAATCATATCATTTTATATGCAAAAGTTAATTTTTTCTCCTCAGTCTCTTTCTTATCAAAACATTTTTGAATCAGACATTTAAAAGGCAACTCCTTAATAATTAGTTGTGTGCCTATTGTGGAAGACTGCTACT
Source organism: Sus scrofa (assembly GCF_054392235.1). Taxonomy (NCBI): domain Eukaryota; kingdom Metazoa; phylum Chordata; class Mammalia; order Artiodactyla; family Suidae; genus Sus; species Sus scrofa. The sequence continues at coordinate 145,044,754 of NC_139383.1, read as the reverse complement.
ATATCAATTATAATCAGAGAAATTATTAAACTTGTCCTCAAAATAAGTTCTACCTTACAGGATCCAGTACGGTTTTTTTTTTTTTTTTTTTTTTTTTTTGGAATGCAGAAGTTCCCAGGCCAGGAATGGAACCTGTACCACAATAGTGACCCAAGCCATAGCAGTGACAACGCCAGATCCTTTTCCACTGAGCCACTGGGGAACTCCCAGGGTCCAATATGATTAATAGTCAATTGTTAGCGAGTGGTTACAGGGTCTAAACTTATCTTTTAAGTGTATTACATGAAAAAGTATCTCTAAATAAAATACTTCAATTTACATATAGTTTTAGAATGTGCCATGCATTTCATTCATATCACCACATTTAGTGCTTATCGGATAGGCATGATAAGGACATTTTCTATTTTAAAGAGGTAGAAAGATCTTGTATATAGTATTGACATTCTTTTTATATTCAACTAGGAGATGTTCCAACCTATAAGCTCTAATTATAACCTAAAAAAGGAACACATAAAAGTGAAATAGGATATGTAAAAGTAAACAATAAATGAAAAATTAATTCAACGATATTTAACAATCCTTTATTAGCACCTACTGTGTTCCCCGAGAATTCAGGTATGAGAGCAAGCACTTGAGGTGATAACAACCAAAGCCTTTAAAAAGGGAACAATTTAGCAAAGTGGGGAGAAATAGGAAGACATCAAGAGAAAAGAATTCAAACAAGAAAGTTGTGCAGCTGAGGCAAGGTAGAGCCTATGAAGAAAAAAGCAAAGAATATGCTTAAGCATCAGAATTAGATTCATGATTAGCTGATAGATGAATTAAGAAAGAAAAATGCATCTATTAACCCCAAGCTCAAAAATAATTTCATTGAGGAAATAACAATTAAAAAAAATAAAAATAAGAAAGAAAAGTGCTTCCATGTCTATTCTCAAGGTATGCAAGTACAGTATTGCTGATTTGCTGCTCCATTCTTTTTTTTTTTTTTGTCTTTTTAGGGGTGCATCTATAGCATATGGAAGTTCCCAGGCTAGGGATCTAATCAGATCTGCAGCTGCCAGCCTACGCCACAGCCGCAGCAATGCCAGATCAGAGTGTACCTGTGATCTATGCTGCAGCTTGTGAAAACACTGGATTCTTAACCCACTGAGCTAGGCCAGGGATTGAACCTGCCTCCTCATGGTTACCAGTAGGGTTCTTAACATGCTGAGCCACAATGGGAACCCTGCCTCTCCATTCCTTTTTATTTTTTTAATAGTTGATTTACAATGTTCTGTCAATTTCTTTTTTTTTTTTTTTTTTTTTGTCTTTTTTAGGACCATACCCACAGCATATGGAGGTTCCCAGGCTAGGGGTCTAATTGGAGCTGTAGTCGCCGGCCTGCACCACAGCCACAGCAATGCCAGAGCCAAGCCACATCTGTGACCTACACCACAGCTTACGGCAACACCGGAACCTTAACACACTGAGCGAGGCCAGGGATCGAACCCTCAACCTCTTGGTTCCTAGTCGGATTTGCTAACCACTGAGCCACGATGGGAGCTCCATGTTCTGTCAATTTCTGTTGTAGAGCAAAGTGTCCCATTCACACACACACACACACACACACACTCTCTTTTTCTCACATTATCTTCTATCATGTTCCATCACAAGTAACTAGATATAGTTCCCTGTGCTATACAGAAGGATCTCATTGCTTACCCACTTCAAATGCAACAGTATGTATCTACTAACCCCAAACTCCCAGTCCACTCCCTCCCCCTCTCCCTTGGCAAGCACAAGTCTGTTCTCCATGTCCATGAGTTTGTTTCTTTTCTGTATGTAGGTTCATTTGTCCATATATTAGATTCCAGATATAAGTGATACAATATATTTGTCTTTCTCTTTCTGACTTACTCCATTTAGTATGAGAGTCTCTAGTTCATCCATGTTGCTGCAAATGGCATTATTTTGTTCTCTTTTATGGCTGGGTGGTATTCCATTGTGTACATATGTACTACATCTTCTTAATCCTTTCATTTGTCGATGGACATTTAGGTTGTTTCCATGTCTTGGCTATTGTCAATAGTGCTGCAATGAATATACGGGTGCATATGTCTTTTTCAAGGAAAGCTCTGCCTGGATATATGCCCAGGAGTGGGAATGTTGGGTCATACGGTTTTCTATATTTAGTTTTCTAAGGTACCACCATACTGTTGTCCATTGTGGTTGTACTAATCTACATTCTCACCAACTGTAGAAGGGTTCCCTTTTCTTCACACCCTCTCCAGCATTTGCTATTTGTAAACTTACTAATGATGGCCATTCTGACTGCTGTGAAATGGTATCTCATTGTAGTTTTGATTTGCATTTCTCTAATAATTAGTGATGTTGAGCATTTACTTATATGCCTGTTGGCCATCTGTATATCTTTGAAGAAATGTCTACTCAGGTCTTCTGCTCCATTTTTCTTTTTTTTTCTTTGCTGTTGAATTGTGTAAATTGTATATTTTGGAGATTAAGCCCTCACCAGATGCATCAGTCATACCATGAAACTATTTTTTCCCATTCCATAGGCTTGTTTGTTTGTTTTTGTTTTTTGGATGGTTTCCTTTGCTGTGCAAAATCTTGTCAGTTTGATTAGGTCCCACTGGTTTATTTTTGGTTTCATTTCTATTGCTTTGGGAGACTGACCTAAGAAATTATTTGTAAGGTTGATGTCAGTGAATGTTTTGCCTATGTTCTCTTCTAGGAGTCTGATGGTGTCTTATGTTTAAGTCTTTAAGCCATTTTGAGTTTATTTTTGTGCGTGATGTGATGATGTTTTCTAATTTCATTGATTTACATGCAGCTGTCCAGTTTTCCCAGCACCACTCACTAAAAAGACTGTCTTTTTCCATTTTATGTTCTTGCCTTCTTTGTCAAAGATTAATTGATCATAGGTGTCTGCATTTATTTCTGGGTTCTCTATTCTGTTCCATTGGCCTGTATGTCTGTCTTGTATCTGTACTACACTGTCTTAATTACTGCAGCTTTGTAATACTGTCTGAGGTTTGGGAGAGTTATGCTTCCTGCTTGCTTTTTTCCCTCAGGGTTGCTTTGGCAATTCTGGCTCTTTTATGGTTTCATATAAATTTTTTGGATTGTTTGTTCTAGCTCTGTGAAAAATGTCATGGGTAATTTGATTGGGATTGCACTGAATCTGTAGAGTGCTTTGGGTAGTACGGCTATTTTAACAATATTAATTCTTCCAATCCAGGAGCATGGAATATCTCTCAATTTCTTTGAATCCTTTTTATTTCCTTGATTAATGTTTTATAGTTATCAGCATATAAGTCTTTCACCTCCTTGGTCAGGTTTATTCCTAGGTATTTAATATTTTGAGGTGCAATTTTAAAAGGTATTGTATTTCTATATTCCTTTTCTGTCATTGTTAGTACATACAGAAATGCACTGGATTTCTGAATGTTAATCTTGTATCCTACTACTTTGCTGAATTTGTTAATCAGTTCAAGTAGTTTTTGTGTGGATTCCTTAGGGTTTTCTATATATAGTATTATGCCATCTGCATCCAGTGACAATTTTACCCCTTCTCTTCCAATTTGGATATCTTTTATTTCTTTTGTTTGTCTGATTGCTGTGGCTAGGACTTCTAACAGTATGTTGAATAAAAGTGGTGAGAGTAGGAATCCCTGTCTTGTTCCAGATCTTAGGGGGAAGGCTTTCAGCTTTTCTCCGTTGAGTATTATATTTGCTGTGGGTTTGTCATAAATGGCTTTGAATATGTTAAGGTATGTTCTCTCTATACCCACTTTGGAAAGAGTTTTTATCATGAATGGATGTTGGTCTTTTTCAAATGCTTTTTCTGCATCTATTGAGATGATCATGTGGTTTTTGACTCTTTTGTTAATGAGGTGTATAATGTTGACTGATTTGCATATGTTGAACCATCCTTGTGAACATTGGATGAATCCCACCTGGTCATGGTAATAATCATTTTTATATGTTGTTGGATTCTGTTAGCTAAAATTTTGTTGAGAATTTTTACATCTATATGCATCAAAGATACTGGCCTGTAATTTTCTTTTTTTGGTAGTATCTTTGGTTTTGGTATCTTAACCAAAAGATAGAATCTTTGGAATCTCATAGAATCTTTCATTCTATGGTGGCTTCATAGAATGTCTTTAGGAGTGTTCCTTCTTCTTCAATGTTTTGGAAGTTTGAGAAGGGTGAGTAAGTTCTTTGTATGTTTGGTAGAATTCATCTGGTTTGGTAAAGACCTCTGGTCCTGGCCTTTTGTTTGCAGGGAGTGTTTTTATTACATATTCAATTTCATTTCTGGTGATTAGTCTGTTCAGTTGATCCATTTCTTTTTGATTCTGTTTTGGTGGGCTGTATGTCTCTAGAAAAGTTGTCCATTTCTTCTGGTTGTCAAATCTGTTGGCATATAATTGTTCATAGTGTTCTCATGTTTTTTGTATTTCTCCAATATCTGGTGAGACTTCTCCTTTTTCATTTCTTATTCTGTTTGAGTTTTTTCTCCCCTCTTCTTTGTGAGTCTGGCCAGTGGTTTGTCAGTATTGTTTACTCTCTCAAAGAACCAGCTTTTGGTTTTATGGATTTTTTTTCTATTGCTTTTTAATCTATTTTATTGATTTCCTCTCTGATCTTTATGATTTTCTTCCTTCTGCTGACTTTTGTTTTTTTTGTTCTTTTTCTAATTCTTTTAGGTGATAGGTTAAGTTGTTGATTTGAGGTTTTTCTTTTCTGAGGAAGGCCTGTATCCTTATGAACTTCTCTCTAAGTACTGCTTTTTGGCATCCCATAGATTTTGAATGGTTGTGTTTTCATTTTCATTTGTCTCAGGTATTTTTAATTTCCCTTTTGATTTCCTTGTTGACCCATTTGTTCTTTAGTAGAATGTTATTTAGTCCTCATGTAGCCAGTTTTTTTCTCATTTCTTTTCTTGTGTTTGGTCTCTGGTTTCATGCCATTGTGGTCACTGAAGAGACTTGAAATAATTTCTAAACTCTTAAATTTGTTGAGGCTAGTTTTATGCCCCAGTATGTGGTCAATACTTGAGAATTTTCCATGCGTACTTGAAAAGAATGTATATTCTGATTTTTTTTGGATATAATGTCCTGAAAATGTCAATGAAGTCTAACTTTTCTATTGCGTCATTTAGGATCTCTGTAGCCTTACTGATTTTCTGTCTAGAGGATCTGTCCATTGATGTCTGTTAGTGCTTTTTGTATGTAGTTGGGTGCATATATACTGACTATTGTAAAGAACTCCTACAGAGCAGAGTGGCAGCTCGTAGAGTTCCAGCCACATAGTTTTCCCCAATAAATGACTACCCAGTTCAACTGCACAGCTCACTTTGGCACTGTGAGGACTCTACTACACCTTCCTGGACATCCCTCTCTTCAACAGCATGACTGAGTCCCATCACACCATTGTCCTAGTCAGGCTTAGGTTTCCTTGTCTACAAAATAATAAGGTTAAAGGTTCACTTTTCAGGTCTAAAATACCATGCTAAACGAACCTTGTTATGGAGTATAAAGCAGTACATGTCTTATAATTCTATGTTATTCATAAAGACTTCTGGGTATTCCAAGACCTCAAATTGTCAAATAAATAGGAAAAGTATTACTCTTTGGCATTTTTTCTGTTATTACACATTTCTGCCTAATTTGCTTACTTCCATATTAACAAGTAAATATACTTCAAGTCTCCCATTATACTATAATTTCACCCTAGCATGCAAGTGCTTTTCTTGAATCACCAAATAGCATTATTTCATTGAAGTAATATCAAATGCACAGTTCATTCATGATTTATTTTGTGATCACTGAAGCCAGAAGAAATAGCTCATTTAGAAACTTATTCTTGTGACTCTTATTGTCTACCATCTTGTGCCATAATTATATACAGATGTGTCTTCCCTATTACTCCTTTGGAGGCAGGAACTGCATTTCAACACCAATGGTGCCCAGTAGAATGCTTCAGACATAACAGGTTCCTGATAAATATTTGCCAAATAAATTATTATTATGTTGATGATCATTCATGGAAAAGAAGTTAGAAGAAATGAAAGATGCAAGAGTGAGTGAATATTGGATATGGTAATAAAAAGGCCTTGGTCATGTTTCCCAAGATACATGTATTTTTTTTAGAAAATTCACCTAGATTTGTCTTGACTTCTTAAAATATTCCTTCCCTCATTATTAACATGTACAAAGAAGTCACCTCTCAATGCTGAAAATACTAAAGCTGTCCATTCAATACAAGATTCTAATCTTTCATCAGATGAGGTTTCTGAAATCAAGCATAAGTCTGACAGTCTTTTCAAGAAGCTTAAGAACTTGGGAAAAGCAGATAAAGTGCTCTCTTAGCATATGAGAAGGGTGACATAAATTAGATGAGAATGCAACAAAATGAAGAAAGTTCTTGTTTTTTTACCGCATAAATTTTAACAATTTATGGCAGAGAAACCACACTATTCACCATAAATGTAATTCATTTAAAAACAAAGTTTATACGTAAAAATAACCCCAAATAATTGAAGAGAAATGTTTAGTATTACCATTCTAAGTTGTTAAAGTCAAGAAAAAGGAAAAAAGAGGATGGAGTTAATGGAACCCACAGGCTACTGATGTGGCAGTTTATCAAATGTAGCTGTAATGAAAGATAAATAATACAGGCAATTCACACTTCATGAAAGGATAAAAGTGTCAGTGTGTAGGTACCAGTTTTACTGCAGGCCATAATCAGCAAGTAAACGAAAGTGCAATGTCTAAAAAGTTTATAGGCTTCTATGAAGGCCTCGTCTTGTCAGGTATTGATTTAGGTATTCAGACGACTTCACTGGTATTAAACAAATTGAGTATTTGTGAACTTAGAGGACATGTTCTATTTCTCCCAACAAAAGTTGCCTCCAGCTTAATGCTAAGTTGTTTCCATCACTTAAATTTAAGGAAGGGGAAGAAAATGCTGAAATGATATCTTACACAATTATTTTCTTCTTAAATAGAGGGCAATCCAAAGTGAATGTTTCATACTCTCCACCTTCTCCACAAACATGGACTCCATACTTCTTAGAAAGCTGAAAATGGGGGGGAGGGAAGCAATAAAGAAACAGGAATCTTAATATTAGACAGCAGAAATGCTTACTTAACTTATTTTGTCCTAAAAAATATCCATGCAAGAAACTTTAATTCCAAAATAGATTGTGAGCTACAGGAAAATAATTTTATATATCTGCTTAAAATATGTGTTTAAAACCATTTGAAAAATGTTATCATAAGGCATAGTATTTTTAATAATCCCCAAACACAAAAAGAGGTATGAGACCAACATTTTTGTAAATAAAGAGAAAATTTATTAAAAAAAAGATGACTATCTTTTAGTTTAGAAATGATGCTATTTTTAGACTCAAAAAAAGGCTAAGGAGGAAAGATACTAAGTCATTTTGTAGTAAATGAGAATACATGCAGAATATATGCAAATTGTGCTTTCCCCTGCCCTTTGAAGGAAGGGGGGGAAATGCTATGTTTAAAGCATTTTTCAGAGACACAGAGAATGTAATCCAAGGCTGTTTCTTGGGCCTGTGAACAAAAAGAAGTCATAAACATGGTTATTATACTGTAGACTATTATTAGTAGACAAGTTCCAAGGGTATGGAGAACTAAGGAAGTCCTAGCACTGCAGACAGGCCTTAGGATGGTCTAACTCCAGGGGATAGCTTATATTGTTGTCTGAGTAAACCTGACATTAAAGAACAAATGAATGAAGGAAGATTAAAAAAAAAAAAAAAAAAGCCTGTGCTTAGAATTAAAGATAAGCTATATTATTTAAATGCTACTGATACTGAGAGGAAAAGAGTCATTTATTTGGTTGGCACATGGCTGGAATCACTGGTGAGGAGCACGCTCACTGGCCATGTCACAGGATCTTTCTGCTCTTATGTCAAGGTTTTATCACTATGATTCCATCTCCTTCATTCTGAATTTCACAGCTCTCCCTGCTTTTAGCATCTCCTGGCCCAAAGGAAGAGTGAGTTTACTGATGCTCTCTGTAACTCCCATGCTCTCTGTTACTCCCATGTTACTTAGACTGTGGCCTAAGTCTTCAGTTTTACCTGCATAGTTATGCATTTATTTATTTGATTATTTTTGTGGTTGTGCTACCATTATGAATCCATTACACTTCAACTATTGACTATGTGCCCTTGGGGACCTAAAGCATGGATCTATGAAAATTCTACTACCTCCTCTAAGGATCAGTAGTAATGAATAACCTGTAAAGTCAAACAGCAAGAAAAGTGAGGGAAAGAAAACTGAGTGGCATTTTCTGTAATGGCTTACAAGAGCAAAGTAGATAAATTTTCACCTTAGTAGGTTATGAAGTAGGGAATCGGCAAGGCAGAATTACAGCATCAGGTTCTTATGGGAGCAGACAACAGGCACAGACTACTTCACTGTGGTAAACCGAATTAAATTAATATCTGCCTTGCAATAAAAATGCAGGAATAGTAATAACAGCATGTGGATTTTGGGGTACTTCCTTGTTCTGACCAATCCCCTCTTTACTCATCTCTCTTTTACTGGTATTCCCATTCTAGCAACTTCTACCAAGCTAACCTTTTAATCTCACCTTTATGGTCAGTCTTTTTTGTTGTAATATACTTTATCAATTATTAGCTATCATTTATTAGTAAGTGTTTTACAAAATTTCTGTAATTCACCACAAAATAACTGGATTTTGTATTAAAGCTGGCACGTCTGTCATTCTACTGAAGTAGTTTTATTAGTCCCTAGTAAAAATAATGTAAGCTGCTATGTTAAACCAATATATACTATCATTATACAAAGACTGCCAGGGCTAGGGAATCTAAAATTTGGATATATCCAGTGATATTTTTAGTTCACATAAAATATTTCTATAATATTCATTCAATCAGTTCTTCAGCAAATATTTACTGAACAATGATTATTAGGCAGAGCTTGCTAGAAGAAAAAGATCCAAAAGTAAACAAGACAATGTCCTTGGCCTCTTAAAGCTGACTAAATATGCTGCACCCTGTATTTTAACACTACAGTATGATGAAACAGTGATGCTTCTTATATAAATAAAATGTGCAGTCTCTTCTCTCCTTCTATTACTGATTCACTGGCATAGACACAGATTACACGTCAAGAAACTTAGGTAAATCACAATATTGTAGATCAAGTATACGTCAATAAAATAAAGGAAGAAAGAAAAAGAAAAGAAAAGAAAAGAAAAGAAAAGAAAAGAAAGAAAGAAAGAAAGAAAGAAAGAAAGAAAGAAAGAAAGAAAGAAAGAAAAAGTTGGCTAAAGAGCTCAATGGTTTTTATAGCTGATGAACAAGAAGCAGTCTATGAATTCCTAGAATATCTTTTGCAGCCCCTCTAAACTTGACTAGCTTGAAGTTCTAGTAGACAAAAGCATTCAGAAAATTCCGCTTTTATTGGCTGACTTTAGCCAGTTCCAAGGCCCTTAGAAGTCCAGAGAGAACCTCCTCAAAAGTAAAGACTATGCCAGCCACTTTCTTTAATGAATCTTCAGCTAAGGCATAGTACCTTATTAGAAATCAATATTTTGGTAGCACAAAAGCATGGCTGTATGTATGTGATAAAAAGGGTCAGTTTATGTAAGTAGAGAATCCATATGAGCACATTCCAGAGACATATCTGTGGTACAGAACATTCAGTTTACTCTCTGGAACCTGTAGGTCAATGTTGCTCATATCTACACTATTCACAGAAAGTAGCAGTTTTATTCTAACGTGTCTCGGGTCTGTGTCTGGGATTTTCAACTCAAAATTGGCATTAATGTATGTCAACACTTAATCACTCCGAACACAATTTTTTGTAGTTCATGTTGATAAGTTTATCTATTGGTATCATTGTAATTGAAAATACTAAATAGGTAACAGTTTTTTTTTTTAAGGTTTAAAATTATCATTGATTCTTTCCATAGCTTAAGTATATAAAGTAGCAATCTATATTAAAAAATAAAAATTATTTTTATATTGATTTCTGCCCACTGAGGTCTAATGTCCATTAATGATTAAAACATATTTAATAGTTTCAGTTAGTATGTAAAAAGTGGAAGTAGACAGTTGTTACCATCACAAAGTATGTAAACCATGCTTTTGTGTTTTACATACAGATTGCTGAGAATGCAGTCTGGATGAACCAAACTGCAGATCAAGGTGAGCCTTTCCTAGATGAAGATCCATGGCAACTTTCCTAATGGGAGAACAGAGTAGAAGCAAACTTCCACAGATGAGAGACATCTATCAGTGTATGTAGAAAGCAGTTAAACTCTTATGGCCATCTGTGGACCTCTGTGATGGATTATTAGAGTTTTGAGGAGATCCAGGGAGTCTGTACAGCCTGACACTTCTTTTTCACAGGATCTTAATCAAATGCACACAGTGGCCACATGCAGAAGGCTGGGGCCAGGGCAGAAGAAGGGGGAGTGATCCCTTTGAGAACACCTGCCCGTCAAGTCTTTTCTATTGAATTTTCACTATACCAAAGACTGTAGACAGGAGAGGGAAAACTGTGCACTTTCAGCCAAAACTTGGAAAGCCAGAGAGGAGACAGGGAAAGGCTGAGAGAAGTAAGTTCTTGAAAAGGCACACAACACTGGTGGCAGGACTTTAAAGCAGGGGAACGAGGTGGGAGGAAAAGGGAGAGAAGGATCACTAGACTTACTGAAGCATTTATCTTGCTCTCAAAATATTTCAGACAAGTAGCAAACTGAAACAAAATGCAACTCAAACAAGACCCAGCTCAATTTTTGCAGATTAGACTAAAGAGAATAAATATCCAAACTAGCTGTCACATAGAGAAAGGAATGCATCTTTTATGGAGTAAATTTTATTTATTTCAGTCTCTACTGTTCTTTTTCATTCAATATCAATCATGAAATATATAAAATAGATGAAAAGTGAAAAAGTAGAAAATTTCATCTATAATCAAGAGGAAAACAAAACAGAAACAGACCCACACATTAACCAAATTTTTCTTTTTTTTTTCTTTCTTTCTTTTTTTTTTTTTTCTGCTGCCCCTGCAGCATATGGAAGTTCCCAAGCTAGGGGTAAAATTGGAGCTGCATCTGCTAGCCTATGTATGCCACAGCCACAGCCACAGGGGTTCCCAGCCAAGCTGCGACCTACACCATAGCTCAGCAACTCTGGATCCCTAACTCACTGAGTGAGGACAAGGATCAAACCTGCATTCTCATGGATACTAGTCAGGTTTGTAACCTGCTTAGCCACAGTGGGAACTCCCAACCAAATACAGAACTCAATAGACAAGGACTTTAAACATAACTGCTATAAGTACGTTAAAGATTTAGTGAAAAGCATGGACAAAATTTATGAACAGAGAGTAATTTTAGCAGAGTTGAAAAACCAGGGATACAGATCAAGGTTCATATTCTAGCTCTAATACCTTTTGGGGAAAGGACCTGAATGAACTGCTTAACTTATCTGAATTTCCATTTTCCTAGGTAATACCTAAACCTGAGGTGAAGGGGAGGGGGGGAGAGTTGTATTAAAAGAGATAATGCATACAAAGCTCTTGACCTAGTGCCTAGCACAGAAAGTATTCAACACGTACTATCTTTTCTCTGTTAGATTAATTTGCCCCTCTCTTGGGTCTTCTACTCTTTTACCTACATACTCCCTTCTGTGAGAATCATGACCCCTACTATGTCTACTATTTCTACTACAAATTGTTCTCAGAGTAAAATCCCTAGTAATCAACTCCTCTCCCATATATTAGCCCCACCCAAATGCTTACTGAGTGTCTTACTTGGGAGCATTGTTGTTTTAAATTCTACATGAATAAAATAACTTTCTTGATTGTTCCTCAAAACCTTCTCTCCCTGCTCAATTCCCTATTTCTGTAATAGTTCAATCAAGCTTGAACTATTACAGTGTTTAACTCCTTCCTTTCCTTCTGTCACATAGGCTATATTTACAATTTTTCATTAATTCATTTATTGAATCAATATATAGTCACTCAGCACTTAATAAATACCAGATCCTATGCTATACATGAGGCATATGGCAGTGAATGAGACAAAGTACACACTCCTGTCTATTCTAACATCCTTCCTGAGCACTCTGTACTTGAACTATTACAATCAACTCGTGTATTACATCCCCCAATTTACCCTACATGTTATTAACATGCCAACTTTCCTTAACAATATATGACATGGCACTCATCTACTCAAAAACTTTTGCTATCTGACCACTGTCTATTTAATAAAAATCAAGCTCTGTAAACTGACAATCAAAGACTTTGGCCATTTGGTCCCATCCATCACAAGAATACAAAGACAAAAGGTAATACAACAGGTAAAATAAAGTAACATAAAGATTCAAAAGAATCTTGACTAGCTTAAAAAAAAAAAATCCCCAAGACTAAATCTTATGAGGTAAAATATAAAGTGATAAACACAAATCACAACATGTAGTATCCTTCTCTTCAACATATAGAAATCACTGCCTTTGGGACTGTCCTATGCTGCCCTGTGACATATTTCTGTTTGTGTCACTGTGTATCTCTTGAACTTAAATGTTTCCTCTGAGACATAAAGTTTCTAAATTTCTTAGACCCTCTTGTAGTTCTTTCCTAGCAGTATATGGCACACAGTACTCAGTGATCAACTGGCTGTCTTCTACACGGTCCACACAGTCTGCGTACTCCTAGAAAAGGGTCTAACTGGCACGTACTGACATGTCTAGTTTCAGACAGAAAGAAAGCCACTCCCAAAGAGAATTATCAAGTAAAAGGGAGAATTATCAAGTTACTGGTTTCTTCTTCTATAACCTTAGAAATAGGATAAAAATTCCATATTTGGGGAACTCTAAAACAGTGAATAAAATTCACACCTGTTTTTCTTACCTCATTACCTACTGACTCGGTGATGTAACTATTTTTCTCTCTGCCTTTAACCATTTGGGGAATGTAATATAGAAAAAGATTCAGATCAGATGGCCACTGGATAAGATTAACACACCTGCTATTTCTTCTGACATCAGCCAACAGGTGCCATCTTTGAATAAATTCAAAGATACAAAGCTACTACAATAGATAAAATAAAATTTAAAAAGGACCTTGACCAGTTGAAAATAAATATGTTGCGGTTTTCTAAACAGTTAAATTATCTTTAATAAAACAATAGAATCAGTTTCTACATATTTCATAATATAATTTTCCCTGTATAAAAGCATGTTCCTTGCTTCATATTTATCTAAATTTTACTATGTTCTCTTTTGGATAAAATTTTTAGGGAAGATGAAAATTAGTTTTCCAACTAACCATTGTTAAGCTTTTTAAAAAAACATTTTGAGGAGAGAGGATTAAGATGGCAGAATAGAAGGACTGGAGCTTAACTTCTCTCCTAAAAACAACAAAATTCAAAACTAAAGCCTAAGCAATCTCCACTCAAATGGACCAGAAACCTTAAAAAAGATACCCTACTCCAGAGGACAAAGAGGAGGCCACATCAAGAGGTAGGAGGGGCAATTGTGCAATATAAACAACCCCATACCTCCAGGCTCCACAGGCTGAAAACTAACTGGTTTACAGAGACTCACTTACAGGAGTGAGAGTTCTGAGCCCCACATCAAACCCTCACATGTGGGGATCTGGCACTGGGTGAAAGAGCCCCTGGAGCATCTGGCATTAAAGACTAGTGGGGCTTGTGCACAGGAGCTCCATAGGACTGGGGGAAATGGAGACCCTATTCTTAAAAGGCACATACGGACATTCATGTGCGCTGGATTCCAGGGCAGAGCGAGGTCTCCAAAGAAACCTGGGTCAAACCTGACTGCAGTTCTTGGAGGACATCCTGGGAAAACAGGGGTGAATGTGGCTTGTTGTGAGGGAAGCACACTGAAAGCAAAGCTCTCGGGAATATTCAGCAGCTGCTTCTCTCTGGAGGTGGCCATTTTGGGAAAATCTGGCCCCACCCCCATCAGTCAGTGCTGAGAAGCCCCAGGCCAAACAACAACCCAGGGGGGGAATCACAGCCCCACCCCTCAGTAAACAGGCTACCTAAAGACCCCTCAGGCACACAGCTGCCTCTAATCCCATCCAGAGACTAAGCCCCACCCACCAGAGGGACTAGAATCAGCTCCACCTACCAGTGGGCAGGCATCAGCCCCCCCCAATCAGGAAGTGTACAGCAAGCCCCCATACTGACTTCAGCTACAAGGGGGGCAGACACCAGAAGTAAGAGAGGCTATAACTCTATTATCTGTAAAAAGGCCACCACACCAAAAACCTATAAAAATGAAAAGACAGAGAACTATAAGTCAGATGAGGGAGAAAGGAAAAACCCCAGAAAATCAGCTAAGTGATGAGGAGATTCTCAGCATCCAGGAAAAAGACTAGATTGTTGATGCTAAAGATGATGTAAGACATTGGAAATAAACGGGAGGCAAAGATGGATAACTTACAGGAAACAGTGACCAAAGAGATATAAGATATAAAACTTAAATAAGAAGAGATACAAAATACAATAACTTAAATAAAAAATTCACTAGAAGCAGCTAACAGCAGAATACAGGAGGCAGAAGAATGAATAAGTGAGGTGGAGGACAGATTAGTGGAAATTACGGATGCAGAACAGAAAAGAGAAAAAAGATTGAAAACAAATGAAGAGAGTCTCAGAGAACTCTGGGACAACGTGAAACGCACCAGCACCAACATCCGTATTATAGGGGTGCCAGAAGGAGAAGAGAGAGAGAAGGGGACAGAAAAAATATTCCAAGAGATAACAGCCGAAAACTTCCCTCACATGGGAAAGGAACCATTCACTCAAATCCAGGAAGCACAACGAGTACCATATAAAATAAACCCAAGGAGGAATACACCGAGACACATATTAATCAAACTAACCAAAATTAAAGACAACGAAAATCTTGAAAGCAGCTAGGGAAAAGAAACAAGTAACATACAAGGGAACCCCAATAAGGTTATCAGCAGATTTTTCAGCAGAAACTCTGCAGGCCAGAAGGGAGTGGCATGATATATTTAATGTGATGAAAGGAAAAAACCTCCAACCAAGATTACTCTGCCCAGCAAGGCTCTCATTCAGATTTGAAGGAGAAATCAAAACCTTCACAGATAAGCAAAAGTTGAGAGAATTCAGCAACACTAAACCAGCCTTACAACAAATACTAAAGAAACTACTCTAGGTAGAAAAAAAAAGCCCGCAACAGGAAACAAAAATTCCACAAATGACAAGGCTCACCAGTAAAGCTATGTAATCATCCATGTACAATTATACCACCAAAATCATAAATCATGAGAAGAGGTGGGTACAAATGCAGGATACTGGAGATGAATTTGCAATTAAGAGACCAACAACTTAAAACAATTTCATATACATGTAGACTTGTATATCAAAACTTCAGAATAACTGGAAACCAAAAATCTACAATTGATACACAAACAAGGAATCTCTGAAGAAATATATCTCATAGTATATAAGTGCATAATCCACCATGAAGGGGGTCATTTGACATCATTCTTGGAATGCTAAAGTCTTCTTAGATCTGATTCTGATTTCCTCTCCATTAAAGAATTTATGATAATTATAAATTAATTAAAATATTAATTAAATAATGCAACTGTACAATTAAATAATACAGTTCTACAACTGTATTATCAATAACCATTTGTCTCCATGGTACAATGTAAGGTCTATAATGTCTTGTTTATCACATCACCTAGAATGGTGTAATGCCTATACTGAAGAATCAATAAGATGTAACAAATTGTGAGGACATATTTATACAGTTACACTGTTTTTTAACCAATTTATGCATTTTATATTTTACTTATTTTCATAGGGTATATTATTTTTGTTATTCTTACCAGTTAAGTTATTCTTTTTATTATGCTATATAAATATTTAATGGTAAAAAAAAAAAACTCCTATTAAAAAGGAAAAAGATCAACAACTAGTTGAAAAACAGGAAACAACTGACTAGGAATTCCACAAAAATAAAAAGGACAAGCCCTCAACATATGAAAAATAAATAAATAAATACATTTTGAATAGACATGGCTGACTTGGGTTAAGAATGCCTTGGAGTCTGAGCATTTAAAAAGTGAATTCCTAGTAAATCAAAAGGAAATTACTTATATGCTTCTATTTTTTTCTGGCACACTTCTTCATATAGATAAATATTCCTAATCATTGGAATTCAGTTACTGATTATTGAACTGAAAGATTACAGGCACAGGATTTCCCTGTTTAATTTTTAATCCCTTTAAAAGACTAATTACCATAATTATGAGAATTTATTATTAAATCATGATTTTTCTTCTTTTAAATCTGCCTCATGTGCTGTTACTCATCTTAAAATTGGAAAAAGAAGTGAAATTACCCTTCCCTCACACCTCCTACCACCTAGAGAAAAACATGAGGTTTATAAAGCTTATCACAATTTCATTTTATAAATATATTTAACATACAGAATAATTTCTTGCTGCATCTATTCATTCATAACACTTATTAAATAAGTATTTATTGAATTCTACTATGAGTATACTATATACGTATAATTCAAACTATAGGTTTGGCATTGTTTTAAGTGCTGGGGATAACAACAGGAGCAGACATAAATTCTGCATAAAACACTTTAATATCTTGAGGTACAAACAGCATGTTAAACAAGCAGTTATAACAAAGGGTATTGATTGTTTTGATGGATGCATGAGATGCTGTTTGAGTGTAAAGCAGGGGGCCTAAAGCAGCAGTTAACCAGGAAAGTCTGGGGGGGTGGGGAGTAAGGAGGCAGGAGAGAAGAAAAAACTGTTCCAAAAGGAATAGCATGTGTTAAGTCCCAGAGCATGTGATAGGTACTCAAAGTAAGTTTGGCATAGCTGAAGCTTAGTTAGATGAATAATAGTGGAGAAATAAGGCTGGAAAACTAGAAAGAAGACAGATGTTATGGGGCTTCATAGTCATACTAAGTTATTATCCTAAGGTTAATGAGAACCCATGGGGATGTTTTAAACAGAAAGCTGATCTGATCTCATTTGTCTTGTAGAAACATCATGCTGGCTGCACAATGGAGAATGGGCTGGAAGGGGTAAGTCATAAAGCAGAAAGAACTGAGAAGGTACTGGAAGAATCTAGGCAGGAGGTAAAGATTTCCTGGACTGTGGAAGCAGTAGTGAGTATGGAGAAGAGAGGGTAGATATTTTGAGAGATATTTTAGGAGGCTGAAATAAGTGATTGAATGGAAAAATGAGGAAAGTTTAAAAAATTAAGAAAAATTCATGCATTGGGAAACTGGATGGATGCTGGTTGTGTTTACTAGTATCTCAGTATAAGCAGCAATCTGCTAGGTCAGAGTCTAATGACCTTTCTTTTTTCAAATTTTATGTGGCATATGATACCATGTATGTTTCAAATTTTTGTGATTATTTTCCTTAGGATTCAGGTTACTGCATTTTCTAAGCTATTGTTAGGCTTCTCTGACTCCTTTCCCTCCTATTGCTCCTAAATTATAAATATCCTTCATGATTTTCTCTAATATATTTTTCTCTACAAATTTATTCCTTCAGATAGCTTATATACTCCATGGCTTTAACCATCATTTTTATGTTATTCTGCTGCTGTGCATATTAACAACATCATTGTTAAGACAATTTGTTTTATGCCTTAAAGTTAAGAAAAGGATAAAATTATTTAATCTTCAAAATGACTTTTAAGAATAAAAAAAGAGTATAGGTTCTGAAATCAGATAGACTTAAAGAATAAATTCCAGTTCTGCAACTTCCCAGCTCTGTGACGTTAGAAAAGTAACTCACCCTCTTATTTCTCATCTGCAAAATGTACATATTAATAGTAGCAACCTCATAGAATTGTTAGAGGGTTACATAAAATCATGCATAAAAAGTACTTAGCACAGAGTATGGTACTTAGTAAGCACTTAGTAAATACACAGCTTAACTGTAAGTGTAATAAAGCGCATATTGTTGGGAGGCACAGTGAAAGCAACATTGCATAATTGACTAAAAGCAATAGCTTTGGAAACAGATGGTCCTTGGTTCAAATTCTACCTCTGTGATCTTATGTAGGATTTGAACCAAGGCTGTCTGTTTCTAGCTATCCGATCTTAGGTCAGGTAAACTCTTGGAGCCTCAGATTACTGATCTATACAATGAAGATGACAACAGTACCTACCTTCTAGGGATGCTGAGGTAGTTTTTAGTAATAAAACCATATTTTAAAAAAGCCTAATATACTGCCTAGCATATAATATATACTCAATGAAACAGCTACTAATTTTATTTTTTTCTCTTTTCCAGAAGGGAAAACTAGATTGATTTGCAAAAGTTATGTAGCTTAAAACTAAACAAAACCAGAATTTAAGGTTGTGTCTGGACTTTGAGAAATAATACACCTTATTAGTCTTTAGCCTGAATATCTCAATTTTGTGTCAGCCTCATTCCAGTTTTCATTTGCCAAAATATGTGCTTCCAATTTCCCCAATCATTCTGTATGGATTAATCTGTGAGTCTTCCTTTTCCAGCTTCTGGCAATTTGGTACCAATTTCTTTTTCTTTCTTAAATCAAAATCTTTCTTTCAGTTTTGTTCTCTCTCTCCGTCCCTACAGTCAGCAGTTTTGCGATCCAAGCCCTCATACTTGTTTCCTGTAACAGTACCTTGGACTCTTTTTCATCTCCAATTTCTTCTACTCTCAATTCTCTACTCTCTGACTGCTGTCAGACTAAATTTCCTGAGATACCTTTTAATAATACAATCCTTGTTAATGAGCCTTCTGTATCTTATTATTCCTTTTATTTTGTCTTTTTAGGGCCACACCCCCGACATATGGAGGTTCCCAGGCTAGGGGTCGAATCAGAGCTACAGCTGCTGGCCTATGCCACAGCCATGCAGGATCCGAGCTGAGTCTGTGACCTATACCACAGCTTGAGGCAATGCTGGATTCTTAACCCAATAATCGACACCAGGGATCGAACCTGTGTCTTCATGGATAGTAGTCAGATTTGTTTATGCTGAGCCATGACGGGAATTCCCTTATTATTTCTTATCTCAAATCACTTGGTACCTCTCTCAAGACTCCTTATGATTGGGTCTTAAATTCCCCACCTCATCTATTTCTTATTAACCTGCTAATACCAGCTCTTAATTTCATGTAAACCAAGCTTCTCATTGTCCCTGCAAGTCTTCCTGCCAAGGAATCTTCTTTATATTGATTCAGTTTGTTGCCACCATTTGTGTAAACTTCATCCATCTTTCAAACCACTTTAAGTGCTAACACTTCCATGACATCACCTTCAGGTACTCAAGGTCACCTTCCATCTTTTAGCTCCAAATTTCATTTACAGTAAATACCAATTTGGTTTTACTTGATCCAAGTTATTAGGGTCCCTACTCACTTACAAAACTAAATTCCATGAAAAATGCCAAGTCTTTGACTTCTTTTGTACCCCTTATAGAGGTCAACATACAACTGGGCACATAAGAAGTCCTTACAAATACTTATCATTCAATTCTATTAGTAGCACATGACATTAGCAGTTACGAGTTCTTCTACAATACATACTTAGAAAAATGTGAGGGACATTGAAGGTCATGTATTGGAATAGCCACTAACTATGGAGGACCTTCATCTCTTTACCTTCACCTCTTCTCTGACTGCTACAGTTAATAGGCACAACTGCCAGGTCAAATTCCTTAAAGTATACGTTTAAGGATTTTACTTCCTAAATTTTTTTTTAATTAAAAGTTTTAAGTTCTCTAAAACTTTGTGTTACTCCTCATTGTTTAAATAGTTAAATCCTTACTTCAGTATTCAAAATCTCTCTCTCTATGGCTTCAACTTCTTTTTTCAGCTTCCTACCCCAGAATTCAAAATATACTCTGAACAACCTAGCCAGTCAAAAATCCTATCCATTTTTTTAAAGTACAGTTTGGCTGTCAATTTATCTCTGAGTTTACTCAGAATTCTCTCAACATATTTTTTTTCTTTGAAATTATATGGTACACATTTTTTACTTTCTTAGACTACATTTTCATAATTTACTTATTTTTATCAAAGTATAGTTGATTTATAATGTGCCAATTTTTACTGTAGAGCAAAGTGATTTAACTATATGTTAAATAGTTAAACATATAGTTAACTATTGTGTGTGTGTGTGTGTGTGTGTGTGTGTGTGTGTGCATGTATACACACACACACACATATTCTTTTTTTAATATTATTTTCGATCATGGTCTATTCCAGGAGACTGGATATAGTTCTGTGATGTATACAATAGGACCTTATTGTATATCCATTCTAAATGTAATAGTTTGCATCTACCAACCCAGCTTCCTATCTATCTCACTCATAATTTATACTTATAATAGTCACTGTATATCTCAACCATAAAATTTTACATATCCTTCCAACTCAGTTATGTTCAAAATTCAACATCTCCTGTCAAGGATTTCTGCCTCCTCTTGACTTTTTAAGGTTGGTTAAAGGTGTTCTTTTTCATAGAGTTAGCAGTGCAGGGAGCAAGGCTTAAAATTTTATCTCTTTTACCCACACCATCAAATCAACCTTAGTGAAATTCTCTTCCTCTTTTGCTTTTTAAGTGATAGGTAGCTGGGACGGTAAATTGTTCTTTTGTCAAACCCATAAGGAAGACAAGGTAACTCAATAAAATGGAGCTTGAAACAGAGCTTTAAGTTTGAAATCAGCATTACACTTATCCTGCTTTAGCTCTCATAGCACCCAGCTGAGTGGTATGCTCTTTAGTCAATACATGTCGGCTTACCTTTGACTCAAGCTAGAAGTCAGATTTCCCAATTCTATGTGAACAGTCCTAGAAAAAGCAACCAAATCTATATACTCACAATTGTTATATTACATGGTTTCACTCTACCATTTGGCAGACAACTTTGATTTAGATCATCTTAAGAAAGCTCTCAATTAAAGTGTAACTGCTGCTGGTAAAGACAGTGGATTGAATTCATGCATTGACCCCCACCCCCTTATAAAATCTTCAGAGGAGGTATTTCATAAAAAAATATAAACTTAAAAAAGTGGAGAACAGCAGGAAGGAAGTAACAGTGACAATGAAATTAAGAATCAAGAACACTGGGTCCTAGGCCAACAGTGGAAAATGTAGAGGACCAACCCAATTAACACAGTAAAATAACTCCTTCCTCTAAAATGAAAAGGGAAGGTATTGGTGGCAATGGTACTTCTGGAAGTGAAATGGGAATGAAAAAGACACCAAAATAAGAAGGGTTGATTGGCAGCCACAGCCCAAGATCCCTTGCCTCTAGACTGGCAACTGCCTCTCCTCCATCCTGGCAGAACTTTGAAGATTTAATCTCTGCAGAGGGTGAAATAAAGGAAGTAGCCGAGAGAAATGAGACGGCTGAGGGCACAGGTACTATAATAAAAAGAGGGATTCTGTTAATGTATGAACACAAGATTCTGAGGTCTCCAGCCATTTTCCTTATTCAACTCTCAGAAAGACAAACAAACAAAACACACACACACACAAACCCCTGCAGCATGTCTGCAATTTTGAGAGGAAACTGGAGAATCCTTTTCTTTGGAATCTATCCAGCTCAGATTAAATGACCAAGCTATACTTCCCTACAATGAAACTCAAGGTCACAAAGCCCTATCCATACTTTTTACAATAAAAAGTTTAGGTCCCTCCTCTTAAGTATGAGCAGAACACCGAAGATTAGCAGAAACATCTTTAAAATAAACGTTAGAGGCCAAAGTAAACAATGGAGAAAACAGACTATGCTGAACAGAAGAAAAATTATAATAAGGATAAGGTATTATAGATTTAAAATAAGAACATTCGGAGAGGAAGAGGACAAGATGGCGGAGGAGTAGGGGGACACGCTCGCCCTCTCCCACAAACACAACCAAAAAAGCACATCTACAGAATAAATGACTCGCACAGAACAGCAACCAATCGCTGGCAGAGGAACCTAAACTCCAATAACGGCAAGAAGTTCGTGACATTATTGGGCAGAACGGGAGAAAAGAGGAGAGTGAGAGAAGGTGAATCCGAGCGAGACGGGCGCTCCCGAAAGGGAACTGCGGAGGAGAAAGGGATCCCGCACCCTGGAAAGTCACCTACCGGGCGAAAGATCAAATGAACCGGAGGAATCTCCAGATGCAGAGAAGAGTGTAGCAGTAAGTTGGAGTACGGAAAAGCCGATCAAGAACCCAACGGACCATCTGAACTACGGGCACAGTCACCAAAAATTGAGACGCCTGGGTGGGGGCTGGGCACCGAGACCTCGCCTCCGAAGGTTAATCCCTGAGAAAGGGCCAGGCAACGCCTGGGTGGGGGCTGGGCACCGAGACCTCGAGACCTCGGCTCCAGAGATTAGTCCCCGGGTTAGGGGGGTGGGGCAGAGCAGAAACTGCTTGGGAGGTCTAGAAACCATTTGACGGGGCAGAGACTGCCTGGGAGACTAGAAAACAAAGCTGTCGCAGAGGAAGGGAGCAATACTCTAGGAGCGGGGAAGTGGAAAGCCGCATCAGAGGGAACCTGGGAGAAGAGCCTGGTCTGCGCCCGTGTTGGGGAGGGGAGAGAAGAAGGGGTGGGTCCCCATAGAATACCCCCCACACCACAGCAAGCTTACAGGCCCGCTAGCTAGCTGAAAGCTGTGCTTCCCAGTGCATCCCCTCCCCCCACCCCCGCCACGCCCTACGCTCTCAGGGACCTGGGGCTGCCTGCCATCCAGGAGGGCTGGCCTCAACAATTGCCTGAAGCCTACCACCGCAGGGGCTGTCCCTGCACAGGCCTGCTTGCCCTTTGGAGGGGCTACACTTCCACAGAGCAGCACCAAACAGCACCAGCCCCCGAGAAAAGGCCTGCAGCCCAGAAAAGCTAGAACAAGCTTAGCCAGGCTGTGAATAGATTGGCCTAATTCTTGGACGGTTTTTCTGAGTCGGGTTGCCCGGGGGAGGAGCCTCTTGGGTTTCCAACGGCCCTGCTACCTGCCCAAGCCCCCAGGGGATGCTCTAGTGGACCAGCTGCATAGGACTGCCAGCTCCAGGCAGGACCCCCTGCAGCCCAGAAAAGCTGCAACAAGCCTGGCCAAGTCGGGAAAAGATCTCAGATGGTTTTTCTGAGTTGGGCTGCCCTGGGGAGAAGACTCTTGGGTCTCCAACGGCCCTGCTACCCGCCCAAGCCCCCAGGGGGTGCCCCACTCCTGTGAAATAACTGCTCAGCATCACCAGCCCCCTGGAAGAGCCCCTGCAGCCCAGAAAAGCTGCAACAAGCTCGGCCAGACTGTGAAAAGATCCGCCTACATTCTAAGGCTGTCCTTCTGAGTTGGGCTGCCCTAGGGAAGAGCCTCTTAGGTTCTCAGTGACCCAGATAGCTGCTCCAGCCCCCAGGGGGTGATGCACCCCTGAAGAGCAGCTGCCCAACACCACCAACCCCCTGCAAGAACCCCACAGCCTAAAAACACCAGAGCAAGCTCTGCATGACTAAGTGAAATCTGCTACCATCGTGGGGTGGACCTCCCAGTCCTGTCTGCCCTCAGGAAGTCCTCCTTTGCTTCAAAGAAACACTGTTAGCCCCATCAACACTCCAGAAAAGCCACACTGCCTCAAAAAAGATTGACCAACAACGCCAGCCCTCAGGAAATATTCCACGGCAGTGACAAGGCAAACACTGCCCGATAACGGAGAGTACAACTCCCTCAGGAGAAAGAAAACAACAAGCAAGATGAATAAGCTGAGAAACCACCCCCAGTCAAACCAACAGGAGAACTCACCTAAAACAGTCAACAATGAAACAGATCTCTGCAGTCAGACAGACCTGGAGTTCAAAAGAGAAATAATGAAAATACTGAAGGAATTAAGAGAAGATATGAACAGTAATGCAGATACCCTCAGAAAGGAACTAGAAAATATAAGGAGGAGCCAAGAAAAACTAGAACATTCATTTGCAGAGATGCAAACTGAACTAGGGGCAGTAAAAACCAGAATGAATAATGCAGAAGAACGAATCAGTGATATGGAAGATAGAATAATGGAAATCACTCAATCTGGTCAACAGACAGAAAACCGAATCAAAAAACTGGAAAACAATATAAGAGACCTATGGGATAATATAAAGCGGGCCAATCTACGCATAATAGGAATTCCAGAAGGAGTAGAAAAAGATAAGGGGATGGAAAATATATTTGAAGAAAATATCGATGGAAACTTCCCAAATCTAAAGGATACTGGGTTCAAGATACAAGAAGCACAGAGGGCCCCAAACAAACTGAACCCAAACAGACCCACACCAAGACACATCATAATAAAAATGGCAAAAGTTAGTGATAAAGAGAGGATCCTAAAGGCAGCAAGAGAAAAACAGAATGTTACCTACAAGGGAACCCCCATAAGAATATCAGCTGATTTCTCTACAGAAACACTACAGGCCAGGAGGGAATGGCAAGGGATATTTAAAGTGCTAAAAGGAAAAAATATGCAACCTAGACTACTCTATCCAGCAAGAATATCATTTAAAATAGAAGGGGAAATAAAAATTTTTTCCTACACACAAAAATTTAAAGAATACAGCAACACAAAACCCAGGTTAAAGGAAATATTGAAAGGGCTTCTCTAAACCAAAAAGAAAGGAAGGAAAGGGAAGAAAAAAGAAAAGGAAAAAAAAAAAAAGAAGAAGAAGAGGAAGAACTAGGACTGAGGAAACCGCAATCAGAGAGCAGTCACTCAAATAAGCCAGCATACAGATTTAATCATGAACATGCTTCAAACAAAATAAAATTAAAAAGAAAAAAATAAAAAAGAGTCATCAAAACCATAAAATGTGGGCAAGGGATGTTAGGAGGTAAATAACCCTTTTTGTTTGTATGTATGTCTCTCTTCTTAATTTTAATATAGTAATGAAGTGTTTGAACTTACAGGACCATCAGGCTAAAACACACAATTATGGGAAGGGGTTAGCATACTTAAAAAACAGGGCAACCACAAGCCAAAACCAAATACTGCATTTGCAAAAAATGAAAAAAAAAATACACTCAAGCAGATAATAACAGGAGACCATCCAACCAAAAAAAAAAAAAAAAAAAAAAAAAGAAGGGAAGAATGGAGAACCATAGAATCAACTGGAACACGAGGTTCAAATGGCAATAAATAATCATCTATCAATTATCACCTTAAATGTCAATGGACTGAATGCCCCAATCAAAAGACACATAGTGGCTGAGTGGATAAAAAGGCAAAAACCTTCAATATGCTGCCTACAAGAAACTCACCTTAGGACAAAAGATACATATAGATTGAAAGTGAAAGGCTGGGGAAAAATATTTCACGTCAATAGACATGACAGAAAAGCAGGAGTCGCAACGCTCATATCAGACAAAATAGACTTTAAAACAAAAGACATAAAGAAAGACAAAGAAGGACACTATTTGATGATTAAGGGATCCATCCAAGGAGAGGATGTTACTATTGTCAACATATATGCCCCAAATACAGGAGCACCCAGATACATACAACAAATATTAACAGACATAAAGGGAGATATTGATGAGAATACAATCATAGTAGGAGACCTTAATACCCCCCTCACATCAATGGACAGATCCTCTAGACAGAAAACCAATAAAGCAACAGAGATCCTAAAGGAAACAATAGAAAAGTTAGACTTCATTGATATCTTCAGGACACTACATCCAAAAACATCAGAATACACATTCTTCTCAAATGCTCATGGAACATTCTCAAGAATCAACCACATATTGGGACACAAAGCGAATCTCAATAAATTTAGGAGCGTAGAAATTATCTCAAGTATCTTCTCTGACCACAATGCCATGAAATTAGAAATCAACCATGGGAAAAGCAAAGAGAAAAAACCTACTCCATGGAGACTAAACAACATGCTACTAAAAAACCAATGGGTCAATGAGGAAATCAAGAAGAAAATTAAAAACTACCTTGAAACAAATGATAATGAAGACACAACCTCTCAAAATCTATGGGATGCTGCGAAAGCAGTGCTCAGAAGGAAATTTATAGCAATACAGGCCTTTCTCAAAAAAGAAGAAAGATCCCAAAGTGACAACTTAACCCTCCACCTAAACGAATTAGAAAAACAAGAACAAAAAAAGTCCTAAAGTCAGCAGAAGGAAGGAAATTATAAAGATCAAAGAAGAAATCAATAAAATAGAGACTCAAAAAACAACAGAGAAAATTAATAAAACCAAGAGCTGGTTCTTTGAAAAGGTCAACAAAATTGACAAACCCCTGGCCAGACTCACTAAAAAGAGGAGAGAAAGAACCCAAATAACCAAAATTATAAATGAAAAAGGAGAAATCACAACGGATACAGCAGAAATACAAAAAACCATAAGAGAATACTATGAACAACTATACGGCAACAAGTTTGACAATCTGGAAGAAATGGACAATTTTCTAGAATCTTACAGCTTGCCAAAACTGAATCAAGCAGAAACAGACCAACTGAACAGACCGATCACTAGAAATGAAATTGAAGAGGTCATAAAATCACTCCCTACAAATAAAAGTCCAGGACCAGATGGCTTCACAGGTGAATTTTATCAAACATATAAAGAGGAATTGGTGCCCATCCTCCTTAAACTCTTTCAAAAGGTTGAAGAAGGAATACTCCCAAAGACATTCTATGATGCCACCCTCACCCTCATTCCAAAACCAGGCAGAGATACCACCAAAAAAGAAAACTATCGCCCAATATCATTGATGAATATAGGTGCAAAAATTCTCAACAAAATCTTAGCCAACTGAATCCAACAACATACCAAAAAAATTATACACCATGACCAGGTTGGGTTCATCCCAGGTTCACAAGGATGGTTCAACATACGCAAATCAATCAGCATCATACACCACATTAACAAAAAAAATAGTCAAAAATCATATGATCATCTCAATAGACGCAGAAAAAGCATTTGACAAAGTTCAACATCCATTCATGATCAAGACCCTCGCCAAAGTGGGTATAGAGGGAACATTCCTGAATATCATCAAAGCCATTTATGAGAAACCCACAGCAAATATAATACTCAATGGGGAAAAACTGAAAGCCTTCTCACTCAAATCTGGAACAAGACAGGGATGCCCACTCTCACCACTGCTCTTCAACATCGTTTTGGAAGTCTTAGCCACAGCAATTAGACAAACAAAAGAAATCAAAGGCATCCATATAGGAAGAGAAGAGATCAAACTGTCACTGTATGCAGATGATATGATACTATACCTAGAAAACCCTAAGGACTCAACCCCAAAACTCCTTGAACTGATTAATAAATTCAGCAAAGTGGCAGGATATAAGATTAACATTCAGAAGTCAGTTGCATTTCTGTATACCAGCAATGAAACATTAGAAAAGGAATACAAAAATACGATACCCTTTAAAATTGTACCTCACAAAATCAAATACCTCGGAATACACCTGACCAAAGAGGTAAAGGACCTATATGCCGAGAACTATAAAACTTTAATCAAAGAAATCAAAGAAGATGTAAAGAAATGGAAAGATATTCCATGTTCCTGGATTGGGAAAATCAATATTGTAAAAATGGCCATTCCACCCAAAGCAATCTACAGATTCAATGCAATCCCTATCAAATTACCCATGACATTTTTCACAGAATTAGAACAAACAATCCAAACATTTATATGGAACCACAAAAGACCCAGAATCGCCAAAGCAATCCTGAGAAACAAAAACCAAGCAGGAGGCATAACTCTCCCAGACTTCAAGAAATACTACAAAGCCACAGTCATCAAAACAGTGTGGTACTGGTATCAAAACAGACAGACAGACCAATGGAACAGAATAGAGAATCCGGAAATAAACCCTGACACCTATGGTCAATTAATCTTTGACAAGGGAGGCAAGAACATCAAATGGGAAAAGGAAAGTCTATTCAGCAAGCATTGCTGGGAAACCTGGACAGCTGCATGCAAAGCAATGAAACTAGAACACACCCTCACACCATGCACAAAAATAAACTCCAAATGGCTGAAAGACTTAAATATACGACAGGACACCATCAAACTCCTAGAAAAAAACATAGGCAAAACACTCTCTGACATCAACATCATGAATACTTTCTCAGGGCAGTCTCCCAAAGCAATAGAAATTAGAGCAAAAATAAACCCATGGGACCTCATCAAACTGAAAAGCTTTTGCACAGCAAAGGAAACCAAAAAGAAAACAAAAAGACAACTTACAGAATGGGAGAAAACAGTTTCAAATGATGCAACTGACAAGGGCTTAATCTCTAGAATATATAAGCAACTTATACAACTCAACAGCAAAAAAACCAATCAATCAATGGAAAAATGGGCAAAAGACCTGAATAGACATTTCTCCAAAGAAGACAGACAGATGGCCAACAAACACATGAAAAAATGCTCAACATCGCTGATTATAAGAGAAATGCAAATCAAAACTACCATGAGATACCACCTCACACCAGTCAGAATGGCCATCATTAATAAATCCACAAATAACAAGTGCTGGAGGGGCTGTGGAGAAAAGGGAACCCTCCTGCACCTCTGGTGGGAATGTCAACTGGTACAGCCACTATGGAGAACAGTTTGGAGATACCTTAGAAATCTATACATAGAACTTCCATATGACCCCGCAATCCCACTCTTGGGCATCTATCCGGACAAAACTCTACTTAAAAGAGACACATGCACCCTCATGTTCATTGCAGCACTATTCACAATAGCCAGGACATGGAAACAACCCAAATGTCCATCGACAGATGACTGGATTGGAAGATGTGGTATATATACACAATGGAATACTACTCAGCCATAAAAAAGGATGACATAATGCCATTTGCAGCAACATGGATGGAACTAGAGAATCTCATCCTGAGTGAAATGAGCCAGAAAGACAAAGGCAAATACCATATGATATCACTTATAACTGGAATCTAATATCCAGCACAAATGAACATCTCCTCAGAAAAGAAAATCATGGACTTGGAGAAGAGACTTGTGTTTGCCTGATGGGAGGGGGAGGGAGTGGGAGGGATCGGGAGCTTGGGCTTATCAGACACAACCTAGAATAGATTTACAAGGAGATCCTGCTGAATAGCATTGAGAACTTTGTCTAGATACTCATGTTGCAACAGAAGAAAGGGTGGGGGAAAAAACTGTAATTGCAATGTATACATGTAAGGATAACCTGACCCCCTTGCTGTACAGTGGGAAAATAAAAAAAATAAAAAAAAAAGAACATTCGGAGAACCAAAAATAAACTTTTGGAAATTAAAAATAAATTATGAAAAAATTCAATTGAAAAGTCTGAAGGTCGAATTAAGAAATTATCCCAGAAACAGCAAAAATGATGTGAGGTAAAAATTAAAAGAGAAAAGTTATAAATTTAAGAAATGTCTAAATAATAGAAATTGGAAGAAGCAAAAACAAAGGGGAGGCAAACACCAGTGAAATAATCCAGGAGAATTTCCCAGAGCTGAAATTTTCAAACTGAAAATACTACCTCGCTCAGCACAATGGATAAAAACATGCAAACCCAAGACATTGCATGTAAAACTTAACAATTTGTAGGGCAAAAGAAATATCTTATGTACTCTTACAGAGACAAGATGGAGGGAGAAATAATAAGGTTGCATACAAATAGTCAGGAATCAGAATGACTCTGGGCTTCTCAAGTTACAAGGGAATGAAGCAATACTATCAAGATCCAGAAGGAAAAATACTCAAAAAAAATAGAATTTACGATTTGCTAAAGAACTGATGAAATGTGAGAAAAAAAAAAACATTTATAGATACAGTGTCTCAAAACACTTATTTCCTATGGACCCTTTCTCAAAAATCTTAGAGAATGTGCTTCACAAAAATGAGAATAAAATGGATAAACAAGAAGACTCTAGATCAAGGAAACAAGGGCTCCAACACAGAAGGAAAGTTAAGGTATCTCCAGGATTATGGGGAGATGACAGGATGACAGCCTTGTAAAGGCATAAAAGGAAACTAGCCCAGATTACACACACCAGGTCAGAGGGCCATGGAAAGGACTTCAGGTAGAGGAAGCTGAAAAAAATACTTAATATGTTTGAACATGTGGCTAAGAGACTAGAAAACTGGCAATGAGTATAATAGCATTGAATTAATGACTAGTACATAGAATACTAAATAAATGAAGAAAACAAGATAATTATTAATTCAAATTAAAAACAATTTTTATAAACAGGAATGTTTATTACCTCACTCAGCTGTGTTTTGGATTTTCATAGTTATCATAATTTAAACAGTGACTATTCAGCCAACTGATATTGCAATATAAGAGCATGGGAAGATGGAAGGAAAGAAAGAATATATATATGTGATGGAGGCAAAAGAGTAAAGACAGCTAAATCTGCATAATCTAGAGTGAGAAGTCAATAAATAATATTCAAATTGGGAGAGATCATGAAGTAGTAATACCAAGACAGGGAGATAAAAATCAAATAATCAACTATAAGAGATAAAAGATGCTAAAATGAGTGAGAGGCAGGAAAGACTCAGAGGATTGTTTCTGTAGCAAAAGTTGAAGAACCATTTGAGGTTATTACTTTGACAAACATTTAAAAATATCACAAAACCAGGAAGATTCTTAACATTTAAAGAACTGCCCAAAACTTTAAAAATTTGATTTAATTTTCATATTAAAATTCATCTCCTTTTTTGAAAAATGACAAAATAATCACGGGGGAAATCACAAAAGATAAAATTATTTTATTTTATTTTATTTTTGCTTTTTTAGGGCCACACTCGAGGCACATGGAGGTTCCCAGGCTAGTGGTTGAATCAGAGCAGTAGCTGCTGGCCTACATCACAGCCACAGCAATGTAGGATCCGAGCCACGCCTGCGACCTACACCACAGCTCACAGCAACCCCGGATCCTTAACCCACTGAGCGAGGTCGAGGATCGAACCTGTAACCTCATGGTTCCTAGTCAGGATTCGTTTCCACTGCACCATGACGGGAACTCCAAGACAAATAATTTTAGAATCCATCGTTCACTTATCAGAATATAACTTTAGGTACCTGCAGAAATTTAAGAAGCAATAGCTAAAATGATTCTATAATTAAAGTAACAAATATATAAGCCCTGAAGTTGTATCTTTTGACCCAGAAACTACATTACTAGAAATTTATCTAAAGAAAACAATAATCGGAACTGCGGAACTACACAGAAGATTTATTAGGAAATATAATCACATTATTAAAAATAATTTTAAAATAAATAACATTATTTATAGTAGTTTAGAAACAGCAAACATTCCTAATAAGAGATAACATTAAATTTGTCAGGCTATATGTATATTCATTTGTAGAACAGGAATAGGATGGAATTTACACAGCCATTAAGTAATATATTTTCGGGAGTTCCCACAGTGGCTCTGTGGTTAAGAACCCAACATAGTCTCTGTGAGAATGAGGGTTCAATCCCTGGCCTCGCTCAGTGGGTTAAAGATCTAGTGTTGCCACAAGCTACAACGTTGGGTGAAGATGCTGCTCAGATCTGGTGTTGCCATGGCTGTGGCGTAGGCCTCAGTTGCAGCTCCAATTTGACCCCTAGCCTGGGAACTTTCAAGTGCCGCAGGTGCAGCCATAAAAAGAAAACAAAAAACAAAAACAAAACAAATTAATGTATTTTCAAGCAAATTCGGTTATGTGGGAAAATAAACACAGCATAATAGAAGGAAAAAGGAGACAAACTGTAGATTTAGCTGAACCAAATTATGACAATAAAATATATACAAGACACAAAACTGTGTGTACAACAAACTCCCAGGAAATAAAACATTATGGAATGTACCAACATGTTAGCAGTGTGCACCATGGGGCAGAAGAACTAGGCTCTTTGCTTTCCTTTACTTTATTATATCTCAAATTTTCAGCAATGGGTATTCTCATGTTGTTTATAAAGAATTCCCATTTATTGACCAGTTGGGAGAGGGAAGGGGGAGGGGCAATATATGAGCAGGGAATTAAGAGGTACAAACTATTATGTATTATAAAAGCTACAGGGATATTTTGTACAACACAGGGAATACAGTCAATATTTAATAATAATTAAATGGAATATAATCTTTCAAAATTGTGAACCACTATATAGTACACCTATAATTTATATAATATTGTACATATCCCCATTTTTTTTTAATTTCAGGCAAATATATGAAAGTATTCAATGTGAATCTT
Source organism: Sus scrofa (assembly GCF_054392235.1). Taxonomy (NCBI): domain Eukaryota; kingdom Metazoa; phylum Chordata; class Mammalia; order Artiodactyla; family Suidae; genus Sus; species Sus scrofa. The sequence goes on along the minus strand of NC_139383.1, from coordinate 145,012,468 downwards.
TTGCTTATGTCCTTGCAAATGTATATCTATTTTGTGTACCTATAGTTTTATTTCAATATTGCTTTTATTTATTTAGCACCTTGCCATCAACACACACACTGAATATATTTTTTTAACTGTAGAACTGAACTTTGTAAAGTATACCCATCACATTTTAATTAAAAACTTTCCCAGGAATGGATACCCACATTGCCTCCAAAAATTCCAACACTATCAAAAATAACCCTGCAAATACTATTCTAGCTGTGTCCTTTATGGACTGCCAGGAGAAGTGGTACAGCAAGGAGAGTAGGGGTATTTAAAGGTAATACAATAATGACCTGAATGTTAGTACCAGTCCACATTCTTAAAGGGGCTCTATAAATCTCTAGCTATCGACAATTGGCATTATGCTGCTTCCTCATTTTTGCCAAAGTGGTACAAGTAATATCCCACTGTTGCTTTAATTTGTATTTCTCTCATACTAAATCATTTTGAGCATCTCTTCAGATCTGTGTTAGGTTTTAGACATTCTCTTCTGTATAGTGATTCTACATAGCTTTGACCATTATTCTGCTAGGTCTGCTGTCTCACATGTTGATATAGGCCAATTAAAAATCCCTTAAGAGTTTTAAATATGATCCCACGTACAGTGTTTATCCAGTTCTCTGTGTATTTTGCAAAGGAGAAAAGTTTCAGAATTCTTTAGTAATGGCAAATTTTACTCATAATAGTAAACATTATTAACATTTATTGAGCACTTATATGTGCCAGACACTGAATTAAGCACCTTAAATATCATTTCACTGTTATTACTTCCTTTTTATATACACATAACTAACTAGATCAATGTTGCAGGTAAGCAGTTCAGTCAGGATTCCCACCTGGGGTCCTGGGTACTGAAGTAACTCACTGACTGCTATCTCACACTGCCCATGTGATCTGAATGAACTATGAAAGACTCCTGCCCAAAGATATCATCTTCTCTCTACAGCCTCTGCCACCAACTTCTCTGTAATCTCAGAGATAAATATTAATTCCTAAAAGAGAAACCATTATAATATGCAAAAATTCCCTTACTTAAAAATATTAACCCTTGGATATGGCAATGAAGAATTAATACACTAGCGAAACTGACATTATAGTAGTTAACAAGTCATGTCAACACATTATATAAGGGGTATGAAAGAAGTGGCTTGGATGATTTGAGGCAGAATGGATTCCTTTACCTAATGTTTTTCTCTCCCACTCCTGCAAGTTCAAAGGTTGTCTATTTTCACTCCATCTTTTGGATTCCTTGACTATTCATTAGAGTTGTGTCAACAAGTTGGAAAATGAATATATGGTTGATTTTTAATCTCACTTAATGAGGTTAATCACATTATTTATAAAGATATTAAGGGACTCCTTAATATCTGATTAGTCTTAGACAATGATGCAGAGAGCCCTAGACAACAAGTTGAAAAAAAAATAAAACATACTTTCTAAGTGCAGAAAGAAGATAGAATTTGACAGATGACTCATTCACTTTTACATTAGAATCACTGTACTCTGGGTACATTAGGCAACTGACTGAGTCTCCTTTATGAGCATATGCAAGAATTAAAAGGGAAAAAAAGCTGGGCCGTCTGAATAAAACTGTAGATTCTGTCAGATAACTGTTGTGAATGATGTGAGAAAAAATTTCTAACTGTGTAAAACTGATTAAGTATTCACTTTACAGAGAGCTCATGTACACACACATTAGACTATGGAGAAGCCAGACAAAAAGACATTTAGATTGCTTGCATAATTTCCTATAACTATCAGGAAACAGAATGCCCATTGAAAGTGTACAATTAGCCATTAATATTCATCCTTCTCTTTAAGTATAATTTCAAAACCATTCTGAGAAGCTACTTATCAAAATTAGCAAAAACAATAACAGCAAGGTCCCAAATTCTCTTCAAACATTGCTTCTGTTCTTTCCTTTCTCTCCTCCACTCTTGCAACTCCAATTACATGTATCATAAACTTCTCTTCCTTACATCTCATATTCTCTTGTCTATTTTCCATTCTATTCTCTCTGTGCTTCAGTTTGGATACTTTTACATCATCCTACCTTCCAGTTCTTTAACTGTCTATACAAATGTATCTAATCTACTGTTAAACACATGTATTGTGCTCTTAGTTTCACAATACAAATTTCAGTTAAATTTATTTTTAAATTCCAGAACTCCATTTAATTCTTTTAAATAGATTCCAAATACCCCCTAAAATAGTTATCTCCTTACCCAATTCCATAGTCATTTTAAAGTCTAAATCTGATAATTTGATTATATAGATATCCTCTGAGACAGTATCTATTGTGTGTTTTTCTCTGTTTTAGTTATCTTCTCAGGTCTCCTGAAATGCCTGGTTATTTTGGATGGCCTGAAGAAAACTGTCTGTAAACTATTTTAAATCTGAGGCTCTGAATCATGTTAACTTTCTTGAGAGAGAAATAAGCAGTAAGAGGGAGGATCAGAACTACAACTATAAATGTAATAAAATTCATTGAGTTAAAAAAAAGTAGGATCAGATCACTTTAATTCAATCTAGGATTGATATGATTCAAACTTGGACACAAGCAATTTGCAAGGGATGCACTACTTCCAGTCTATCTTTACTCCTAAGTTTAGTCCATTTAGGAATCCATCTGAAAACCTGGAGGCTTATGCAGGTCCAATCCACTTTGGTTTGCCCTGAATTTCAATGTTTGTCTCCCCAGCCCTATGAAGCTGCTGAAAGTCCTAGTCAGATTCTTAGCTGGAGTCTTTTCCTCAGCTTCTTGGGGTCTCTGTAGCACTTTTAAATTAGTAAATGTCTTGAGGGGAAAAGGGGCAATGTTCAGGGCTTTCATCCTCTCTGGAATTCTGGCCCCTCAAATTATTTCAGATTTTGTAATTCTCTAATGCCTTCCAACATTAATTTGTTTTAATTTCAGACCACTTTTTTTAAAAACAGTTGGATTTTATTTTATTTTTTAAAAAATTTTTTATTGTTATTTCCCCAATATGATTTTTTTTTTCTACAGTATAGCATGGTGACCCAGTTACATATACATGTATACATTCTTTTTTCTTTTTTCTCCCATTATCATGCTCCATCATAAGTGACTAGACATAGTTCTCAGTGCTACACAGCAGGATCTCATGCAAACTATTGCTTTTGTAATGGATTAGCACACCACTTTTCTAGTTATCTGAATTGGGGGAGTTGAACTGAGAGAAGTTATTCAACCATAGCTGGAAATGAATGTCTTAATATCTATTTAACTTAAAATTAAAATGAAAAACTCTTATACCATCTGAATTGGCATGTCTATTCTAGAATTTTATCCTACAAATAAACTCATAAAAGCCCAAAGATATACGTACAATAATGCCTATCCTAGCATTATTTTTAATAGAAAAATACATGAAAGAATCAATAAAGAATAAACTTTGTCAATAAAGAACAGGTTCAATATATTCTAGGGTATCCATGTAATAGAACACAATGATGTGGAAACCAATGACCTGAAGTTTCATGTGTTAAAATGGAAGATGGAGAATAATATGCATAGTATCCTCCTACTAGGTTAAAATGGACAGACACATGCACACATATTTACATATGCAAAAGATGTTTTTGAAGAGCTACATTAGAAGAGAAAAGAGTTGTTCTGGGAAAGGATAGAAAAACTGAAACCTGGAGACAGTGGAAGACTTTTCACTATCTTACTGTGTTTGAATTTATGGTTTAACGTACTACATGTCTTAGGAAAAGGCAGTTCAAAGAAGGCTTATTTAAGAAAGACAACCTCACAGTATTAAACTCTGAGTTTAGACGTTAAGGGAAGACTGAATTTAGTCAAGTGCTGGAGAGAGAGAAAGCATCCAGAGAAAGGGAGCAGACAGGTAGATGTGAGGGAAATCAACAATTCAAAACTGATAAAGGAGAGGGCAGATGTAGGATATATATCTTACAGGCTTCATTTTCCTCATGGACAGACTGTGCTAAGTTTAAATTTACTCTGAGACAATGGAGAGCAACTCAAAAGTTTCTAATGAAAGTGTGACATGACCAGATTTGCATTTCATATATATCATGATGGCAACACTGTGGACAATGGATGGACAGGGGGCAAGCAGGGAGGAGGAGAAAATATTTCAGGCAGAAGAAAGTTCTAAGGAGAAAAAGGGTAAATAAAGTGTGCTTAAGTAATAAAGAGGCTTATGTGACTCTGGTTCAGTGAGTCAGAGACTGGTTGAAAATGAGCCTGAAAAAGGTTGATACGATGTTGATCATATAAGGTCTCAAAGGGTGTAATCTCACAGGAGTTATTAAATGATATTGTAATTGAAATGAGAAACCCATTTAAACTTTAAATGGAGTAGTGGTGTATTTGATTTATACTTAAAAAAAAAGTCACTCCAGCATCTACAGGAATAGTAAGTCGTAAGAGGGCAATGGCAGAAGTGAGCAGACCAGTTAGTTAGGGGCTGATATAGTATTCCAGGTAAGAGATGATCATGGTATGGTGGTAGCAACAGACAGTGAGACGTGCTTGGATTTGGAATATATTTAGGAGATAGAACAGACAAGATCATGTTGATGGGTTGGACTGAGAAACTGAGAGAGAAAAGTATAAATAATTTGGATTTTAGCCTGTAGTCAAAAGGGACTTTGAAAGTTTTGAAATGAGTGACACAGTTACAGTTGAATATATTAGAACAATGATCTTGAGGCAGTAAGCAAAATGAATTCTTTGAGAAATAGAATGGAAGGGAGAGGCAAATTTGGAGGTATCAGTAATACTCCAGGCCTGAAGTGACAGGCATCTGAATTACGGTGATGACAAAATAAATGGCTGAAGTGATGGATATAAAGGCTATAATCAGGTTTGTAGAGATTTAATTTGCAGTGCCTTTTGGCACTGGAGTTTAGCAGAGAAATCTGGGCTGGAAATATCTGGGAGTCATCAGAACAGAACTGGTAACTAAAGCCATGTGAATGACTGAGATCAGCCAGGAAAAGTTGGTAGACTAAAAATGGAACCTAGACTAGGAACTAGCAAAAGAGACTAAGAGTGACCAGAACCAAAGGGGAAAATTAGGCAAGTGTGGCATCACGGGTGTCAGTACAAGCACTTCAAGAAGAAATATTTGTAACTGTCCCATAAGGACTGAGATCTGCTGGGTTTGGTAAAAATGGAGGTGATAGGTGATTGAGATCAGAGCTGTATGCACTCAGAGAAGGAAAAATAATCCAGATGCTAGGTACATGAGGCATCTGAGATATGAGGAAGTACTGACTATGAATAGAGACAATACTTCTGAAAGTTTTGGTTTTGAAGCAAAGAAGAAAGAGAAATGCCTAGAGAAATTACTAGAGCAGAGGGAAGGAATATTTAGGATGGGAGAGATGGTAGCATGTTTCAACTGCAATGTGAAGGAGACCATAAAGAGAGAGAGGAGGAAGATATTGGAGGGGGTGGGTTGATTGCAAGGTTTCTAAGAAGACAGATGTTAATGGGATCCAGAGCACAGAGAGTGGATTAGCCACACACAGGAAGGAGCACACTTTCCCAGGCACAGCAAGCAAGCATAGGTGTGGGTGTACGTCGGTTGGAAGGAGTGGTGCTCAGAGGTAGAGGAATTTCTAAGATGAAGATTTCTATTTCCTCTGTGAAGAAAGAAACAAATGTAAAGGGATTTGAAACTTGAGGAGAATAGAGGAGGAATAAAATGGTCATTATGGAGAACAGGTAGAGAATTTTTCTAGCGGAATGCAAGGCTGTCAGGTCATGGGAGGAACTTGAAGTTGAATAAGAAATTTCTGCTTATCTGTGTTTAAACATCCTATGATAATAACCAGGTGAATTCACAATTAACATCATGACAACCCTAAAACTTCACTTGCCTTTTCTTTGTTTCTTTCTTTTTTTCAAGCTAGGGGTCGAATCAGAGCTGTAGTTACTGGTCTATGCCACAGCCACAGCAACACAGGATCCGAGCCACGTCTGTGACCTATACCACTGCTCACAACAATGCCAGATCTTTAACCTACATAGCAAGGCTAGGGATCAAACCTGAGATCTCATGAATGCTAGTCAGATTTGTTTCTGCTGAGCCACAATGGGAACTCCTTTACTTGTCTTTTCTACAAAGATTTCTCTACATGCTTGAAATCTTAATTCACAGCTTCAAATTTTAGAAGCAGCTAAGAAATGCTCTTTCACCAAAGCTCCAGTCTCTTATTTCTGAAGTTTTCTTTCTTTCACCTTCATAAATTTAATTTCATTATTTATCTATACTTTGTGCAGAAGAAAAATTTAGTCTGATGGCACTGAATAGATATGAACATAGATATGTTGGCTATAGAACAAACTGCTATTAGAAGAGTCCTATCAGAGGGGCACAAATCCCTCTAACCATGTCCATTGGATAGACTTAAATAAATGACACCAAACTATCTAGAAATCAAATATAACTTCTCACAAATATATAATCATTTCATTTTTATTTTACTCTACTATTTCTCTGGCACATATTAGATTCTCACTAATGCTTAATAAAGAAGAAATTAATACTTTAGTGATTCTGAAGCATTTGGTACATATTGATAAACCATAAAACAATTAAATATAAATGTCTGAAACAAAATGTGAAATCTAAAGTTTACTAAGAGTTCATATCATAGCAATATGATGGTTTTAACAATGTCCAGAGATAATTCTGATGAATTAAGAGCATGAGGGAGAAAAATAACTTAATAGAGGAATTTACTTCTTTCATAGAAGTAGAGTAATTTTCTTTTTTCCACCATGACTGCAAAATAAAAAAAAACCTGAACAATTATACTATTTTAGTTAATTCAGCACGGCCATACTATTCATAACATTCAACCCCAACTCTAATAAAATACACTGAAGTTAATAGAAAAGAGTAAAAATAACAAAATCTTTCTTTAATCTTTAGAACACATTTAGGATTTGACAATAAGGGTTAAACAGTTATAACTTGAAGCTTGGGATCATTTCTTTACTGTTCTGCAAGTTAATTTCCTAACTGGTAAAAGAGAAGGGGTTAGATTAGATAATCTCTAAAGGAAGTCTCCACTCACATTTCTGATCACAGAGACTATCAGGTACTGCAGAAGTATAATACTTTACAATGTCCATTTTAATAAAAGTAAACTTTTTGACAGAACAATTTCCTTTTAGGTATAGCTTACTTACTCTTTTCGTGAGTTCAACAAGCTGGTCATAACATTCATAACTAATTTTAAGGCTATTCTCATATCCATTAGAGGTTTAATTTTTGCATAAAATTAAATCATCAATGTATCTGAGTTTTTCTAGAAACTGATTCTATAACCATCCTCACCATGGCACTGTTTTTTTTTTTTTTTCTCCAAATGCCTATATTTTGAGAAATAATAGCATAAATTCTTACCTCTAAGAGATAAGGCTCCATTTGATCCAGGGTTTTTCCAAGATGCTTATCTGGATCTAAACCTGTCAAGAAAGGTTAATTTTTTTTAGGTAAGTATTAAATTGGATGTTTAAAAACACATTATTCTACCTTTGGCTCATCCTGGCCTAGGAAACCAGTGTGTGTATATTTTAAATTGTTTTGATCCTAAAGCAAAATGTACTTTGCTCCTACTTTCTTTCTTATTTCCCTTGGGTAACTCGTTTCCCTTGTTCCTGAAAAATAAGTTTCATTCCAACTTATTCAATGGCACTTTATCAATTACCAGATGCACTGTTTTGATTCCTTTTTCATTTTTGAGAAATTGTAATTAGGATGGAAAAAAAAAGTGCCATTATGTAACTAAAATCCTTGGTGTTTTAATTATTATGCTTTGTTTTGTTTTATTTTGTTTTCTTGGTCATGCCCTCAGCATATGGAAGTTCCTAGGGCAGGGATCAAATCCAAGCTGCAGCTACAACCTATACCACAGCTGTGGGAACACTGGATCCTTAACCCACCGTGCTGGGCAGAGGCCTAAACCTGCACCTGAGCAGTGACCCAAGCTGCCAGAGAGACAACACTGGACCATTAACCTGCTGTGCCACGCAGGAACTCCATATTATGTGTTTTTATTTTAACCCATGAATAACAAAATTTTCTCACTTACCTCTATCTTATCTAGTTTCAAATGTCTTATTTGGAAAATAAAAGTAGAAAAGAGAAGAATAGACTGCATGCCTATATAATTAATTCACTTAATAACATATGGACATAAACAGTTATATTACCAAGTTAAATAACATTGCATTTCTATGATCACTTGTGTGATAATGCATTTTTTTCCAAGAAATGACAGAAATACTCCAAAAAATCATTATAGTACCAACAGCATGTGTTCAGCTAATAGAATAGTAGAATTTATGCGGGTGATGAAGTACAGGACTTCAGGAACTGAAGCTGTGGACTTCAGGAACTCTCCCCACATTCCAAAACTGACTTGCCAGGAAAAAAATCACATGCCACAAGTCAGCTATGAAATGAATGAATTCATTTTAGATATTTACAACTATAATTATGTATTAGCTTAGGTTCATTTAAATAAACTTATTTATTATTGGTTTAAAACCATTTAGCTTATTAATTATATAGAAGCTGAGTAATAATTTTCTGCTTCTATCAGATGCCTTTTCTGGTAACATGATATTTCTTACAATCACATAAGGAATAATAAAAGGGAAGTCAGGTAAAGATTAAGGATTCTTTTAGTACTAAGTTAATCAAACCCAAAGCAAACAGCTCATACTAGCAGCACTAGGTAGATTATTTGAGTCAGGTCTCTTCACAGCAATATTATTCTCACAGTATATTCACTAAAATCAAAATTTCAGTTGGCTGGGTAAACACAGAGATGAAGCAATCATGGACTTTGTCCAGTTCTTTTATCCCTGTCAACCTGTCCTGTTTACCTGAGTGGTAAACTCTTTTAGTTTTTTTATGTCTGATGATGTTCTATTTTGCTATCACTACCATGTAAGAGTTCAGTTGCAATATATTCCTTCTTTCAGAATCAGTTATTTCTAATGAGATTTATTCTGTCAGTCTAATAGTCTAGTCTGTGCTACACTGTACAATTTTTACTTTATTCAATGACATTCTGTAATTTTAACACAAGGTATCTAAGGGTATGTTTATTTTTATTTATACTGCACAGCACCAGATATGCATTTTCAATTCCAAAACTCATATCTTTCTTACAGTTTAGAAAATTTTCAGCCATTAAATCTATAAATACTGCTTTCTGCCCTTTCTTCTATTTTTCTTCCTGAAACATCAATTACACACATATTGCAATTTCTCAACCTATCGTCCATACTTTTAAATTGCTCTTTCAATTTTTTTTCCTCTGTATCTTTCTGTGTTGTCTTCTGAATAAATTATTTTTTTCTGCTTCATGCATTCTTCAACTTCATTCACTTGGATTTTATTCTGCACATTGAGTATTTTGTTTTCTAAATGACTCTGTCTCACTGCCAAAATTTCTAATTGGTTACTTTTCACATCATACTGTTGCTGTTTCATTTTGAGTTATTAATTTTTCTAATTGATTGTTTTTTCTTTAAAAGATATTTTGTTTTTCTTTAGCTCTTTGAGGTTCTCCTTCATAGGGGGCACCTTCAGTCTCCTTTTCCACAGGATTATGATCTCCTAGTTGCTTTTGTCTGTTTCCTGATACTTTGTGTTATAGCCCCATAGCTTTAGTCCTGTACTGTTTTGTATGTCCATTCATTTCTATTTCACAAAGATCTTTATAATGTTTTCCAGCACAGCTATGTCTTTCATAGTTTTCCTTCACATATTCATCTATTACCGCCACGTTTTATAGTGAAAATTTGGAAAACTCAAAACAAGAATGTAAAAGGCCAGCATGGCAGGAAGCCACTTTTTAGCCTCCCTCCCAATTCCTTGATTCTCCTATGTGATGGTCCCACAACACAAACCACACATACCACCTCAACACTTAGCAGTAGGCTCATCATTAAAATCACTTTAAAAGTCTCTTATGATTGAATCTAAGAATTTAAATTTTGGATTTGGTTGGCTAAAATTTTGTTGAGAATTTTTGTGCCTATATTCATCAAAGATATTGGCCTATAATTTTCTTTTTCTACAACCAGGTGGGATTCATCCCAGGTTCACAAGGATGGTTCAACATACACAAATCAATCAACATTATACACCACATTAACAAAAGAGTCAAAAACCACATGATCATCTCAATAGATGCAGAAAAAGCATTTGACAAAGTCCAACATTCACTCATGATAAAAACTCTTACCAAAGTAGGTATAGAGGGAACATATCTTAACATAATCAAAGACATTTATGACAAACTCGCAGCAAATATAACTCTCAGTGGAGAAAAGCTGAAAGCCTTCCCACTAAAATCTGGAACACGACAAGGATGTCTACTCTAACCACTTTTATTCAACATACTCTTAGAAGTCCTAGCCACAGCAATCAGACAAACAAAAGAAATAAAAGGTATCCAAATTGGAAGAGAAGAGGTAAAACTGTCACTCTATGCAGATGACATGATACTATAAATAGAAAACCCTAAGGAGTCCACACAAAAACTACTCGAACTGATCAACAAATTCAGTAAAGTAGCAGAATACAAGATTAACATTCTGAAATTGGTAGCATTTCTGTATACTAATAATGAGATATTGGAAAAAGAATATAAAAATACAACACCTCTTAAAATCACACCCCCAAAATTAAATACCTGGGAATAAACCTGACCAAGGAGGTGAAAGACTTAGATGCTGAGAACTATAAAACACTAATCAAGGAAAATTAAGAGGATTCAAAGAAATGGAAAGATGTTCCATGATCCTGGGTTGGAAAAATTAAAGTCATAAAAATGGCCATACTACCCAAAGCAATCTACAGATTCAGTGCAATCCCTACTAAACTACCCATGGCATTTTTCACAGAACTAGAACAAACAATCCCAAAATGTATATGGAACCATAAAAGACCCAGAATTGCCAAAGCAATCCTGAGGAACAAAAACCAAGCAGGAGGCATAACTCTCCCAGACTTCAGGCAATATTAAAAGTCATAGTGATCAAGACAGTGTGGTACTAGTACCAAAACAGAACATACAGATCAATGGAACAAAATAGAGAACCCAAAAATAAAACCTAGACATTTACTGTCAATTAATCTTTGACAAAGGAGGCAAGAACATCAAATGGGGAAAAGACAGTCTTTTCAGCAAGTGATGCTGGGAAAACTGGAGAGCCTTATGTAAATCAATGAAACTGGAACATACCCTCACAACATGCACAAAGATAAACTCAAAATGGCTTAAAGACTTAAACAGAAGACAAGATGCCATCAAACTCCTAGAAGAGAACATAGGCAAAACATTCACTGACATCAACCTTACAAATGCTTTCTCAGGTCAGTCTCCCAAGGCAACAGAAAAAAAACAAAACAAAAATAAACAAATGGGACCTAATCAAACTGACAAGCTTTTTGCACAGCAAAGGAAACCATAAAAAAATCCAAAAAGACAACCTATGGAATAGGAGAAAATAGTTTCAGATGATGCAAATGACAAGGGCTAATCCCTAAAATATACAAACAACTTATACAACTCAACAGCAAAAAAGCCAAAAACCATTTGAAAAATGGGCAGAAGATCTGCATAGAGATTTCTCCAAAAAAAGATATACAGATTGCCAATAACTATATGAAAAAATGCTCAGCATCACTGATTATTAGAGAAATGCAAGTCAAAACTACTATGAGGTACCACTTTACACTGGTCAGAATGGCCATCATTAATAAGTCCACAAATAACAAACGCTGGAGAGGGGGTGAAGAAAGGGAAGCCTCCTACACTGCTGGTGGCAATGTAAATTGGTACATCCACTATGGAAAACAGTAGGGAAGTACCTCGGAAAATATATTAACTACCGTATGACCCAGAAATCCCACTCTTGGGCATATATCTGGACAAAATCTCCTTGAAAAAGACACATACACACATATGTTCATTGTAGCACTATTCACAATAGCCAAGACATGGAAACAACCTAAATGTCCATCCATGGATGAATGGATTAAGAAGATGTGGTATATATACACAATGGAATACTACTCATCCATAAAAAAGAACAAAACAATGCCATTTGAAGCAACATGGATGGAACTAGAGATTCCAATACTAAGTGGAATAAGTCAGAAAGAGAAAGCCAAATACCATATGATATCACTTATATCTGCAATCTAATAATATGGCACAAATGAACCTTTCCACGGAAAAGAAACTCATGGACTTGTAGAACAGACTTGGGATTGCCGAGAGAGAGAAGAAAGAAGTGGAATGGACTGGGAATGTAGGGTTAATAAGATGCAAACTATTGCCTTTGGAATGGATAAGAAATGAGATCCTTCTGTATAGCACTGGGAACTATATCTAGTCACTTATGATGAAACATGATGGAGGATAATATGAGAAAAAGAATGTATATATGTATATGTGACTAGGTCACTTTGCTGTACAGTAGAAAATTGACAGAACACTATAAACCAGCTATAATGGAAAAAAAATCATTTAAATAAAAGAAAAAGAAAAAAAAGAATTTATGTTTTGTGTTCTATTAAAAGTGTCTGGGATAAAATAAATGCCTTTTTAAAAAGACCTTTATTTTAAGGTCCACTGAGGTACATGGAATGACTGGCCAAAGCAGACCTGCTACACAGCACAGAGAACTCTACCCAGTATTCTGTGATAATCTATGTGGGAAAAGAATCTGAGAGAGAATGGAAATACGTATTTTTATGACTGGGTCACTGTGTTGTAGAGCAGAAATTATCATAACCTTGTAAATAACTATACTTCAATAAAACTTAAAAAAAAAAGTCATGAAAGGGAAATTAAGAGCATGTGGTTTTTATAGTTAGGCACTGAAAGATCAAACTGATGATATTCTCATCTTTCTTGCAGTCCTTTAATTAATTGCAGAGTCATCAGGCTCCAGTTCTGAACTGTTACAGTAAAAAAAATAGCTGTTATATCTCCTTTCAAAAATGGCTGCATTCCATGACGGTTAAAGTAATTTCTCTTGCCTTTGGGTAAAAGAGTCAATAAAATATGTAAACATAAACCACACTGGGACAACTTTTTCATATGAATCTGTATGCATCACAGAGGTATACTCTAGTATAAATTAGTTAATCATTTCAAGATTTTTGTGTATTCATATAAGTATTTTAAATTTATTTATTTATTTCAGGAATGAGCACTGAAAGTTCTATGAAACTTAAACAGTTAAAATAAACCAAAATTTAAAACTTTATGGAAGATTTTTTTTTTCTTTTTAGAGTCACACCTGCAGCATACAGAAGTTCCCAAGGAGGGGTCCAATAGTAGCTGCAGCTGTTGGCATACGCCACAACTACAGCAATATGGGACCCAAGCTGTGTCTGCAACCTACACAACAGCGCACTGCAACGCCAGATCCTTAACCCACTGAACAGGGCCAGGGACTGAACCAGCATTCTCATGGATCCTAGTCAGGTTCACTACCATTGAACCATGGTGGGAACTCCAAGGAATATTTTTCAATTATTCTTCTGAAAAAACATGATAGCTCTTTTCACCAGGAGATTATTGTAGAACTATAAAATAGCTAACAGAGATACATTTCTTTTTTTCTCATGTAAATGAGAAATGATGTCAATGATGACATAAGTTGCTTGTATCAGTGTTTATAATTCGTTAATGGTTGTGACCCACACACGAAGTCATACAAGTTGGGATTTGTACCAGGCTTTGTGAGGGTAGTAGATGCTATTATGATTCATGGTCTGATAGTAGATATTTCACACAGGGCAGATGAATCAGTAACAATGTTTCATATATACATAATAATATATGATTTTGACAGACTCTTAAAATCAAGGAAATGCCCAGACCAGACCCGAGAAATAAACAATTTTGACATATTGCATTTTTTTTTTTTTTTTGTCTTGCCATTTCTTGGGCCACTCCTGCAGCATATGGAGATTACCAGGCTAGGGGTCGAATCGGAGCTATAGCTGCTAGCCTATTCCAGAGCCACAGCAACTCAGGATCCAAGCCACGTCTGCAACCTACACCACAGTTCACGGCAATGCTGGATCCTTAACCCACTGAGCAAGGCCAGGGATTGAACCTGCAACCTCATGGTTCCTAGTCAGATTCGTTAAGCACTGCGCCATGACAGGAATTCTGACACATTGTAAATTTATAAAAGGTTATGTCTGGTGATTTTGGTAGGCTTATCTGGCACAAATAATGATTTAGGAGTTCTTTTACCTCATCAGATGATACTATTTAAACAGATTATAATTCTTTTTAAGAGTTATAGAAAAAGTATCCAATAGATACTTTTCTAGATTCAATGTAACAGCTGACATATTCTTCTGAATAAATCTTTAAATCAACTACTTTATAAGATAAAGACTTCTGTCAGGCTAACATGTTCCATTGTCCTTGGGAATGACTACTGAAGTCCTTTTCTACTGATGCCTTGCTGGTTATTGTCTGAGTGAAGTCTAGCTTTGGTTCCATTTTTCTGTTCATTAGAAAGTGAAAAGTCATTGGGGACCTCATGATTTTGCCCATAAGATGTGCATTTCAAATTGTTTTTATAAAATATTTTCTTGGGTAAGATCCAGAGATCCCTAGCAATTCAAGCTTCTGTCCTTGAGAAATCAATGGCCTAAAGTCACCCTGATCACTGAGATGTCTTCTAAATTGGTTGAGACTTACATGTGGGATGTTCTTAGTCAGGGATGTAGTAGGAAGATTATTCATCCTACCTTAGAATATATTCAGATATGGAACTTTCCTCAAGAAATTTTTTACTGCCTGAAACACTGATGATTCCATAAATATTAAACTATGCAAATGAAAATTCTTTGTAACTTATTTTTATAAATATAATGATTGAATGTTTAATTTCTTACACATTTTTTCACAAGTTTCTTCATTTAGAAACATCTTAGCATTGTATGTACCATCTTTATGAGATTTACTTTAATTTCTCTAGATGGAACAAGAAAATTATTAAGATAATTTTGGAAAAAGGCTCTGGAGAAACAGATCACTTTATCATTAAAAAAGAAGAATAAAAAACTGTTAGTTTATCTATAATTATAAAGCCCAAAGATATCAGTCTTTATCTCATGTATAAGTTTTGGTATTTTCTAACTAGATGATATGCATGGAGATTTCTGACACAGGATCCTTCATAACTGATAGTGGTAGATCAGGGTCAGATCTGCAACAATAAACTATATTTATCATTGGATTTATGCTGTAAGCAGTTCAAAGAGAAATATTTTAAACAACAAAGTCAACGTTTGAGTTAAAATTTAACACAAAGCTTAGATAACATAAATAACTCCTCAGTTTAATTTACTTGTTTTATCAGCAAGAATCCACTTGTATTTCTAAGCACCACTAAAGAAATATGCTAATATACCAATATATTTGCTCTCAAATGATTCTATTATATAGAATAGAACCATTTTAGAGTATATGAATATATAACAATACTGCAGTAATTTTAAAAACCATCTTATATATTCATTCTATTCTCAATTTTTAAGCAGTAGCCATTTAACCTGCAAATGCAGCCAGTCCAAAGACATAATCTTCTCTTTCTTTAAATAAATCCTAGTATCTAGACCCAATACAATTTCAGAATAATTTGAAAATCTCTCTCCTAATCTTTGTAATGTCATCATTCCCATTTTATTTTATATAAAACTGCATTATGTTAAAATCCTTTGAGGGACTGTGAAAAGCCTATGAAAAAGCCACAATGGTTCATGGGTTTCTTCAATGCAATTCAACTTTATCTAAAAGCGTCAATCTATTCTAGTCTTTGAAAAAGATGTTTCTTTTTTAGATTCATTTGATTTAGGTATCTGCTCTCTACTGAAACCTGGGTCATGAATGGATGTAAACTGTACTTCACCAAAACCCCAACAGTCTGTTCAATTTACCTCCTGAATCAGTCAATTGTGAACTGTGAGCCTCAATGTATCAAGCTCTCTTATAAAAACTTTTTTAATCCTTGAGATGGCTACATTTATTAATGTTGATATAAATATCAATAACAAGAACATCAATATTATTAAAGAAGATTATTACAATCCATAGGACCCAGGATGATGTTATATTTAAAGTACATTTTAACTCAAATACATAGATCAGTTACTAACAAAATTTTCTCCAAAGTGCAGGAAAAATTTACTATAAATCCTGACACCTAACCATTTAATCATGTCTTCTAGACATTCCTTGATGGAAGCTGGGTGAATGAATAAACCCACAACAAGACCTAGGCACTGGATAACTCCATGCAGAATTAAGAAATTAATTAGGAGGAAGAACCATAATTTGCAGAGCTGACATCTATTTTACTTTACTTGCATGTATCAATGGGAAGCAATTACAATTCAATTAAAATATTCAATTTTATTACTTTACTGACTGACCTTGAAGTTAATGCCTGTTTTATTTAATTGCATCATCTATGAATAAATGTTAACCCTACAATGTTATGCCCCATTATTTTCAATGCATTTTTCAACTTCTCAACTGAATTATATCAGTCAATTTATTGTCTACTGTCATGAAAGCAAGTGGAGGTTTATTTCTTCGCGACAGCCCAATATATGATATGAGAGAAACATCACAAAATGTTTGATAATGCTATTTTTAACAAAGTCAAGTAAAATGAATTGTGTTCTCATCTCAACTTTTGTAGCCTAGACTTTTACTATAAAATCAGTAGGTGATATTAGAAAGGTATAATCACTCTGAGAAGCAATTTCTAGTCTGCCTATAATTCTTGATAAATTTCAGTACAGACAGGAATGGAGCATCCTGTGTATCTTCAAAAGTTAAACACACACACATACTCTACTAATCTCTTCTTATTTTTACCAGGCTCACTGGCCATCACGAGTGGACTTCATTTAAAAAGCTCTAATGTTTTGTTGGCAAATATAATTTTTTTTTTTGTCCCAGGATTCCAACTGAGCACATCATTATCTTACAACTGAACATTTCATAAATAAAATAGCTATTATTCATTTCAAAAAGAACAATAAGAAAGATGGATTATATGATATCTAAGGTAAAAATTAGCTTTTGTATCTTGAAATTTGCCTATTTGGGGAAGGATCTTATTTCAATTTCCAGATTTTCCATTTCTATATTTAGATCACTAAAAACTATCTTAGAGGCTATGTTAGGACTCATTTCAACATGTAACTTCTTTCTAAAATCTATGAACTGGTATTCTTCTTCAGTGTGAGTAACATAAAGGACACCCAGACACTTTATGGATTCACTTTTTAGATTCATGGTACCCATGAAATAAGTGATCAATAAATCATATTAAGTATAATTATGCAGTTAATGATAATCAATACTTGCTGATGATAGTCCAAATAATTCTTTCTTCTACCTTTAACAATTCTATAATTTTAATACATAAAAAATGAATAAAAAGTAAAAAGGTATGCAATTCAAACAAATAAATTTTTTAAGGAGTATTTGAAATATTTATTTTAGAAATACCTCTTAATCTTTTCTATTAGTTTTCAACATGATGAGTACTGGAAACTAAAAGAAGCCTGAAATGAGTAGGGATTGTTTTCAGAGTGAAAGCTGAGGTTAAAAAAGTAGACAAAAGCCAATCCCAGAGGACCTTGTTTCATTTTAAAGAGTTTATACTCAAAATGGATTAAAGACCTAGATATAAGACCAGATACCTTAAAACTTTTAGAGGAAAACATAGGTCAAACACTCTCTGACATAAATGACAGCAACATCTTCTCAGATCCACCTCTTAGAGTAATGACAGTAAAAACAAAAATAAACAAATGGGACCTAATTAAACTTAAAGTTTCTGCACAGCAAAGGAAACCCTAAACAAAATGAAAAGACAATGCACAGAATGGGAGAAAATCTTTGCAAATGAAGCAACTGACAAGGGATTAATCTCCAAAATTTATAAACACCTTCTGCAGCTCAATACCAAAAAAACAAACAACCCCATCCAAAAATGGGCAGAAGATCTAAACAGACAATTCTCCAAAGAAGACATATGGATGGCCAAAAAACACATGAAAAGATGATCAACATCACTTATCATTAGAGAAATGCAAATCAAAACCATGATGAGGCACCACCTTACCCCAGCCAGAATGGCCATCATCAAAACGTCTAAAAACAAGAAGTGCTGGAGAGAGTGTGGAGAGAAAGAAACCCTATTACACTATTGGTGAGATTGTAAATTGGTGCAACCACTGTGGAAAGCAGTATGGAGATTCTTCAGAGAACTAAAAACAGAGCTACCATTTGACCCAGCAATCCCACTCCTGGGCATCTATCCAGAGAAAACCATGACTCACAAAGACACATGTATACCAATGTTCATTGCAGCACTGTTTGCAATAGCCAAGACATGGAAACAACCTAAATGTCCATCAACAGAAGAGAGGATAAAGAAGATGTGGTATTATTCAGCCAGTAAAAGGAATTAAAAGGAATGAAATAACGGCATTCTTAGCAACATGGATAGACCTAGAAATTATCATGCTAAGTGAAGTCAGTCAGATAATGAGACACCAACATCAAATGCTATCACTGACATGTGGAATCTGAAAAAAGGACAGCATGAACTTCTTTGCAGAACAGATACTGACTCACAGACTTTGAAAAACTCATGGTTTCCAAATGAGACAGGTTGGGGGTGGGGGATGCGCTGGGGTTGTGGGATGGCAATCCTATAAAATTGGGTTGTGATGATCACTGTACAACTATAAATGTAAAAAATTCATTGAGCTATATACATATATATTGAGCTTTTACACATATATAAAAGAGTTTATACTAGAATGTAAGGTCACAGAGAAGACAGAAATTCTAATCAGAGGAATGACATGATACAGTTTAACCTTTAGAAAGAACACTCTAGCTTTCTTTCTAATTCCCTGGCAGCAAACAAGATCGCAATAAGGCAAATAAAGGGACGGCTGCAAGAATTAGTGAGACAGGATGTAACAGACAAAAGCAATAGGTATGGAAGAGGACAGATTTGAGAGCAACGTATAGTAGGTAGAATATTGAGTTCTTGCTGATGAACTGGGTATGGCGAACACAGGAAAAGAGGAGGCAAGAATGATCTGCAGGTTTCTGATGTGAACAAATGAAAAGATGGTGGCACCAAACACCACTTACTTCAGATATGGAACAGAACATAGGAAAGTTGGGGAGGGAAAATACAAGCAAATTCACTTTCAGACATGTGTTTGAAGTTTCAGGGAATCACCCAAGAAGAGATATTCAACTGGCAATTAGGTATATGGAGTTAAAACCTCATGTGGAAGTCTGGGCTGGAGATACTAATATAGAAATAGAAGACATGAGATGAAATCACTCAAGAAGAATTTGTAAAGTAAGAAGACAAAATACAGGCAAGAGCTTTGAAGAATATCAACATTAATGGACACTATAATCAGATTGAAGAATATCAAACATTAATGGACTCCATAATCAGAGAGCTTTCCAAAATGAAAATCTGATCACCTTCATTTAAAAATCCTTATACTTCTGGGCAAGATGGTTACATGAGCACGGGCATCCAATTCTTCCCTTTTATTCCTGTGATGGTTAATTTTATGTGTCAACCTGAGTGAGCCATAAGGTGCCCAGATGAAACAGTTTCTGGGTGTGTCTGTGAGAATGTTTGTGGATGAGACTGGCAGTTGAACCAGTGGTTTCATTAAACTGTTCCCTCCAATGTGGGTAGGTATCGATCAATCTGTTAGGGCCTGAGTAAAGGTGCAGAGCAAAGAGGAACACACTCCTTTATTCCTGCCTCACTGCTTGAACTGGGAATCTCATCTCAATCTTCTCCTGCTTTCAGACTGGGATAGACATCATTGACTCCCTGGTTCGGAGGCCTTTGAACTGGGACTGAATTATACTACTGGGTTTCCTGGGTTTCCAATTTACAGACAACAGACTGTGGGACTTAGCCTCCATAACAGGTACCTCAGTTCTTCTTAACACACCTTCTTTTCTATCATGGCAGTTCTGTTTCTCTGAGAAACCCTGATTAATACATGCCCCCTCTCCATTCCAAACTCCACTGAATGAAAAGATCACTGACTAAAGTAAGAAGAAAATATCAAGATTGAAAACTAACCAAAACTTTAATTTTGCCTGTGTGAGTGAAATTAGAATCAAATTCAGAAGAAAGTCTGTCCAGAGACTTTTCTAGTGTGAGAATAACTTGCTAGAAAAAGAAGTACAAGGGACCCCAGAGAACTCTGATTATTGTCCACACCTTAGATCCTGCATCATGAGATGCAACACCTCACCTGGTTCCTATGTAAAATTATACTAACTTTGACCTATAAAGATTTCTACACATTTGCCTACATATGTTTGAGACATCAACCTATACAGTAGTTATCTATCTGAAAGAAATTTTGTCAGAGATAAGCCCCACAAACTTTATAACATATTCTTGCTCTGAGCAGTTTTAATATATAAATGTTGGTCCCTAAGCTAAGGTAGGAAAGTCTTACTTTCCAACAATGGCAAATACAGAATGATGTTGGTATTCTTTACACACAAATATTTGCTTGGGTGGTCAAGTTATGAAATAGTCTTACCATTAAATGGACAAACAGAAAAAGACTCAAGGACTTATCTTTCCAGAGGAGTTTTCAGTTAATTGTTACATATTATGATATTTTAGTGTAAGCCGCCTGACACAGACCTAAAGGGTACTACAGAGGGATAATGGCACATGTTAAAGTAAGATCTTATTTATTTGTGAATATTACATTTTGTGTATTTTGAAGAATAAGGAGAATTGGTAGAGATTGGTAGAGGTAGACAAATAGGTTTTAGAATTATAGTATGGTACATATTTCTTAGAAGGCTATATGTATGTATATGTGTATATACATATATATACACACATATACATGTACATACATATACATATATGTATATATATGTGTATACACAAAGTAGCTTGGGATGGATAGAATCTTAATGTATTCAAAAATTCAAAACATATATCCATAGTAGCAACAAACAGTTATATGCATAAGTTATTTTTAGAGCAGCCTGTCCTACCTAGCAAAGGAAAAGTGCTAGTGATGAAATCAGCATTTATTTCCTCTGCTGTTATAATCTGTGACTTCCTTTTTCAGGCTGAGCAAAAGGCACTCTACTCAGAGATGCGTGGCTGTGGGACTTGCAGTATTTGTATTATTTGAAACTTATGGAAAGATTACTCTGCATATACTGAAAATTTGACATTGGAGCCTTTATCTTTTTTCCCCTCAATTTAAAATGGTAGGTATTTATAACACACTTGGGAGATTTAAAAGTTTTAACTTTTGATATTTCAATATCTGCATTTAAAAATTCTGGTCTAAAGTGCTTTGTATAAAAGTAAAAATATATTCCTAACAGCAATTAACTGTACCTGAATGCACATTAAGTAACCTTTTTTAAACAAAATAATTATTTGAACAAAGTTCAGGTGTAAAAAAGTGTTCTGTTAACCACAGAATATGAAAGAATAATGCAAATTGCTTTTAACCTTTACTGTTCACATTTTCTTCTAGGAAGGCTATTGCAATGAATGATGTTAATTATGTCCATTATTATCCAAATGAATGACAGAAAAGCACAATGTGAAGGAGGAATAATTAACATGCCTTATCTTGGCTTATTTGGGCAGATATAAAAGAGGAAACAGATTAATGTAACATATAGGAATTACCACAGGTGAGTATGTATAGGAGTGGAACTCAGCAATAGGGAGGCCTGAACAATTAAAGCTTGTTTTCTAATTAGTATGAGCATCTCTTAATGTTAACCCATTAGGGGTGAAACTACTAAAAGTATATGTTAAAAATGTAAAGAAATAAATGTTTAGTATCTGGAGGCCCAGGTCCACATGAGGACTCACCACCCAGGCAGGGAGAACCTGCAGCTGCTCTGGCAGCAGCCCCAGACACTGACAGGCTCCTGCAGGAGACCGAGGGCCAGAGGAGAATTCAGCAGCCCTGCAGGGAGAGCCTGCACTGACTGCTCCAGCACCCCCTACACTAGGTCCTGCACTGGCTCTCAAAAGAGCTCCAGGCCAATTTCCAAAGCCATCTTCCCCAAGGTCACCTCTGCCCCTGCAAGCGCCCTCCCCATCAGCTCCCCAAAAACCCCATCCACCTGCTCCCCCTCCTGAAATTTACTCTCCTCTCCCTCTTGTGATTTGTCTTTGGATGTTTGCTCATTTCCTGTTCTTCTTCCATATTATTTATGGTATACTTTATGTTTTAAGAATAAAATTAGAAAGTTGGGGAAAAAAAATGCTTAGCAACTGTCTAAGAGGTAAGTGAGGGAGTTTAAAAACTATCCAGGATGCTTGAAAGTCAGAAAGACAGCAGCAATGTGAGATATATACAGTATAACCATTATTTGAAAGGTCAAAAGAGAAAGCTGTGGATAGTTTGAAAGGAAAAAACCTGGAAATAATTCCATTGAATCATTTATGAATAGATTAAAAGTATCTAGAATATTTTTTAACACTTGCCTTTATTTCTGAATTAAATTTCAAATATATTTGTCAGGGAAAAAATAATTTGAAAATTAAAGGATAAAAAGTAAGATGAGGACTAGACAGGCAACATGAGTGGTTGGACTAACTGCTGAATTTCTTTCCATCAATGACTTGCAATGAGGACAAGTAAGAGGATAAGAAACAGCAGAGAAGTTTAATCAGTTTTATTTGGCATTGACCTTTGCTGTACAAGATACTGGGGAAAGGACTATTCCAAGGGCACTTTCTGAGAAAATCAGTGGGGCAGTAGCAGAGAGCAATCTCCTAGGAGGAAATAATATAGCAACTTGAGAAAATCCACTGTAATAAATCACCATGACCAGATGGTGTTCAACTGAGAGTTTCTGAAGGAAATAAAGTGTGAAATGGCTGAGCTACAGATGAGGATATGCAATGTATTCAGAAAACCAGTGACTGTTTCCAAATATTGCAATCTTTCTAATATGGTAGCTTTTCTGTAAGAAAGAAAAACAATCAAATTAAGATTTATAGAATTACAGACCAGTGGCTCTCTTGGTGATAATGGAGAAAGTGATAGAGTCTAATTAAGAATAGCTTCCTTCAACATCAGGATAAGGTTAACCTGCCAAGGTCAAATCACCCACTGAGTCTATAAAGAGAACACTGTTTCTCTCCATCCTATTAAACTTATCTGGAAATGTCAATAAAATACTAGATAGAAGTAAACCAGTAAATGTAATTTATTTGGGAATTACATGACGCTTTTAACAAGGTCACATGAAACTACTGGGGAAAATAAATAAGCACAGTCTTTGGGAGGAGAAGCCACATGAGAAACTTCTGTCATTAACTGTAAAACTTGCTAAGTAATGAAAACAAAGTTTCAGGGACAATTTCTCTTTTTTCCCCTAACAGAGTGTTACCTCTTCCAGACACATACAGATCACCTTCAATTAAAAAAAAAAAATTTCATAATAGACAAGATGAAGAGTAATAGTAGGAAAGGAAAGTGTGCTTCCAAATCAAGAAAAAACAACTAAGAGGGCAATAGGCAATGGCAAAACAACCACATTTTTTACCTAGAAAATGGAATCTGAAAGGCATAAATGTGTTTAAATTTCTCATCACTGTGCCCTGTGCAAGCATCAGATTTTAATGAAAACTAGGAAGCAATAAATTAGACTGATTTTTATATATTCAAATGAAGGCTGTCACCTTCAAAGTGGTCACCTTTGCATATTACATATGCTTAGTCCAGCAGTATATATTTGCCCTTAATCCATTTCCAAAGTTCTCTCTATAGAACTGCCTTTCGAGCCAGTGGCATATTGTTCTGAAGTTAACCAGTGGTGGCAAACCTTCACCCTTGCACAGTGGTGCCAGAAGCCACGAGGGAAGGATGGAATTTTCCCCCAGAAGCAACCTTAACTAGCCCAATTCTACAACTTCAGACAACTTCTGTTGCAGCATGAAGGAGTAGTAGTATTATATAGGAAAGAGGAAGGGCATGCAGCAGAAGCTTGGAAAAAGCCACACAAGGGCCTGTGGCAACCTCCAATGCCACTAATTGAGAGCTCCAAATGTTAGAAAGTTCTGATACCAAACCAAGGCTCATTTGCTATATATATCTTCTACTTCCTCTTAGAATTCTTTTCTGAAGCCACAGAGAGTACCAGTAGCTTTTCAAATACTGTGGATTGCTATAAAAATCCCCATTCTCCTTGGCCCAGTAACCTGCTGCCTTCACTTCAGGCTAAATATATATAGCTCCTTTAAATAGTCCTCCTACGACACCATTTCTTGCCCTTTCAATGTTCTCTGGTCACTCTCTACTCACTGACTTATGGATGTTTCTGTGTCCTATTTTAAGCAATCTTTCCCTTGTTTAAAAAAAAGAAAAAAGAAAAGCAATTTCTGTTCCTTAAAAGAAATACAGAAAACACAAAAAGAGAATTTAAATTTTTCACATTAACACTTTCTGGAGATATCTGCTGCTAATCCATTATCATCTTTATTTTCAGAGTTTTTTCCTAGGAATATCTTTTGCCTAGGCATAAGATCAATTATTTATCCTGCCTTTTTTCTTAGATTACTATAGCTAAAACCTTCTTAAATGAAGGTATTATAACAAAACACAATATTTCACATTAACTGTGTTAATGCAACCCCTCAGATCTCCTTAGCTGCTTTAGCACTTACAATGTACCACTGCCATATATAAGATTTTCCTCTCAAGACCTAGTGTTAAGTGGTATCTCACCTATTCCATGTTTCGAAATTGATTTGAGGGATTAACATTCAGAACTCTTTATTATTTACCTCTATTACATTTTACGTGGTCAGATTTAGTCTCTACTTCCAGCCAATTAATATGAATATTCTATCATTCAAAGTATTGGTGATCTCAAGAATCCCTGTGTCATCTACAAATTTAATTGGCATGCCATTCAAATGCTCATTCAAATAATTGTTTAAAAGAATGAAAGGGCAGGATAAAGAAAGAATGATGTGATACATCAATATGGGTCTTCCTACATATTGACACTGACCTACTATCAATTTCATACTAGCTTTATTTGTTTAACTAAATATGAATTTATTATTAAGTCATTTGTTTTATCTTTAGTGACTGATACATATTCTTAAAAAAACACACTCTGGTGTCCTGATAACAAAGATACCTTTGAAAAACTTTAAGTTAAATTATGTATTAAATATGAACATAATTCAATATTGAAAGGCTTTCTATAATGAAAAAAAATCTATCCTTAAGGTGAATAATATTTGGTGAATGCTATTTTATCATAACTGAATATGGGTATATAGTTTTTATGAGTTAGGAGTGGCAAATTTAGAATAGCAATTAAATGGGGAATGAGATTCCAGGAGACTATTAACAGAAGAGCTAAAACTAGTCTTTGGGAGGAAAAAAAAGAGGAAAAGGTTAATTTGTTAATGGGGATCTGGGTCTTAGAACAATGTTAAACCTTTTTAACTTGTAAAGATTGAATTGAAAAAGAAATTATCAAAATATAATAGTTGCTTGTTCAAATATATGTTGTTTCAGTGAACCTTGAACTTCTTCAGTGAAAGTAAACAGAATGAAGGAGAATAAAAGACGGAAGTAGTCTGACTTTATGCTAATGCTCCTGAATTAGGGACATGGATAGAAGAGCTGCATATCATCAGCTACATTCACTTTTCCCGACAGGAGTCTACAAAGTAGTAATACATTCATTGCTGCTTGGTTTATAAAGTGCATGTAGTTATTTACCTCAAAGATAAATATACAACCTGTGCTTTAACTTTTTTGCTAGTTGCTATGCTAAACAACCTTCATACTTTAAAAAAATGGAATTACTGAAGCACAGCTGAATGGCCCCAGAGCACACAGGCTCCATTATATTTGCATACATCTAATTACTCCTGCCTAAGGCAGATGAGAAATTTATTCTTATAAGAGCTTTCTTTATCTGGTAGCCAAAAAATAAATGAAATAAAATCAGTGATTTTCAATCTAATCACTATCTAAAACTATTTGTAGTATTGGCTCTTTAAGACCTGATAAAGATGGGCTTTGTGAAATAACCACTATAATTATGTTTTTAACGGCTTAATAAAAACATTTTCTCTGAGAAAAATTAGTGTTAGTTATCATCAATATCAATTATGAATTCATCTTTTATCCTTCAAATTAAACATTTGAGTCACTTAAAAGCATGGTTATTCTGAAATTGTGATACTGTTCCAATATCCCCAAACATAAAACTATATCTGATCTGAAATATCTTTAACAAAGCAAATGAAAATGTGAGTTTAACAAGTACAGCATAGGAAGCCAAAAAGCCCCAAGATTTAACCACAGTTTAGACACTGACTTTTCTGAACCTGTCAAAAAAAGAAAAATGTATCTCCTAGCTCCACTGAAAACCACAGGCTCTAATTGTCTTGCTTATATTCCATCTGTTGCATGGAAAACTTCCAGGGATTTTTAGAGGTGGAGATAAGAAAGAGAGGTGTATGGGATTTATTCTGCAGCACAGTTACACAATACCTAAGTTTCTCTTTCGCATAACAAGGAAATGAAACAGAAAATGAAATATACAAGAAAACCAAAGAAATAAGTAAGTTACTTACAAAAGGAGAAAATTCAAATTATCTATAAACTTGTGTTGGCTTTCATATGTTAAGGCAAAAGAAAGACAATCTGAGCTGAAGAAAAAGAAAAAATTTTAAAAACACATACAATTCCTGAAACAGGTACTGAAAACATTATTCTACCTGAATGAATTAAGAAGGAAAAAAATTAAGTGGTCAAGAATACGGAAGTTTTAACAAAAATAGTTGGCGTCAAAAACTAAAACAAAGTCAGTATATAATTGTATCAAAAAAGTTTTCATAAATCAGATTATTATATGCAAAGGTAAAATTTGTTTTTGAGATTGAAACAACATATTTGTGTGTATGTATAACTAATAATAATTAGTAATAATAACAATAATAATATGGGCTCAAACTTCGTGGGGCTTAGGACTTGGGGTGGGAAGATGCTGGGGGGAAACAGAAAATGACTGCTATTGCTATGGATTTCCCTTGGTGGGGGGACAAAAATGTTCTAAAATTTGATTATGATGATGGTTGCACACCTCTGTGAATATACTGAAAAAACATTGAATTGCACACTTTAAATGGGTAAATTGCATGGTGTGTTAATTATATCTCCATAAAAGTGTTAAAAAGTAGTTACACTATTTAATAGTTACATGCTCAGACAAAACAGATAAAGAAATCTTAAAAAATGGGAAGTGAAATTCAGGAAAGCACATATAAAAATTATTTTAAACCGTTCTCAATAATCACATTGATGGTGGTGGTATTAGCACTGTTATTCCAAGACTTTCATACATTGTTAAAATTTTAATATCTATACTTATTAATATGCTGAATGCCAACATGTGCTTCCCAGAGCAGGACAGGTTATTTTTACCACTTACATACAGTACATAGATAGTACCATTTTGGCTCTTTGCACAGGTTCTTATCCCAGGAGCAAGGTGATAAGAAATAGATGTAATCTTTCAAGTAACTGCATCTATTGTAGGTAAGGAGTACTCTCCCCAAATAAATCTGAATATTGGGAAAAAAGAGACAGGCTTTTCCTCTCCCCATCTGAGAGCTTCTTTGGAAAGGTAAAGGGAAAGACTTGGGTCTTCACATTTTGGAACATAAAAAATGTCTCTCTGGGGAGAAATAAAACTAATGTCCACAGCTTTACAACTCAGAGATATCTCCAGGGGTCTGGTCTCATCCCCACCCCTGAAGTGTAAACACAGACCTCCAGAGAAGTAAATTCCTCTGGAGTCCTCTCTGTCTATTCCATCATATATTAAATTCTAATGCTTGTCTTTTAGCCTAGGTTCTAAGTTTCTGTAAAATTTGCTCAGAAAGCCCTAATTGTACAGAAACACAAATACACAGTTTCTCTACAACCCTACATATATAATATGGGACAAAATAAATGAGAAATTGAGATAAACCAAAAGACTAGATTGTCAAGTCAAACAAATCTGAGACCTTATTCAGTCTCAATCTTTAGTGATAATTTAAGAAATAGAAATAAACAGCCCAGTAAATCAAGCAGAGGTCCAGGACCAACAGAACAGCTTTCCATGTCCTTCGCTGTCACACTGGTTATGCTCTAGCACAGGCTAGCAGAAAAGGTCAATTAAGAATTATAGCACCATTCTCCATTTCTTGCCCAACAAAAACAACTTTTCTCATGCACATTCACAGGGTAGTGATCAGAGATTACTGTTCAAATAGGCTGTGGATTTCGTTTGGTTTGAGAATTTAACTATATCCCAGATACCACAGTATAGGATTTAACTGTCACTGGCTTCTACATGTCATTGTACAACATGCTCTCTTCAGGTCAGCGTGGTATTGTTCCTTTACCTGTCCAATCTCAACCATGTACCATGGGAAAGATGAATCCCCTTTATATTTGCGGTACCTGGGCCAATAGAAAACAATTACAGAGGGCATACTGTCTAGTAACAGCCTACCATAATCTAGGCTAAAGACAGCCTTCCCATAAATTGGCATCCTTCGCTTGGCTTCAGATACCCCTGGTCATTGATATTTAAAAATAGCAACTTTCATATTGATTAGAATATTCAGTAGTCTTTCCTGGGTAAGTATTCAGGCCCTCTTCATACACTGTTGACTGATACAATGTTCCATGAAAGTAAATATTCTATTAGTCCAGTCATTTAAAGCTTTGTTTTCCCTCCAGGGCTAGTTCTAGATGCAGCCAGTCTCCTGGAAAAGTGCTCCCTCTAGTGTTTATATTTGGACTAGCAAGTCCTTTTCATCATGATGAGCTTTCAGGAACATTATGTTATTTTGGCCTGATGTACCAGGACCAAAAATCCTTATAGAACATCTGGCACAGCATAGACAATAGTAATGAAGCCACAACATGTGCTATTACCATGGTACATAAGTGACATTTGCACAATTTAGGAAAATGGTTTGCACAGCACACAAAACATTAATATAAGTCCCATGAGATTACCAAGTGGTATATTATACCAAATATTTGGTTCTGCCTGGGTGTCATAGGTTTTTCATAAATGTACTCTGCATACCTCCAGAGAGGAGTTATCAGTAACATCAACTCATTATATCTCTACCAAATCCATCTCCCTCAAGGTGTGATGTTCCAGTTTCCTTAAATGAAGTCTATTACATTCATATATTTGGTATTTGAAGGATTAGATCAAGCTATGGAAGGCAGTAAAAATTTGCTTTCCATTACACCTAGGTAAATGTCTTAGCAATATATTGTTTTGCTTTATGCTCAGAAAGAGCGCAAAAGCTCTACTTTTCTGAATCCTACACCTACATAATTCATTACCAATGGTCAATTTATTAATAAATAATAAACCAATAACTGAGTGGTAACTGCAGTAAACCACCCCTACACTGAATCATCAGTTGGAACTCTGTCATTTTGTTGCTTCAAATTATCCAGCTAAACTCTTCAGGAAGAGCTCATATATCAGCAACTTCCCTGCTCTGCAGAAAAGACATCCAGAGTTTTCTCTCAACATTAGGTTTTGTTTTGTTTTGTTTTGTTTTCTAAAACATTACCCTTTATTTGGAATTTTTTACTTTAAAACACATGTTTAACTCAATAATTACCATCATCAGTTAAATAGTCAGCATCAGATCTGAGAGGGATGCCTAAGAGTGTTATCCTCCAGCTCAGAGACTCTGGCATGGAGGTCACATGATTGTGCCCCTCCTATAGAATGGGAGTACTTTTCCATCTCCTCTGATTCCCTCCATTTCCATTTATTACCTGTTTTGACCTATCCCCATTCCCCTATGACTGGCCTTTCTGGCTCAGTAGATGTATTATAAACCCACAGGGGCAGTAAAAATAGCAGCCTTGTTAACACTTCTCCGACTCACTCCCAGGCTATTACAAGATTTGACAGATAAAGAATCACAGCCCCGTGTTTACAGATAGGCTAGATATGCCGCATGCACACACACACACACACACACACATATATATTTTGTCTTTTTAGGGCCACACCCACAGCATATGGAGGTTCCTATGCTAGGGGTCCAAATGGAGCTGCAGCTGCTGGCCTACACCACAGGTACAGCAATGTGGGATCTGAGCTGCGTCTGCAACCTACACCATAGCTTATGGCAACGCCAGATCCTTAACCCACTGAGCAGGGCCAGTGATTGAACTCGCATCCTCATGGATGCCAGTCGGGTTTGTTAACCGCTGAGCCACGATGGGAACTCCAAGGCTTTAATTTACCTACATAGGTGAAGCTCTGACAGACCTCCAAGAGTCTGTAAGAATATGCATTGTCAAATTTAGTGAGACTAATACTGTGTTTGTGCATTGATAACACTTTCTTTCAGTACACATAACTTTAAACTCAGAACTGGGACCAACAGATCAGGCAAAACAGAAGAAAAATTTTGTGAAATAAGAAAAATATATTAAAAATGCAGAGTTCTGTACTTGCATTGCCCCCCATTGCCTCATTCCTACCTCCCAATCCTAGAAAACTTGCCAGTAGAGTCTTGGCATTGCTTCCTTTTGTAGCCTTTGTTAGCATTTGTAAAATAATTCAATGAATTAAGTTAGCCATTAAATCTTTTTTTTCTTATCAACCATTTAAACTAACTAGTGCATCAACTCTCCATTCCAATTTTCAACGACATTGCTGCTGTTAGGGTGTTAACAAATGTAGTAGGTCCATGAGATATTTCTTGTCCATTTCTGAGTATTTACAGCAGTGAAATGTATGCAATGGTCAGAATATTCTGGTTGCTCCCATCTCTAGCTGTATTTCCCAGTGTTGCTTCCTTAACAAGTTAAATAAAGCTGAGCATAAAAGAGGCAACCTAGTCAACACTCAGTTGTAGTCTCTTGGGGTCTCTGGTAAAGGTTCAATATAATCTACTTGCCAGCTAATATGCCCGTCCCTTGTATTTGGAAATGTTATTCACTGTCATGATTATTTTTATTTTAAAACTTAGTTTTATAATAAAATTTACCAATTTTAAGTTTCAATACACATTTACTGGCATGTAACCATCACCACTCCAAGTGTTGGAGAGCCATGGAGAAAGAGCGAGGGAGAAAAGGAGGGCCTTTTGGCTTTGGGAGAGTCTTCAAGGCACAACTAATGGGAGGGCATCCAGCCCTGCAACAAAACCTCCTCAGGGCCACCCCATCCCCAGTCCTCCCAGAAAGGCTGACCCTTTCAGTTTGCTCCTTAAACAGTATTAACCCTGAAGTGCTCATGGGCATTGTTGTCTCTGTTGCCCCACCTTCCCTCGAAATAGGTCCAGAGTTGGCAGTGGACAGGTGAAATCCTAGCTTCAACACACTTCTGGCTCTACCCCCCACCCCTGAGGGAAGGGGTCCATCAGAAAGCAGCTTATCCCATGATACACAATCTCTTCTTGTCCACACAAGGACTCTTAAGTAGAAATTAGCCTTTCCCTTTTTATAGAATATTAAAAGTGATAATACCACCTATGGAAAAAAATGGGAAAAAATGATATAGAACATTTCCACCACTCTAAAAAGTTCATGAGAGACTTGTAGGCTACCCCTTTTCCTGCTTTGCAGTCAGTTTTTCTCCCACTCTCACCATCTGTCAACTAGTTATTTACTGTGTCTGTATACTTTTCTACTTTTAAAATGTCATATAAATGGAATTATATAATAGGAGCTTTACTTGTACCCCATAACTGTAATGTGCTGCAGTTTTATTTTCATTCAGTACAAATACTTTCTTCTTTGACTAGTAAGTTACTTAGAAGTATATCGGTTAATTTCAAAATGTGGGAGATTCTCCAGATGTACCTGTTAATTTTTGTATATTCAGAGAATATACTTTGTCTGATTTCAGTATATTTCTTTTATGATTCACAATACGGTTTATCTTGATGAATGGTCCATGTGCACTTGAATGTGCATTTTGCTACTAATGGGGAAATGTTAAGGGGAAAGGAGGTTACATTGATTGATAGTGTTGTTCAACTATTCTATAGCCACAGTCATTTTCTACTTGGTTTAGATATTACTGGAAAAAAAATGTTTCAAGCTCCATGTATATTTGTGGATTTGTCCATTTCCCCCTATATAGTTTCATGTTGTGTATCTTAAGGCATTGTTCATAGTCTTAGATCTTTAGACTGCTCGATAAATTGACCACTTTACCCTCATGAAATGCCCCCTCTTTATCCTTAATGGTATTTCTTGTTCTAAAGACTATTTTGTCTGATATTAATATAACCATCTCAGCTTTCTTTGAATTAGTGTTACCATGAAATATCTTTTTCCATGCTTTTACTCTTAACCTATCAATGTATGTACGTATGTATGTATGTATGTATTTGCTTTTTAGGCTGCATCCCACTGCATATGGAGGCTCCCAGGCTAGGGGTCGAATCAGAGCTACAGCTGCTGGCCTACATCGCAGCCACAACAATGCAGGATCCGAGTTGCCTCTGAGACCTACACCATAGCTCATGGCAATGCCAAATTCTTAACCCACTGAGCAAGGCCAGGGATCGAACTCGCAACCTCATGGCTCTTAGTTGGATTCGTTTCTGATGTTTACAACAGGAACTCCCTATCAATGTCTTTAAAATTAAGGTTATTTATAGACAGCTTATGGTTGGGCTTTTGGTTTTGTTTTTTAATTGAACCTGTAAACCTCTCCCTTTTAATTGAAGGTGTTTAGATAATTTACATTTAATGTAATTACTGAAATGACTGGGTTTAAATCTACCATCTTACTTTTTATTTTCTGTTTCATCTGTTCTATGTTTGTTTTTTTTTCCCTTTCTTGCCTTTCTTTGGATTATTTTACAATATTCAATTTACTCTCCACCATTGGCCTATTACCTATATACTTGTTTTATTTTTTAGTAGTTCTTTATGGTTTACAATTTTCATCTGTAAGTTATCAGTCTACTGTTAAACAGCATTCTACCATCTTGCATAATTTAAGGATCTTACACACTGTACTCTCATTTCACTGTTCTTTCCCCCTCGTGATATTTGTGCTACTACAGGACAGTCTCTGAAGCAAAATCTGTTGACGTTTTTATCTTTGCTTTCTGTACAGAATTAATTTTTTCACATTGGCTGCTTTTAATATTTTCCCTTTACCACTCTTTTTGGCAATTCAATTACACTGTGCTTTGTAATTTTCCTTATGTTTCTTCTGCTTGGGATTCACTGAAATTTTGGATCTTTGGATTTACAGTTTTCATTAAATTGGAAAATCTTTTGCCTATTACTTCTTCAAATATTCTCCCGATCCCCATTCCGAGGACTTTAAACCTAGTTTAGTCTGCTTGTTATAGTCTCATGGCTCACTGATACTGTTAATTAATTTAGTCCTTTTATTTCCCCTCTGTGCTTCATTTTGACAGTTCTATTTGTCTACAAATTCACTCATTTTTTTCTGCAATGTCTAACTGCTATGCATTATTCATTTGGATAAGGTGTTTCTGAAATTATATTTGAGTTTTTTATATTTTTATTTCTTTCCTTATCATAATCATGTTTTCCTCTAGTTTTTTTGAGCATAATGATCATATTATAAGAGCTGTTTTAACTTCCTTGCACGTTAATTCCACATCTGAGTCTATCAGCACTGATTTTCCCAGTATTAAAAGTTCTTGCTTCTTTGTATCTCTGGTAACTTAGATACAGGGCATTATGAATTTTATATTATTATATACTATATTTTATTCTTTTCCTTTAAATAGTTTTGGATTTTTTTTTTTCCTGGAATGAGCTGAGTTATTTAAAATCAGTTTGATCCTTTTGAGGCTTGCTTTTAAATTTTGATACATCAGGTTCATAGCAGCCTTTAGTCAAAGGCTCATGACTACCAAGGTGATACCAGTCTGGAGGCCTGACCTGATATTTCATGTACGATAAGATTTTTCTACTGATGACAACATGGATGTTTCTAGTCTTATATAAACTATGGAAATTGTCCAGCCTTCCCTGCTTTTTGATTATTCAAATGGAGGCAGTTCCCTTTCACACATATGCAGATCCATACTAAGCCAAAGACCCGAAGGAACCCTTATATAAGTATATAGAGGTTTCTCTCCATGAAAGAAGAGACCACTTCTTTCTAGTATTCTGTCCCAGAAAATCTCAACCTTTGGCCTCTCTGAATTCTGATCTCTGCCTCCTCAATTCAGTGAAACTGCCTGGGTTCTTTCCCCCTGTGCTGTAGTGTAGAAATTACCTCTAGGCAGTTAGCTAAGACAACTGTAGCACTCCCTTTATCTAATTTCCTTCTTTAAGGGATTATAATTACTTGTTTTTGCTCAGATCTCCAGATTTCTTTATGGTTGTTCTATGAATAAGGGTGAATAGGATTCCTAAATGAGGAATATGTTTTAGCCTAAATCCAAAAAATCCTGCTGGCCTCTGAGATTCTTGCTTATTAGTGAAGTCCGTGGGATGTATTAACTTAATTCTCACATCTTGAGGAATGTTCTATGGTTGCTTCAGCCCTTTAATTCTCAGATACTTCAAAGACTGAGAATTTTTAATTTTAGCTAGATTTGTCATCCAGCCTATATATTATCTATATTTTTCATATAGATATTACAGTTCTTAACTTCTCTTGAGTTTCTTCTTCTAAAGAGGCCATTTTCATGCACTAACTTGGTCAGCATTTATGTTTTTTAAGTCCAAGTCTTACCTCACTGGATTACAATGGTGAATTCAAATACTACAATAAATGTATACTGAGTTTCAGTCCATGAGAATAGAACTCGCTGTACATGGCTGGACTTTGAAACTGGAATGGTAAAGTAGGTGTTGGTCATGGCTATAATGGTATACTGGTCCCCCTGGTCCTTTTGCATTTCCTGTTTATAGTCTTAAGGTATTTCTATAGCAATTGAAAGAACTACCTTGCATAATTCTTGATAGTATATCATTAACCACCAGGAACTAGCCAGAGTAGACTAGTAAAAATGAGCAGTGATCTTCTATTGACCTCCTGGAATCTTTATTGCTTAATGTTTATTACTAAGAAGGTCTTTGGCAATTGCAAAGGTTTCCATTTAGAATGGCCAGTTCAAAATAAATGAAGGGCCAGACTTAGTAGAGATGTGCCCTGTAAAAAGGGTAAGGGCAACATACACTACTCACACATAATATTCATATCCATTACACATTCAAGTAAAGGTGAAAGGAGCACAGAAGAAGCTCAAGAGTTATTTATTTATTTTTTTTCCAGTTCTTAACCTTAGTGCTACTTTGGTTTTCTCCACTATAGCATTCCTATATATCACACATTTCACCCTTCAGTGTATAATTCCTGTCTTTCATAGGGATTGCATAGGATACTGAGACCATATCTAACAATCCTAAGAAGTCTTGCATTCCATCTCATCAGTATATGTGGCCTAAGACTCCTCCTGGGGATTGGGCAAACAGATCTGACTTTTCAGTATTTTTCAGATTCTATGGCTTTAACTGAGAGAATAAATTCAGCCTCCTGTTTATTTTCAATTGTAAATAATGATCCTTATAATTGGGCTGAATTCTACCAGGCTAAAATAGACAGAATGAATTTGCTAAAGCAATTTAAAAGGTGATGCCAGAATGTGTCTCCTATCTTCTAAAACTTTAATAATGCTTTATTAAATCCTTAGTGGAAATTCTACCATTTCCGATTTTGTCATCCTGTTTTGTTTTGTTTTGTTTTGTTTTTTTCCAGAAGTCACCCAAAATCATTCCACCTGGTTAAGCCAGTTATCTGTTCTCCTATCTTTTCATTTCTCCCCCTTTTGCCTCCTTTCTTTTGGATGGCTTGGAAGTTTTTTCACTATGCAGCCCTATGCATGGTAACTAAGCCGGCAGATCTTTACTACCCCTCTGGACAGTCTCTTGGCTTCCCAAGAGGAAGGTTTTCATGACCTACTTCCATGACATCATTTGTGCAAGTGGCATCAAATTATGTCTCCCTCTGGTCATAATAATGCCAGTCTAGGGTTTACTGTAACTTGTACCATTTCTATTATTGCTTTGGAAGGAGTATTCCTCTTGTTCAGGGGATGGGGTGAAGCACTTACTTCTCTCAGAAGAAGACGCCAAATCCCAATCATAATGCACTATAGCAGGTTAGTTGTCATACCACTCAGAAGCATACAGAATGGACTGTCATATCATACATTTGCTCAGCCTAAATAATCCTTTACATTCAACAATGTCTAGGATATTGATGTGGGCTCCTGATTGTTAAGTCTAATAACCCATGCCAATAACTATTCCCCAGGCTTCTGCTGATATTTTCTAAAAGGAACCCTAACTCTTAAATAGAATACTCTTAGCATTGAGTAGTCACCTGACTTTGGTCTCCAACTACCTGTATGGCATTTCTACTGATCAATATGGTTAATCTGCAAGCAAATATATCTTTCAAGAAGCAGAAGGTTTTCCAGTGATGGGTAAATAGAGTCTCAAGCTTTTTCTCCAATTACCATTTCTTTTTCTGTTGTTTTTAAAGGTTCCTGCTTTTACCAGGGCTGCTAACAATAGTTAAATTCTCACTGTCATTTTCTGTCCTCTTTTTTTCTTGCCAAAAAGTGGGGCTAAAAAACAAAATCCCACTGACTAGGCCAATTTGCAATAACAAAAGACTGTATTGTCAAATCAGACTCATACAAACCAGAAACCTTAGCTAGTATCAAATGTTACTGATAATATCAAGGATACAAGCAATCAAACGGTTAAGTGTAAAGCAGGGAGAGGGCCAGGACATCAGTGTAGCTCTCCAGTATAGCTTTTCTGGTCACCTGCTCTGAACCAGGTTAACATGTAAGTGATACAAACTACACATAATCAATGCATGTAGTTTATACCATTAACAGAGAAAATAGCTACCTCAGTCATAAAATGTCTCGATTTCATATTCAGATAGTAACATAACTTATATGATATGTTCCAGGGAGCCATGCTCCCAAAACCCAAAGATTCCAGGCCTGTTTACTAAAATCAATCGGAGCAGCCAGATACAGCCTGCTAAAAGCAGTTCAAAGATAAGGATTCTTCCCCACTAGGAAATATCATTAGTGATTTTGTTTTATTTATTTTTGCCATGAAGTCTATAATTAATGTTTATAAGGAGGATTATATGGGCTCTTCCTTCTTTTTTTCTAGGGGACTTATCCCACTTACTGGAAAAATTGTATTACAGACCTGCTACTTGATCTTTTCATTCCCAGTAATTATGGGGTTTTCTAATCAATAAATCTCCTATGTACTTGAGAATCAAGAATAATTCTGCACTGAGGAAAAAAGCAAGCACAGATGGAAGACAGAATTATTACAGTACTTACAGAGTCCTGAATTTGATTTCAAACTGCCATAAACTCATGAGGCTTTACATATACACACACACATATATCATTTCCCATTTAAAAAAAAAAAGGCTTCTTGAAAAAATGGATATTCTAAGTCTGGGGCAGAAAATGTGTAAGGTGATATTGTATGTTCATAGTATGACTATTTATATTATAATGGCATCAAACTAGAATCTACCTACATGCCATCAAAGATAAAATGGACAGTTAAACTGGTTTATTCCTACAATGGAACACTACACTATAATGAGAAATGAGCAAACTATTGCTCCATTCAATGATGTGAGTGAATCTCATAAGCACAATGCTGAGTCAAAGAAGTCAGACACAATAGGGCATATACTGTATGATTCAACCATATAAAATTCAAAAACTGGAAAAATGAATCTACAGTATTAAGTATCAGAAGAGCTGTTACCTTTGGGAGGGCACATATTGACCAGGGAGATATTAGCAATGTTCTATATCTAGATTTGGGTATTGATGACATAGATATGTTCACTTTTTGAAAATTAAGGTTGAACACAAGAATTTGTGTGCTTTTTTGTATTTATGTTCTACTTCAATAAAAGGCTACTTAAAAACAAAACGTGAGGCAAATCCACATTTATTGACATGGAGAAAAATCTCCAAGTCATATTGTTGAGGGAAAAAAAGTAAGTTGCCTATCAATACACAGCATTAAGATACTATTCATATAATATTTAAAACCCGTAAAACAGTCACAGTATTTCCAGATCATAGAATCATAGTGGAAATATTATGGTTGTTTTATGAGTTTTCAAATATTACATATACACATATTTAAAAAAATGATTATAAAGATGATCAGTATCACTCTGGTGGGTATCTGCTCCTCTCCTGTCAACCATGAAAAATGAATCTACAGCATTAAGTATCAGAAGAGCTGTTATCTTCGGGAGGGCACATATTGACCAGGGAGATGTGATAGGCAACTTACTTTTTTTCCCTCAACAATGTGACTTGGAGATTTTTCTCCATGTCAATAAATGTAGACGGGAGATGAGCAGATTGAACACACATGAAATCTTTTTTGTATCCGTGAAAATTTAGCATTATATGGCAAGAACATTTTCATGTAATACTCATATAACTAAAAATAAATATTTCTAAAAGGAGGGACTGTTCTTAAACACAATGTGGAAATAGTTCTTTAAAAAAATCTAAAAACCAGACACTTTTTTAAACACTTAGCCCTTAATGTGAAAATTTCACAAGTTCACTTATGCCTGTAAGACACCAAGGCTATGCAGCACAATTATCAGAATATGTTTTTATACATCCATGTAGAATAGAATCAACCCTTAAATAAGACCATTCTATAATCTAATGGGCCATAAAACTTTGCTGACCCGTCTCCCCATGGAAAGGTCCTATTGACCCATATTTTTTTTGCCTAAAACATTTTCTGAAAAAAAAATTTTTTTTCTTTTTAGGGCCACACAGGTGGCATATGGAAGTTCTCAGGGTAGGGGTCACACAGGAGCTGCAGCTGCTGGCCGACACCACAGTCACAGCCACAGCAACACCAGATTCGAGCCACATCTATGACCTACACTACAGCTTGCAGCAAAACCAAATCGTTAACCCACTGAGCGAGGCCAGGGATCAGACCCACATCCTCAAAGACACCATGTTGGGTTCTTAACCCACTGAACCACAACAGGAACTCCCTCTGAAAATTTTAAAGTGTGTATGTGTTGGGAGAAGCTTGGAATCCTATATCACAACATTTATGTTTGTATCTTTAGAAGGTCACTCAACAAATATTTCTTTAATAGTGTTCTTGAGAGTAACTTTCATCTTTGTACATCTAGGCAATCAATATTAAAATCAGATCTATACTTTTGTCATTGGGATGTCAAGGACAAATTAATTCAGTTTTATACTTTACTCAAAAGTTGGATAGCCATCAATCCTTACATAGAGGTACACACACATCCATACACACAAATGAAAAGACTAGCAATACCAGCTATATACTGTAAATAATAAAGGCTGTAATAAGGTCATTGTTAATGATATTCTGTTATTCTGTCTTTCTAATTAGGCAGGTTCTCTCAGCATTCCTAGTCTATTCTATCTTCTAGTAGTAAACGGATAGAATGTACTGTCCAGTGAAGTGTCACATGAACTGCCTTCAGAAGTACGCCATCTTATAAAACCTAAGAACGTGAGCAACAAAGAGAGAGGGAGAGCATATTCTGTATACATTCATATAGAAACTCATATGACAAATATATCTATAGTGAGAACTTTCATCATTTAATTTCTTTTTTTTTTTTTTTCATCTTTTTAGGGCCGCATCCACAGCATATGGAGGTTCCAGGCTAGGGGTCCAATTGAAGCTGTGGCCTCCGGCCTATGCCACAGCCCCAGCAACACAGAATCCAAGCCACATCTGCGACCTACACCACAGCTCATGGCAACAGAGGATCCTTAACCCACTGAGTGAGGCCAAGGATGGAATCCGTGTCCTCATGGATGGTAGTTGGGTTTGCTAACCACTGAGCCACGATGGGACCTCTGAGAGCTTCAACCTTTTCTCAAAAATGAGACCACAACACTACTTCAATCTTTTTAACAGCTAAGATCAACTGTATGTTTTCTAAATAAGGCTTGCCACTAAAGAAGACAGTAATATTTTTTTGTTTACCAAGAAAAAATATTATGGAATCTTTCTTTTAATGTTATTTAAAATGTGAATTTATCTGTAAAACCGTTCATAGCTTTTGAGACCTTGTTATTTCAGAGATCAGCAAGGTAAACACTCTCAAATGAGGTATATGATTTAGGCTTTGAGAACCCCAAGGGTCCAGGGCACTTACTGTGATAGGTTCATGAAATAAATGAACTGGGCTCAAATCCCATGGTTTCTCAAAAATGGATATAATTATTAAAATTCAAAACAAGAAATTAAATGTGTTTGTATGTAATATTCATATTTGAATCATATTACTATCTGCCTGTAGTATCTATACTAATTGATCAAATGACATTTTCTCAAACATAAAGTTTTCTCCATCCTTGTCATAACTCCCCTGCCCTGCTTATTTCTGATACCATAAACAAAGCCAACCATTTATTTTAGCATTATTCAAAATATGTCAAAAAATACAAGGAAAATATCACGTGTTGTACCTAATACAGATTTTTTAAAGTGTCAAAAAAAATCAGCCTATATTTCCTATTTTCTATGAACTTGAATTCCATGTACTATAAAAAGAACTTAAGTCGACGGACCACAATATAATACTAGTTTTAGAGGTAGTAATATATA
This sequence comes from Sus scrofa, assembly GCF_054392235.1. Lineage (NCBI taxonomy): Eukaryota > Metazoa > Chordata > Mammalia > Artiodactyla > Suidae > Sus > Sus scrofa. The sequence goes on along the minus strand of NC_139383.1, from coordinate 144,971,564 downwards.
TTTTTTAAAAAATTATAACAGGCTCACTATTAATCACTTTGGTAAATGATCAAAAGCCCATTTTAAAACTTTTCCTTACTTAATTTCTTCAGCTTGTAATTCCATATTTTTATATTCTAAGTCTAGCTTCCTTTCGTGCTGTAATTGCTTATTAGTGAACTCAGATGATCTGCATGGTAAGAGACAGCTTCTTTGAATGTCTGGCTACATACCTAGAGCTGCTACTTTGATGATGATTGCTTGAATGTTAGATGATATCATCTCTCGGAGCAAATCTTCCTGGTTTCTCTGCCAAAGGTAAGCTAAAGGCTGGAGATTAAGCCTTTTACACCTATAAAAAAAAAATCAGATGATATTTTAATATTCTATACTTGGATCCATAGCAATTCCTTTGATTTTAAACATACTGCTTCTCTCAAGAATTTTAGCATATAAAATGTTTTAAAAATGTTTTGCATAATGAAGTTTATATATACAACATAAACATATTTAATTTCCATGGGCTATGCATAAACAGATAAAAATGAAATCTCCAGGCAGATTAGAAATATTAATTTTAGTAAGGATCTAAGTTTAGAAATCTATGCAAAAAAGCTTCCGAATGCTAATGGATGATTATTCTTATTTTTAGAACTTCCTTGGGATCACAATTGTGAAGTATGCTCAAAAGAGACAATCAAATTTATCCTAATAAAATATATACTGATTAAATTTTTTATACCTATGGCTACACGGACAACTCTTATCTACTAACTTAGAAAGTTTTTAAAAGAATTTGACTTTGGGGGGGGAGATAAACTAGGAGTATGGGATTAACAGATACAAACTACTACACATAAAATAGGCAACAAGGATTTACTGTATAGCACAGGAAACTATATTCAACAATTTATAAAAACCTATCAAAGAAAATAATCTGAAAAAAAAAATATAACTGAATCACTTTGCTGTATACCTAAAACTAACACAATATTGTAAGTCGACTATAATTTAAAAAAAAAGAGAAAAAAAGGTGAAATAAAGATATTTTAAAACAATCAAAGGAATTAAGAATAATGACAGGAGTTCCCATCGTGGCACAGAAGAAATGACTAGGAACCATGAGGTTGTGGGTTCGAGCCCTGGCCTTGCTCAGTGGGCTAGGGATCCGGTGTTGCTGTGAGCTGTGATGTAGGTCACAGATGTGGCTCGGATCTGGCATTGCTGTGGCTGTGACTAGGCCGGCAGCTAGTAGCTCAATTAGACCCCTGGCCTGGGAACCTTCATATGCCACGGGTGTGGCCCTAAAAAGACAAAAAAAAAAAAAAAAAAGAATAAATATAATGACAGTGACAGCAAAAATAAAGAATTTAACTCTGAGTGAAAAAAAAATATTAAGAACAAAAAGTACATATACTGAGCACCTACTATGTTGCAGGCACTGAACTACATATTTTACAACATGGTGCTGTAGAAAGAATGTGGATTCCAGAGTCCAGACAAACTGGGTTTGAAACCCCTTGTACACTCACTAGCTGTGTGACCTTGAGAAGTTAACTAAGCCCTAACATCTTTAGTTTCCTAGTTTCATACACAGGAACGAAAGTATTTCCTTTCACAGTTCTTGAGAGATTAAAAGATTAGTAAGTGAAGTCATCCTTTATCCCCCTTTCTTCACATCCTACATTCAATTTACCACAATGTGGAACATGATCACTCTGCACCAAGTTCTCTCCTCACTTCTTTACATTTCCAGTCCTTCTCTTTTAAAATTGGTTTTTGGTATAGTAGCCAGTGTGATCCATTTAATAACTAAAGCAGATCATGGGATTCCTCTGCTCAGAGATCATGGGATCTCCCTCCCCATCACTCGTGAAATAGACCTGCATGGATCTTGCCCTGGTTGGCGCTCAGGCCTCATCTCCTGCTAGTCTTCCCACACTCCAAAATGCCAGCCCTAGCCCGCTCACTCCTGCCTAACATACTAGTCATGTTCCTACCTTCTTTGCTTACTTTACGCCTGTGCTTGAACCGTCACTTTCTCAGGAAGTACTGTAACTGATTAGTTGATTAAAAGTGATGTAGATTAATTGATTAATCAATAAAAAGTAATGTAGATAGAGAATGTAGTAGAATGCCCGGATAAAATAGGTTTCAATAAATTGTAGTCAGAGCCAAGTGACTTGCTCAAGTAGCTAAGATCAGATTTCAAGTAAAAAAATATAGCTCTATACCCCATCATCAGTAAGGTTTCCTGGCTAACTATTCCAGCACACACTGAACTCAGAAAATCTCAACACTTATTAAATGTACCACATGTTTGGTCACTTGCTCATATATGGTCTTAGAAATATCACTCTTTTTTTTTCATGCACATATACCCTTTCAAAGAAATCAAAGTCTTCCTTAGAGACTGGTTTATGTAATTTTCCTTCGTACAATGTCCCAAGCATCTAAAACAATGTTGAGGCAGTTAATAAATATAAAAATAAAATTAAAACTACACGTGACACAAGCATTGCAGTTTTCTTCTGTCCTGTTACCAGTATTTAATACCTAATAACCAGCCCGTCTCTTTAACCTTTTTTAGCTAAGTTTCTTTTTTTTGAAAAAAACTTTACTACTTTCTGATCTTATTGCAAAATTCTCAGTTGCTGTTTTGATATCCACGACCTTTTGACTATTTGTAGACTAATGTCATAACTTTTTTACCTATTTAAAATTTCTAACAGTTTGTAATATCATCGCCGAAATGAGCTTCTTTTGTAAATCACTGTTATCTTTGAGCCATCTATTAAATGCTTTACATCTTGAAAATATAATGATGCAACATAAGCTACAAATTGAAAATTGGCTAATTAAAAACTGAGTCTGTAGACCCGTGGACATCCAATAACACTGCTTTAAAATTTTCAAGGGTAAAATTATTGCAGATATGTTTGATAGCATATAATCTGGGCATCTTAAACCATGTCTTGAAGTGTACCTGAGATCGAATTTTGAGAAATAGCCTGCATCGGTCTATGAGTATTGTATAGGCCCTTCTTCCTTATAGATAGAAGACAGCTTCCTAATCAGGACCCATTTTAACTTGGCTCATTAAAGTTTTCACAAATAGATGTCAGCCCTATCTACGGTGTAGCTACCCATTAAACCATGTAGGTGTGAACATATTCAAAAACAGATTTTTAAACAAAATAATTCTCAGAGAATATGACTTAAAATTTTATGAAAATAATAATGTTTTTAACATACAGCTTGAGGAATATGTAATCCATCTCCATCTGTAAAAGCAGTTGTTCTTAAATACAGGCAGACAGAATGTAAAGAAAACTTTTTCAAAATACACATGTTTGACCTCTTCCCCCACTTCCACCTGTACTCTCCATTCTCCAGAGATTCTGACGGTTCACCAAATAAGAGATCATCACATTTCTTTTCACTTAATTATGCTTTGCATTGTTTTCCCTTCATTTATTTTAAAAATTCTGTATACTTAACTGCCTTAAATTCATTGTGGAATCCGAGAGAAAATAAATGGAATAAAAAATAAAACAAGTTTTTAAGTCTATAAATATGCAAGTTTTTAATGAGAAAGTCATTGTGAATGTTTCTGTCAAGAATATGAAATTATTACATAAATACAGTTTTCATCTTATTTCCATTTATCCTTTTGAATAGCAAAATCATTTATTTCCAAGTCAAGCTGTACTCAGGATTAAAGGTGGAGTCCTTATTTTCTTTTTTGCTAACATAATTATATGTAAAGTCTCCATACAATATTTTATTTATCCAAATAAATTAAAACAAAAATTAAATTCACTCAGGGGGTGTTTTGCCAAGCCAACATTAAGTAATCATTATTATCATTTGACCTTATATTTTTAGGGTAGATCAAAGGAGTTGACTGTTGTGGTATTTGTAGATGCAGACAATGTTTTACTAGTACTGTGTTGCTTGGGAGTTGGGAGAAGTGGGAGGAGCAACAATCTAAAAATTCTTGAAATTTGAATGGCTTTTTATAGAGGTATTCCAATCTTATGAATACTTTTAGTCAAGACCTGAATTCTAAGTACCAAAGAAGAAGAGATTTATGTTTTTTTCTTTAAAATATTATTGCATTCCTTCTATTAGCTCTGGATTTTTATTACAAATGACAATGAGTTAAAAGATATTAAAAGGGTGTACTGATTCAAATAAGGAAAAGCTGAAAATAATGCTAATCTTTGTTTCAATTTTTTTATTATAAACAATTTATTTTTCCACATGGTAAGTTTTCTCATGTGTTGACGTAAGGATAGAAAAAAGTAAAAGTGCAACATTTTTTATTTAAGGAAATACATTTAACTTCATGGAGCAGGTAGAATACCATATCTATTTATTATTTGGATATAATTATTAATTTTTTATTTACTCACACTCTCAAAATACATAATTTAAAAATGCAAACAAATTAATGTTTTCTTACACATTTTCTACTCGAACACGCTGGTAGTCAGAGAGTATAGCTCCTACTGATATTCCCTCTACTTCTTCTTTTTCCTGAAAATAAAGAAAACATACAAGTTTAAAAAATAAATAAGCATATGGCTCTGCATCATGTTCTGAAAATTATAAATGAACTGTGTTTCATCTAGAAAACCACCTTGAAACAAACAGAATAATTTAACGAAAATGCAATCCACATTCAGGAAAAAGAAAAGTATATTAAAAATATACTTTTAATATTTAAGCTCTCAGCTCTGGGGGGGGGGGTAATAATTATTCTTTTGACCAAAAATCCAAGTAACTAGAGATCATTTTCCATGGAAAAGATAAAGGCAGCACTTTTAAAAAGGTTTTCTCACTTTAAAGGCTCACTGACGTTTGATGGAAATTTCTGAGAAATCTCTAAGGACAAAGTTTTCCCAGGGTTGCCTAACTTAAAAAAAAAAAAAAAAAAAAGCAATGGCATAAGTAAATTAAAGAACACAATGATTTTAATCTGTATTTTAGAAAGAAAAAATGATTGCCATAGGTGCATCCAGGAAGCCAAGATGATAGAGGTATTTCCTGTCTAACAGTATAGCATTGTGGATAAAAAAAACCTAGGATGGGAAGGAAGCAATGATTATTATCAACAGAGAAACAACTGAGAACATCAAGCAGTATATCCAGCAAAGTACCCTAGGGATGAGGACTAGTCTATCCAGCATACCCATTAATGACATGGAAGAGAATGTAAATTAAAACATGATCAAGTTTGCAAATGATACAAAACTAGGATGGATTAAAAAGAAAATAACAGGAAATCAATCAAGTATGTAGATGGATATGGACAACTTGGGGATCTGGAAGGACAGATCTAAGATGAGATTTAATGTAAAGAAATGTAAAATAATACACTTAGGGGAGAAAGATACCCAATACAGGTATAATTTAAGGAACTGTTATCTAGAACACAGATAGGAAAAAAGTGATTTGGGGGGGTAATTACCGATAACAAGCGAAACAGAAATTCTCTCAACAGACACATAGAAAAGTCATCCTAGCAAATGGAGTACAGAAGTAACTATTTCAGAGCAGAGAGATGACATCATTATTAACACTTTGGTCTTTCCAAACTTGGAAACCTAGAAAGAACAATAGTTGTTCTTTTCGAAAATTTTTTATTGGGGGATAGTTGATTTACAATGCTATATTAGCTTCAGGTTTACAGCAAAGTGAATTGGTTATACACATACATACATCCATTCTTTTTTCCTGTAAGGGTTATTACAGAGCACTGAGTAGAACTCCCTATGCTATACAGTAGGTCCCTGCTAGTCACTTATTCTATACATAGTAGTATGTAGTGTTTCACATAAAAACAAATTTAGTAATTTGAGTTATTCTAAAATAACCCCTAATGTTCTAAAATGATGCCATAATAAACAAAAATGCACAAAAGGAATCTCCCATTTATTTGAAGATAAAGCCAATTTAAAAGTTCCACTCTAAAATGACGAAGAAATATCTGCCCAAACCTCCTCAAAGTAAAATGATTCTATCTATTAGACAAGGATTCCAGGAAAAGAGCTATTTATTTTGCTTTCCTATTTTAGCAACTTTGTGAGAATGTTTGCTTGTAACCTTTCTCTAACCTTCCTAGTCATTTTCTTTTCATAAAAGTCATTGTATTAGGACACCATCAAACTCCTAGAAGAAAACATAGGCAAAACACTCTCTGACATCAACATCATGAATATTTTCTCAGGTCAGTCTCCCAAAGCAACAGAAATTAGAGCAAAAATAAACCAATGGGACCTCAAAGGAAACCCAAAAGAAAACAAAAAGACAACTTACAGAATGGGAGAAAACAGTTTCAAATGATGCAACCGACAAGGGCTTAATCTCTAGAATATATAAACAACTTATACAACCCAGCAGCAAAAAAACCAATCAATCAATGGAAAAATGGGCAAAAGACCTGAATAGACTGTTCTCCAAAGAAGATATACAGATGGCCAGCAAACACATGAAAAAATGCTCAACATCGCTGATTATAAGAGAAATGCAAATCAAAACTACCATGAGATATCACCTCACACCAGTCAGAATGGCCATCATTAACAAATCCACAAATAACAAGTGCTGGAGGGGGTGTGGAAAAAAGGGAACCCTCCTACACTGTTGGTGGGAATGTAAACTGGTGCAGCCACTATGGAGAACAGTTTGGAGATACCTTAGAAATCTATACATAGAACTTCCATATGACCCCGCAATCCCACTCTTGGGCATCTATCCGGACAAAACTCTACTTAAAAGAGACACGTGCACCCGCATGTTCAGTGCAGCACTATTCACAATATCCAGGACATGGAAACAACCCAAATGTCCATCGACAGATGATTGGATTCAGAAGATGTGGTATATATACACAATGGAATACTACTCAGCCATAAAAAAGAATGACATAATGCCATTTGCAGCAACATGGATGGAACTAGAGAATCTCATCCTGAGTGAAATGAGCCAGAAAGACAAAGGCAAATACCATATGATATCACTTATAACTGGAATCTAATATCCAGCACAAATGAACATCTCCTCAGAAAAGAAAATCATGGACTTGGAGAAAAGACTTGTGTTTGCCTGATGGGAGGGGGAGGGAGTGGGAGGGATCGGGAGCTTGGGCTTATCAGACACAACTTAGAATAGATTTACAAAGAGATCCTGCTGAATAGCATTGAGAACTTTGTCTAGATACTCATGTTGCAACAGAAGAAAGGGTGGGGGAAAAAATATAATTGTAATGTATACATGTAAGGATAACCTGACCCCCTTGCTGTACAGTGGGAAAAAAAAAAAAGTCATTGTATTATTAAAAAAGTCAAGGTATAACACTCCTCATTAAATGCAAATATGGCAGAGATCATTGAGTAGTGAATGATTTACCAAAGATCAAAATTTTGGTTATATTCTTACACGATATATTGCTTATCTGAAGTTCTGCCAAAACATAAGGTACTAAATATGTGTGTGTGTTTCACTACAGATCATAAAAACAGGCCCTGTTCTGTGACCCACATCATTTGGGGAAAAAGTCAGAAAATTAGCAATAGTAGCAAAATCAAAGCAATGAAAATATTAGGAGAAAAACAAAGAGAATGATTAGCAGAATAAAAGATATCATACCAAGGCAGCATAAAGACACAGCAAAATAAATCATGTTGTGCCATACCTAAAATAAAAATAAAGATGCTGCAGAAAATAGTTAATACAGAATCTGAGACCCAGAAATTTGGCTAGATTTGAAAAAACTTTCTCTGAGTCCATCCCATGCCCATGAAGCAACCTCCAATCTCTAATTTAGGTTGCCTTGTTACTTTTAACCCCAGAAAGATTACACTAATCTATAAAAACAAGCATTTTTATCCACTTAAAAATGATCTATGTTATAAATTAACAAATTGTCATTCTAGCTTATACATTAGACTTAAATGGATTTGGTCTATACTAGTTTAGAGAGCCTGATAACTTCTGGGCACATGGTCAAAATCAAGTCTCTAGACTGGAGAGCTATACCACAGTACTCACCAAAATAATAGCAATACAAGCTTAACCAGCCATGTAAACTCTTCTAACAATAATACCAACATTCTTTAGTTGTTCACTTAATATTAAAATACACAACAAAAATGTTTTATATGACCATACAAGGTGCCAGTTTCTATAAATAAAATTATCCTTACTGTTAGCAGATTCAGGCATCAAAACTAAGTGATAAAGAAAGTGACATGAAAAGGAAAAGCTAGAGAAAGTTTTACAGAAGAGGTGACTGTAGGGCCTAATGTTCAATGATATACTGGATTTTGTTGATAAAGGAAAGAAAGGTAGTAGGGAACAATTCAGAGTGAAGAATATGAACCACAAGACCACAAAATAAAGTGTTTGGCATCTTAAGGGATGGTCAGCAGTGTGGGGCAGGTGCAGATGAAAGCATACATCGAGACATGGAAGAAAACAAGGCTGGAAAAGTAAATTGGGATCAGGTTGTTCAGAAATGTAGCCTATACCCTGAAGGTAATAGACAGCCCTTGCCTGTAGAAATATTTTTTCCAATCAACTCTATTTGTGGTACAATTCACGTGCATTAACTGCATCCATTTAAACTGCACAATTTGATGAGACAAATGCACACACAAGTAAAACTGCCACCACAATCAAGATACAAATCATTTGGATGACTCCCCAACAATACCTTGCACCTCTCTGCAGCCCAGCCCTTCCCCATCACTCTTGGCTTTAGGCAACTACCGATCTGTTTTATGTCATTATACATTAGTTTACATTTTCTGGAAGGTTATATAAATAACATCCCACAATATGTATTCTTTGTTTCTAGCTTCTTTCACTCAGTATAATGATTTTGAGATTCATCTATGTTACATGTGTATACATAGTTCATTCCTTTTATTCCATTTTAATCCATTGTATGGATATGCCACATTTGTTTATCCTTTCACTTGTTGATGGCTATTTGGGCTGATTCCAGTTTGCGGTTCTTGTGAACAAAGCTATGAATTTTACTTTATGTCTTTGTGTGAATACATATTTTCACTTTTCTTGAGTTACTAAAGAATTTAAGAAGTGAGATATGATCATATTTAAAAGTAAAAAGATAAACCTGGTGACAGTGTGCAGGATTGACTAGAGTAGAGAAAGAGAAGAAGGGGCCTAATCAGAAAAAACTGAAGAATGGTGATAAAAGGACAAATTCCAAAAATGATTTGGAGACAAAATTAGTAGGACTTGTGAACAGAGTGAAGTCCACATAAAGGGTGGGACGAATGACTATACTTTAAGTGACTACATAACCGAGAAAGGAAATATATGTCTTAAAAGAAAATAGTGTATTTAGCATTGTATATGTTGTATTCTATTTGTTTGCTAGGTATCTGAAGTAGATAAGACCAACAGTTGAAGTGAGAGTTTTAACTAAAGAAACAACACCCCACCCCCAGGGCTGAGGAGGCAGCTAGTGTCTGACTGCAGCTTTGCTGGCCCCATACCACCCTTCTTATAATCTTATAGCAACTATGTACCTTATGTCCTTACTAGCAGCCCTGCTAACCAGTGCTCCAAGCATTGTTTATCAGTTTCACTTCTGTAATCTTGTTTGCTCAGCTTCTTAGGCAGGAACTCTGTCTGCTCAGGGAAGGGGGTGGGCCGGGACTATTTGCACAGAAAACCTTAAAACCCAGAAGTCTGTGTTGTATAAAAACTACCCACAACAAAGACCTGGTACTGACTCTGGAGGCGAGTCCTCTGAGCCAGTACTGGTGCTGAATAAACCTGCCTATTGTGCATCTCTGAGTGCCACTGATCTTCTACTGCCACGGTTTCTGCAACATAGGTATACTGAATACAGTCATTCCTCCATATTCATGGGTTCTGCATTCATGCATTCAACCAACAGTGGATCAAAATATTTTTAAAAAATTTCCAGCAAGTTCCAAAGAGCAAAACTTAAATTTGCTGGAGTTCCTGTTGTAGCTTAGCAGGTTAAAAACCCAACATAGTGTCCATGAGGATGTGGGTTCAATCCCTGGTCTTGCTCAGTGAGTTAAGGATCTGTGTTGCCATAAGCTGTAGTATAGGTCACAGATGCAGCTCAGCTCTGGCGTTGCTGTGGCTGTGGAGTAGGCCAATAGCTGCAGCTCTGATTCTATCTCTTAGCCCAGAAAGTCCATATGCAGCAGGTGTGGCCGTAAACAAACAAACAAAAACAAACAAGCAAAAAAACCAAAAAACTTGAATTTGCTGCATACCATCATCATCTATAGAGCATTTACATTGTATTAGGTATTTATATGCAACCCAGAGGGGATTTAAGGTATGAGAGAATATTCACAGGTTATATGCGAATACTACACCCTTGTAAATACAACGACCAGATTAGTCAAGCAGATTAGTCAATGACCAATAACAAGCTTATTTGTTGCTTAGGTCACTCTTTTCCTCAATTCTGTCAATATGAAACACATCTGGAAGACTGCTGGGGTAAGCTAGTCCAGGCAGCTATCTGACCTACATCACCAATCCTAACAATTGAGAGGTCACTTGCAAAAACAGACACTCAGAAACTGGTACAAACACAGATTCATTATTACTATTTCTACACCTAATGTATGCAAAAGGACAGTTATATCAAGGATTTATTCAGAAAGAATAAATATATCAATTTATCAACACTCTGTTTAAGAATCCAAGATCTGAATACAGATGGTCAACCATGCTTCTCAGAATACATTTTCCATTTCTAAACACCAGAAATAGACCAAAATGTAATAATGCTTATTTATGAACAGTAATTCATTTTTGCTATTTTATTTCCAATCTTACACTTCTTTAAATATTTTTATAATGTGTATTACTTTTTTAATTAGAGGAAAAGATATTAAAAATCCATGTAGGCATAGATATACTCATCTCTTATCCTGGTAAACTGATTAGCTGGCAGTCAAAATTATTAATGTATTTATTATACAGTAATTTATAAAGGCCTATTGTGTGACAGATGCTATACAACAAGGAAGGGCAAAACACATTTGAAAATATCACAGTTGCTAGCCTTAAGAAATTAAAACCTAGTGGTGGGGGATATGGGAGAATGGACATATAGAGAAATTAAATAAAATAAGTGACCTAAGTTCATACAAGGTATAATGGACCACAAAGTAAAGAATGCTTGCCTGGTGGCGGGAGGGAGGGATCACACCAGAAAATACTTTAAAAAAATTATATTCCAAATACTAAACAGTTAGAAATGTTGATTCTTTGCCCTTCTTGACTACATAGGTAACATCCCCTACTAACTGTCTTTCTAGATCTTCTTTTACGTAGCATTTATGTACAAAATCCACCAAACATTTTTTCTCAAAGAAACAATTTTGATTCTAAAAAAAGAAACAGGAGTTCCTGTTGTGGCTCAGTGGTTAAGAACCCGCCATAGTGTCCATCAGGATGCAGTTCAATCCCTGGCCTTGCCTAGTGGGTTAAGGATCTGGTGTTGTCGCAAGTTATGGCATGGGTTGCAGATGCAGTTCAGATTCAGTGTTGCTGTGACTGTGGCTCAAGCCTCAGCTACAGTTTTGATTTGAACCCTAGTGTGGGAACTTCCATGTGCTGTAGGTGAGGCTATAAAAAAGAAAAATAAGTAAGTAAATACATAAATAAAAATTTAAAAAAATGAAGAAATATACACATTACCTAACAAATCTACATAATGCTCATTGTTACCTCCATTTGGAATCTGATTGTGTGGTTGAATCTTTCATAATAAACAGCCATCAACAGGGGCCTAATATGCCGTTTGTCCTATTCTAATCACCAAAAGAAGTATGAACATGGACTTGCCCATAAGAGTTTATAACTTAGCCCTAAAGCCTTATTAGCTACTAAGTTCTATCCTTAAAATTAATACCCTAAGGGATCAGGAACATAGATGCACCAGGAAAGAAATGGATTCTACTATGAAGGTACCTGACGTGGCCTCATTCACATCAAAGTTCTAGCATGTAACAGTGAAAAGTCGCCCAATATAGAGACTGGGATCATGAAGGCATTTGGCCATAAGGTAATAGTGATAATTACAAGTTTAGAAGATGGGTTTGAAGGTAGAAATCTAGACCCAAATTAAATTTATTCACTTGATATTCACTTGTCTTCATACTGAGAAGTTGATTCACAAAGCCAACAACATAAACTTTTTAAATAACTTTTAAAATGCAACTTATATAAATTAGGATTATTATTGTTTTATGTTTTTAAACATTTTCAGCTTTATTGAGATATAATTGACAAATAAAACTGTAAGATCTTTAAAATGTGCAATGTGATGAAAACAAGCTGTTCTTTTTTTTTTTTACAAATGAAAACTAGGCGTACTTATTCCAAAGATGAGAAAATAGTCAGCTTGCATTTATCAAGAATATTATTTTCTTTGAAAAATGCCTCAGTTACCAGTATTATTCTGTTAATGAGTTCCTGCCTTTGAGAAAAAAATGATCTGCTGAATTTAAAGTGTTTTTCATCTGAAAGGCATTCTAATATTTTTAACATGAACCATTCATTAAAGAAGCACACTTGCATTATAGCTCTCAAGTAGCGATATTTGGACTTCTGGCAACATGACATTATTAAATAAGAAACATTTGTGAATGCCAATGATATTCTGGGGACTGGATAATTAAACAAGAAATGTATATGTCCAGTAATGCGCTAGATGCTTTTCCCTTAAACTTCCAATTCTTCATTGTAGTAGAATCACACAAGTCCAGGTTAATAAAAATACTATTTCATATAAATACTATTCTATATGAAATAATTCTGAAAGTGACACTTAGAATTCCCAGTGATATATTCAGGCATCCGATTAAAATTTTTTTTGACTTGTTATTGTTTTTCTTAGCATCATCGATAAGAAACATTTCTAAAATGGGAAATGATCACCATCTGGAGTTCTCCCATTAAACAGTAAGCTCATGACAGAGTATTAGGTCACTAATTTGTAGCATTATTGTCTCCCTTTCTCAATTAAATAGGGAAAAGGTTGTTAAAGGCAGGAAATTAAACAACAAAGATATTGGAGGAAATCATACTCATTTTTCATTTATTTGCATTTTAACTAATGTTTCTTTTACTTTTGAACCTCTCTCTTACTTGCAACAGTGCAATACTTCCAGTTTTGAATAAATCAGAAATGAAACTGAAGTCTAGAATTACAATTTTTTTGTTTGTGTGTTTTTAGTTTCCCAAGAATATTCATCTTGCTAACAAGACAAGGTGACATTTTGATGACTTTCTGTGAAACACTTTAACAACAACAAAATAAATAAAGGATTAAGTTGTTAATTTTCCTTGGAAGACTAATGAAACAATCAAGAAGTATTAATTTCTAAACAAACCAGTTTGGTAACAAGTGTTTAATCTGTTTAAAAGATGCTTTCTGAGCTCATTTTCTAAGCTCATAAGAACACTTCCTTCAATCAGCTAAAGACAACTTTGAGAATGCTACACATAAATGGAGACTATTATATTTTGTATTTTTTTTTAATTATTTCAGATTTATTGAGGAATAATTGACAGGTAAAATTGTAAAATATTTAAAATGTTCAACATGATGATTTGATATACACACTATTGAGAAAGGATTCCATCACCTCACATATTTACTTTTTCTTTCTTTTTTTGTGAAATTGTTTAAATTCTATATTCAAAACAAATTTCAACTTTACAAAACAGTATTTTCAACTATAGCTGCCATGTTATATATTAGATCCTCCGACCTTATTCATCTTCTAACTGAAAGTTTGCACCCTTTTGCCAACCTCTCCCTGTTTCCCACATCACCCAGCCCTTGGCAACCACCTTTCCCTTCTGTTTCTATGAGCTCATCTCTTTAAAAAAAATTTTTTTTTGAAGATTCCACATCTAAGTGATACTACGTAGTATTTGTTGCCTTTCTCTGGCTTATATTTATCATGCATTCCAAGTTCATCCATGATGTTACAAATGGCAAGATTTCCTTTTTTTAAAAAAAAACTAAGGCTGAATAATGTTCCATTATATTAATATACCACACTTTTTTTTATCCATTCATGTATCAACACCACTTTGGTTGTTTCTATATCTTGGCTATTGTGAATTTATTTATTTACTTACTTATTATTGATTTAGCTGTAATGAACATTTGAGACATGAAAGTACAGATATCTTTCAGAGATAATGATTTAACTTTCTTTGGATATATACCCAGAAGCAGAACTGCTGGATATGGTAGTTCTATATTTAATTTCTTAAGATAACTCCATATTGTTTTTCATAGTGGCTGTTCAATACACGTTCCCATCAACACTATACAAGGTTTCTCTATTCTCCACATCCTTGCCAGCATTTGTTATCTTCTTTTTGATAACAGACATCCTAACAGATATGAAGTGATATCTCACAGTGGTTTCGTTTTGTATTTCCCTGATAACTAGTGATTTTGAGCACCTTTTCATGTACTTACTGGCCATTCATATGTCTTCTTTGGAAAAATGTCTATCCAGGTCCTTTGCCTTTTTAAAACTGGGTTATTTGGGTTTTGTTGTTGTTTGGTTGGCTGGTGTTTTGTTTTTTCTTTGGTTGTATGAGCTCTTTGTACATTTTGAATATTAATTCCTTATCATATATGTAGTTTGCATAAATTTCCTCCCATCACATAGGATGCCTTTTATTTTGTTGATGGTTTCCGAGGTTGTATTTAAGCTTTTTAGCTTTATGTAGTCCCACTTGTTTATTTTTGCTTTTGGTGTCAAGTCCAAAACATCATTGCCAAGACCAACGACTAGTTTACCCCTTATATCTTCCTCTAAAAATCTTACATTAAAGCCTTTAGCACATTTTTTGAGTTGATTTTTATGTATGGTGTAAGATAGGGGGCCCGTTTCATTTTTTTTTTTTTCCCACAGTATAGCTATAAAGGCATTGCCTTTGTGTATTCTTTTTTTTTCTTTATTACTCAAATGAATTTATCACATTTGTAGTTGTAAAATGATCAACACAATCCAATTTCACAGGATTTCCATCCCACAGCCCAAGCACAACCCCCCATCCCTCAAACTGTCTCCTCCGGAGACCATAAGTTTTTCAATGTCTGTGAGTCAGCATCTGTTCTGCAAAGAAGTTCAGTCTGTCCTTTTTTGATTCCACATGTCAGTGAAAGCATTTGATATTGGTGTCTCATTGTATGGCTGACTTCACTTAGCATGATAATTTCTACGTCCATCCATGTTGCTAAAAATTCTGGTATTTAGTTCATTTTAATGGCTGAGTAATATTCCATTGTGTATATGTACCACATCTTTTTGATCCACTCCTATGTTGATGGACATTTAGGTTGTGTTCATTCTCTTGCATACGGCTAACTAGTTTTCCCATCACCATTTACTGAAGAGACTATCCTTTCCCCATTGTATATTCATTGTCAAAAATTAATTTGCCATATATGTGTGGGTTTATTTCTAAGCTCTCTAATCGGTCTACGGATCTATGTGTCTGTTTTTATGCCAATATTAAACTGTTTTGATTATTATGGCTTTATAATAAAGTTTGCCTCCATTTTTGTCCTTCTTTCTCAAGACTGCTTTAGCTATTTGGGATTTTTTATGGTTCCATACAAATTTTAGAATTGTTTTTCTATTTCGATGAGAAATGTTACTGGAATTTTGATAAGACTGGACTAAATCTATAAATTGCTTTGGGTAGTGTGGACATTTTAACAATATTAATCCTTCCAGTTGATGAACACTGAATGTTAAGTACATTAATACTGTTGTGCAATTGGCTTTACATTTTTAAGTGATTATGCAGGAATACTAATCAGAAAGTATAGAAAGTAAAGAAATATAAGTAAGAAATGATAAAGGTCTAAAGTAAGACAGTGGTTATGATGATGACAAGGAGAAGGCAGATTTGTGATATAAGGAAAGATCAATAGATTTTGGAGATATGTGGCCAAGAAAGAAATCCAGAATGCTCTCAAGTTTTTGGCTCGGTCACTTGACGGAAAGAAATGTTATTAATTTTATAAGAAATACACAAATTTGGGGAGGAATATGGTGAGTACTATTTTGGACATTAAGCCTTACATGTTTTTGGCCATTCTATGAGAGCTGTCCAGCAGACAGCTGGGTATGGAGTTCAAAAAATAGACAAAATTGGGAGTTCCCATCATGGCTCAGTAGTTAACGAATCTGACTAGGAACCATGAGGCTGCAGGTTTGATCCCTGGCCTGGCTCAGTGGGGTAAGGATCTGGCGTTGCCGTTAGCTGTGGTGTAGGTTGCAGATGTGGCTTGGATCTGGTGTTACTGTGGCTCTGGCATAGGCCAGTGGCTACAGCTCCGATTCAACCCCAAGCCTGGGAACCTCCATATGCCGAGGGTGTGGCCCTAGAAAAGACAAAACAAACAAAAAACAGATAAAATTGGGTGATGCAAACGTGCACACCAGTGGAGAGAGAAAAAAGGGTCTTTTAAAGAAAACTAAGGGAGAAACAGATGGAAAACCAGGAGGGAAGAATATCACAGAAGCCAAGGTTAAAGAAGTAAAATCTGTAATTTCCTAAAGAAGTCAAAGAAAGGAAAGGCTAGGAGTGAGAAAGAATAAAATATGTCCACTGGATTTCATTCTTACTGACTTTAACAAGAGAAGTTTTAATGCACAATATTGATGTGAACTGAACTGACACAGGATAAGAGAATGGCCAATGAGAAAGAAAATAAATATAAATATTCCAAAGAGACCTGTTGTAGAGAGATGCTACAATTGCTAGAAGGGAAGGTAGGATTAAGGAGGAATGCATATGTTTAGAATCACAAGTTCACAAAACATACTAGTGGCACTACCATGAAAATAATTTGAAATACCATTTGCCAGTTCAGTCTTACTTCTACAGAAACATGATCCAAGTCAAGAATGACACAACCATAAGAAAATGTTTGTAGGGCGTTCCCATTGTGGCGCAGTGGTTAACGAATCCGACTAGGAACCATGAGGTTGTGGGTTCGGTCCCTTCCCTTGCTCAGTGGGTTGGGGATCCGGCGTTGCCGTGAGCTGTGGTGTAGGTTGCAGACGCGGCTCGGATCCCAAGTTGCTGTGGCTCTGGTGTAGGCCGGTGGCTACAGCTCCAATTAGACCCTAGTCTGGGAACCTCCATATGCCGCAGGAGCGGCCCTAGAAATGGCAAAAAGACAAAAAAAAAAAAAAAAGAACATGTTTGTAGCTTCTTCCTTTTTTAAATTTTTTTTGTCTTTTTGCCTTTTCTAGGGTCGCACCTATGGCATATGAAGGTTCCCAGGCTAGGGGTCCAATCAGAACTGTTGCTGCTGGCCTACGCCAGAGCCACAGCAACACCAGATCTGAGCCTTGTCTGAGACCTACACCACAGCTCACGGCAACGCCAGATCCTTACCCTACTGAATGAGGCCAGTGATCGAACCCGCAACCTCAGGGTTCCTAGTCAGATTCATTTCTGCTGTGCCATGACAGAAACTCCCTATGTAGTAGCTTCATAATCTCTAAAAGAATGAGTAACCTCCAAAAAAGTCAAACAAAAGAAGAGAAAGCTCCTTACTTTTATCTCAATAATTATACTCTCAGAAGAAAAAGGTTTTAAAAAGTTTATAACTTTTCTCTAAAAAACAGGTCCAAAATTAAAGTTATTACAATTAGAAGCTGTGATTTATGGTCAAAAGAATAGATGATCTGAAATGTTATCAAGGAAGCTAATAAGGTCAATTACTAAAAAAAGAAAGAAAGAAAAAAAATGGGAAAAGAGAGATTACAGCTTTACAACATAACCATACCAAAATCTTGTACAAATCTCAACTCTCATAAGCATAGTTTCTTTATAAAATATAGAAGGTAATATCCAATTCATAGGGTCATGTGAGGCAACTAAAATAATATATGGGAAAATGCTCAAATAATCATAAAAGGCAATACAAATACTACTTATTTCCCCATTAACTTCCTTTATATTCTCATGTCTCTATATTTGTCACTAATATTACCCAAGTTCAAAATATACAAATAACCTTAGACTCTCCACTCTATGTGGGTGCTTACCTGGAGCCAGACAGACATTGAGACTAGAAAGACTCCCCATACCCAGGCACTAGGTATGGAAAATTAGGCATTTCACTACAGTACTACTCGTGCAGATCCTCTTAGCTTTCCCTGGGATAATATCAATGGAGCCATCACTATTCTCTCCACTTCTAATATCTTCTCCCTCCAGTTCATCCAATTAACAGATTTATCTTCCTAAAAGCAATCCCTTCACATTTCCCTAGCAGCCAAATACATTTCTCTCTCTAATCTACATTTATTTACATAAATCCTTTACATAAGTATCTACTATTTAGACTGAAAAATAGTACTAATGTCCTATCTCCATGCCTTTGTTCTCACTCTTCTTGGCATTTGCAATTTTTTACTAATCCTCTGGTCCCAATCTCCACTAAGTACAATTCTACTCATTCTTCACAATCCATGAAGCTTTGCCTGATCCCACTGATCAGAGGCGATCTTTTTTTTTTTCCCTCCTAAGGGCCACACCTGTGGCATATGAAAGTCCCCAAGCTAGGGGTATAATTGGAGCTGTAGCTGCAGCCTACACCACAGCCACAACAATGCCAGATCTGAGCTGCCAGATCCACAGCTCATGGCAATGCCCAATCCTTAACCCACGGAGCTGGAGCTAGGGATTGCACCGGAGTGCAGTCCGGTTCGTCACCACTGAGCCAGCACGGGAACTCCAAAGGTGATCTATTCTGCCTTTAAACTCTTTATACTTTTTACTTTGTACATTTCTTGAGGCACTTTAAATATGTTTATACAATATAGTGTCTTACATTCAATCATGAAAAAAGTACGTCAGAATTTAGTCATTTCCACAGATCCTACAATGATAAAAGTTAAGGGATGACTAATTTATTTAGCAATATTAAAGTCACACCTTATAAAAATTAGCACTTCGATGACTGTACAAAGTAAAGTGAAAAAAAAAAAAAAGAAACCACTCTAAGACTTTAAAGAAAAGTACAGGGAATTGATTATACAGGTTACAGAACTGAGAAGCCAAACAGAGCACAGCAAGGGATCCTAGGGACCAGCAATGGCAGAAAGCAGTTACTATCCCTAGGCTGAAGGGACAAAGTAGTTTTCCAGATCCCAGGAGTCAAGGACACTGGTAGAAGCTTGAACCTCAACGGACCTGTCCAATAGGAGCTGAAGCAGGAAGTGAGGCAGCAGAGACTACTCAGGCAAAGAAAAAGGGAGCAACCAAGGATTCTCGCTTCCTTCTGACCTTCAGTCTTCCCAGTGGCTCCCACTGGCCAAGTCCAAGTGAAGGCCAGATAATGGGAGCTCTCGAAGCCCATGAAGTCCCCCTGGGATATCAAGCAGTGCTTGGAAGGGGCAAAAAATGGATACGAAGACAGAGACCCAGGACCTGTAAAATGATCTTAATGGTAATCATTTAAGAAATTCTTTTTAAAAAGAAAAAAACTACTTATGAAAGTAAAATATCAAAACATCAACAAAAGACAAATCCCAACAGCTTTTCTTTTTTTTTTTTTTTTTACTCAGTAAATTATTCAACATACAGTTGAGTTCCTATATGTTCTGCATTAGAGATAAAGCAATACACAGGCAGACATCATCCTTAATGACCTAACCATCTAGCATAGGCTTTCTAGAATAATCAACCTTAATAAATAAGATGCAGTGATATATCACAAAGTTTGGTGGTTTCCAGCATCACTACGTAAATGGTTATGAACTGTGGGCTACCAGCTCTATTTGAAATGTTCTTTTCTTCTGGTTCTCTTATGTACCAATCCCAAAACTAAGAGAAGCAACTTTAACTGACTATACCCCATATGGAAACTTAGGAGGAATAGTCTTTCAGCTACTCGGTTTCAACTATAGAATGCTTTGCCAAAAGTCAAGGATAGCAAGATAATCCATATTTATAAATGCTAATTAATCAACACCATGTAGATCACTCAACAAACAGGAGTCTTCTCATTTTCACATGAAGTCTGGTAATAATCCTGGGAAAGAAAAGTCACGATGCCAGCTTTAAAAATGAAGCATGTGCTATGATTTTCATAAGTTCACCAAATAAATCAGAGGCATCATTATCAGGAAAAGGACTCAGGCATTAAGGAAATGAAAATAAAATTCTTGATCAGTAAGAACATAATCTCTGCATTAGAAAAAACTCAGTTCCTCCAGTGTTTCTTCTTTACTCTCATGCTACTACCACACTTAACAGCACTTCTGACACCAGATGTGGGTGGAACGTTGTCCCATTTTAAGCAATTCTGCAATACCTGCTGAGTGTCCTATACATTTAATGCATCCCTGACACTATCTACCTGGAAATAGCATTAGATCCCATGGGTTAAGGGCTCAGTCCCCTAAGACTGCCCCACACTTCCTTCAGATGCCACCCACAAATAGTTGGTCCCCACATTTCTCACAACTTCTGTCCGATTTGGCTAAAGATCAGAGGTCCCTGTGAACACTCTGAACATTTTGAATTTTGAACCAGGTGAATGCATTGCCTAGTCAATCAATAAATAAAATTAACAGTAACGTCAATGGCAAAATCCTCTGAATCGTTTTGCCCTTAGCAAATTTGGCAGGAAACTGATTTCTAAACCAAGTTAATTTTTCCCCTTTCTTTCAGAGAGAGAAAAATTCAAGGGAAAAATTCCAATTAGCCCTGATCTACATATTATTGCCTGAAGTGCTGTTACAACTTCAGAGTCACTAGGTTTAAAACTCTAGCAGAATGTTTCCACATAAACATATGGAATTACACAAAGGCGAAGCAAATGTTGAGGACCAGTTACATTCTTAACTCTTCTTTGCCCTTGATAAACTCAAACTGGAAAGAAAAAAAAAAAAAAAAGCACCAACAGGCATAACATCAAAATTTCAACGCAGAGTCTGTAGTTTTTAGAATTCTTTTAAGGTTAACCTGCCAATGGTCTGCACATGGTTAGGCTAATTAAGTCAAAACACAGATCTATTTGCCAATTTTTCTTGGTAGATCATCTATTAGTTATTCATTTTAGCATCCCTGAGGAAAAAGAATGCTGACCATCAGCCAAACAGTGTTTCTCTCAAATCATACTGGAATACTATATAAACGTGAAGAGTTAAAATAATTAAAGATTTTCTAATGTTTAGCATTAGCCATCCAGAAGCCAATATTCTCTACTTAATGAATATTAGCTCCATAACTGCAGTAGAAAATAATAAATGCATGAATGAAGATATCTGATGTCAAGAGCTGGGACGTAGGAGTTTCTATCATGGCACAGTAGAAACGAATCCGACTAAGAATCAAGAGGTTGTGGGTTTGATCCCTGGCCTTGCTCAGTGGGTTAAGGATCTGGCACTGCCATGATCTGTGGTGTAAGTCTCAGACACAGCTTGGGTCCCGTGTTGCTGTGGCTGTGGCATAGGCTGGCAGCTGTAGCTGCAATTCGACCCCTAGCTCGGGAACCTCCATATGCCGCAGATGCGGCCCTAAAAAGCAAAAAAAAAAAAAAAAAAAAAAAAAAAGAATTGGGACATAAAGGCTCAGTTCTACGAAGGGAATAGTTAGAATACTGCCTCTCATGCTATCTGCTCACACTTTAGAGAACTGAAAAGAAGCTTAAACATCTACCACCATTCTTGATTTTTCTCTATCCTTCCAGATTTATCCCTACATCTGGATAATGAAGTACTGCAACAGCAGACTTAACATGTTATCCTGGTTCTAGCTGCCAAACATTAAGTACTGCATAGGATAAGGATAGGATGGAGAGTGAAAGTCAAACAAGACATAGAGATGGTCTTTTATAAGTCTTCTTTCCGTACATACATCCATACATAGGTTGTTAGCGTGACTTGCTAGTTTTAGAGTCAGTATCAGCTGTATGGCAGCTTTGGAAATAAACCCAAAGACCAGCAATGGTTTCAGAAGCTTTAGATATCAATGTTTATTTAGCTTCTCTGAACTCTGCAACTGCAGGCCCTTGGAAATCATAAACCTGGAGAACATAATCAGAAACAGTATTCTAAACTTGCCAACGTCTTTTCAGACTGAGTACTGACTAAGATGACATCCAACTACAATTAAAGAGAATGTTAACACTATTGCGGACATGTTGATTAAGCTCAATTATGTATTTCTTAGGTCAAGTCTTTGATATTCTGTGGTCAGTTATATAAGAGAAAACCTTTTTTTTTAACACATTTGCTGAAAAATGGAATTTTAAAGTTGTTTTGAAGCATTTTGTATTTTGCCAGAGTTGTGTACATGTTAACATTTTAATAGTGTTAATTTCTGGACACAAAGCATCAGAGTAACCTGAAATTAATATAGAAAATACTGGATAAAAAAGACAGTCAAAAAAAGAGCGGTAAGAGTGGTAGAGCAAAAATTATAACATGAACCAAAAAAGAAACTGGGAAGAATATTAAACAGCAATATAAGCCACAGTTTCTGCCCTCAAGAAGCTTACATGTAGCTGGAGAAAAAGATATAGGAATAGAGAATGAATAGTACAAAACAGTAAATGAAAAGAATGAAATAAAAATTTTTATAAAACAAAACATCACTGCAAATAGCTTTAAAAAGGGTTCATAAGATGTGAAAAGATTTAGGATAAGAGAAGCCTTAGTAATTTTTAATAAAAAAGTTTTAAAAATATATAGCCATTTTTAATTATAAAAATAATTAGACGATTAATAAAACTAAGAAATATTTCTAACTGAATGAGTTCCTATGACAGAAATAGTGTCTTACCGGGTATGTATTTTTGCTAATCACTAACATGGGTCTTTAGCCAAGATTCCTAATTTCTCTAGATCTCAGTTTCCTCACCAGTAAATAAGAAGTTTAGGCTTTTTGTGGGTCTATTACCCTGATATACAGTAGCTGAACTAATAAATATTGTTGTGCCTAAAGTGAGGATGATGAAATAAAAAATGATCTGAGAAGGCGGAATGTGACTTGGTCCTGTTGTGTTAAATCAAATAAATGAAACAGTTTTACTTTTTCTAAAGCATGTTATCAAAGAAATTAGTACAAATAAGTGATAGGAATGATTTTTAATTCTCAAATACAAGAAAATTAGAACACATCGATTTAAACACAATCTAAAAATCTTGTTTTTCTGAAAGTCTACACAGAAGCACAAAGATTGGGCTTTTTTTCTGGTTGATGATTTTAGTTTATTCCTAATAAACTATGTTCAATGTACAGAAGAAAAATTAAATTACATTAAAATTTGTGACTACAAAATCTGTCCTATGGTATCACTTAAGAGGTGAAACTTCTTTAAAACAAGGTCCTATGATTAATCAGGTACAGGAGAGACTGACTTTAGATTGACTTCCACTTACTAGTAACAATGAATATTACAGAGAAATCTCAATGCATTAGCCTTCAGAGGACTCATTATAGAACAGTTAAAGAACATTAAGTATTAAGAAAAATAATCTAGGAACTATAGATAGCAAAAGACCATGCAGATTTCCAGTTAATAAAGCTTTTCATTTTTTATAACATTTTCTTTCCATGGAAACTATGAAACTTTTCTGTTCTAAAAAAGAACACAATACGAGACTTTCAAAAACTAAACCAAACAAAACAAAATAAAAACAAATACATTTGTGAACTGTGACAAAAGACATTTAGAGGTAGTACAATACTTTATTATAGCTACAAAGATAATACTTCTTAATTATAGGTTTTATTTTTCATACAAGCTGAAATGATTATGTTATTTTCATTTTTATTATACCCTATGCATATCATTAATGAAAGTGGGGAAAAACCCTGGAGGCTTACTGCTAGATTAAAATGTACAATTATACAGTAACTATATATCAAAGCATAACATTTATTGTCTAAATTACATAAAATTTTAAATAAATCTTTTTTTAGATTTTTTGTTTGTTTGTTTTGCTAAGGGATCTTTGTTGGGGGGTAGTTTTCCTCTTAAATATTAACGTGGAGTTCCTATAACTTTGTTATACAGTATGAAGTATTTTTCCAAGTACAAAAATAAATCATATTATGAGGTGTTAAGAACTATATAGCAAACAAAGGCACAGCAAAGCCCCCACAGCATCAGTGTACTCCATCAATCCAGCATATTCATTCATTACAGTAGTGCCATCATAAACAGGGACAGTAGTGATGCATTGATTCCCGGTAATGTATTACTTTTAAACATTAGACCAATGTAATATTTTATAAACTTACATAGTGATTTTATTCATTTAGAAATTTCATTACCTCATCACAGCCTAAAATGAGATTTCTGAACATTCAAAGTAGATTCATTGTCTCTCTGCAAAATGTTTTCACTGGCCAACTAACCAATTGTTTAAATTGGTGTGACTATATGAGTTTTCTTCAATTTCACATTCTCACTTCTTATCTAGCCATCTTAGGGTTCAGCAAAAAGAAAATTAGTGATAATGCTTTCGATTTAATTAGTATATTACATGCACTTTAATTATTAGTGGGAAATGTTATATTAATGAATGTAAAAGTTAGCAGTAAATTACCTTGTAGCTATTATCAATTTCCCAAGCTACTGCTCCTTAAGATAACCCTCTCCCTATGGTCCTTCCGGTAATTTTTCTTTGCCTGATAAACATGATGATTAAATAGCACACAGAGCAAACCTTTGATACTTTTTAAATTAAATCCATGCCCAGCCTAAGGGCTGTGTCTGATTTCAACTAAATGTGTCAGTTAATCAGATAAAAAATTATCAGTAACTCAAAGAAACAGCAGCCTTAGGCTTCATCAGTGCCAGGGAAAGCTGAACAAAATAAGACATTCAGACAATATCACATTATGTGTAAAGGTTACTGATAAGCCTATAACTAAACAGAACTGCTTACCACTGTAACGATGTCGGTCTGGAAAGAACTGTTATAGTCAACATTCAAATTACTCTAAATTTTTTAGTAAAAAAAAAAAGTAATTTAGAGAGAAGACTAGGGATAGTTTGCCCACACATGAAAAAACAAATGTGTACATACTCATATATAAACACACCCATATAAAGATGGTAAAAATATGCAGTGGATTAGGGAAATTCTTAAAACTACATACTCAGATTTTACTGAAAAAGTGCTTAGTATTACCAATACTACTTCTAGGACCTCAAAAATTATACCAAGTAAACCAAATATTTAATGGTTAAAGGAAGGTATATACGAATTCAAGGTCATTCATCCAAACAGTTCTACCTAGTGCCTAAAATGATGCAATTTCACCAATTTTTAATAAAAATCTGGAGTAGATTAAACTATAGCAAGATCCTAAACTAATTAGGAAAGCAGACCATTTTTTAACCTGTAACAATGAACACCAGAGTCATTTGCAATATTACCAATTAAAATAATACATATCATCAGGGACCTGAGCATTTTAATAAGAGGATTTAAAAGCTCTTATGATTATTATTAGATAGGCTAGAAAACACTTAAACTTTCAGAACATATTATGATTTGCAAAGCATTCTCAGATTCCTAATTAAGATTGCTTTAACTATAGAAGAGGGCTATCTTATAAACTGATATATAAGTAACAAGTGCAAGGAAGAAACTAAATCTGAAAAGAATGGAAAATTATCTTTGAAAGACATAATAGGCAGTAGCTATGAAAAATCCATTTATAAGACAGAGCAGGAATCTCAAACCCTCTGACAAAGAAAATTTCAAATTAATACCCCATCATCTTTATTCTCCTCTTCCACTACGATCTGATAATATATTGAACTTCAACGAGATTCTCATACTCTTTATCAAATGCAGCTTCTCAGTAAGCAGACCATTGATAGGAGGAGGACTGGGCCAATTCTATACAAATACAAGCTACTAAGTATCAGAGGCCTATACATATTAAAGTTATTCAACAGAATTTCAAATTTACTGCCCATGTGCATATAGGATCATTGTATCTAAAAGTTTTACTTCTTAGTGCATTTAAAAGCTTTCAGACCCTCTGAAATCACTGTTTTTGTTAAGAATTATCTGAAATGCCAAGGAAGTGGTTTTGTTTTCTTAATTGCTATAAGCAGCAATGTATATATACCTTTCAGGAAACACTCTGACGATGGGAGTCCATCAAGGACTAACACTGCTTAAAACCAGGTTAAAGCTTGCCCATGACGTTTGCACATTTCAGAGTTCACCAAAGAGCAGCTGAAAAATTATCTTAGGGTTACAAGATGAAATTCAAACTGGTCACCAAGAGGTGACTTAATTTAGTTGCTTCTAGCAATCCCCAGGGCTTTTGGTCTCCTCTCATACCACAGGGTTTATTAATGCATGCTCCCTCTGACCTCTGCACATCTCTTGTTAATGGTCACAACACTGTCCCTCTGAATGCTCCACAACATCAAATCTATGCAAGAACACTAACAGTTTGTTTAAATAAAAAACAAAAATGATTCATAATATTAAAAATTCTAACTGAAAAGAAAATTATTCAAAGCTTTAGTTGAGACTATAACTACAATACTAGGTCCATCCTCTAAAAGTAACTACAAGGAAAATAAGAATAATGTCATTTATTAAAATAATATATTTATTATTGTTCTCACCACAATTTGTTATATTTTCAAATGTATTTTCCTGAATACTGAAAAAACTACACTTGAAAAAAATTACTCTAATGATAAAATTATCAGGAATGGCAACATCATAAATACCTTTTTGCAACCTTCTTTTAAATAATAAATCTAAGCAACAACCATCAATAGCTGCTAATGAGAGAGAGAATGTTATATCTCCTGATGGAAGAACAAAACCATTTGTTCTTTAAAAATAAATAAATAAATAAAACCTGAATTAAATGAAGCTAGTTTAGTGTTTTGTAATGACAGAAATGTTTTATCTGCACTGTCCAAAATGGTAACTACTTAGCCACAAGCAGCTACTGGATATCTGAAATGTGGCTAATGAGACTGAAGGAGTAATTTTAAAATTTTACTTAGTACAAATTAATGAAAAATTTAATTTATTTAATGACATGTAGCTAATTGCTACCATATTGGGCAGTACAGCTTTAGATCCAACAATCGGTATACAGGAAATCATACAGAACAAAGAATCATACTGCACTACACTGTGGGTATCTTGTCAGTCTGAGGGAAATTACTGGACAAGTGACCTAGTTTATTCAACAAAAAAGTTAGAAGACAGAGAAAACCTAGATTGCAAGAGACTTAAAATACATATCAACCAATTACAATGCAAAAAAAACTTACTCGAATCCTGATTTAAACAAAATGACAATGTAATATATTTATTAAACAACTGAAAATCTGAATATTGACTGGATGTATAATGAATTAAGAAATTATGATGGGTTATTTTATTTTATTTGCCTGTTTTGTTGTTGTTGTTTTAGGGTTTTAGGGCATATGGAGGTTCCCAGGCCAGGGGCCAAATCAGAGCTGTAGCTGCCGGCCTACACCACAGGCTCACAGCATCACAGGATCCTTAACCCACTGAGCAAGGCCAGGGATTGAACCCATATCCTCATGGATCTTAGTCAGGTTCGTTAACCACTGAGCCATGATGGGAACTCCATGAGTTCTTTTAATGTGTGATTGTGGTATTACCATTATACTTAAAAAGAAAATCCTACCTCTTAGAGAAAGATGCTGAAATATTTGTGAATGATATGTGATATTTGGTGTTCACTTCAAATAATCATGGAAGGAGGTTAAGTAAGTGGGTATATAACTGAAACGAGATAGGTTATTGGCTTAATTGCTGTTGAAGCTTTTCAACAGCTACCATCATATTTATTACTTTATTTTACCTTAACTTCTTTTTAAATGTTTAAATTTTTTAAAAATGAAAAAACATTACAAAAAGTTTAAAAAAGAGAAAATAAGGCATGATGGACTTGCTATCAGCAAATCCTGTCCCCTACAAAAAGCAATGCTAACCTGGACAAACTGTCAGAAACAACTATCTCAGGGATCCAGAAATTGATTTTATAAATACATACACCAAATTAAGAAGCAGTTATACATAAAAAAACTATTGAACTTTGGGAGTCTGTGGCATTCCTGCCTGGAACTGCTCTCACATCAAGGTGAGGAAAGCTGTGAAAATCGGTAGTTTTATTGCTGGAGGAGACTGACTAGATTTGGAGTGGGACATGGAAAAATCCCCATGCCCAGTAGCATTGTCAGTTACAACTGTGATCTCCCTGACAAATGAAGTCAGAAGACCAGTGACTCAGATAGCCTGAGGTTGCAATTTTGGTTGGGTTAAGCAATGGATCTTCAAACTAGTCAGACATTTAACAGGGAAACTCAGAAAATGAAACAGCACAGAACAAATTGATAAATTCTGTACACAAATATGCAGGAAACACCAGAGAGGACCAAAGCCAGGTACACAGTTCTGTCAATGGTAAGCCTATGCAGAAAGGACAAAAGAGGGAGCAGTACCTGATTATCAAAACATTCTAAATTTGCTATAAAACCAAGAAATCAAGATAACGGTACTGGTACTGAAGTAAGAATAGGCACATAGGTCAATGAAAGATAACTGAGAGTCTAGAAATAAACCTTCACCTTTATGGCCAATTGATTTTTGACGAAGTTTACAAGGCAACTAAATGGAAGAAAGAATAGTTTTCATCAACAAATGGCACTGAGACAACTGGCTATCTATATGCAAATGATTTATCTAAATCCTTTCCTCACACCATATAGAAAAAAATATATTGCACCATAGACTTCAAGGTAAAAGGTAACATTAAACACAAGAAAACACAAAAAGAAGTTACCATTGTTTCTCAGCGGGTTACAAACCCCACTAGTATCCATGAGGATGCAGGTTAGATCCCTGGCCTTGCTCAGTGGGTTAAGGGTCCGACATAGCCATGGGCTATGGTGTAGGCTGACAGCTGCAGCTCTTACTTGACCCCCAAGCCTGGGAACTTCCAAATGCTGCAGGTGTGGCCCTAAAAAGCAAACACTGCACACACAAAACACACAAGAGAATACCTAATGGTCTTGGCTTAAAAAACACCACCAAAACACAATTCATAAATGAAAAAAAAAAAAGACAAATTAGATGTCTTCAAATTTAAAAAATTCACATTTCAAAAAATACCATTAAAAAGATAAAAAGTCATGGATTAAGAGAAAATATTTGCAAATCATATATCTGATAAAAGACTGGCATACAGAATATAGGAAGAATTCTTACAACTGAATAAAAGAATTCAAATAACTTAAATAAAAAATGAGCACTACCAAAGAGAACATTAATGGCTAATAAGGCCATAAAAGATGCTTAGCATCTTTAATCATTAGGGAAGTTCAACTTAAAACAATAAGATTCCAGTACACACTCACTAGGATGTCTGAAATCAAAATGACTACAAATGAGATGAGAATGTGAAGAAACTAAAACCCTCAGTCACTGCAGGTAGGAATTTAAAGTTGTACAGTCATACTGAAAAGAGTTTGGTAGTTTCTTAAAAAGCTAAAGATATTTATCATATAACCCAGCAATTCCATTCCTGGTATCTAGGCATGAGAAATGAAAACACATCTCCACACAACTTACATGTGAATATTTATAGCATCCTTATATATACTGCCAAAACCAGAAACAATTCAATTTTCCATTAATTGGTGAATGAATAAACAAAATGTGACATATCTTTTAATGGAATACTATTTACCAATAAAAAGGAATGGAAATACTGATATATGTACAAGATAGATAAATCTAAAAAACATTATGCTAAGAGAAAGAAACCAGATAAAGAAGACTACATACGAGATGATTTCATTTATCTTAAATGTTTAGAAGCAGCAAATTCATACAGACAGAAAGTAGAGAAATGGTTGCCTTGAGTTGAGGTATGGGAACAAGGACTGACTGCAAATGGCACAGGAAAACTGGCTGGGGTAAAATATTCTAAAGCTTGACTGTGATTAACTGCACAACTCTATGAATTTACTAAAATCATTGAACTATATACTTACAATGGGTATTTTATAGCATGCTACAAATTATACCTCACTATCACTATAAAATATAAATAACTGACAAGGAAGAGGGGTAAGGAGATATAAATGAAACAAGTTTGGCACTATCATGATAACTTTTAAAGCTGATTGTATTAGTTATCTATTGCTGCATAAGAAATTACCTTAAAATAATCGGCTTATTTCACAGATTTTGTGCTTCAGGAATCTAAGTACAGCTTAGCTGGACATCTCTGGTGCAAAGTCTCTCATGAGGTTACAGTCATTATGTCAGCCAGGGATGTGATGTCATCTGAAGACTCGACTAGGCAAGATCTGCTTCCAAACTCGCTCATACCATTGTTGGCAAAATTCAATTCCTTGTGGACTGTTAGACTGAGGGTGTGAGTTTCTCACTGGCTGTTAACCAGACGCCTCCATTAGTTTCTGGTCATGTGAGCTTCAGGGGGAAGCTCAAACATGGCAGTTAACTTCCCTCAGAGTGATTAAGCAAAGGAGCAGGAAAGAAGGCACACAAGATAAAAAAACAAATAGTCTTTTTGTAACCTCATCTTAGTGTGATATCCCAATACTTCTGTGGTGTTCTGTTGGTTAAAAGTAACTAGGTCCAGAACACATACGAAGGGAGAAGATTACAAAAGGGCCTGAACACTAGAAAGGAGATATCATTGGGGATGCTCTTAGAGGCTGCCAAACACCATAGGGGATGGGTAATTGGGTTAGTTACGCTATTCCTTCTGCTTTTGCATATGTTTGAAATTTTTCCTAAGAAAAAGTTCAAAAGGAGAGAGAAACTATTATATGCAGAAACTGAATGCAAATAAACATTTCTCTTTATCTCTTTTTTCAATGGCTACACCTGTCGCATATGAAAGTTCCTGGGCCAGGGACTGAATCCAGGCCACTGCTGTGACCTATACCATAACTATGGCAACACTGGATCCTTTAACCCACTGCACTGGGCCAGGGATTGAACCCTCACCTCCACAGCAATCCTAGCTGCTGCAGTCAGGTTCTTAACCTACTGCACCACTGTGGGAACTCCAGCATTTCTTATGTTTAACAAAATTTCAGAAGTTTCTATAAAGCAGCAAAATAATGAAAATGTCACTAAATGAAAAAATAAAAGGATTATTTTAACATTCATTGACCACTTACCACATCAGACACTGTTCTAAACATTAACATGTATTAATGGAACTTAATTTTCACAACAATCCTCTGTAGTAGGTATTACTAATAACCCAATTTTAAAGATGAAAAAAACTGGAGTTCCTGGTGTGGCGTAGTGGAAACGAATCCGACTAGGAACCATGAGGTTGTGGGTTCGATCCCTGGCCTCAATCAGTGGGTTAAGGATCTGGCGTTGCTGTGAGCTGTGGTGTAGGTCACAGACACGGCTCAGATCTGGCGTTGCTGTGGCTGCAGCGTAGGCTGTCAGCTGTAGCTCCAATTGGATCCCTACCCTGGAAACCTCCATATGCCATGGGTGTGGCCCTAAAAAGCAAAAAAAAAGAAAGAACAAATGAACTGAGGCACAAAGAGTTAAATAATCTGTCCAAGGTCATATAGCTATTAAGTAGTAGAGCCAAAAAGTTCCATGGGTGGCAGGGAGCAGGATGCGGAATGAATGGCATGTGGGGAATGCTTCAAAAGTTTAGAATTAGGAATTCTTGGAGAAGGGGATTAAGTTTTCTGTGTTGCTATGTGCTGTCTTATTAATGTTTAAATAATTACTACACAACTCATGTGTTGGGATATGTTATTATGTCAAAATAAGTAAATGGTCTTACTATCCCTTGTCAACCCCTTCACAAGTCGAGGTCCTTATGAAGACAAGTTTATTCTATGGTTCACCCTCTGCTCAAATATCAGCATGAATTATTTTCAGATGTAAGCAATCTTTAGAAGCCAATGTAATTTCTCATTTATACATATCACAAGTGTGGCCAGCTGTTCTTTTCAATTCTCTTTTGTTCTAACAAATCATACCCCTTCATCAGTATCTGATCAGCTGGCAGGGCAAGACTTCCTTTTCCCATTCTTCATTCTTCCTCTGCCAAAATCAAATGTCTAACACCTGTTTGGATAGAATACTTCTGAAGTTAAGAAGTAATTTCATATATGTATTATCTTATTTGATCCTTCTCACAATGAGCCTGTAGTGAATGTGACAGTTTATGGTATTGCTTGATTTAGATTATAGAGTTTTGATGAATAGGTGGTGAATTCAAAAGTCACAACCAGAGTTGTGAGGCCTGCTTGTGAGGCCAGGGCCCTTCCTAGTACCCACTATCCTTCCCCAAATGGTTTTGAACTTTAGGAGACCACAAATCACTAGTTAGCGTAAGTAGTTAAATATTAGTTTGAAAAGAACAAAAAAAGGAATTATATATTATGTAAAATAAAGTTATATGGGGCTATAAAAGAGATCAAAATGATGAGGAAAGTATATCATAATCAGGAAAATAAAACTAAAAAATTTAGTTGAGGGCCATAAACATTTTAATTCTGAAATAATGAGATTTGAATTTTATTAAACTCTCTAAAAATACAAAAATATAAGAATGATACTGCAACTGTGTGCATAGCAAGCTATACAATCACCTAGCACTTTGCAATTCAGTCAATGAATACAGTAAATATGTAGATGTCTGTTTGGCATCTCTTTTGTGCATAACAGCACAGCTATTTTTTTTTCAAGATGACTTGGTCCCTGTGGCAATAACTAATTTGGTTCAAAAATGGACACTCCAAGATGGACAGTAGTCTGCTTCTCAGAAATCTGAAACTGAAACTTGAAGATTTCAATCTCAGGCTAAGATGCTTGAAAAAAGAGTTATAACCTTGGAAACTACGAGCAGTCATGTTTTCTACCACATCAGCTGGGGATCTGAGAAAAGCAGTCTATTCAGAGAAAATACAGTGGATACTTAAAGAGAAGTACAAATAGGAGATAAGAGTTTTAAAAGTGCTCCAATCCCTTGTTCTAGTTTCATTAAGTTCCTTTCTGTCTTTAAAACATTTTTTCCTAGTTTAAACTAGATTAACTTGGTGTCTGTCACTTATAACCACAGATCCAACTAATACATTACATAAAAAGAATATGATGCATATTAATAAATATTAACTAGAATTACAACCAAAACTTATCCACTAAACTTTTATAGGAAAGAGCTTTTATCTTTCTCATGTTTATATTATAGTAAAAATAGAGTAAGATCTTTTTTATCTCCATAATAAAATATTAAATATAAAAACCATTTTTTGGAGCAATATATCAAAACTATTAAATGTTTTGCTTTGAGGGAATTGAAAACAAGTTCTAGACCTTCATGTGTGATTCTATTTGTCTAATAACGCATTTTTTTTTTTAAGAATATCAGCAAAGGTTATCTGGGTTATGGGATTACAAAGTGTTTTAAAATGAATTAAAAATCTTACAATGATTACTTTTGAAAAGTAGGGAAAAAAGCAATAAACTATTTTTGGCAAACAAACAATTAGACAAAACTACTGAAAATGCATAAACCCTGAAGCAATGCCCTTCATGCAGAAAGGGCACCTAAATTTAAAGACAACACCCAAGGCTAAAAGAAGACTGGCATTTAGCTCTGTATTTGTACTGAATCTACACTGGGATCACTGGCCCTTTTCAACTGCACCTCAATTCTTGGGTTAATCTGCACTTCACTAAGTAAAGTCTGAGATTTCTGTGGCTCCCTTTTTAGTCCCTCTTAAAGAAAAACATATCCTCAAAACAGAAAAGGAGTTCCCATGATGGTGCAGCAAAAAACGAATCCAAGTAGGAACCATGAGGCTATGGATTTGATCCCTGGCCTAGCTCAGTGCCTTAAGGATTTGGTGTTTCCGTGAGCTGTGGTGTAGGTTACAGCTTGGATCCTGCGTTGCTGAGGCTGTGGTGTAGGCTGGCAGCTATAGCTCTGATTAGATCCCTAGCCTGGGAACCTCCATGTGTGGCAGATGTAGCCCTAAACAGCAAAACAAAACAAAACAAAAAAGAAGACAGCCTGATTTGTTAATCATAAAGAGAGATTTGTAGTAGATAAAATGAATGTGGAATATAACTAATAAATGAACTATGTTCCATCACTATAAAATACTTTGTCTATCTGGCCAAAAAAGGAAAAAAAATTATAAATAATATGTATGAGACCACATAGAGCCATAAAATGATGGCAATCTGTTGTGCCAACATTTCATTTTCGTTAAGTCCAGGAATAAAAGGATATTTTTTTCTTGTAATAAATTCTTGTGTGCCTCTTCATTCATACTATTTTATTTAGAATTTTTCTTTTCTGAGATAGCCTCCTGGGACATGCATCTCATTTTAATGAGGGTCCCTGAGAGACTTGAGCATACAGTATTTACTTCAGTACAATGTCAACAACATATTGCAGAACATTTCATCTAAAATAATAATAGAAAATGTTGAGCCATCTTTCCATTTGGAAAAATATATCTGGAAGAATGTGATGTCTGACGAAATCCACACTGCTTAAACACACTGTGCCATTTCAGCTTGCTTTGGGAATTTAAAGATACATATATGTTTTTTTCCTTTTTTAAAGAACGAAAGAATGAAGACAGATATAAGGCTATCTAAAATTAGGGAAGAGAAAATTAATGGATTTCAATACACAGTGCCTGGCACAGAGTAAATAAGAATGCCATAAGGTTAGTTGACTACTTGGCTTGGTCAACAATAAATTGACTGGATTTGTAGATAAAGAAAATTTTTCTACAAAGTAAACCATTACTGAAATTAATGTCCTAAGCCAAGTTTTTTCAAGTTCTTCCTATAATCACTTTCTCAGTGGCATTTTCATTTAATCATCTGAATTGCCATAGTCAACATCAAACATGAGGCCAGTGAGGGAAGATAATTAATTCACCTATTATGTTATTCATGTTTTTCATTCAGACCTGAGAATATCTGCCAGGTAACAAATGAAAATTGTTTATCAGACGGGTACTAGAAGGTAATCATAAAATTTCCCTCCCTCTTTATCAGTAATAGTAATCTATACAGATAGATTTTTCTAAGATTTAGAAACATTTTTCTTACTAAGGATTAGTTCCACTGGCCTCCACTGACTGACATTTTTAAGTCTGAGAGTATTATTAACAATCACTGAGGTGTTAAATGAGTGCATACTCTTGCTAAGGGTTTTATATGTATTTTTTATTTAATCTTCATTATAACTTCATAAGGAATGTTCCTTTATTTTTTTATTTTACTAACTTGCTCAAGAACATACAACCCCTAGTGCAGGTTGGCTCCAGAGTCTGGGCTTGTAACTACACTGAAGGATCAGGACAAAGGTACAGAAAGAAATGAATAACGAATTCCATTGTTTTGGTTTATTAATCACAAGACAGAACTTTACAAACATAGATCCAAATGTGTAAATTACTTTTTTCTGATTTTTAGTGTCACCTTATCTATCTGTCTGTCTGTCTGTCTGTCTATCTACCTTTTTAGGGCTGCACCTGCGGCAGGCATATGGAGGTTCCCAGGCTAGGAGTCCTATCGGAGCTACAGCTGCTGGCCTATGCCACAGCAACACAGGATCTGAGCTTCGTCTGCGACCTACACCACAGCTCACAACAACGCCAGATCCTTAACCCACTGAGCGAGGCCAGGGATTGAACCCGTAACTTCATGGTTCCTAGTCAGATTCATCTCCACTGCACCATGATGGGAACTCCTAGTGTCACCTTTCACATTAAAAAAAAAAAAAAAAAAAGATGGTTCTATTTCCTATCTTAGGAAGGCCCCTAATTTTTATGTTCTTTATTCAAGAGAGATGGATTCATGCTGATCTACCAACATTCTTTCATCTGCAGTCTAGACAAAACATGTGACATGGTTTGGTGTAGGAAGGGGAGAGTTAGGGTGAAAGTTAGACAAATGGTTTAGGAATAACAGGAAGGACAGGAACTATGTTCCAAATACCTGTACAGGGACAAAAAAATGAAGTTATAATATTGCAAACTCTTGTATTTCAGATGAGAGTATTTTAATACGATTTTTTGTTTCTCCTGCTGTATTTTTTGAGTCTGAAGTTAAAATGTACTATTACTCATTATTTTAAGATGCTATTTTAAAATTAAAGATTTCTATACCATCATAACATAACATAGCCTTCCAAAGAAAGCTCTGAAGCCAAATGCCTGTGTTCAAATCATGATTCCATCATTTATTACCTGTTTGGCCTAGCAAAAGTTACTTATCTTCCTGTGCCTCGGTCTCTTTATCTGTAAAAAGTAAGGATAAAATAGTATGAGAGTTGGAGTTCCCGTTGTGGTGCAGCAGAAACGAATCTGACTAGGAACCATGAGGTTGTGGGTTCGATCTCTGGCCTTGCTCAGTGGGTTAAGGAGCCAACATTGCCGTGAGCTGTGGTGTAGGTCACAGATGTGGCTCAGATCTGATGTTGCCATGGCTGTGGAGTAGGCCCACGGCTACAGCTCCAATCAGACCCTTAGCCTGGGAACCTCCATATGCTGCGGGTGCAGCCCTAAAAAGACAAAAGACAAAAGACAAAAAAAAAAAAAAAAAAGAAAGAAAGAAAAAAAGTATGAGAGTTAATGTAAGGACTATACTAATAGATGTGAATCGCTTAGAAGAGTACCTGCATTTTTAATTGCTCAAAATATATTATCTTTAGTTATTACTACTAATAAACTATTATTAGGACTACCATCACGACTACCCCTTTCATCCATCTATTTCTGAATGACATACATTTTAATGATTTTCAGATATCTCCAAATGATAGCAATTAGTGCAATGAACAGTTTAGCCTTTTGCATATACTCACTATTTTGGAGCACCAAACTATAAAATACCAAACTACAAAAGACCAAAGCAAAGAAACCTGAGCAGTTACTTCCATTATTGACTGAAAATAAACTGGATGACAACTATGGTTGGAAAAACTAAAAAAAAAAAAAAAAAGAAAAAGAAAAAGAAAAAGAAAACAAAGAAAAGAAAGGTGAAATACTCAAGTACTGATGATTATAAACACCTGAATCTTTAGAAATATTAGATGGCTGAATTTTTAACTTTTTCAATGAAATGTTATACTTCAAATAAGAAATTTCTCTTTTCCATCATTCTCAATATCAAAATTATCCATCAATAAATTCTACCAGCTTTTCTCCATTACAGCAACAATTAACATTCACAGAGTCTAAGAGCTTCAAGGTTGGCTCATGATAAAAAAACAAAACAAAACAAAACAAACCACTAATACATGAGCAATAGAAAGAAAGTTACCATAATTTGATAAAAGTGTCTACAAAAAGCCCACAGCAAGTATTTACTTAAAGGTTAAATACTAAAGGCTTTGACTCAGAAATTGGGAATAAAACTGCCATTATTCACAGGTGATATGGTTATGTACAAAATCCAAAACAGTTAACAGAAATACTATTAGATTAATAAGTGAGTTAAGATCACTATGTAATCAAAGTCAATATTCAAAATTAAATTTTTGTGTTTATATGTCAGCAACAAATAATTTGATACCATTGGGTTATGGGCTGATATGTGTCTCCACAAAATTCATGTTCAAGTCCTAAACCCCAATACCTCAGAATGTAACTGTATTTGGAGATAGAAACTTTCAAGAAATAATTATGGTAAAATAAGGTCATATGGGGGGATCCTACTCCAATATGACTATGTCTTTATAAGAAGTAGATTAGGTCACAGATATACTCACAGACACAGGGAAGACCATATGAAGAAAAGGGGAGAAGAGGGCTATCTGTAAGTCAATGAAAGAGGCCACAGAATGAAACCAACCCTTTAGATACCTTGATCGTCTACTTCTGGCCTCCAGAACTGTGAGGAAATAAATTTCTGTTGTTTCAGCCACTCACTCTACAGTATTTTGTTTTGGCTTTACTAACAAACCAATACATACCAGTACTAGAATAAAAAACACTCAGACATAAATCTAAAAAAAGATGTGACTGACTTCTACACAAAAAAACTTCAAAAAACTGAGAGGAATTAAAGAAGACCCCAAAAGAGTTCCCGTTGTGGCTCAGTGGCTAACGAATCCGACTAGGAACCATGAGGTTGCAGGTTCGATCCCTGGCCTCACTCAGTGGGTTAAGGATCCGGTGTTGCTGTGAGCTATGGTATAGGTCGCAGACCCAGCTTGGATTTGGCATTGCTGTGGCTCTGGTGGTCTGGCGGTGGCTACAGCTCTGATTAGACCCCTAGCCTGGGAACCTCCACATGCCGTGGGTGCGGCCCTAGAAAAGGCAAAAAGACAAAAAAATAAAAAATTAAAATTAAAATCAAAATGAAAAAAAAATAAAGATGACCCCAAAAAAGGGAAGGATATACTAAATTCATAGATGAGACTCAATAGTGTATTATTGATGCCAAATCTCTTCAAATTAATTTATAGGTTCAGTATAAGCCCAATAAAAACCCCAGCAGATTATATTTGTAGAAACTGGCAATCTGATGTAAAATAGCTGAAAACAGCCATAGTACTCTTAAAAAAGAACAAAGTTGGAGAAATTACACTACCAGATAGCAGACACTATAAAGCTGCAACAATTTTAAAAGTGTTCTAATGGCACAAGAAGAAACAAATGAACTAATGGAAGAAAACAGGGAATTCAGAAACAGATCTACATATTTAAGATCACTTGATTTATGTCAGAGATGACAATGTACTATGTGAGGTATTTTCAATATAAAATACTGAGACAAACAGATGTCCATTTGGGACCAAAAAAAATGAATCTTTACCCTAAGTTTATACCATACTCAAATCAATCTCAAGTGTATATCTAAATGTGTATGTAGACAATAGCCTCTAAAAGACAATAAAGAAGAATACTTTCATGACTTTGGGGTAGGTAAAGATTCTATAAACAAGGAATAAAAAATGCCTTATTTAATCATAAAGCAAAAAAGTTATCATTTGAATTTTATTTATTTATTTTGGTCTTTTTGCCTTTTCTTGAGCCGCTCCCTCCGCACATGGAGGTTCCCAGGCTAGGGGTCGAATCGGAGCTGTAGCCACCGGCCTACACCAGAGCCACAGCAACGCAGGATCCAAGCAGCGTCTGCGACCCACACCACAGCTCATGGCAACGCTGGATCCTTAGCCCACTGAGCAAGGCCAGGGATCAAACCCACAACCTCATGGTTCCTAGTCAGATTTGTTAACCACTGCACCATGACGGGAACACCATCATTTGATCTTTTTTTTAACCACAAGAGTAGAAGATATTTTTCTACTGTAGAATGAAAGATATTTGTAATACATCAACCTAACAAAGAATTTATGTCAAAAATATGAAGACCTCCTAAAACAATATAAGAGAATAGAGAATCAAATAGAAAAACTGTCAACAGACTTGACACTCAAAAAGAATATTAAAATTGACAAAAATACATAAAAATTTCAATCAGCTAAGAAACGCAAATTAAAAAAATTAAAATCCTTATACGGTCTAAAAGAAGAAATTGTGAAATGTTTTCTCATTTAATAAACATAAAATTCGGAGTTCCCATCGTGGCGCAGGGATTAACGAATCCGACTAGGAACCATGAGGTTGCAGGTTCGATTCCTGGACTTGCTCAGTGGGTTAAGGATCCGGCATTGCCATGAGCTGTGGTGCAGGTCTCAGACGCGGCTTGGATCCCTCATTGCTGTGGCTCTGGTGTAGGCTGGCGGCTACAGCTCCGATTCGACCCCTAGCCTGGGAACCTCCATATGCCGTGGGAGTGGCCCAAGAAATGGCAAAAAGACCCAAATAAAATAAAATAAAAAAACCATGAAATTCACCTAAAAAATCATAACGCATAATATTATGTAACACCAGAATAACTAACATTTATTTTTTTAAAAAGTGGCAATGCCATGTGCTGACAAGGATGTGGAGCAACTGGACCTCAAACATTATTGGTAGGAGTATAAACTGTTAAAAAAATTTTGGAAAACTATATGGTAGTATCTACTAAAACCAAACACATGCATACTCTATAACCTAGAAATTTGATTCCTATATGCATTTCTAATAGAAATGGGTTCCACAAGCACACCAAAAAATATCTATAAAATATTCGTATCAGCACTTTACATACTAGCCCCATACTGAACGAGCCCAAATGAGTATTCATAGCAGAATGAATAAAGAAAACATGGTATATTTATACATTGGGATACTATGCTGCAATAGAAGTGCTCAAGTTACTGCTCTGTGCAAATACAGAAATATCCCATAGGCATGAAATGGATCAAAAGGAGCCAGGCATACATTCATAAATATTATGATTCCAATTATGTATGTTTAACAATAGATAAAAATACCCACAATAATTGAAGCTAGGACAGTGGTTGTCTTTAGTGAAGTGAGAGTGGTAACTGGGAGTGGGTATAACAGAATTACTAAGGTGCTATTTTGTTTAAAACTTTGGAGCCTTAAAATATTCACTGAAGTGAACCACTATGGAGAACAGAATGGAGGTACCTTAGAAAACTATACATAAAACTACCCAAACAAATTTTAAGCCAATTTTTAAATTTTAGTATAATGCACATACAGAAAGTGTATCGAAGTAGAGAGCTTGATGAATACTTAGAAATAAAACAAACTATGTAGCTAATACCCAGTTCTACCTATTTCTTCCACCTCTTCACATATCACTCTCAACTTTCACTGCAGCCTCACTAGCTTTCTCTCAGACTAATAGTATTGACCAGCTGCTCTCCTGCCTGCTAGGGGCCTTTCTCATGCATGCCCATCTGTGGGATGGAAACACTCTTTCTTCCCAGCACTTATTCAGATACTGTTCAAATGGAGAGACTTCTTGCATTCAAACCTCACTTTAAGAAAGCCTTTCCTAATCTCTAACCAGTTTACATTCCTTCTCATGGACACCTGTACTTCTCCTTTGTAGCACTTGTCATGTCTACAATTTTATGTTTTAGATGGTTTATTTGATTAATGTCTGTACATACTAATAACTAATTGTGTAATTAATTGGTAATTAACATAGACATTAATTACTAGACTCTAAGCAGATGCTCACCATTACACTTTTAGTGAGCACTGGGCCTCTCACACAGTAAGTACTCATTGAGTATTTGTTAAAGATATGAATAAAAAGAAATTTACAATAAAGAAAGAAAATAAAAAGAAATAACAATAACATATCATGGAACCAGTAAACAGGTATTAATGAGCTTTCCCGTATACAGCAATTTTTATTTTTGCTGTTGTCCAGTACTGAATTTACAAACATTTACATATTTTGGAAACCATCACTGATACAAAGAACATTTTCTAGTAGAGCTGAAATCAAGTCTATTCTCTAAAATGGGTTCCTTTTTCATATAGCAAGTTTTCTTACTCTAGGGAGGGTACTCCTAAGTTTTTTTTAACCATATCCATAGTCAAAAGTTGAGAAAGTAGAACTCCATAACATAGCTAACTATTGATAGTAAAAATAAAAACAAAGCCAGAAAAAAACCCTCAAAAGGCCTGTTTTTAAATCAGTCTCTATATTCTAAGGGGTGGGGGGGAGAAGGAGGGTAAAGAAAAAGAATACTAATAACCCTGCTAATCTATAAAAATTTTAATCAACTCTCAATACGATGGAAAGAAAAAGATGGCTCAAAATCATAGTTCAAAGTAATAAAACCAAAACACAAAACTGATCATATTCAAACTTATTCAGTTAACATTATCCGATGTTACTCCAAAGTCATTTACTGAAAGTACAAGTTATTAAAAAAGATTACTATTCTACTGCCATTACCTAATAGTACAAACATAATATTAATATAACATTTTAGAAATGCCAAATACCATATGGAAGGAAGATAACAGGCCAAAAGATTGCCATCTTTTAAAGTGGATTGCTATTGTTGACTGGTATAGACCTGCATTCTTTTTTTAATATAAGAAAGAAGCTTGTGCAACATTAGTTCATTACTCTGCAAACCATCCTCTTCACTTGCTATAGGTTGAGCAGACAAGACTCAAGCCCAGCACCATACATGATCATAATTTCTCTCTCTGGAGTTTAGAGATGTCCCTCAGTTCAGAAGTTAAAAGACCCTCGCCCTTTTAATGCTATCACAAATGTCTTTCTAACCATGCTCTTGGACGTTATAATTCACAAAGAGACTTGTCCCAAATATACCTAGAATGATAAAATGTTTAAAATAAAAAATCAGCAACAAAAAAACCCTGTCAGTCTCGGATCCTTCGTTTTTAATCGTAGTCATGAGCTTATATGAGTACTGGTTTCTCTCTTCCCTATCCTTCATTCACCCCTTCCTCCCCACTCTTAAGTTTTAAAAATTAAAATCAATTCTTGGGAGAAAATGAGAGAATTTTCTTATTCCTTGCCTACCATAAGAAACAGATTTTTTGCATAGGCTGTCACATAGCTAGATAAGTATAAGGTTAAAATTATTCAGACATTATCTACTCATTTCCCTCACTCCATCCCACATATCCCCACTTCCCAGGAAATGTAGTTAAGAACTGGCCACCAGTGGGAAGTACATGCTTCATTGTTGATAAGAATGGGCCATCCTACTGTGGGAGTAAATATAATTTGATCCTTAATGATTCCTATATAATTTCAAACAAGAGACATTTCCTAATATGTTGTAACTTTTTTTTCACAATGCCAATTCTAGCACTCCAATTAATGTAGTTGACATTATTCCATTTTTGCTATGTTCCCTTTTAGTCTCAATTCATATAGCTGTTTTTACATAGGTGTTGATAAAGTATATGTGTAACTTTCTATCTTGTTATATCATGTATTTTTATGTTTTAATATATAGGCTTTAGCACTTAATATTTAATGGGCTATCCCATTGGGCTATTCAATGGGATTCATTAAATATACTACACAAAGTATCCCTTTTAATTGAATAATTTATTTAACCATTCCCATAATGTTGTACCTCTTAGAGCAGCAAGTTCTAATACTTTGCTCTTTCCTGAGAAAGCCACTCTACACTTATCTGTTTCCCTAAATTGTCTCTTGCCAGTTCTAGAATACTAAATATAGAACAACAACCTTGTTCATTCTTCTCATACTCCTTTCCAATTCCCTTTACTCTTGACAAATTTTCTCTTGAGATACTATGACCAGAATCAAATGAAACAGTCTAAGGGTAGGATTTTAAGTTAGGATCCTCTCTCCCTTCCTCCCTCCCTCCCCTTTTTCTTCTTCACTCCCTCCTTCCCCACCTCTCAAGTTCTTTCTCTGATAATTACGAGACCTAACTTACCTTTTTGGTTACAAATGCATTTTAGGCTGATGTGTGTACGTACCTCCTCTGTTCCAGCCTACCAAATTTGGACCTAATGCCAATGTTACTAATGGCACAGAATGTAGAAATAGCTCTTTCCCCCATCTTATGCCCGTGGAAATGCTGGAAAAGGTTTAGATTTGAAAAAGCAATTTTTCCACTGTGTGTTTTAGGAGGAAAGGATAGATAAATAGGAAAGCATTAGAGAGGTGGTCTGCTGGCTATTGCTATAGGGATAGAGGCCCTGGGATCCTAATGTCATTAGCACGGTTGTCATAGCCAAAATCATTGTATCAATAAGTCAACTTGTTTAAGTATTTAAGAGAAGAACTAGTCACAGCAGCAAAGGGAAATCACAGGTTCATGGGTCTAGTAGATGCTTGCTCCATCACTTTCTGGCCACTGTTTATTTGGTGGGCATAGGTACAGGGGTATCATGCTGGTGAGCTTCTCATTTAACTCAGGAAAGTACCTTGCCAATAGCTACAGCAGGGTCAAAAGAAGCAGGAATAAGGTTCTTGGAAGTAACATATCCATAACAACCACCTTGCTAGAGGGACCATTCAGTCTTTTGAATGTTAACGAGGTCACAGACTATAATGTAGCTTGCTTTCTGCAGTGTGAAGAGCTCAAGAAGTTGAAATGAGAGATGAAGCTAATAATTTTAAGAAAGTTGCCATATTTTTCTAGGTTCATCCCTATTGCGAATAAGAGGACTATTTTGGTCCTATCATTTAAGTAAGTCCTCTATTTTCTAGGATAACACATTTATCAGTATATAAATGTGTCACAATATAATTAAAATCCTAATCACTCCACATGATGCTGATGGATCTTACCCTAGGAAGACAACGATGGGCTCTCCCTTGATCGGAAGCTTCCTATTCTTAGTCCTGAACCTTACACTTTCCATGAGTTGAATCATA
The DNA here is from genome assembly GCF_054392235.1 of Sus scrofa. NCBI lineage: Eukaryota > Metazoa > Chordata > Mammalia > Artiodactyla > Suidae > Sus > Sus scrofa. The sequence goes on along the minus strand of NC_139383.1, from coordinate 144,927,189 downwards.
TTGTTACAGTCAATCAACAGATCACTGAGAGTTATACTCTCCACCTTGCAAACGTTTTCAGCATACTAACAAGGAGTTCAATATGATCCAAGTCAATTTAATTTGATACTCACTACCTTTTCTCAGAAGTGTTTCTGCTGGCAATGCAACCCAGTGATCAAGGAGAATGACAGTGCTAGGGCTATTTTTATGAACAAGTATACACTGATTTGGGGATCCTTGTCATGATTTAAATAATAACATCATTCTACAAGCAGTGTTTGTTATTTTACTACATACTTGTTCACATGAAGGCAAAAACTACTATTGCTTTGTTCCCTGGCATTTACTTATTCATTTAACAAACAACAGGGGTATCCAAATATGGACAAGGCACTATGTCTACTAAAATCTGGTATCTTCCAGCATTTTGTTTCTGTTAGGAATAAACTGCAAACCAACAGATTTTAACATGTGCTTTCTTTTCATGATTATTTTTCACGTTAAATGAGTGTAAATTGTATGAATTTCTCCATTCAAATGATTATTCTTTTATTTCTTCTTTTTTTCCCTGTTTCATTGGCCATTCACCTTTCAAAAGATATTTCCCCTAATTCCATAATGACAATCAATAATAATAATGATGACAAGATATGGAAAAACATTAGAAACTTCCTTTCACACTTATGTCACTTTCTGTTGAAAAGCACACCTCTTATCTTGTTTTTTGTTTTTTGTTTTTACTTTTTAGCAAAGCAACTCTCATGAATGCCAGAGCAGACCTCTTATTACCATGAGTATTTAGCTTAATCAAAAACACAATTAGTCTTCCAAATTGCTAACATAGGTCAATTTCTAACAAGTGTAACTTTTCCTGAAATCTTCATCATGTTTCTCATAAAAGATAAAAAACATAGCAAAGTCAGTTGCATATGCCAACTTTTCTTCAATTTCCTGGTGAAAAATAAAGGTTGTTCCATAGAGAGAAAAAATTTTAGGAACCAGGTAGACCTGGGTACTGGAAAGTCAGTCTAGTTGTTTGTTTCTTTGCTTTTTAATAAGTAGATTAAGTACATGCCTGAAAAGTTAACCCTAAAATAAAACTCTTAACATATTTTTGTTTCTTCATTAAGAAACTTCAAAAACTCGGGGGGTTCCCATCGTGGCGCAATGGAAATGAATCCGATTAGGAACCATGAGGTTGTGGGTTTGATCTCTGGCCTTGCTCAGTGGGTTAAGGATCCAGCATTGCTGTGAACTGTGGTGTACGTTGCAGATGCAGCTCGGATCTGGTGTTGCTGTGGCTGTGGCACAGGCTGGCAGCTACAGCTCTGATTCGACCCCTAGCCTGGGAACTTCCATTTGCCGTGGGTGCGACCCTAAAAATACACACACACAAAAAAAGAAAAAAACTTCAGAAACTCAAGTTATTACATTTATCTTCTGGAGAAAAAGTAGGAAGTCATTCTAATTTCAGTTTTGTTAATACACTTTAAAGGGTGACTGTATTTTAAAACAGTTCTCAGAAATTTCCTAACCAATATAAAAAGGACTATTTAATGGGTCAAAGAATTTAAGCCAGACCTTAACTCATCCATTTATGTTTAGCAAGGAATATTTCTAAGGTCAGTTCAATCCTTACAAATAGGCAGCAAATATTCTTCATTTTCACCTATCATTTGAAAAATAATAGAATTATAATGCTTTAATTTTAGTAACTGGAAAACAATAAAAACAATGGCTTTAAAATGCTCATTTAGGGGTTCCTGTCATGGCTCAGTGGTTAACGAATCTGACTATAAACCATGAGGTTGTAGGTTTGATCCCTGGCCTTGCTCTACTGGGTTGGGGATCCAGCATTGCTGTGAGCTATGGTGTAGGTCACAGATGTGGCTCGGATCTGGTGTTGCTGTGGCTCTAGCATAGGCTGGCAGCTACAACTCCGATTAGACCCCTAGTCTAGGAACCTCCATATGCCGTGGGTGCAGCCCTGAAAAGACGAAAAAAAAAAAAAAAAAAAAAAAGCTCATTTAGAGGAAAAACTTATTCCTTCAAAGTCTTTTTATGCAAAATGACAATTTTAAATGATTTTAGAGTTCTTTATATAATTAAGATATAGCTAATTACATTGGCACTGAGCTACCATATGAATCTGAATAAATGAAGTATTTCATACTGATCAGTGAAAGAGGATAGAAAGCCCAGAGATAAACCCATGTACCTATGGCCAACTAATCTATGACAAAGGAGGCAAGCTATAAAATGGAGAAAAGACAGTCTCTTCAATAAGGGCTCTTGGGAAAAGTGTGCTGGATAGCTACCATATAAAAGAATGAAATTAGAACATCTTCTAACATCATATGCAAAAATAAATTCAAAATGGATTAAAGACCTAATTGTAAGGCTAGATACTAAAAACTCCTAGAGGAAAAGAGGCAGAACACTCTTTGACATAAATCGCAGCAGTATCCTTTTTGATCCACCTCCTACAGTAATGAAAATAAAAACAAAAATAATCAAATGGGGCCTAAATTAAACTTAAAAGTTTTTGCAAAGCAAAGGAAACCATAAAAACAAAACAAAACAAAAAAGACAACCCAAAGAATGGGAGAAAATCTTTGCAAACAAGGCAACTGACAAGGGATTAATCTCCAAAATATAAACTCATAGATTTCAAAATCAAACTCACAGTCACTAAAGTGGAAACCCTGGTGGGGAGAGATTAGGAGGATAGGATTAACATATATATACTACTGCATATAAAATAGATAACTAACAAGGACCTACTGTAATACATAGGAAAATCTACTCAATAGTCTGTAATAACTTACATGGGGAAAAAAGAATGGATATATGTATATGTATAACCAATTCACTTTGCTGTACACCTGAAACTTATATAACATTGTAAGTCAACTATACTCCAACGAAATTAAACAAAACACAACAAAACTATTAAATATTAAATAGATAAATAAAACATTTTGTGAGTGGAAAATGATTAAATTTGGGAGATAGGTCTATGGAGATTCATAACACTATTCTTTCTACTTTTATACAATGTCTGAAATTTTCCTCATCTGAAAGTTAAAAAAAAAGAAAAATTATGCATTAAATAGACATCCTAGTGAGAGGAAACAAACAAAATACCACCAGAATCTCTATATTACTATTTCCAACCACTGTTCTCCTATTGACAAGTAATCCCCCATTTGGTTTGGTTTTTTTCTATTGGTGAATCTATTGGTTCATTTCCCAACAGCTAAAGAATAGTAAATAGTTGACACTGGGATATTTATTTGTCTTTTTAATATAAAATAAACTAAGTGATAATATTTTAAAAATATTCTCAATTATTAAAAATGGGAAAACTCATTAATAAATTAAATATAGGGTAACTATTTAAAAAGTAATATTTGAAAAATGAAAAAGCTAATTGAGGAATTCCCACTGTGGTGCAATGGGATCAGTGGCATCTTGGGAGCACTGGGACGTATGTTCGATCCCCAGCCCGGCACAGTGGGTTTAGGAACCTGAATTGCCGCAGCTGCAGCTTAGTTTGCAACTGTGGCTCGGATCTGACCCTGGCTCCAGATGACTCCATATGCTGCGGGGTGGGCAAAAAAGAGAAAAATAAAAAAAACAACTAGCTTTGCTCTTGTTCCAAGATGTCATCTTAAATAGAAAACTAAAGGACAGCACAAAGAGGGCAAGTTCTTTCCCACAATGTAACTGTTCATCCCTTGGGTGAGCATATTTACTAAATGATTTGATTATTAATTATATGCTAATGACCACTACCATCAATCTATCCTGTTCTTATATTTCCCTATTTAGTTTCACTAGCACCTATTTTGAGATACCTTGATCTCAATATATTCAAGACTTAGCCTCAACCTTTTTTGTCTTCATGTTTCCTCTTAGAAGGAAGTTTTTTCCTAATTTCCTCTATGCTGCTACAAAATAAAAATCTATAAATTTTGTTTTTTAACTTTTGAATCTTCAATGACTCTTCATTACCCACAGAATAGGATCGCCAAACTCTTTAGCAAGGCACACAAGGCTCTTCATAACCTCCTCCAAAATTACCTTCTCACCTCTACTCCTGCAATTACTTATACATATCCCTTTCTCATCACTTGAAAAGTAAGTGCCATGCTTTGTCACATCCCACGCTGCACAAAGAATGTTCTCTCAAGTTTGGGAAGCATTCTTTTCTCTCTCTTGATGAATCATTACTCATCCGTATTTCCCCAACTGCCCATCCTGCACCTTCCCCAGGTAAAGTTAATCTCTCTCTACTATATTCCAAAAATATTTGTTTAAAAAAGTAACTGTCATCTCAATATGATAATATTGTACCGTAAACAGTAATACAGACTATGAGCTCTTAAGAGAACTGGGACATTCTCTTATTGACGTTTGTAACCAGTACCCAGAATAGTCATTCAGAATATACTTAATGAAGAGTTGTAGGTCTTCTTTACTATTCAAAAATCAATGTGCTCTGGACATGGGAAGATAAATGAATACATCATAGGAGACTTCATAATCTTAATTAATTATTTGACCATAAAATACCTAAAAACTTAAGAATATGCAAAGAATATTTTTGTTTAATAGTAATACAGGTATAGACCTCCGAAATGCCAGTGAACAAAGAACTCGACCATCTACACAAGCAATCTTAAGTAAATAATAAAATACATAGAGACAAAAAGAGGTCAGAAATGTTAGGCCTATATCCAAGCCATAAAACTTGACCACGAATAGCCATCAGAGTATTAATAATATTACAAAATATCCATATGAACCAAACAAACTCTGAAGTTTTAGTCTCAGTTTTTCCTGCTATTCTTATTCCTACACGTAAAAAATATTTTGGCACTGGTATGACACACCATGGCATTTACTAAATGGTTTATTAAATTACACTTATATATCACAAAGGCATACGTTTACAAACCCAACAAATATAATGGTAAGATGAACTGCAGCTGCCTCACTCAGCCTTAAGTGAGGGAAGTCCACCACACAGTTTTGCTTTTAAGAGTAGAGGTAAACTGCCTTAACTAGATCTTTAAAGAAAAATTCAACCAGAAAAATTCAAGGTTTTAAATGGTGGTTTCCTCTGCAGCCATTTCCTCTTAATTCTAGTGAGAAAAAAATGCAAAGGTTACAAAATATGGTGATGAGAGGAATGCATAGTAGCATAAACAGAGCAATGAGGAAATACCAAGAACAGTTTAGTTACCTAAGCTATAATGATGAAGTCAATTAAATGCCTTATTTCTTTAAAAACTGCTGAGTATATTACTGAATTTCTTCCTAATTTATATTAAAGTCTAATATCAACATTATTTGATTGCATTTAATACTGGGAGTAGTCTTGGGTGATTCTGATCCTAAAGTTACTGCCTTGCTTATACACTAAGGTTCACACATGGGCTAGTCTAAAGTTCAGAGTTCAAAATAATTCAACTTTTAATGCATATAATGAAAAATTACACCTAAGTCACTCACTAGGACACAAAAGCAACATTAATATTGCTGTTGTAGACTAAACAAAAGCAGGAGTCGGCAGTCTTTAAAACTTTTACTGTTTTTCTAGCCTCCAACAGGAAAAGCATTTTAGAAATATAGGGCTCATTAAAGAAGCCCTTTAAACTACTGTTGGAACGCAGGATTTCTGCCTTATAGGTGGAACTCTAAGCAGAGATTTAATGATCATTCTTATTTACACTTGTCAGTATTTTAAAATTTTATTCTCTACAGAGAACAGCTGATGTTTGACATCGCGAGTTCATTATTAAAACCAGAGTATGTCAAGCCCAAGACACGACAAGAGAAATAAAACTTTGATTTCATGTACAGTTTACTTTTTTCTCCTTCATCACCAAGTTTATATTTTTATCTTACAATTTATGGCCAAAAAATAAAATGAATTAAAATTAAATAATTTTTAAAAATCTAACGCAAATACTAAATCACCAAAATACCACAACAAAAGCAAATCTCTAGGAATGCTTAAACAAAAATTCTGGAGCTTAAAAAAGAGCTATTTACAAGCTTTCCTGCATTAACAAAAGGGCAGGTAATAATGATGGCTTGTATGACAATATTGTCTTTGTTAGTTTAGCCCCAACAGAACTAAAGATTTCCTGATTACAACTTGGTAATCTAAGTCAACTGAAAAGATTTCTGGAGAAGGGAAACAAAGAGGAGTCTGAGTGCTAGCATTTAAGTGGAATATATTACCTAGGTTTACTCTTCAGTGTGGGACACTGTAAATAAGAGGGGCTCCTACTTTGACAGCCCATGCTAGGTCATGACCTGAACTCACTGGACGGGTGTAAAAGAGAAAGTTCTGCTGGAGTCTCAGATTTGCATGCTTCTCTGCTTCACCTTCAGGATCCTGTAATCACACAGGGCCTTACAATGAAGTGTTCACTCTGTACTGTATCTCATTGTCAAGATTTTTAAACAGTTGCTTTTTTATTGTAATGAGCCAATTATGAGCCAGTCACTCAAGCAGTCATTAACAATAGATTTTTTTAATTGCATTTTTAATGAATTTTATTTTGGATAAAAGCCCTTAAAAGTACCTATGGCAAAGGGTAATCATACAATGAATTAACAGCAAAATCTGTTTAATAATGACTTGTCTTTTATTTACTACAACAAAATAAATTCCAGTGAGAACACTAAAAAATTGACAGTGTCAGGGAAAAAAGGTTGCAGGGTGGGAGGAGTTGCATTCTACACTGCTTAAAAATAAAAAGGAAAACGTGCCTTTTTTTTGCATTTAGCTATCTTCTTGTTCTTTCCTAATTTTAAAGTACAAATAAAACATTATCTTATCAACATAGGCCTTGCTCTATATTTAAAAAATAATTTGTTATTAATATTTTATCCATAAGATATTAATAATGATTAACATAACTGTAAAACAAGATAAACTGAAAAGAGAAAAAAGGCAGATTTAAAGTACTCATTTGAAATTTAATGTATTCATTTCCAGAGATGAATATATGCTTAAGGTGTTAAAAGTTAAAACTGTTGTTTATACAAAACACCATAGTGGGAAAAATCTTTATTCATCCCCAAATACTTTCTATGAATGTATGATTGGAAATGTCCTTGTTGAAAATAAAAAATATCTTAATAAAAATGTGAATGTGCATAGTTTGTGATCAGTTAGATACATAAACATATTTTTTAAGGTTGACTGTTGAAATCTCATAAATCTTAATCATAATTAAGAGCTTGCTAGCCAGTGTGATTTAATAAATCATTAATTAGGAAGTTTTAAAGATGCACAGTGACACTAGAATAATCCTGTCCTTGGAGATTATACATGTCATACTAAAATTTTTTAATCCATTAAAATCACTCATTGGTGCAAAGGGAAAAATTTTATATATATATATATATATATATATATATATATATATATGCATATGTATACATATATGTGTGTATATATGTGTGTATATATACATATATGTCAAATAATTCCCAGAAAAACTGTCACTATACACTGTGATTTTTGTTAAGAAAATAAAAACTTTTTTGAATGCTCAAGGTTTTAAAAACCTTGTATTTTCTGCCTCAAGAATGGGCTAACTGAAAGCATGAAGCTCTGCAGCCTCTGGTTAATTAATCTGCCGGCTGAATGACAGCGCGCCTAGGGGCACAGCGCTGGCATCCCACACAGGGTCCCAATGTGCTTTAAGCTTTGGATAGCTACATTCTGCACGCCAAGACTTTGCCCAACAAATAGCAGCGAGGCCTTCAGACCCTTTCTTCTTCTGTCTGAGACATTCCATTTAATTAATGTAATCCCTCTTTATCTTGAAGTTTTAATAAATTTAGGTGAGGCAAAACCAACACATCTATGGCACTGAATGCAGTAACTAGTTGCTCTAACACTTTTCTTAGGTACTCTTAAAAGCTTCTTCACAAGGCATAAAGAGAATGAAAGCAAAATACGTTATAACATGTTCAGAAATTTTCAAAACATGCTACTTGATTAAATATAAATATATATATATATATTTGTACAACCCACTGTTTAAGAATTCAATTAAATGAATCTAGTTATTTCCATTTCACTGGGCTCAAAGATTTTATGTTATAAAAATATAAATCATAACCCACCCTAAAACACTTTGAAAATTACTAGTACCTAATCTTGAGCAAGGTAAGGCTATTTTTTTTTTTTTTTTTAGCAACAGGATACAAAGGACAGTCTCCTAATCCCTTTTACTGCCAGAACAAAACATCTTTCAAATCAAGATAAAATCGCTGCATCATGAATGTTAATATCATTCTGAGAAAAATAATACCTTATGACTAGAAAAGCCCATCCCTTTAGGGAGAAATGTTGTGTTAAAGTGGATTATTCTTTTAGTAGTGTAATAGAATGGCTTCTACCTAGTCCCAGATGGAAAATCAAAATCTGCATTTAAATGGAAATATTTTAAAACAGATAGGACAAAAGGCTAAAACCATAAGGAATACCTCCTTCCTTATATTTAAAAAATCCAAAATGAGAACTTTTCTGTATGTTACAGCTTTAAGATTTTGTTTGTACGCTTATTTCATTTTTATGAAGAGTTTGCAGTACAACATTACTTTACAGTTTTGTGATTAAGACATACTATTTGTGGCTATTATATCAAATTCACAAATTGGATCAAGAAGTGGGCCTGTATAATTTTTACTATTACAAGAAACAGATTCATGGTTAAGGTTTATGTAGAGTTAAGAATGAGTCTTCTATTTTCTTCCTATTTTTAGCCATGCTGTTTTATATGTAATTCTTACAAGGCAATAGCAGTTTGTTGAAATCAAATAAAATCTAAGTTTCTTCGGCACTGACTCAAATCACCACCATGTTTAGAGTAAAAAGAAAGCAAAATGCTAGGCAATATTATAACAACTGCTCTTTGCGACCTGAAAGATTATTTTCGGTTCTTCAATAGTTGGGGCAATTTTCTTAAATCCTGAAGGAGCCTGACAGCACTGCACATTTCTTAATGCTTGCATTTACTTTTACATTATAAAACAATAAAACAGCAGGATAATGTTCATGCAGTTTAGAGACTTGTAACATTACCACAAATAATTCTACTGTATTATGGCAAAACATAAGCTTTTTAAATGTAGGCTGACTAAAGAAAGGGCAATCTATATTCATTGAAAATACATAGACAAATAAGATTGGAAATATAACTTAAATGTTGTACCTCGTTCTAAAATAATCTTTGAAGAGAGCTGAAAAAGCAAAATCCATGCTGAGTGAAATTTTTTGTCATAAATTAAAATACAATTAATTTCAAGTGCAGTGCTTATTGGCAAGAGAAAGGATTTCCACCTTTCTTTATCTGAATTTATAACAGAGTACATGGCTTCTGCCATATCGGAAACCAACCAATTTAGGAAATTTGATCATTTTCCTCAACAGTGTTGTAAGCCAAGATACTCTACAATTACCAGCTTCAAAGATGCAGATGTTTTGATGGTAGTCATGTTTGACTACTGGACTGCAAATAATGGGCCATATCATCTCCTTTCTAAAATCAGCCCATCAGTTCTGATGCATCCTTACTACTAGACACTGCAAGCTTTTGTACAGGAAACTGTGTGGACCTCTTTATTTAAAAAACATAAAAGACATCTTATTCAAAACCCTAATGGGAACAACAACTCTTATATATGTACTGGGTGGTTTTCTCACTTTGAACAGGTAATTCATTTCAATTCAGCTGTCCATAATTCTCCTAGTGATAACCATAGGAATGAAAAGGACACAAGCATTTCTCTATAGTAACCTAATTCTCATTTACACTAGAGCCTCTGTGTTTACTTCAAATTCCCCAACCCTCTCCCTCACTCCCAAACCTCCTGGCAGAAAAATTTTCAACTATCAGTGAAAGATAATACATCATAAAATCTAATTATCAGAAATAAACCTTGATACATGTCATCTATTAGTGTACACTAAGTAGTAAACTAAATTAGAGAAGCTGTATATGGGGCCATCACAGAAGATCCAAGACTCATGGATCTTTTAAATCACCATGTTTTACAACCACCTAAATTTAGAGAATAATTAGCAAATTACATTTTAAAAGAAAATGTATACCCTAGTTGCTGCTGTGGCGCAGTGGGTTAAGAATCCTACTGTAACAGCTAGGGTTGCTGCAGAGGTGTGTCGATCCCCATCCCAGCACAGTGGGTTAAAGGATCTGGCATTGTTGCAGCTGCAGCTTGGATTCAATCCCTAGCCTAGGAACTTCCATATATCAAGAGTGCAGCCATAACAAAAGAAAGAAGAAAAAAAAAAAAAAAAAAAAGAAAGAAAGAAATGTATTTCCCCCCATCTTTGGAGATATTAGACTCTTACGGCTAATGTGTGGAAAACTGACTTTTAATCTTTTAAATATTCCTGTTCTAAATAAATGATACTCTCACTTAGCAGAGAACCAGAGTCTAAAACCTCACTATTCTAAGTATGGTTTCAGACCAGCAGCAATGGCACCACCTGGGCATTTGTGAGAAAAATCTTGGGCTCTACCCAGACCAGTAGCATCAGAATGTGAATTCTTAGTAAGAGGCCCAGATAATTCACCCGCAGTTTGAGAACCTCTGGTCTAAGTTTTACTGGTTCCACCATTTATTCCTCAGTGAGAGACAAAAATAGTGAAGAACAGAATAGCTTATATTCATAAAAGAACATAAACATTACAGATGACTACACTTTAATAATGACAAAGAAAACAAGGAAAAAGTGTAAGTGAAACTCTAGAACATGAAATCTTTATTTTTACCACTTGAAAATTTACTTATATGCACATGTGCATGAACAGACACATGTGAGAGGCAAACAGGAAGAGAGAAAGGAAAGGCAGAATGAGAACAAGAGGAAAAAGAAGAGGAAGAGAACGGAACTAGGAGAGTGTACAGAACATATATGTAGATATGCTCAGAGATGAAAAAGAGAAGAGACAAAGTGAGAACCCAGCAGCTTGGAGAAGAGCACCAATGCTTCTTAACCACATTCCCATACACTCTCTCTTACCCATGCCCAAGACAGTGTGGTGAGAACATTTTTCATCTCAGTAACAGGAAATTATCAAGAAATAAGCATTAAAAAACAAAATATATCACAGAAATCAGTACTCCCTAATTTTATTAAACAGTATGAGTAAACATGAAAATAACTAGTTCTAAGAAAGCAGAGACCAATAGCACAAGATAGTTATAATATCTAAAAAGCATACAGTTATAATACTTTTTATGTAGTGTATATAGTTATAATTCTAAAAAGGTGATTTATATTCTTTTTCCAAAGCCTAAATCATCTAGAAATAGCTACCATAAAATAAACGTTATTTGTTTTATTCTTATAAATTAGCACACTATTGTTATTGTTATATCACTATATTAAGTCCACTAACTAAATTCAGAACAGTAGCACTATGGTTTTGATTGTTCTAATGATATAATAAAAATAGCTAACATTAACAACAAATTCAAAAAAAAAATCTATAGGATATTTAGTAAACATAAAGTGATGGTTTAAACCTGCAGAGTGTGATGTTTACCTAAAATATTATATTTGATATTAAATATATGTATAACCCCAAATAATCTATGATTAATCCAATATATCATTTATTTAATGAGAAAATTAGAAATCTTTTCTAAATACTGTCAAATTTAATGATACCAGTGGAAAATAAATCAGTTTATATCAAGGAAGACATAGTGGCTAGTTAGAAAACAACCTTACTAGAAAAAAATGAACTGTAATTAATATTCATTGTACCTGCTTAAAAATAATACATATGTGTCTATATCTGTATCTGTATTCATCCACATGGCACATTATTAGTATACAGTATACTAAAATTCAGCTCATTTTGCAGCTGATCATCTATTGAATATATACCCATTAAATCACTGGCAACTGACTTCTGACATAATAGAGGAAAAAAATCACCTTATATCTTGCATTTCAGAACTGAGTTGCCCTAATGCATCTCTCTTTGGTTTTGTTCCAAGAAAAAAAAATGCAGTCAATGATGGGCAGAATGCTACTCCCAGCTTGTATTCACTAAATGCCAAGAACTGTAAAAAATAGGATTCCAAATTGGAAGTTTCAGATGCTTATTAAACAAAGACTTAAAATTTCCAAATATAAATAAAACATGCATTGAACGGGTATATTATTTATGGAAATCAACTAGGCAATATATATTAGTGGCTTTAAAAATAATCATATACTTTGATCCATTAATTCTATGTCTGAAAATCAATCCTAAGGAATTAATTTTTTTTAATGTCGACAATAATGGATGTACCCACATCAAAGTGCGATTATTTATAGTAAAAATTAGATCCAACCTAATTTACAAAATTAAGGAATCATTAAGGAAATTATTATACAGCCACATGATGGAATATTAAGTAGCCATTAAATTATGTTCATAAAGAGATTTTAATGACATGAAAAAATGCTCCTGATATTTTAAGTTAAAAAAAGCAGTGTATAAAGTTACACACGTATGTCTATGTGTGTTAAATATATGTGTGGGAAATATATCAAAATGTTAACTCTGAATGACTGATTTTTAAGTAAGATCATTTTTACACTTTTGTGTAATGTCTTTAATTTAAAAATCAATTGTTTTAAGTATCATAGAAAAGTAATAACGTAGATAAAAAACAAGGTATGAAGAACAAGAGTGAGGACACTGCAAGGTTACACTGAAGCTATTCCACTGAAGAAAAAGTGTGTGTCTGCAAGAGGAGGATGAAGAACCTAGTGTCAGAGGAAAGAAGCTCTTTCTTCTGACTACCTGAGAAGTAAAAGACACGTGAAACAAACAGTTAAGCATAAAAACAATAAAAACTAAAGTAAAAGCATGTAGAAAAGTCAGATGTATTAGAATCTAATACTGGACAAAGAAAGCAAAGGGGATATCATTGATGCCAATGTAACTTTTACCATACAAAAGTATCAAAGAGTTGCAGCAAATAAGAAGAAAAGTTATAACAATACTTAATTTTAGAATGATTATTCTGTCTTGTGCTGAATGCAAAGAAAAAACTAGTTACTATGAAATCATTACAAAATAAATTTCTACACCCTCATTTTGTTTTTCTACAAAGTTGATAGCTAAAGGACTGCTTTTTCATTTCTTTTGCAGTTAAAATACAACTTTAAACTGTCCAGATAACAAAAATTATATACTGAAACATGTACAATCCACAGGCTGTATCATTTATAAAACAATATTTTAGCTACTATGTTAATTAGTAACAGTAAGTTGTAACTTAACTAGTTTTCCCTTAACTTATCTTGGCTATAAATGCTTCATACATAATCATTTTCATTTCAGATTGCTCAATTGAGCAACTGATCCCAAGTCAATAAAAACATGAGGTAAAGAGTAGTCACACTAAATCCACTACATAAAATAGAGAATTCAATGAATGCACTGACTTTATACACAGTAGGGAATTGGCAATTATTAATGAACCATAAAGCAGAAAGCATCAACTTAAGTTTGACATCTTATAACTCTGTGAAATCTTCACAAACTAGTTTAGTTTTACCTACTATATATCATTGCTTTTTTCTAAAACATACACAAGTAACAGTCTGAGGAGAAACTATGAATGCACAATAGCATAAAGAAGAAATCAAGGTACTCAAAGCTGAAGCTTATAAAATTTCTACTTAAGTACAAATGCTCAAGAAAACAAGGGCCCTTGACATGAACCCAAAATTAAGCTTTATATTACCTAGTCTTTGACAGAATCTAATCTATGATAGCCCTCAAAAATATCTGAAATTAATGTAATGATATTTCCATAAATAAGGGAGAAAGGTGGTTTCCAGCTTTCCAAGTCAACTAATTTAATACAGTAAATCATTTGTAATTAATGGGATACACTGAATCAGAAGTTTAACTAACTTTAGTACTAAATCACACTTCACTTTGGCAAAACTAGTACTGTGCTGGAAGTATTAAAAAAAATGTTAATATGTATTATCTGCTCTCCACTGGGGAGGACTGGCACAGGGAAGAAACCTATAGAGTCTAAGAGTCTAAGACTAAATTGGTTAAACTACTAAATTATTTCAAACTATTCATCAAAATTATAAAATAAATCAAGAATCATAATTACCACACAGGCCCAAATAGAGCAATATTGAGCCTTTAAGACCACAGGATTTTTAGAAGAAAGTCAGTGACAATTGAGAGATAAGGACGGACAAATGCTGTCATGAAACAACTTACTATAAGGATTATGAAATATTTTTTAAAAAGCAATGAATTCATCACAAATCATAATTTTGATGAATAGAGAGCTATAACTTTCTTAAGACCCAAACTGCTAAATCCTTAAGATGGGCACTGTGCCTTAATCATCTCCATCTCTAGCAACTAGAAAAAAATCTGGGAAAAAACAAGGGAAAAAAAAAAAGTATGTCAATGTCCTACAGCTCATATAGCATGGGTAAACATTATTAACAATGGTTTACATAGTAGGTGACTTATCGTTGCGCCTCTTGCATTCAGCATTTAATGAAGCTCAAAGAAAAAGCATATAGAATAAAATCATCTGAAGAAGTTCCACCCACACTGTTTTTCTCATATAAACTTTTCACATTCCAGTGATGTGTCCATTTTCTGTCTGCAAAGCTTTCCCAGTTAAGAATTTTTACTAGGTGGGCACCTGAAAGACTCTTTAGAAAAACTGAACCCTGGAAAATTTTCAATTAATTCCTGCAGAATCGAGCTAAAGCAAAGTAAAAAACAGATATATTGAAATGCATAAGCTTTGATACCATATTCACCAATGCCAAAGTAACTGGTATCTGAAGCTCTAGATGAAAGAAAATTAAAGACAATCGAAGAAGCAGCAGAACCTGTACCACATTATACCTGAAGGTGCAGAAGATCTCCAAAAACCAGACCAACAGATAAATCATGACAGATGTAATGATCCTAAGGTAGTTAAGTATGACCAATGCTCTATTGCTCCAATGCAAAAAAAAAAAAAAAAAAAAAAAACCAAAACCAAAACAACAACCCCCCCTGTCCAAAAAACATAGAAACTTTATATCTAGTGAATAATGATGATGATGTAATAGTTAACATTCATCAAGGCTTCCTTTATGTTATACTTTACTGTCCCATGAAATTTCAAGACAATCTTATAAATATAGGTACTATCACTTAGCACCACTTCACAAATGTGAATGCTTAAGTGTACAAAAGTGAACCAACCAAGGTCACAGAGCTACCATGTGGAAGAGCCCCAAACACAGATAAGCCTGACTCCAGTCCCCACTTATCTCTTGGAAACAAAACCCCAACATTTCTTGTTACACACAACTTTGGTTTCCTAAAATATATGCACTTATGAAAATAACAGTGGCCATCATTACAGTAAAAGATAAAAATACATAGTGTAACAGGGGCTCTCAACTTCTTTTTGGTTTCCAGACACTGACAAGTGCAACATATTATCCCTCATCACAACCCAGTGATGGAGTCGAGGGGGAAATACCAACTAGCTAATCCTGACATACCCTCCCTGAGAATTCCACAGTATACATACCCACATCTTTATTGGTAAGCAATACTACTCATGGCTCCACCCAAATCTTGCTTGTGGATCCAAAAGATTCTTAAAATGTACAAAAATTTTTGTCACATTTCTCTCATGCAAGGCTCACATTAAAAAAAAATGTCATCACATACTTTGATATCAACTTACAGTAAAGAAAACTGAATTAATAAAAAGATAATAAATGCTATTTTTTCCTCAGGCTCAACTGACTTCATTCAGCAGTAGTAATGATCGCCTCTCACATTCTACCACCTTGAAGAAATTTAAAGAAGGCATTTTTTAAGAGGACTGCTATAAAATTATCATTGACATTTTAATTAAAAAAAGAAATGTATGTAGAATAAACAGGACATTTCCTCTAACAGTCTGCAGTGGCTGCTCCACTGCTTCTTTGTATGGTCTGGGTAAATTATACAGGCTCTCACTAGACAGAGCAGCTGTATTTCACTGTCTTCAGTAATGTAATCTACATTTATCATTATTTTAATTAAGTGGATTCTTAATTTGGTACTTTCGTTGCAAAGAAAAAATACCTTACCCATTTTTTTTGGTAGACAGCATCTTGTCAGTCTTGTAAACCAGAATTTAATTTTAAACATGTTCCCTACTGCAACTGGCCCTTATTTTAAAAAGAACTACCATATTTGGTTTATTAAGAGCTTGTTCATTTTCTATCTATAGGCTTAAAATGTTGGTTCCTTCTTAAAAATGATTTAAAAAGATGGTTTTACAGTTCTTAAAATTTAACCCAAGTGACATACTAAGAACAATATATGGTTTATGATAATATTAAATTCAAGGTTATTCAAAATGAATATGAAGCACAAATAATCTTATAAGAAAAACACTGCTTTACAGAATAAGGAAACTTAATTCAGTAGTTCTTTATGAAAGATTATTTTTATCCTTGGGTTATTTGAAATGTCTGAATCTTTAGCTAAATCCATTGCTGTGGATAACAGCAGTTTTTAATTGTCTTAGAGACAAGTTCTGAATTTTTAAAATTTATCTCCCATTATTATTTGTAATTACTTCAAAGACTAAATTAATGGATTAGTCTTGAGGTGTGCTTGTTTTAAATGGTTCACAGAGAAACAATTACTGTAATATTACATTACCGCATTAAATTGTATATTTTAATACATATGGTATCTCAAATCTTACATATCAATTTAAAAAGGCCTGATGTTAAAATTATTTTGTATTCAGCATACATTAATTGAGCATCTTTTATGTGCCAGCTAGAGAATTAAGTGTTTTGCATTCAAATCAAAGGACAACAAAGCTTATGCACAAAAAATGTATATACACATACATATATATACATTATGGTATAGTACCAACTGGTTTTTAAACTTTGTTCCTTCAAAGGGGAGGGACTTTAGTCTCTCAAGTCCACTTCAACCAGAAAAGCTCAACTTTCATCTATTTTTACAGGTCTTTTTTTGTAGCTGGGCAAAGAAAGCAAAAACCGCTAACCTAGAAAATAAAATGAGGACTCTAGACTACCACTAAGAACACAGGTAAGTGAAAAGTATCCTAAGTGTTCCCAGATACACTGCGGAAAAAAAAATTCAAAGACTCCCTTTTTTTCTGAGTTTCATTTATTATCAGTTTTCACATGCTGCCAAATATTGGTTTGTGGGTAAGTGAGTACTAAAGTAAGGTTTATAAACACGACCTATTTAAAACTTTAGAGATGAGGTCTGCAGGGAATGGAAAGTTAATGCACATCTCACTGTCAGTCCACATTACCAAGGAATGCTGTACTAGCTTTCAGATTCACCTAAATCATCAGAAGTTATAAGATCAGAATACTTAAAAAATCTATAACACATTAAATATGTTTACATTTATATTAAAAACTTTCCCATATAAAAAGTGCCATTTACCTTCGCACTGTGATTTTTGTACTAACGTTACCATATCATCTATAAAGACTGGACAGTTAATACACATTATATCTTTCAGCCCTCACAAAACCCTCTAAAGATAAGCTATTTTTACTCCTATTTGACAGATGAGAAAGATGGCTCAGAGGTTAAGATATGTGTTCAATATTACATAGTGAATACAAGGAGAAACTAAGATTTGAGCCCATGCTCTTTTTACTAAAATACTTTCAGAAGCAAAACAAACTTAGTTCATGGAATTTTTTTTCTTCTAATCATAGCTAAATATGATGCCTGCTTTTATTACCATTTAATAGCTTCACATAAAGTTGTTTAACAATGAAAAATTTAGCTATCAATGCATATGATCAAATAGGTAACCATAATAGAGAGAAAGGAAAATCTAAAATTTAAATCAATGCTAATGAATGACAAATACTTTAGGCATTGTGTAACTCTCTTAGTTTGAATTTAAATAATGTCATGTACAAAGCCTGGGTTACCCAATTCAGGAACAAGTAAAAGTTAAGTTCTAGGCAGCCCACTCAGGCTTTAATTAAATAGAAGAAATGAGTACAAAGGAACTAAATTATTTTTAAAAATACTCCTATTGGAACTCAACTTCAAAAAGATATTTCATGAAGAGACAGTACAACTTGTAAGATTCCTTCTATCTCAAATTACTCTGATGAATGTCTGATAAAACTTGAGATTTACCACTGAGTAACAACAAGAAGTAGACAATAATTCTAAATGAAAACTCAGAATGGTCTTTTGTTTGCTTTGTTTAAAGTAAAGCCACTAGTGAAAAACAAGAATGTCTGCTTAGGAAAAAGGAATTTCTTGTCTGAACAAAAATTAAATTTAAATATCCTGCTTCTTACCTGAATATTCCAAATCATCTCCACTGATCTACTGTTACCTAAAAGACTACAGAGGGCACTGTTGCATTAGCTTTGATGCTTTACAATAGAAGTCTAGAAAAACATCTATAATGTGAAATTTCTTTAAGGGGTCGAATGCATGAAAATCTACTAAGCCTAATAAAGGGAAAAAAACCAAAATGTATGTTTTTCTAAAACAGGCTGGACTTCAATGGGGCAAAAAACTTAACAAAAACAACTGTCAAATTGAGAAAACTGCATTGCACACATTTTGCATTTCCCTTTGTAGTGCTTTCATGAGAAAGGTAACTAATCATAGCACTTCCTTATCCAATGGAAACAGCACCCCATTGCAGAATCCTCTTCACAATCAATAGGAAAATGAATGTGGCACCTCAAGCAATCCTTCCATAATTCTATCAACAGAAAGAATGCAGTCTGTTTGCATACTTTTGTCTAAAAGGCCAATTCCATTTGTCCCCTCTTTGGGAAAAATGACAGCTACAGATCAATCACTCTCAACATGAAAGTAAACACACTGCAAAAAAAAACCAAAACAAAACAAAAAGGATTAAAATTGAAATCCTCACCTCTTTTAAACAAAAGTTTCCAACACATAAAAACTCAAACTCAAAGCAAAATAGAAAAAAGTTTTTCCTCAGAGATATGAGTTTTGTGCTATTGTGCAATAATAGTTCCGGGATATAAAGTAAATAAGTTACATACAATAATAATGACAAATCTTATAATTACATATAGACAGCATTCAATTAAGCTTTCACATGTTTTCTATTCTCTCACATCGTTTCTGAAACTAAATTCAATTTTAAGTACAGTCCAAAAGTCTTTTTAAATATATATGCTGTAATGTATTA
The DNA here is from genome assembly GCF_054392235.1 of Sus scrofa. NCBI lineage: Eukaryota > Metazoa > Chordata > Mammalia > Artiodactyla > Suidae > Sus > Sus scrofa. Next base: position 144,907,902 of record NC_139383.1, on the reverse strand, counting down.
CAATAAGACTACAAAATACAGAACCTTCTTTTTACACTACCACCTAATTTTTTCCACTTGTTTATTCACCAAAAATTAAAATTTGACACTATAAATAATATAAAAGTAAAAGGAAAATTAAATTCTTTCATTTTCATAATTTAAAAATAATGTCCTCAATTGCTGAACCTCTATAGAAACACTAACATTATCTATAAGAATTAAAAAATCATGACCAGGCAACTAGAGATAATATGTAAAATGAGAAATACATTAATGCATATCAAATCACAACACCACATCACATGGTAGATGAATCAACATTAATACAGGTACCATCATAAAACTAAGGCCTTTAATAAAGAATCCTAAATTTCCCAGAAAAACAGTGTACAATTCATTTTGTCACTCTCAAACTTCCAGAGAGATTAGCACCTTCTCTGAAATCAAAGTGCAGAACTGTGAAAGTGCTAAAAATTCTTCAATAATATGTCAACCTACTCATAAATCAAAAAGAGGGGAAGGGGCTTCAGATGGTATGTAGATTTCATTTTATTACAAAAGCCCCAGTTTAACAAGTTATTTTCAGCCAATAAAAGTCAAAAGTAAAGCATTTTTAAAGTAGCCAGCACCGACTCTAAGGCTTTAACTTATTAACTTAACCAAAATGCTACTTGAGTATTGCTCCCTTAAATTATTAATTTATGAGTTTTGCTTAGTCTCCTCCTGAGGCAAGGCAGTTTGTAGGTATGTTGAGTGCATGTAAATAAACAGAAAGCTTTTATAATAGTCTAATAATACACTAAACATAATAAAACAACCCTTTTTAATGAACATTGAATGCACAATCCTATGAACCAAGTTTATATAAATGGGCTCTATAATTTAAAGAAACTGTAAGATCCTCTAGGAAGTAAATGCACAAAACCAGAAAAATTAAACACAAGCCTGTATCTTTTCATTGATCTGACAAATGCATACAACAGAATCAAAGTGCTGCTATGACAAGAAAGAGTATGTCACATGCAATTTCAAAGAAATCTAAGACAAATGTCATGAACTGTGAGAAAATGTATTTGCAATATTGCTTTTCATCTACCATAGGATGACTGCAAAAGAAAGAAAAGCAGGTAATGTCTTTAATATTCAGGATGTTTAGATATTTTAGTTTACTCTTATAGAAAGAAACATAGCATATTAAAATCAATTTTGGTTAACTCTAATTTATGCAAAGCTTGATTGTGAGCAATAGCTGCTAAAAGGATGCAGCATTGTTGATTCATATACAAGCATTTTACTTAACGACATTGGATAATAGCAGTGCTCCTAAAGGAGTATAAAAAGCAAAGTGATTAGCAGTCATTACTGTTAATTAGTGCTCACATTACACTCCTTGGGATGGATCTCCTTTAAGCTAAATACATGGAAAGTTTATTTTTGAAGGACTGCCAAACCTTGCCTAGGTAACTATTGGGATAAGCCGTCAACTACCAGTAAGCAAAATAAAAAACAGGGACAGATCAGCATCCAATTAGTATGTCTAAGTTTTTAAACAGGAAAAGGGTTGAGGGGAATGAGTAAAACTGGAAACTCATACTTCACATTCTGCAATCTCACTGATAAAAGGAGGAAATGTGTGTTTATCAAACTTGCTGTGAGTGCACAGTTCATTTGGAGTCTTGTAAACAATCGCCTGGCTGCTCACTTCCAAATGCATGTGAAAATCTAGGAGATTCAGAGCATCATATTCAGCAAGCAAGGTCACTCAAGTGATGCCCTGGAAATGGGAAATTAGGAAAACGTGGCAATCAGAGGTTTAGGGCTAACCAGAAAAAGCCCTGAGGCTGGTTTACCATCTTTCACCACCAGTCAGGCTATCTCTGCCTATTCAGTACTAACACAACAGTACTGCAAGAGAATGAAATGAATTCCACACACCTAACTGGGACACTGGCTTTCTTGTTTAGCAAATGATAGGCATTTGCCACAGAAGGAAAAAAAAAATAAAAAACAAAAAACCAAAGACAAAAACAAACCTTAAAACACAGCTTTCAAGAACCAGCTCTGAAAGAAAAGAAAAACAGGCTCCCAGCGAACCTTCAGAAAAGGACCTGAGAATGGCAACATCCTGTTGATTATCAGGTTTCCTTTACTCCTATATCATTCTGTACATTTTAAAATGGAAGCCAAATCTTCAACAAAGAAGCTTCAGAAGAAAGAAATGCTGATTAGAGGGAAAAATCAAAAATTCAAATGTGCAAAAATTATACAAATGCTCTTAATACTTTCTATATACAGACTTGAAATATACCCTTCAGATATTTTTCTATGCACAAATTTGTACAAATACATTGACAAAATTGTAATTTATACCATACAGAGTATTTGGTAATCCATTTCCTTCTCTTAATATAAGATATATATAGATGTATTTCTGCAACTTCAATTTTGATGCTATGCAGTATTCCATTATATGGATACACCATAATTTGGTTTGCTAGTCACTTCTAAATCTGAGCACCACTTTATTTTCTTAGAATATAGCCCTTGAAGTGAGCAGGGTGGATAAAGAGAGTATATTTTTGTTAACTGATGAGTTCTGCCAAATTACCCTGAGATAGGCTAAACCAATTTATAGGGCTGCTGCAAGCACATAAACCTACCGTGCTCATTCCTGCAAAACCAATATCATTTCTTAATCCTGCCCAAATGATGTCTGCATTTTTGAGTGGGTGAGGTTGAATATTTTTTGGCTATTTGAATTTATTTCTCTGTGAAATGCCTGTTCATACCCTTAGCCCATTTCTCTACTTGGAGGCCAGCTTTTAACATCCCCAAAATAGTGACAGATTCCTCATCAGATGCTACTTTAGGGGATCACTAGAAAAAGGTTATTTTAAAGAAGAGATGGTAATCGCATGGACAGTAAAAGACTCTAGTAGGATTGGTAACTGAGCAAGTAACTATTTAATAACATATTCAATTATAGAAGACAACTTCTTAATCTACACAAAAAGAAAATTAGAACTGAACTGGTTTTGCAAATATTATTTCAGTGAAGCTATCTTTGCTTTCCATAAATGGAAAATCTATTACACCAAACTGGCATCATCAGCAATGTTTTTTGTTGTTATCTTTTTTACTTTTCTGTTATTTCAAGAAACAATTTGAACACAAAAAATTTAAAGTATCTTATTAGCTACTTTGATAAGTCAAGGAAGGAGACTGTAATTATAAATGATAGACAAGTTCCTCATGCTATTATCTTGGATCAAGGACTAAATTAAAATGTGTCATTCTTGAGAAAAGTACTAAGTATAAGGGAAAAAATGAAAAATGTCCTCCTTCCAAAAAATCCATTCAATTTAGGGACTTTTCTCACAGAAGTAAGTCACTGACAAAGCAGCCAAATATACTAATTCCTAATTCATCTTCAGAATCAGGTTTAGATTAGAATGTAATGTCAAGCAACAGATTGTCTTTTATTTTTCAGACAAACAACAACCTAAAAACTTGAATAGCTGTTACCTATAACAGTGCTTCTCAATCTATGTTAAAGATCAATGTTTTCTTTTTAATTTCCAAAACTTTCAAGATTGAAACTTTATTACACTGAAAATGAGCTTATAAAAAATTGAAAAGATAAAAAACACAAAGCCAAATTTTTATTATTAGAGTCAATAAATATAAAATTACTCTTATATGACTATAAAAGTATCTAAATACTTATTTTTAATTTCTATAAACAGTTGACCTTAGTCAACAGTAAACACTTCTTAGACCAGCAGCAGCCCCAGACCTTATCCTGGGTAGCAATAATCTAAAACTGTACTGAGAGCTTCAAAATAAGGTCTCAGATCATTTTAATCAATGACTTCATAACCCCATTTCCCCTTATCAAACCACACGCCTGCCCCTATGTCTCACTGTTAATTCATATATGTCTTATTGGTCTACATATGTTACTATATATGTTGTTATATGGTAATATCTGCATGAATTAACATACATGTAATGCTGGGAGGTAGCAGAACACAGTGACTAAAAGTACATATTCTACTTTCTAGCTGTAACTTTGAATACAGAGGAATCCTAACCTCATTATCTCAATAACTTACCTGCAAAACATGGATACTACACTGGGGATAAATTAGAATATAATATGTAGAGCTCAGGACAGTGCCTGGCAGATAGAGCTACATAAACAATAGCAATTATAAGTAAAATAAGACAAAAAATAATTGAAAAGGAGCTTCCGCTGGGATGCAATGGGTTAAGAATCCGACTGCAGCAGCTCAGGTGGCTGTGGAGGTGTGGGTTCAATCCCTGGCCCAGTGTAGTGGGTTAAAATGCATTGCCCTGGCTGTGGCTCAGATTCAGTCCCTGCCTGGAAACTTCCATATGCCATGCGTGGGCCTTAAAAAAAAGAATTGATAAAAAAGGTCACATGGTTTTGGGCTTCCTAACAATCAATACAAAGAGGAAAGAAAAGTGAATCGCATGATCTAGAGTTGTTCATACAGTAAAAACTGTGTAATAGTTATATTATAAAGACCAAGTCCTGAGAGATATTTCACCCTTGGATCATTATAAAGTTGAATATGTAATATGGTGAAAGTCCTCAACAGCATCCCTAGGGCAAATATACAACAATAAATTCTGCGCATCTCTTATGGACAAGGAACTGTGATGAGCACTGCAGAGTATCCAAAAATGAAAAACATACAAGTTGTTGCTTGGAGAATTTATAAACTAACAAGGAAGATAGATTCATATGAAAATTATGATGTAAAACAAGGCATAATGTCATAACGACCTAAGAGAGAAACTAAACACAAATTCAAAAAAAGAAAGCTACATTTGCAGAAATCAGGAATATTGCCTTTTGTATCCCTATTATTTTCTCCTTCAACATAAAATCCAAAGGCCTATTAAGAACCACCCAGAACACATACAGGGTCCAGCCTGCTGGCTCATCTCTGTTCCTTATTTCTTAACTGAAATTATAAGATGCCCACTTTTTACTCTATTACCTTTGAGATCTTAACATCTTTCTGGAGAGATGCGTGACATCCTCCTCTGCTCTCAGGTGCTGCATTCATGCTACTCTCCTCACTCTTTGGAAGCCATAGAAGCCCCCCCTGACCTCATAGCACATAGCATGGTATGTGTTACAGGCTCAGAGCACAATGGATTCCTACCCTGAGTAGTCATGAGTACCTCCAGGCTACAAGGCTTTCTGAAATTGATGGCTACAACAGTAGTTCTTAATCTTTTGAATAGAACAGACTGCTACGAGACTATGATAAAAATTTGGACCTCTCCCCAGAAAAATTTACATTCACAAAAAATTTGCACATAATTTCAGAGTTCAAAAACACCTCTCCCTTCTAGAATAAGAAATCCTGTCTTTAAGTATCACATTATACTGCACTGAAGTTCACTAGACTGATTCCTGTGATCAAGTCCAGGTTATACTACCACTCAAAATCAGTAGAACTTGGGTGAGGGCTAAGGAAGTCACAAAAACGACTGTGAGATCAATAAAAATTATTAAAGGAGCAAATTTGTGAAAGACTTGAAAAGGGAAGAACACATTTTGTACCAAGTGATAATGATTTTTCCTCCTCTCCTCATCTCCCTGCAAAATTCCTATAAGGGAAAGAATCCACAAGAGAACTGTCCTTAAAACAGGCCACAGATCATTTCAGTGGTTCTAAAACTAATCTTATAGTAGGTAGCAAAGAAATCTGCACAAGAAAGGGAAATAAATGTTTGATAAATAGTTTCTGATTTGTCTTTATTTTTATAGAAATCTCTAAGGATCAATAGTAGCTGAATTTTGTCAAGGATAGATAGACTTCATTTTGTTTAATAAGTTTAATTTAACAACTGTTGCTCATTGAGCGCCTACTGTGTGCAAGTACACCAAGGGTCCATATGACTCAGCACTGCAGCTTTTATGGGTGAGGGTGGTATAAATCTGCTGGCATTGACAGGTAAATGCTCTTACATACAGTAGTGCATACAACAGTCCCATTTTACTGCCTCTGGACATTCAAAGAGCCATTTTTAAGATCTCTTAATTCTTCGTATGCTATTTCAAAAGTTTAAATACTCTATTAATAAGAACCTTTGTCATCTTTGGCTTCACTTCTTTATCATCTTTTGAAACAATCCATGCCTCAGTTTACTAACACAGGAAACTAGAAAGAAAGCATTAATTCCACATGTTTCTTGGAAGGCTGAATTATTTGAATGAAAGAGCCTAAACAAGACTCAGGAGGAACAAAAATAGGTAGGCAACAAATGGAGAAGAATAAATTCTATCCAATATATAATATCAACTTGCCCCCTTTAAAACCTCTTTCACAATTTGACTGATTACCATTACTTTTCTTCTCTACATTAACGTACGAATAAAGTCAAGAGGAATTACACTCATCTCAATGCCAATTTGCAGCTACTACTTAATATTAATATACTAATGGAAATTGTATGCTATGAAAACTTGACTTTATTTAGCTTTCCTGGATTATTTTGGAAGCTAGGTAATAATTAGGAGAAAAAAGATCTGAGACTGATGTGAAGTTGGCAGGCTTTAAAAACAAAATCCAACTTATATGGCATCCTTTTTTTCTAGTAACCCTAAAAAGGCTCTCATATATCTTTTCACATTTCTCAAAACAGATAAATAAGATAAAAGGAAGATATATCCAAATTTTACAGATGGAAAAACTCAATTCCAGAGGAGAATAGCTGAACACAAAGCCTGCATTATTCAAGGGTTGTAGAGTCCCCTAAAAAATAAAAAAGAATACAATCCTTGCCCCTTAAAGTAATTATAATCTTTAAACAAAAACTCACAACAAAAACAAAATGCATAACAAAACAAAAGCAGGAGCACGGTATAGTATATCAAGACAGATTAAGTACTACAAGAAAAATACAATGTTATATGAAGCTTCCAGGGAGAAAGATACAATCACTGGGGGAAGAGCAAGGATGATATCAAGAAGCAGAAGCTAAAAGAAGGAATTGGAGAGGAAAGGTTACTTCTGACTAAAATACAGCACTATGCAGGAAAGACGTGGACTATGTGGGGAAGAATGAGTTCTGAGAGTAGTCTAGTGCAGGTAGAACACAGATTCCATGTGGGGGAATACTGGGAAAATATGAAAGATCAGATGAAGTCATATTTCAAAGCACATAGGGGTTAGAGAATAAACAACAAAGATTACTGATGAAGAGACGAGTGTGATTGGATCTACACTCTAGAAAGACTAACCTGGCAGGAGTTTCTAGAATATAATATATAAGTATGAGAGACAGGAGAAAGACCATGATAATTTGAATCTCATCTATATGCACTCAGTTATGTTTAAAGTATTAATATTTTACATTGTGCTTTCCTCTAGGTGCTTACAGAGTTAAGAAATAAAGGTAAAATATTTTAGTTGATGTGCACTACATTTAACTCTATGAAGAAAATGGAAAAGGGCCATTAGGACTAACATTTATTAAGAGTTACTCTTGGGAGTTGCCGTCATGGCTCAGTGGTTAATGAATCTGACTAGGAACCATGAGGTTGCGGGTTCGATCCCTGGCCTTGCTCAGTGGGTTAAGGATCCGGCATTGCCATGAGTTGTGGTGTAGGTCGCAGACACAGCTCATATCCCGCATTGCTGTGGCTCTGGTGTAGGCTGGCAGAGCTCTGATTAGACCCCTTGCCTGGGAACATCCACATGCCGCAGGAGTGGGCATAGAAAAGGCAAAAAGACACACACACACACACACACACACACACACACACACACGAGTTAATCTCGATTAAATGAACCCAGATTGATATGAAGCATCTTCCCTTACTATCCTATACCATATTAAAGAGATGACAAAGCTGGCAAAATTGAGAATCACAATATTTATAACACTTAGCTATCATAATATACTTTGATTATCAACATTGCCCAGTGAAAGCTGAGTAAATTAGACATGGAACTGTTAGTCTACGTAAGGTTATCTTACATAGACTCCTTGTCCCTTTCTATTTAAATATCACCATCAAGTCCTATTAAAATACTTCTTCAATGTAAGCAATTCAAGTTTCCCACTGCTACTCCCCCAGTTCAGGTCCTTAGAACCTTTCAGCTAGTCTAGTATCGCACTTTTCAATGTGAACTCCTCACCTCAGAATTCCACTTCTCTAATCCATTTCTTACATTATGAGTGGTTCAACCTAATGTCCTTGAAGCTTCCTTCAACTACAGAATTCTATGTCATTTCTTTCGCAAAATCCTTCAAAGTAGTGGCTTTCAAATTTGTTTGACCACAACAATTTGTCTAATACCAAGAAATATATGCATATTTATATATATATATATCCTAGCATATATATTATATATTTGTATACATACACATTTCACAAAATAATAATTAATGCTACAATGTACACTGCATTTTGATATTTTCTATTTTAGTCTAGCCTCTTTTATTTAAAGAAAAGAATGTGATCACTAAACTGAGTGTGGAAAATACCTAAGTTGCCTTAGGGAACTCTTCACTGCCTGAACAATCCTTAGTCTAAAATTTAAGATAGTCTCTATTTTAGCCTTAATCTACCTTTGCAGACTTATTTTCCAGTACTCCTTCAACTCTGAGCTCTAGACAAATTGAGCCACAATTTCCCTAATATATCTCAGGATTCCCTGCTTCCATGACTTTGACTAAGCTGCACCCTTAATCTGCAACATTTTCTTAGTCATTCCCTATATCTGCCTTTGTCAAAATCCAAACAGCCTTTACGGATATCAAATGCAACTTCCCCTTTAAGGCCTCTCCTGACCCCCCCAACATAAGGGACTTCTTTTTCTCTTCTGAATCCCCAGAGCTCTTTAAATGTACACTCTAATGGCAACTCTACTTTATATTAGTTTCATTGTGTAAGTGTCTTATCTCGTCAGGGTCTGTGAAGGCAGAGATTATGTCTTATATATCTTTTTACTCTCCAACAGAGGTACAATATAAGCATCCAATTAATGTGTGCAAAATCGCTAAGGACATAAGAAAAGTCTCTAAATGGTAGCAGTGTAGGTTAAAGTTAAGAAAAGTCAAGATCAACTAATACATACTTTGGATTCACTCAACTTTTTCTTACATGTCACAGAATAAGACCCTATTAAATCATTTCTTACCAATTAAAAAAAAAAAAAACCCTCTAGGAGTTGCCGTTGTGGCTCAGCAGTAATGAACCCAACTAGTATCCATGAGGACGCATGTTTGATTACCGGCCTCACTCAGTGGCTTAGATCCTGCATTGCTGTGGCCTGGTGTACGCCGGCAACTACAGCTCCAATTTGACCCCTAGCCTGGGAACTTCCATATGTCATAGGTGCAGCCCTAAAAAGACAAACAAGGTGTAGCCCTAAAAAGACAAACAAAACAAACAAACAAAAACAAACAAAAAACCCAACCAAACAAAAAAACCCTCTAATATTTATTGACATTATCATTGAATGTATGGCTATTTTATGACTTAGGCACTACAAATTTGCTGAATGAAGATGTTCCCAATATAAAAAGCAAAGTTGACCTAAAAAGATGAGTTCAAGACCTATCCATAATGTTGAGTGACTACCAATAAAATTCTGTTACAAAAATGTAAGTGAAACAGTAAAGGAATAAGATATTTCATACTTCTATATCTTTGCAATGTGATTTCAGTCATTTAATAGAGAACATAACAAAGACAAGGTAAACTACAGGTCTACAAATGAAATAAAGACTGCAGGACAGAAACGTACATCTAGCATGTTAGACAACAAAACTCCAAGAGTATACATCAACAAAAAGTTTCTTAAAGAAAAAATAAATAGCATAGTCAGGAAAAAGTAAAAAGGTCAATAGGATACAAACACCAGAGGCTGAAAATCATAAAAGAAATTTGAAAGACAAGTCAAACATACCCAACACACTTTAAAATATATAGAGTAGATGATAAGATAGAAATCTATAGTTCATAGAAGAAAGGAATACAAAAACATAAAAGTAAGCCAATTGGTAAATTTATAGAGAGGCAATGAATCAGGCAAAAGATAAAAAGAAGAGTATATATGTGCATGTGTAATTTACACACACAATCACTGATACTAAGTGGAGAAAGTTCAAGGTTGAGGAGACAGAATGATGGTTTTGCTAGAATGAGAGAGTCACATTTTCCTGTCTTAGGGGAAATCTATAGATGAAGACTCTAGACCTGTGATAAGTTTACACACTGTAATAACTGACAAGTATGATCCAACATTTTATTTCTAGACAGATCATCTATCAAGTGCTTTCTCATGCATGTTTGACTTTATCATCTGAAAGGGCCAAAGATGGCACAGCCTTAATAAAGCTGCACCTGGGAGTCAAAATGACACTGGTCTGTGCTAATTCCAACTCTTCCTGTTTGGAGTCCAGAATCAAGACTAGCAAAGTGTTTCTTGTGCCAAGGGACTAGGCTTAATGACCAAAATCTTGGGAAGTGACAGGGCTTGAGGCAAGCTGTGCAATGCTAAAGAGCCAGGAGCAATCTGCACAGGGCTATGTGCCTATGTAATTATAGCACTATGGGTCCTCTTTGCGAATCTTAAGGCCATCTTATGTGTTCTTCCCACTGAACACCCTTTGGATTTGCCTCTAGCCACCCAAAGAGCTGGAGTTTGGTTCCTCAGATCCAAAGTGAAAAGAGATCCACAAAGTAATTTTCCACCATAACAGGCAGGTTTTCTGAGATACCAAAAATAGCTTGAAAAAGTGTCTGTTCAGCCTTTTTATAAAATACTCTGCAGCTGGAAATTATACTTGGTACACTTAGTGATGATACTGCCAAATCTGACAGGATATCCTATCTTGAAAAGTTTTACTAGGATGCCCATTCTATTTCAGCTTTTAAATGAAAAAATAAAAATAAAATGAATTTTCCAATGGTTTTACATCACATTTTGTAACACTGTTATGGTTCCCTACATTAGGAAAATAATTATATTAATTTTTTTTAAAATTTTGGACTAATTTGTTCAATGATCCTTTAAAAGCCATCCGCATTGCAGGAACACAGCTACACACTAGAGAAATAAAAGTGAAGAGCACTGACAATGTCTCTAAGGGTCTCACTGTCTAGCAAGAGACAATCATATAAACAATCCTAGTAATGTCCTGAGAAGCACAGCAAAGGTATGGACAAGCTGCCAAGGAAGAGACAGGAAGGCAAATTAGAGCTTATTGTATAGGAGGATATGAAATAAGAAGGGGTTCTTCAGGAGAATCAAGAGATAAAGGCACAGAAAAGTATAGGGAAAGACTTCCAATATGGAAAAGCAATCTTCTAGAAACTGATAATTAGTCATTGTAACTTGAACCCAGAAGCTTGTGTGGGAACGGCAGTTAGGACTGCAAGGGCCTCTTCTTAAAAGAGTTTTCTTTTAAGAATGTGTTTGAACTTTATCTTAAGGATGGGTTACTTAAGTATTTTATGCAAGTCAGCTGATGACAATGTGGTAGAAAGGCCAGAGGGTGCACAAGGCAATATTGAAGGCAAGTGCCTGAGTCAGAAGACTCTTGTACACGCCAGATGAAAAACAAGTTACAGTGGGAATGAAGTCAAAGGATTGATTTCAGAAGTCAGAGAAGTAATATCAAAAGGTCCCAGGAATCCAATGGCTGTGGCTGATGTGAAAGGGAACCGAGAAAAAGTGGAATCTGGTAGTGAGGTAGACTTAGGTGATGGGGTAAGTGATGATGTTTTTAAGTAAGAGGGAAATATAGGAAAACGAGTAAGTTTGTGCAGAAGCTTAAAGATGAATAAGTATTGAACCTGTTGAGTTTACCATGCATGTAGGATATTAAGGTAGAGAAATCATAAGCAACTGAATACATAGGTCATAGAGTATAAGCTCACTGTTATGGCTCCAATGGTCAACTATTTTTGAAAAAACCCAAGAAGGAAAGAAAGGGAGGAGGAGAGAAAAGAAGGGGGTAGAGGGAGGAGAAAGATACTGAAAGAACTATCTAGAATGGTTCTCAAGTTTTTAAAGAACCCATTTATTTTCAGAAAATCTGTTACTCTTAACCCCCTGCCTCAGTTCACCATTCTAACAGCAACAGCCTGCTTTATATTTGGAGATCCACCCTTCCAACAGTGGGTTATGTTCTTCCTGCAGAAGCATAGTAATTGTGGTCCCAGTAATAATGACTCAGTCTGTCACTCCAGGAATGGTACACAATCTAGACCTGTCCAAATAAAATCGCCTTCTCCTACAACAACTGGCTCATGGATAATATAATTCAGTCCACTGAGTGACAATGAGACATAACTGGATTTTCCTTGGAGTTATTTAAGAGTGGACTTTTCCTACTAGATATGGACTAGGAAGAATGTAACTGTGCGCCATCTTCTAATCACAAGGGTCTAGACTGAGAATAGAATCAACAGAAAGTAAAGAGATAGGAATAGAGGTAAAAATAGGCTCTGATTTTATAGTTTCTGTCCTGTATCCAATCTACTTGAAGACAAATTTATCTTTAGGTTACACTCCATAAATTCTCTTTTTATTCAAATCAGTTTGAACATGACGTTCTACTCCTTATAATTAAAAGAATTCCAACCAATACAAAGAGTAAAGCAGCAACACATGTTTTAGGAAATATTGAATTAAAATCTGTTTTTTTAAAAATCAGTTATTCACAAGCCTTTCTATCAAGAGCAAATACTCTTTTCTTTTTTTTAAGGCCACATCGCAGCACACATGGAGGTTCCTGGGCTAAGGGGTAAACCTGAGCTATAGCCATTGGCCCATGCCACAGCCACAGCAATGCCAGATCCGAGCTGCCATGTCTGTGACCTATACCACAGCTCACAGCCACACCAGATCCTTAACCCACTGAGCTAGGCCAGGGATCAAACCTACATCCTCATGGATGCTAGTCAGCAGATTTGTTTCCACTAAGCCATGACGGGAATTCCATAAATATTCTATTTTAAAAAGGAAAAAGAAGTATTCATGAATTGTTGTATTCAAATTGTAATATAGGTGTCCACTAAGTAATTTGACACCATCAAAAGATACAATGCCTAATGAGAAAAGGAACAAGGAAAGAAGAAAAGTACCAAAGATTAGAAGAGGAAAACTAAAACTGGATATTCGATTTAGGGAAGAATATTAAATGAATTCCATTAGAATCAAATTAACACAAATTTCTGGTTCAAAAGATTTCATTAAAACAAAAACAGTTATAACCTCCACAAAGAAAACAGGGGGGAGACACTCATGGGACAGGGATTTCAATGAGTTTCTTAAGTCAGAAAACAGATGAAGAAGAAACAATGTCTGATAAATCAACAAAGGAAGCTGTAAACTACTGTCTGTATGGAAGAGAAGAAAGCCAAGAAGGAAACCAAATGAGGCCAAATTATCCTGAACTCCAGGTATAACAACTATGAAATGTGAGGGTAGAAAAACTCTACAATCAAAGGCATTCAGTCAGCTTTCCTCCTGCCTTATTCTTAGAAATGAACAAGCAACCATGGCATATGAAAAAAGTCTACAACATGAAAGAGGAAAAAAAAAAAAAAAACGAGAAAAAAGACCCCAAAGAAAACATTAATACTTTAGGGAACAAAAGATAATGTTTAAAATCTCTAATAAATATTTTAAGATGGATAAAGGGATGCCAAATCTATAGGAGAAACAGATTATAAGGAAGGAATAATTAATAAACAAGTAAGGTTCTTGGCTAATGAAAATGAGATTGCTAAAATTAAAAAAAAAATTCAACATGAAAGCAGGGCATTTAAAAAGGAAACTGCATAGAATGTACAAGATATTAGAGATGAAATATATGTGAGAAAATACAAGAGACATGGAAATCCAATCTAGAAGGTCTAATGTCTGATCAATGAGAGTACCAACAGAAGGGAATAAAGAAATTCAAGGGGAGAAAATTATCAAACAAATAACGGAAGAGGATTTTGCTGAGCCATCCTCACATTGCAATTCTATTGGCTTACCATTCTTTGTCAAATTTGACAGTAGGTTCTCCTCTTGAAAGAGAAAGAAAAGGAAGGAAGGAAAGAAAAAAAGAAGGAAAGAAAGAAAAGAAAATCACAGCAGTTCTAAGTCTCACATCCACAAATCACTGCACAAGAGAAAGAACTTATCTTCTGCCAATGATCCATCATCTCAGGCTTCAATCTACTTGGTACAAGACAGGTGAACAAAACCACTCCTGACAAATCTCTACGGCCAGAAGAATACCATGTTTGACTGGCTTTCACCTGGATTAATGCCATCCCTAAACTATCATTAAGAGAAAAAGGACAGAGATATGCTGTTACTAAATAGGAAATTGCAGAAAGGATACAGAAGAAATAATCTTCAAGGTCCAAAGCAATGTTGTGACATTCCAGCATATCAAACATAAAGACACAATCATAAAAGATAACAGATAAGAAAAATGAGTCAGCTAAAAAGGAACAAATATCACATCACCATCAAACTTCTCATCAACAAAATGTTAGAGGACCATGGAGCAATGCCTTCAATGATTTGAGGAAAAATGACCTTCTAAAATTTTTAATTCAACCAATATATCAATCAAATATGAGGTTAGAATAAGAACATTTTCAAAATGCAAGGATTTGAAAGTAACTTCTCTAAGGAAATTTCTTAATGATGGATTCCATTGAAATTAGGGAATAAACCAAGAAAGGAGAATATCACAACCAATAAGTGGCTCCAAGCCAGTGGAGAAAGAAAGAATACATGATCCTTAAATATATTCTCTATAAGGATATGGTGTTTTCATATACCCTTCAGTAACTTTTGCATTGCTTTATGTGACTTAAAAGGAAAAAACCACCGAATCTGAAAATTACTCCATTTTGGAAAAATACAAATTATTTATATATCAAACTAATCCAGATGAGAACCAAAATGATATTTTAATATTAAAGAAATTCTAAATAATAGAGATTAGCTATATGAAAACCAGATATTTTGCTAACAGCTTGATATATATACATTTAAATAAAAAATGCAGTTCCATCTTTTTCTTAGAATAAGTGAAGACTAACTTGAAGAATTATAGCTTTTCTCGATTCCTTTTATAATTACTCAGCTTGATTTTATATATACACACACACATACACATATATATATACACACACACACACATACTTGTCACAATCACCTGATAATCTATGGGACATAAAACTAATTTCTATTAGTTTTCATGACTTCTATAAAAGTTAGGAAACTTTTAATTCTGTAAATTCTCCAAGTCTTTCCTACTTCTTTTTGGCAATTAGTCAATTAAAATCTTTACAAAAATGAGTATCTCCCACTCAAAACATAGCTCTAATATTTTGGGGGGAAAAGTCACAAAAACAAGACTGACAAATGTGAAAATCACAAAATTGCAACCTGTTATAAATAGATGTTTTAAAATGAAAATGAATCTAAATGCTTTCAATTCTTCTTCACTAATATTCAAAAGATTAGAAAATGCAGTTCCATTTTTTTCTTAGAATCAAGTGAAGAGTAACTTGAAGAATTATAGCTTTTCAGGATTCGCTTTTTTCCATAATTACTCAATTATTCATTAGAATATGTAAGACCTCTATTGGAATCTTTGCACCAGTGTTTCATAAATGGATTTAACT
This sequence comes from Sus scrofa, assembly GCF_054392235.1. Lineage (NCBI taxonomy): Eukaryota > Metazoa > Chordata > Mammalia > Artiodactyla > Suidae > Sus > Sus scrofa. The sequence continues at coordinate 144,892,220 of NC_139383.1, read as the reverse complement.
ATAAAAGCCTGGTTATACAATCTCTTCCATAAAAGCAATATATTTCCGATATTTATGTCCTTAAAATATCCTATAGTAAAATTAATATTTTTGCACAGGAAAAGAAGGAACTATTTAGTCTCAGACAACTTGATAACATCTCTTTCAGTTATAGTTATAATTATCATGTACGAACTTCCAAAGCAGAAGTTGTCAAGATTTAACATTAGCATTAATTTATGTCATAACTGATGGTTACTATAAAGATAATGGCAAAGCATCCATTTCTCCAAAGACAGCATGGATCGAAAGGGAAATTTCTTCTTAATTACTACTAATCAGCCCATTTTTAATTAAATTGATTAGTAATTTATTATCTTCCCCTTTCTCGGAAGGCTGTTATTATCACATAGTTTCTCCAAGGATATCAGTTATCAGTGATTTTTAAGCAATCCAATTACCTCTAGTTTTGAGTCCCACCATTTTGTAATATTGGTTTATACTAAAAATACCTAGTTATCTTTGCGCCTTGAGAAAGAAATTTTAAAAATGCAGAATTTGCACTCAGTATTTCACACCTCAAGGTGAACACTGTCAAGGTCTTAGTTGGCTACATGGACAGAAGTGAAACGTCTTTTATGCCTTCCCCTTTGTTTGATAATCAAAATAGTTGTTATTAGTATGTATATTTCCAGAGGAAAGAAACCAGGTCCCTGTGATTTCCTTTGAAAAGTATCTACTTCTTATACCATCCATAACTAAACAGTGAATAATGGAATTATTCTAAGTGTTTTCCCTATTAGTTTTTTTTAAAAAAGGATAAATAGAAATATTTTCATATACAAAATAGGAAATATTTTCAAATTTAAAAGAACTGAAGAGCTTCACATATTTTTTAAAATCAAAATCCTTAATTAATATTAAGCTTTGATCAGCATCAAATTTAGAGTATAGCATCAAAGCAGCTATTTAGGACTAGAAAATTTTTCATGAGAGGAGCTCATAACATAATTTTTCAGAAGCTAAACTTCTCTAAAGAATGAGAAAATAAAATGTAATGTCCTTTGGTAGAAGAAGGGACAGAGATCTTCTTTACTTTCCTTCTTAAAAAATGTTAAGACATCAAAAAAAATATTGGTTTAAATTTTCTCTGGTTCATTAGCTATACCTTATATGAATTACCTGTAGCTACTGGTAAAATTCATATTTAAGAATACTCAACTGTATTCAAATAGTTGACTATCAATGAGAATGAAAAGATAATTGCTTAATATAAAAGGAACTCCATTAATTAACATCTACTGAGTATAGTACCTACTAGATCTATGAGCCCCATACCTTCTCTCCTAAGTTTTCCGTCTAGAGAAATTAACAATAGCTGCCCTAGTCTTATATACGGGGACTTAAGTATTTAATTCATAACTCTTTCACTAACTTAAAGCAAGGCTCATCAGTCTCTCCCTTTCTTTAGATCTATTTAAATTTCACTATATCAGAAAGGTCTTCCTTGACCACCCTCTGCCATCACTCATTATTGCCTTGACTCTGCATCATCCTTCTTCACAGTACCCTTCGCCACCACCAAGCATATAATTTGTTTCTTTATTGTCTGCCTCCTTCCACTGGAAAGTAAGCTCGAAAAGAACAGGACTTTGTTGGATCTGTTCACTGTCTTATTCCCAGTGCCTAGAACTATATACTACAGGCACATTCTACAGGCACATAGTAAGCAAACAAAAGTATTTGCTAAATACATGATTGAAAGGTCATCAGCTCCAAAATCCCAAGGAAAAGAAAACTTAGTTAAATATCATTTGACAACCATGAGCACCAAATTTCATCAAAAGTGCTATTTTAGAGTACTGTTTAATATGAAAGCATAGTAACAATTTTCTATTCACAAAGACAAAATAGCCTTACGAAGGATAGTGGGCTACTGGCAGTTGTAAATTATAAATTACACACTAAATTCAGTAAATGTAATTAGTCACTATGCATACCTTAACAAGTTTCAAAAGCTCATAGAGATCTTCAACCTCATCACCTTCACATCTGGTATACACTTGTCCTGTATCCACGCTCTTTCCTCTTATGGTGCGGCGATACAGGGGAAGAGACATTGCTTCTGCATACAAGTCAATGGCGTGATGGCCCACTGTCTGATACATGTAGCTATCCAGTTCATCTGACTCCACTGCAACAATTAAAGTGGAAATAAATAGTAAAACAGAGTGAAGGAGAGTGGACTTGAAAGTATAGGTTTTATTGCTTGTGGAGAAATCAACACATAACTTAAAAGTTTACTACACTATATCTCTCTGCATTTATGAAATGAAATAAAATATATGAGTTACACATTTGTTCAAGCTGCAAGTTCACATCATCAGCTCTAATCGTCTCTATTGTTAATTATAAATACAACTACACATGAATTTTTTAAACAATATATAGAATGTTTATAGAGAAGTAATGTTAGCTATAAAGTTTGCTAAGTTTATTCAATTAAAGATTTTATTTCAGGAGTTCCCGTCATGGCTCAGCGGAAAAGAATCTGACTGGTATTCATGAGGACGCAGGTTCGATCCCTGACCCTGCTCTTTGGGTTAAGGATCCAGCATTACCATGAGCTGTGATGTAGGTCACAGTTGCGGCTCAGATCTGGTGTTGCTTTTGCTATGGCTGTGGTATAGGTGGCTACAGCTCCAATTCGACCCCTAGCCTGGGAACCACAATATGTTGCAAGCATGGTCCTAAAAATACCAAAAAAAAAAAAAAAAAAAAAAAAGATTTTATTACATAAGCGTTTTTTCAAATCATTCAAGGTTATTCACGAACTCATTCAGAGTTGTAGAAAAATTTCTTTCTTAAATATCTACTTAGTTGATAAGTAACAAATATTTGTGAGAAAAAGTTAGATAAGCTATTGATATATTTTATCATTTTACTTCAAACACATAAACATATATAAATACAAAACCATTAGAGCAGTTACAAATGTGTATAGAAACATAACTTAAACTAACAAGTAACACAATCAATGGTTGTCACAGAATTCCACAAACATCAATATGAGTAAAATATTCAAAACAAATGGGTCATAGACTTTTTGGTGATACAAATGAACTTAGAAGTACACTGGAATAGGCTTTTTTATTTTTTTATTTTTCTTTTTACAGCTGCACCTGAGGTATAAGGAATATCCCAAGTTAGGGGGCATATTGGAGCCCCAGGTGAAGCCTATGCCCAGCCATGGCAACACTGGATCCAAGCTGCATATGAGACCTACACTGCAGCTTGTGGCAATACTGGATGCTTAACCCACTGAGTGAGGTCAGGAATCAAACCAGCATCCTCACAGAGACTGTATCAGATCCTTAACCTGATGAGCCACAATGGGAACTCCCTTTTTGACTCTTTTTTTGGTGTGTCTTTTGTCTTTTGTCCATTTAGGGCTGCACCAGTGGCACATGGAGGGGTCTACTTAGAGCTGTTGCTGCTGGCCTATGCCACAGCCACAGCAACGCCAGGTCCGAGCCACATCTGCGACCTACACCACAGCTCACGACAACACCAGATCCTTGACCTGATGAGGGAGGACAGGGATCAAACCTGCAACCTCATGGTTCCTAGTCGGATTCATCTTCGCTGTGCCACGACAGGGACTCCCCTTTTTGACTTTTTAACATAATATTTTAGGAAAAAAAATAGTGAATATACAAAAAGATTATTTGCAAAGATATTCATCACATTATTGTTTACAATAGATTGAAAATTATGGTATATTCACATAATGAAATACTATTCAGCAATTAATATAATTTTGAAGAGCATTTTCCAAAGTATGTTTTGCAGAATAGAAACCCAATGAGATAAACAGGTATTGTATGAAAAAAAAAGTCAATTCGATTTATAAAAAAATGAGGATTAACCATGTTAAACAGGTGTCTTTGCTGTGATTCTTCCTAGGCTAATGTGCTTTAAGGTGCTCAAATATAGGGAGAATGTATTTCTTAAATTTCTCTCTCCACAGAACACTTATATTTCATACAGTATTTGTGTCCCAAAGATAATATCTAGAAAATGCTAGGGTAGAATAATACTGAATGACCGGGAAAATGCCCACAATGGTATTAAGTTTTTAAAAAGTTAAAAAACAATGTTTTACATACATGTACGTATATGTGTATACATGCATATAGGACAAGCAGGTCTAGGCTTTCCATTGAATGTGAAAGTATTCTATCAAAAAGCATGAAAAATGGTGTTGGAAGGGCCCCTTCAATAATCAAAACTGCAACAATACGCCTTCAGATTTGGGCTCACTAGGTTCAAATTTAGACTTGATCTTTAAATGTATTAGTTTTAAAGGCTATTGATACAATCAAATTCATATAGTTAAAGAACTTGAGTTTATCAGCATGAAACCTCCTAATATTGGCATGACAATAAAAACATTTTACTGACTACAAAAACCTAGAAGACAATTTCCCTTTAAGGCTCCATTTAGTCCCAACCACAATGTAACTTTTATTAATGGAAGCTACATAGCAACAATGGTATGAGATCAAATAAAACCAAGAGGCTCCACTGTTGCCTGAAGCAACCTCAATTAATAGGCCACAAAAGTTCCTACTACAAATTTAAAGATATGGCTTTGTGAATTTTATGACAAGTTCACATTTGTCCCCTTTAATGGGGATAAATTCATTTCCAGACTAACACTGAAAATTCAGGGCTGTGAATTTACTTTAACCAACTTTATACTGGAGTCATCTCTACCAGTCATTTTTCATCAAGGTTCCTTTACAACATGTTTGAGGGAAAAGATGTCAATCAATGAATCATTCAATAAATACCAATTTCCTGCTGACTTTAAATCAAGATTAAGCTAAACCTTCTCCATCTACCAACCCACAGACAACTATTTTCTTCCATTACAATTATAGTTTTAGCTGATTTTTCCCAGCTTTTATTTTGTAATATTACAGTTCCACTTACTAGTAAAGTCTTTCTCACTAATTATTCTAAATAAATATCTCCATCCCACTATTTGGCATAATGTAAAGATATACCTTGTTTGTCATCTTCCTTACCCTGCTAATGAACCTTAAGCACATGGAATATTATAAACACCAGTCCCCAACTTACAATGGTTCAATGCAAGATTTTTTGACTTTGCAAAGGTGCAAAAGCAATATGCATTCAGCAGAAACTGTATTTCAAATTTTGAATTTTCATCTTCTCCCAGCCTAGTGAGACATGGTTAATACTCTTTGTGATGCTGGGCAATGTCAGGGAGCCACAGATCCCAGTCAGCCACACAATCGTGAGGGTAAACAACAAATACACTCACAACCCACACAACCATTCTGTTTTTCATGTCCACACACCATAGTATTCAATAAACTACATGAGATACTCAACACTTTATTATAAAATATCCTTTGTGTTATATGATTTTGCCCAACTATAGGGCAATATAAGTGTTCTAGACACAGTTTAGGTAGGCTAGGCTAGGCTAAGCTATGATAATCAGTAGGTTAGGATTATTAAATGAATTTTTGACTTAGGATATTTTCAAGTTATATATTTCAACAAAAACCCACTGTAAGTCAAGGATGATCTGTACATTAATGATACACTGCAAAGTAACCGTAATAATTCATGCATGAAATCTGAAAATAAGACAGAAATGCCAGGAAGAGAACTTATATCATGTACACATTATATAAACAATCTACTTTTTAAATACTAAAACTTCTAAAGATAGAAAGTTTAAAAAACTCACTTGCCTGTCTGGCCACAAGGAATAAGAGAAATTCTTTCCTTTGGTAATAGAACACAATCCTGCAAGGAAATTCTGCTTCTTCTTTTATAATACAGAAGTTACAGTATAGTCCCTATTCATCCTTAGTCAAATAATTTTCTCTCGGAGTTCCCATCATAGCTCAGTGAAAATGAATCTGACTAGTATCCATAAGGATGCAGGTTAGATTCCTGGCCTCCCTCAATGGGTTAAGGTTCCAGTGTTGCCCCGAGCTGTGGTGTAGGTTACAATGCAGCTTGGATCCTGGGAACCTCCATACGCCTTTGGTGCAGCCCTAAAAAGACAAAAAAGAAAAAAAGAAAATGGTTTTAGGAGTTCCTGACGTGGCTCAGTGGTTAATGAACCTAACTAGTATCCAAGAGGACATAGGTTCAATCCCTGGCTTTGCTCAGTGGGTTAAGGATCCAGCATAGCTGTGAGCTGTTGTACAGGCCACAGATGTGGCTCTGATCCTGCATGGCTGTGGCCAGCAGGTACAGCTCCGATTTGACCCCTAGCCTGGAAACCTTCATATGCCCTGGGTATGGCTGTTAAAAAAAAACGAAACAAGAATTTTCTCTTTATTAAAGTCAGAAATAGGAGTTCAGAGAGTTCCTGCTGTGGTGCAGTGGAAACAAATCCAACTGGTATCCATGAGGATGTGGATCCAATCCCTGCCCTCACTCAGTGGGTGGGGGATTTGGTGTTGCCATGAGCTATGAATGTAGGTCACAGATGTGGCTTGGATCTGGCATTGCTGTGGTGCAGGCTGGCAGCTGTAGCTCCAATTTTACCCCTAGCCTGGGAACTTGCATATGCGGTCGGCGAGGCCCCAAAAAAGCTAAAAGAAATAGGTCATATTTTAAACACACCAGTTCTAAAAAGCTGTTATTATTCAACATCAGAAATCCAGTACAAAATCCTAAAGCATGTGTTTACGTCGGTCCTCTATAGGATCTCTACAGGACCTGTTCTATTTCATCCTATAAAATATTTCTAATCTCTATCTTTCCACTTCACTTCCAGCATTCCTTGGGTCTTAATCACAGAAGGAAAGAAAATGCAAATATCTGACTGAAATAATTATTTGCTATTCCAGGGCTTATGCTAGTTAGTTCATTATTCATCTGTCCGTCAATAAACCTTGAGTGAATGCCTACCAGAGGCACGGAGTTGTCCCAAGTACTGAGGAGCAATTAAAGGAACACAGAAGATATGACCTCTTTTCTCAAGTAGCTTACACTTTGAGGATTTAAAAACAAAACAAAAAAAGACAAAATGAATAAAATATAATTGTAAAATGATATAAAAGTAGAAATTCAACAGACTGGAAGCACTGAAGAAGAAAGGAAGAGAGAAAGAAAGAAAATATTTAGTGCTAAATTCAAATTTAATTGAATTTACTGGGTGCCTACTTTATGCCAGGAAATATGATTAGCATTTTCATATACAATACTCCTTTAATTCATCCTAAAATAACGGTACAGCAAAAGTATGGAAACTTGAAAGGAGTTGAATAAAGAGGATGACAAAAAAAATTTGTACCAGAAAAGTAGTAATAAAGTTAGGCACGTGTTCATCCCCACTTATTACATTTTAGCAGTTAATACCTATGGTTTTATGGGTATAATAAGAATATAAAAAATAAATAAGTGAATATTCTTCTTTCTTTCTTTTAATTTTTTCTCCTTTTATGACCACATCTACAGCATATGGAAGTTCTCTGGCCAGGGATTAAATTTGAGCCACGGCCATGACCTACATTGCAGCTGCAGCAATGTCAGATACTTTAACCCATTGTGCAGGGCCAGGGATGGAACCCACCCCTTTGCAATGACCTGAGCCTCTGCAATCGGATTCTTAATCCACTGTGCTATGGTGGGAACTCCTTTATTTTTCTCTTGTTAAAAGTCTAATAGGGAAAAGGAATATATATACGTATAATTATGTGTGGTGATGGACATTAAGTAAACTTATTGTAGTAATCATATGACAATATTATATCAAATCAATATGTCATACACCTAAAACCAATAGAATGCTACATATCAATTATACATCAAAAAGAAAAGATATTGTTGTTGGCTGAGTCATGTCACTCTCAAACTGTTGTGTTGAAATCCTAATATCTAGCTCCTCAAAATGTGACCTTACTTGGGAATAGGGTCATTGCAGATATAACTAGTTAAGATGAGATGATAGAGTGACACCAAAGTATGATTGGTGTCCTTATTAAAAGAGGAAATTTGGACACGGACATGGACACAGAGAAAAAAAGTTCTAAATGGAGAAATTTCACCGGAAAATAAAACTGAAAAAAGTAACTAAAATAAGGACTGTGGATTACTTGTGGACATTCTTAGTAGCACAGACAAATAAAAAGTGGGAATGTATTGCTCCATGCCTCTCTCAAGTCTCATACATTTAGCTTACACCGAAAATGGCTAAACTGGATGCTTTTTAATAATAAAATTCATATATTATCATTTATTAATATATTTCTTACTTCCCAAGCTCCAAGAAGCTGTATCTTATTTACCTATAAATTGCCTACAACATTTGGAAAAGTGCTGTATTAGAACAGCAGTGCAAGAAGTAAGAGGATTCAAGTCTCAGTTCTGCAAGTTTACTCTAGCTATTTTACCTTGGACAAATTTATACAACTCTAAACTTTAGTATTTCTGTCCAATTAAACACTCTAGGAGCTCTTATAAGGATTAAAAGCTATGTAATTGAAAACATTTAGTTTAGAATGTAGCACCTAATTGGTGCTAAAGATATATAAGTTCCTTTTAGGTCTCTGCATACTGTATACAACAGAATGCAATTATAAAGTGGGAATTTCAGTCATCTAGAGAATTTGCCAATAAACATATTGGTTACCTTGGTTTTCAGCTGGTCTTAGATTTGCTAAAGCAACGATCTGATGCCCAGCAGCAATGCACTGCATCATATTGTAACAGCTGTCCTTCCCACCACTAAAAAATAAAGAAATAGATAAGGAGATAAATATCAGAGTACTGACCATTATTCAACATAGAATCATTGGCTATCAAAAGAGAACACACTATTTTTCAGAATATTTGAGGGACTATTTTAACATCAGAATGCAAAAACCATGTTAATTTCCATAGCTTATGCAACTGATTAAATGAACCTGAATACCTAAGGTTGCTACTCACAAGGGCTTATGAAATTATACGCCATTATAACAAAGACTATGCTAAATAAAAAATGGCAATTTTGGTTTGCGATAGTGGCATTGCTTAATATATAAGCAATATATATGCATTTTGCAAATAAAAAATGATTTAACTTTACTTTCCAGTTAAACACTTACTATATATACTCCTCAGATGAAATGTCTATGAAAAAGTAGAAAAGAATATCTGTTCTACTTTAAGAAATCTAACATCTAATTACTATCACCAATTAAAGAATTAGGAGTTTCCATTGTGGTGCAGTGGAAACGAATCCGACTAGTATCCTCAAGGATGCAGGTTCCATTCCTGGCCTTGCTGAGTGGGTCAGGGATCTGGTGTTGCCATTAGTGTGGTATAGGTCATAGATGCTGCTTGGATTTTGGATTTCATGTTGCTGTGGCATAGGCCCGCAGCTGTAGCTCTGATTTGACCCCTAGCCTGGGAACTTCCAACTTCCTTGTGCTGTGGGTGTGGCCCTAAAAAGAAAAAGAAGCAAACAAACAAAAAACCCAGTCCAACTAAAGAATCAATAAAGATTTAGGATCCAACCAAATTATCAAATGACAAAGTTTGATATACTTGGTGGGTTCAAATTCTGCAGCGGTTGAAAGCAAAATGCTGAATTATACTAGGAAAATTTAACATCAATACTATCAGTACTTCAACTTTTAGCTATCACTACATATGATGGCAGGATAAGGCCTGAGTCATAAATCTAGTAATCAGATTGGCAGGGACTTCTAAATTCTGGTACCAAACCTACCTAAGGTAAAGGCAAATCACTTAGTCAAGACCAGTAGTAGTTCATCTCTAACAAGGTTGAATGGCAACCTTTATACTATTTTGGTTTAATAGTCCAGTGCTTCTCACTATTCATGCTTCTTCCTTTCTTTTGTCACTGTCTCTCTTCCTTTTTCCCCCCTCCCATTTCCCTTTGCTCCAATCTTTGCTTAAGATCTGCAAATGCACTTCTACATAAAGTTTAGACCTATTCATAAGCAAAGAAACTAGAAGTCTGATTATCCTAGCAGCTGGCCCTTTTGCCTTGTATTTTAGTTTCCAACATCTGTCTGCCTCTACCATACTCTGATCAGTAACAACAGTCATTCCAGAACTTCTCCAGGGGGAAGAAGGCTGTCTCCTCGGATTCTGATACTCCCCTAAGTACATCTTCCACAACTTCCCCTATTGAAGTTTTTCCACAGGGAAAAACATCTAATTCTTTAGAATATTTAGAATATTAAAGATTAAAGGGTATCATCCACAATCAGAACTTGGCCTTGGAGTTCCCGTCGTGGCGCAGTGGTTAACGAATCCAACTAGGAACCATGAGGTTGCGGGTTCGGTCCCTGCCCTTGCTCAGTGGGTTAAAGATCCTGCGTTGCCGTGAGCTGTGGTGTAGGTTGCAGACTTGGCTCGGATCCCGTGTTGCTGTGGCTCTGGTGTAGGCCGGTGGCTACAGCTCTGATTGGACCTCTAGCCTGGGAATCTCCATATGCCGCGGAAGCAGCCCAAGAAATAGCAAAAAGACCAAAAAAAAAAAAAAAAGAACTTGGCCTTCTATTTTAAAATATGCTATCATTTCAAATAGAATTGTAAAATAGTATTTCCCCAGTTGTGTTTTGTGGCACACTAATGTCCAATTAATACTCTAAGAGCAAAAGGTTTTCAAATAGCTTTGTAAAATGCTGAGCATGTTACCTTTTAGAACATCACAAAGTACATAAGCATGTTAGGTAAGACATCCTACAAAAGATCAGAATTTTAGTTCCTGGAGTTCCCATCGTGGCTCAGTGGTTAACGAATCTGACTAGGAACCATGAGGTTGTGGGTTCCATCCCTGGCCTTGTTCAGTGGGTTAAGGATCAGGCATTGCCATGACCTGTGATGTAGGTTGCAGATGCTGTTTGGATCCCACGTTGCTGTGGCTCTGGCGTAGGCCAGTGGCTACAGCTCCAATTCGACCCCTAGCCTGGGAACCTCCATATGCCATGGGAGCAGCCCTAGAAAAGACAAAAAAAAAAAAAAAAAGAATTTTAGTGCCCAATTCTGAGATACTAAGCTAAGTTAGTCCATGTGCTTGGGTTTACATGCTTCATTATAAAACTAGAGAATGGCCTAACTAATTCTTTTAAATTCAATGATTCAATCTTTTGTGTATTAGGAAAATAATGCCCTTCATGGTCTAAGGATATGTAAGAATCTTGGTTTCACTCACTCTCTAGAACACACACGCTTATCCCATCTCTAGTACACACACATACACACACTACATATGTATATTGTAAACAGATTCGCTGTATTGGGTTTAATTCCAAATACATTCAAGTGTATATGAATACAAATATATATGTATTATGTATGCATTCATAAGTATGTATTGTTATGTATTCCTACTTACAGCATGTCTTTCAACAATTTATAAAGATCTAACATTAAAGCAAGAATTTTCCAACACTGCTTTTAAATAATTTGCTTTTTTATTATAAAAGTAATGCATGCACATTCAGAGTATTTAGTGCAATGGATTATACCAATCTTCCTCTCTCTTTTCCGCCAACATTTCTGAGATTTTTAGTTAGGTGTCTTAGTTTAATGGTTAAACTTTTGGCAAATTGCATGTGAATGCGAATTACTCATATCCTGGATTGCCTTTTATCCTTGTTTATCTACATTAAATAAAGTCCATAATGGTCAAAGCTTAATCATTCACTTTACAGAAGAAATTTAGTTAATAAAAATAATTCTCTTGACTCTAAAGTCTAGAATCCTAACCATGGCACTGAGGTAAAATAAACGTGAATATACTATAACTGCAGAAGGAATTAGCATGTTATATCAAGAGTTCTTAACAGGAAACACTATTGTCAGCCAGTATTAATCACCTAGGGCACAGAATAAAAACTTTCATTAAATCTTCAATGGGCTTACAAAAGAAAACACATGATTCCATGCATCACTCTATACAGATCCAAATCTCATCAAACAAATATTTAAGTAGTCTAAATTCCCTTCTGCATGTTATTTTGTTTCCTTTTGCTTGGGTTTACAGATTGAGAATGGAGACACTGAAACTGACCTTTGGTTGTGATAGAACTTTCTTTAGACACCTAAATATGATGGGTTACTATAGATTTCAAATTCCTTTCGGAATATGGGGTATGTTACCACTAGGTCACTCTAAAACAATGAGTGCCCAAAGCAACTGCAACTGGATTTGGGATAAAACGGGTAGAAGTCCCTTTATTCTTGAGCACCAAGGTAAAAATACATCCCTGTCCTAAGCAGCCCAGTCACTACTGGGATGGCAGGCGAGGGAGAGGTGGTCTTTTGTGGGAGAGGGCAGGGCTGGTGACAACCTAGGGAACAAGGCAGGGACTGCAGGGAACTAGACAAGAGGATGAAGAAGGCGAGAAAAGGGAAGGGTGACTGAGTGAGTGGCCTTAAGTAGAGCCTCTCAAACTTCACAGCCCATTACGGCTTTTAAAAATCCGACTCCGGACCGGGTCAGAGGAATTAGGCCAGGCCTCTGGCAGTGAAACCCAGGCATCAGCAGTTTTAAACTGAGGCCACTGTGAACGTAAGTTTGGGGGCCAGAAGACCAGAGGCAGTGACCAGCAGAGAGGAGGAGCGCCAGCCAGGGACCCGGGAATTAGCCGGGCCGGGGAAAGCCCGAAGGCTCCGCCTCTTCCTGCGGCCGGGAGGAGACGCCGAGAGCCCGACATGAGGCTCCTCCAGGGACAGCCGGGGTACGGCGGCGGCGGCGGCGGCGGGAGTAGCAGCGGCAGCAGCTCTAGCACCTCAGCAGGAAAGGACAAGAAACTGTCAGGGAGGAGGAAGGCACCAGTTCCGTGTTACCTGATCAGAGCCGCGACCCTCATGGTCGGCGCAGTGCGCGTGCGTGCGGCAGGCGCAGGCGGGAGCCGGGAAGTCGCCCCGCCCTGACGCGCGCGGGGCCTCGCCCGGGTGTCCGCTCCGCCGCCTGTCAGACAATCGGCTCTGCGGCCCCTGCGGCCGCCGCCAGGACACCTGGGTGTCCAGGATGCCCCACCTTGGCGCCTTGTCCCTGTGGCAGGGACGTCCTGGCCTAGAAAAGAAGACTGTTTAGGCGCGGTCTAACCACCTAACTGAGGGCACTGAAGCTGCCCGGGATGGGTAGGGCCCGCGTCGCAGAGCCCAGGTTGGGGATCAGGGTTTGTTTGGTAGGAGAAAGTTCCAAGTCGCTCACACTGCCAGTTGAAGCTCTTGTGGACTTGCAGAGGGAGAGGAAGTTTGTCCTTACTTTCTCAGCCTCCCACAGCACAGGACCTGCATCCTTTAGGTTTTTAGTTTTTGTCTCCTGAGTTCCCGCAGAACTACTTCTGGGGCTTCTCTCAGGATCGTTGGGCTCCCTGTGGTTTGAGTTCTTTGGTGATAAAGATGCTCAGAAGCGGATTGAAGCTCATCACCAAAGGGCAGTGGCCTTACAGAAAGAAAATCCAACTTCTAAATTGATTCACCAGGTATCCATTGAGTGTCTTTCCTGTACCCGGCAGTGTTTTAGGCTCCTGGGATACGTCTGTGAATAAAACTGGCGCTCCCATGGTGGCTCAGCCGTAAGGAGCCGGAATAGTATCCATGAGGACTTGGGTTCTATCCCTGGCCTCTCTCAGTAGGTTAAGGGCCCAGCGTTCCTGTGGCATAATGCCAACAGCTGCAGCTTGGATTAGACCGCTAACCTGGGAACTTCCTTATGTCATACCTGTGACCCTAAAAGAAAAAAAAAAAGTAAGAATTACTTCCCTCAAGGAGTTTATATTGGAGTGGGGAGAGCAGACAATGTACAGCTTAAAAAAACAAACAAAAAAAAAACAAATGCATGGTACTTTTTTTTTTTTTTAAAGTGCTGTAAGAAAAATAGAGCTTGAGAGGAATCAGGAAGGAGGCGGAAGGAGAAGTTGCCAACTTGAAAGAGGAGAGGCAGCTGCGTTGGTGTTCTCTAGGCAGAATAAAAACTAGAACCAAGGCCTTTGGTGCAGTATGTGTTTGTGGAGGAAAAAAGTCTGTGGTGGGTGTGGCTGAAGCAGAGCAGACAAGGCCCAGAGTGACTGAAAAAAAATGCACAACGTTAAAGTTGTGAGTTAAGATTTATTGGGAGCAAAATGAGGACTAAGCCTGGGAGATAACATTTCAGATGGCTCTGAGAATGTCTCTAAAGTGGTAGGGTGGAATGTTAGTATATATGTGATTTTGGTGAAGGGAGGAGGGGAGGGGGTACATGTAACCAGGCACACATTTTGCAGAAGGTTGCTGTTAGTCTCCTGAAGGTTACTGCTAGTCTGAGGAGTAGATGTCATGGTGAAGGATTTTAGTGCTTTTTTAAATATGAGGAGATTCAGGAATTGGGCTCAGAAAATCTTCTCCTGACAATATCTAACTCTGAATATCCGTTCTGCCAGTTTTCTCAGAGCACAGAGTGTCTCACTCCTGATCTCTACCCTGAGCTCTTTCAGGGGGTGTTGAGGGTCAGCAGATGCAGGGACTCAGGATGTAATCCTTGTAGTAGAGGCAGATGGCAACTGCTGTTCTCCATTTCACACAGTGATGGAGGGAGGATGATCATATAGGTGTTATTACCAACCCTTCCAGACAGACTCCAACCAGGGTCCTCTTGTCTGATTTGGTTCAGAAACAAAAGAAAGTTTAATTCTTTTTATTTTTTTGCTTTTTAGGGCTGCACCCGAGGCATATGGAGGTTCCCAGGCTCAGGGTCTAATCAGAGCTACAGCTGCCAGCCACAGCCACAGCCATAGCAATGCAGGATCCGAGCCTCATATGCGACACCACAGCTCTCGGCAACACAGGATCCTTAACCCATTGAGTGAGGCCAAGGATCGAACCCACAATGTCATGGTCCCTAGTCAGATTCGTTTCTGCCGCACCATGAAGGGAACTCTGGGAAAGGTTAATTCTTTGATGGAAGAGTAGAAGGTATGAGTTCTTTGGCTCCAGAGGACAGGCTTTTCCCAACAGGCCGTGGGTGGGCAGGTCTGCTTTATAGGGTTCTTGTCAGCAGGAAGGGGCACAGCTGTTTTGCTCAGAACACTTCAGGCTTAAGTGCCAGGCACAGCATCTCTGTACCCAGTATGCTGCCCCATCTTGAATTGAGGTGTCCTGTGAAGTGCTTCTGCACACAACTTGACCAAGTCGGGTTGTACTCTGGGAACTGTAATACCATGTATTAGGTTCAAGGCCTCTGCCCACGACCCCTATAGGGAAGTGTAACTAGACAAAGCACAAAAGAAGAAGTCAGACCTTATCATCTAGATTCCATCTTATATTTCCAGGGAACCCCAGAAAGAGCTTTGCCAGTGACATAGGCTCTTATTGGCACATTAATGACTTTGCCTCTTACCTTGAGTGAAGTGAGTGGCCATTGCAGGACTTTAAAACTTTGAAAGAATGACATTTGCCGTCTTGAGAATACACCTATTAGGAGGCTTTTGCAATAATCCAGGAGAGAAATGATGGAGCGTGGAATCAGGATGATAATAGCAATTTTGGTGATAAGTGGGAAAATTCCAGCTCTATTTTGAAAGTAGAGCTAATAGAGTGACATGGATTAAATATGGGATGTGAGAGGAAGAAATCTCTGAAGAACGATGCTAGTGTCATGAATTAAATAAATAAATACATGTAAGGAACTTAGACTTGTACCCAGTATATAACATTCAATTTTGTTATACTAGAATGTTCTTATTAACTCTACTACTCTTAGTATGGGTAACTAGAGCAGTGACAGACTGCAGACCAGTTTCAGCATCTAAAATACAATTTTAAAGTTCTATAATAGTGGTATTTACCATTTCGAGTCAAATATTTAAGGAGCCTGCAATCTAGTTAGGGATGACAGATACAAGTGTTTGGAACATGTCATCCCCAAATATGCCATTTTGGTATACTGATTATTTTAAGTTGAGGGCACTTGAGAAATAGCATATGCAAGAAGGGCACTCTGACCTTATTATTTTTGAAAGCAGGAGATAAAACTCCCATGTAAAAAGTGCCCTTCCTGTACTTGGTGGGGAAAAAAACATTTTCGTTGCCAGAGGTGGAAAGTGGAGAATCAAGGCCAAAAGAAATCTGAGTGAACAGAACTTGTTAAAATACAAATCATTATCCTTGTTTCATGTCTCCACATAGTTTATTTACTTTTCCACAATTACCTCTCTTGTTCCAACCTACTGTAGAAGCATGTAGGTTCTGCCATCTTTGACAGGGTCAGGGGGAGGGGAGGACTTTATTCTATTGTGAAGTCTCCCATTTCCATGTAAGACATTTTAGTAAAACTCGTATGCCTTTTTCCTATTAATCTGTTATATGTGAGTTTGATTCTTGGCCAGAGAATTTACAAGTGTGGAGGAAGATGATACCAGATTACCCAGTGTCATGAAAAGCCAAAATGAGTAATTTCAACACCAGTGTGTTTAAGAAAATGCTTTAATTTATTTTGAAACACATATATCAATCCTGAACATAGTAACACACTAACATTGAAACTTGATGAAGTGTTTTTAAAAGGACTGGCGGGAGTTCCCATTGTGGCTCAGCAGGTTATGAAACCAGCTAGTATCCATATGTGGGTTTGATATCTGACCTGGCTCAGTGAGTTAAGGATCCGGCATTGCTGTGAGCTCTGGTGTAGGTTGCATATGCAGCTTGGATGCTGTGTTGCTGTGGCTGTGGGGCAGGCTGGTAGCTACAGCCCTGATTCGACCCCCAGCCTAGGAGTTTCCATATGCCACAGGGGCGGCCCCCCCAAAAAAAAGAAAAGTAAAAAAGGACTTGTAAGTTAATAAGGAAAACCTGTTTTTAAGTAGGAATGAACATTTGTTGATAATAATTTGCCCAAACTTCAAGAAAATTTGGCTTAGCAAGATCCCTGTTCTACATCACTAGTGTAAAGGCAACTGCAGCCCAGTCAATGTCAACAAGTCAATAGATTTCATAGCAAATAGTCTAAAGTAATTCCTTTTATAATGTATTGAAATGACTTGCCTAAGATTCACCTCTCAAAGGCATTCTGAGTTTCCTTCAATCTCAAATGGTTATAGATGACTATGGATTAGTTTGTAGAGCCAACAAAATAGGTGAGTGGAAAATCAGCCTCAAAAAATCTCAGTCACTTGCCAGTTTACTTAGGGGAAACTCTTCATAGCCAAACACTGTTGCTGGTAATAAAAAGTTGCAAGCTGTCACTGAATTCTGCTTCCTTGGCAGCACATCTCAATGATAGATGGAGATGATTGATAAAGATTCAGATAATCAAATTTAAGACTCTGCAGGTAGTTACTTCTCGACATCTTGAAAGGATTAACATCTCAAGCCAGTGCATCTCCCTGAATCATGCCATGTAGGGAGTTATCAGATAGTTTCCTGGTGAGGATTTAGGAAAAAAGGAATTAAATAATTATTTGGAGCATCAATTTAAGGGCATCATTATATGAGTGTCTGATGCATTTATTTTAATAATGACAACTTATATGGACAAGGCACTCTTCTAAATGTTTTATGGTGTCGTGACATTTAAATATCACAGCAAACCTATGAAGTAAGATACATTGTTATTCCTGTTTGCAGATGAGAAAACTGAGCACAAAGAAGTTAAATAATCTGCCTGTATTAGTCATTTGGGGCTGATTTCACGAAGTACTCTAATCTGGGTGATTTAAGCAACAGATATTTCTTAATAGTTCTGGAGGCTGGGAAGTCTGAGATCAGAATACTGATATGATCAGATTCTGGTGAGAATTCTCTTCCTGGCTTGTAGATGGGTGTATCCCCAGGGTGGAGAAAGTTTTCTTACAAGAGTACTAATCCCATTCATGAGGGTCCAAAGTCATTTCCTAATTACCTCCCAAAGGCCTCACCTCCAAATACCATGATACTGGGGATTAGAGCTTCAACATAAGAATTTTGGGGTGACACAAACTTTCAGTCTATAGCTCAGTCTTAAATCCTAGAACAAATAAGTGACAGAACAGAGATTCAAACCTAGGCAGCCTAGCTCTAAAGTCTATGCTCTTAACCACTATACTATATCTGCCACTGAATATCATATTTCAGATTTTCTAAGAGATTGTATAGAGATCTTCATTTTAGTTAACTCCTTTTTTGATATCGGAGTCTAATTTTTAAAATTGTTATTACTGTGCATAGCAAATGAAATGTACCTGCTTATTATTAATTTCATAATTTATCTTTAGAGAATAACCTTTATTCCTTTACTCAACTGGTATTTATTGATTGCCTATGATATTTATTTATCAAAATTTTATTTTATTTTTATTACATTTATTTATTTATTTATTTATGTCCTTTTACCTTTTCTAGGGCCACTCCTGTGGCATGTGGAGGTTTCCAGGTTAGGGGTCGAATCAGAGTTGTAGCCCCCTGCCTAAGCCAGAGGCACAGCAATGCAGGGTCCGAACCATGTCCGAGACCCACACCACAGCTCACGGCAACGCCGGATCCTTAACCCACTGAGCAAGGCCAGGGATCAAACCCACAACCTCACGGTTCCTAGTCGGATTTGTTAACCACTGCGCCACGACAGGAACTCCTGCATTTATTTTAGTTATAGAAAATGGTACCATTTATATTAGAAGCTTTTGAATATTTTAATAAAATGCGTTTATAAATATAAACTATGAATTAAATTTCATTTCCCTTTTTTTTTTTTTTTTTGCCTTTTTTTCTTGGCCCACTCCCGCGGCATGTGGAGGTTGCCAGGCTAGGGGTCTAATTGGAGCTGTAGCTGCTGGCCTACGCCAGAGCCACAGCAACGTGGGATCCGAGCCGCGTCTGCAACCTACACCATAGCTCACGGCAATGCCGGATCCTTGACCCACTGAGTGAGGCCAGAGATCGAACTCGCAGCCTCATGGTTCCTAGTCAGATTCGTTAACCATTGTGCCAAGACAGGAACTCCTAAATTTCATTTCTTTATGAAAATTCAAAACAGAAAGGTGAAGAAAACTAAATTAGATCTGGATAATTTGAGTTATGCAATATTTAATATTCAACAAATTTGGCTAATTTGAAAAAAATCTGGATAAATTTCCTTTATCATTCAAGATAAATTAATGATTGAACAAGTTCATGCATTTATCACATTTGAAGTCTAGTCCTTTTTGTCATAATCAGAAGGAAACAGTACTCATTTTTCTTGGCTAAACATTTTGTATACAGCATTACTTTTTTTAAAAAAAGCCATAAATGCTGGACTCTTGGGCATGGCAAGCCTAGTGAGGGTAAGCTGATAGCTAGCTGTGTATTCCCTGATTTCAGTGGCACTTGAGCTCAGCATCCCTTCTCAGTGGAAATGTGGGAGAGTAGAGATCTCTTAAAGCCATGGAGTGAACAATGTACACCTCTCCTGGGATGAATGTTTCCCCGCATCTAGAACATGAGAGAGGGCTGGGAGCCCAGAGCCACCTGTTGCCCTGGTCCAGCCAGTCTCCTCCAGAAGAAGCCTTGCCAAAGTCAGGTCAAGAGTAGGGGCAGATCCTATGGCAAAGAGCAGCTTTGTCCCCATTCTCTGCTGGAGCTACTTCCTCCTTATTCTTTGCTGCTTTTCAAATCATGTAAATATATGCCATGTCAGTGGCCAAATGGGCTGGTGGTGGCAGAGAAGAAGGCTGAGATAAGAGAAGATGAGGGATGTGGTGAAGGATCACACATCCAGTCTGCCAGGAAATGTGTCACAGGGACCTCCTCAAAAAACAGGGATGGGCCCTGCATTTCCTATGTTAAACACCTGATTTGATATCAGAGAGATACAGCTCTTGTGCTGTCCCAGAAGTGAGTTCCAAAAGATGGCACCTCCTTGATCTTAGAATCCAGCCTCCAGATTAATAAAAATTACCATGTCCTTGAACATCAGTGCAGATGACTCAAATGTTTATCAAAATTTTAAATGCTTATACTCCTACAGAAATATTCTGCAGTTGTGTATGTGCAAAAATGTACCAGAATGTCTGCTGCAGCATTATTTGCAAAATGGAAATATCAAGACAGGGACTTTAAAATCACCATATGTTACCTATAACATTATTTATTATTATATTTTATTGTTATATAATTATTTTTCATTCATTTATTGAACTGTTCTTGTATTTAGTAGCTACTTACTATACATTTATTGACATGTGTATATGTAATTAACCTAAATTTCATCAACAGAACTAGTTAAATAAATTATGGTGCTTCCACACAGTAAAATAATGTGTAACAGTTAAAGAAAAATGAAAAAATTTTAAGACATATTTTCAAGTATAAAAAGCAAGTTGCAGAAGATGTTTTGTGTCAAAGGAAAATTAAACATATTTACATAAATATATGAGTAAGTATTAAAGGCTCTTTAATGATATATATTAAATTATTAACATGATACTGCTTATGAGAAAAATGGGACATGGGATTTCTCCTTTTGCTTCACATGTCTGTATTGTTTGACTTTTTGATAAATATGTATATGCATTACCTGTACATTTTAAAAGGCTAGCAATTTAGCTCCATTAACAAGTCAATGAAATAAAATAACATATGATATCTTAACTTTCAGGTTAGCAGAGATTATGATGAAGGTAAAGACCAATGTTGGCAAGAACACGGGGAAAGGAACAATCTCATGCTTAGTTGCTGGAGAAGTAAGTACAACTTTTTTGGAGGGCAGTTTGGGACTACATATCAAATCTTTCACATGCATACACTCTGACTAAGCATTCACATCATTAGGGGTTTATGTTAAGGAGATACTTGGAGAATAGTACAGAGAATGTTCTTAGTGATGTTGTTTATAATATTGAAAAACAGAAAATAAGTTAATATCAATAATTAGGGGATTGGTTAAATAATTATGTCATGGTAAATGTAGCACAGTACATCTCTACAAAATTATGAAATAATTATAAAAGGGACACCCTTATTTGTTAGTATGTAAATATAACCATGAGTTGCAATATGATTGTATTAACATACAAAGAATACTCACACACACACATATATATCGGCACATATATGGGAGACAGTGCAGAATCAAGGTTAAGTACTTGTACTCTAGAGTCAGACTCCCTCATTTGACTGTCAGAACTGCCACTTAGTAAGCTTTGTAATCTGAGACAATGTACTGAAGAATTCTTTGTTTTAGTTTTGTTATCTTTAATGTGGGGTTAAAATATGATCCACACAGGATTGTTGTAAGAAATAAATTGTTTATTATAATAACATAGTCTATTTTAATTTTATGTAAAAAGACCTGGAAAAACATGTTAATGGCAGTAGTCTTTGGGAGGTAAAACTGAATGGATATTTTTTTCTTTCTTATGTACACCCGTCTATATCAGTTAATTTTCCAAAATTAACACATATATTTGTAAATAAAGTAGATATTTGGAAGAATGGATGATTGGTCGAATGGAAGGAAGGAAAGAAGGAAGGGAGGGAAACAGGATACCTGATTGCTTTAGGCTAGGTCTCAGAGGTAGGCAATACTTTGATGAAGTTATAGAAAAGTATAGGCTCTAGTCTTTCCCATTCTTCCAGTGTAGATAAGGCTGTAGGGAAATGATGAAAGCTACATAGCATCATGGAAGACTCATGAATAAACCAGAGTGTATATAAGTCAGTTGATTTTTTTTTTTTTTTTTTTTTTTTTTTTGGTCAGAAGGAAAGGCAAATTGGAGATAAATCCTTTTCTTGAAACATTTCTGACAAATTAAAACCACAGTAAGATACCAGCACATACCCACTAAAATAGAATAGTGGCCATAGTAAAGACTGGTAATACTAAGTGTTAACAAGGATATGGAGCAACTAAAACTCTAGGATATTGTTACTAGGAGTGTAAAAATGGCACAGCCTCTGTTTAAAACAGTTTGGCTGTGCCACATAAAATTGAATACATTTTACCTTATAACCCAGCAATTCCACTCCTACTTTTTACTTCAGATAAATAAACACATATATCCATGCAATGGTATATTTGAATATTCATAGCAGCATTATTTATAACAGCTAAAAACATAAAGTCACTCATATTTCCAACTGATGAATAAGTAAACAAATTATGGTATGTGCATACCATAGAATATTGGTATATTGTTCAACAATATACACAGAAACATGGATGAATTTTACAAGCATGCTAAAGGAAATGAAGTCAAACTCAAAAGACTACATTTTGTATGATTCCATTTTTATGAAATACTAGAAAAGGCAAAGCTACCTGCATAGAAAGGGTATCAGCATTGCTTGGAGTCAGGAATGAGAAAAGGTTCATCAAGTGCAAAAGACTTAAGGAGAATTTTTAGGGTGAAGGAACTGTTTTACATCTTGATAGTAGAAGTGATTATGCAATGGTATGCAATTACCAGAATTCATCAAACTGTATACTTAGAATAGGTAAAATTTATTGCATGCCATTAATACCTTAATTAACAAAGCAGTTATTGTTAAAGATGGAGCCTGTTTTTATTATTTGATAAATGGTATAATTTTATCAATTCTGGTTCTCAAAATATAAATGTATGTTTGAGTATTTGTATCTAGAATTAAACTTTGAAGGAGATTAGTATATCTACATCCTTTGGTAGGGCATCTTTTTACTTTCATTCTTTTTCCCAAACAATGGGAGTTCTAAAATTTCTATATAAAAAATGTTTTAGGAGTGGCTATATAGTTTAAAATGAAGGCAAGGGGACTTGTCTTAAAACTGCATTTGTATATTAAGCACAGTCTTATTCAAGTTGTGAGTTTATTTGAGGGGAGCATTAGAGATTATTGGGAGGCTAAAGCCTCCAAAACCATCTTAAGTGGCATTTGCATTTTCAAATACTGTATTGATTTCAGTGAGGCACTGGTCAGTTATAAATATCTGAAATAAAATTTGCATTACACATTAATATTATCAGCAACATATTTTAAAACTTTGCCTTAAGGGTTTACTTCTGCAGGCAGCTAATTTCTTCATTGTTCTGTTTTCCTCTATTTAGTTTCAAATAGGGAGAGATAATAATACCATATTCTTTATTTCTAAATTTTGGTAATCATTACGTTGAGACTCTATATCTCTTAGTTTTCATGCATATATTCAATAATTCAAAATGCAATAACAATTCAGTTTTTATCCTATGCCTTTGTAATGGACTTCAGATGATATCAAGATTGAAAGTTATGACAGTATTTTCCTGAAATTAGAATGTATGTTTTGGAGTCAGGCAAGCCTGGGTTTGAATTCTGGTTCTGAGATATTTATTTTTAATTTCAGTAATATGTTTTTCCTTCATCTGAGAAATAGGGGTATCCATATTTACTTTATGATGTAAGTTAAATATATGTGTATAAAAGTTCCCATTGTGGCTCAACAGGTTAAGGACCTGATGTTGTCTCTGTGAGGATGCGGGTTTGATCCCTGGCCTCGCTCGTTGAGTTAAGGATCTAGCATTACCACAAGCTACAGCACTGGTCCCAGATGCAGCTAGGATTCAGTGTTATTGTGGCTGTGGCATAACCCTCAGCTGCAGGTCTGATTCGACCCCTAGCCCAGAAACTTAAAAAAAAAAAGTATATACACACACGCACACACACCAGTCATAGTTAACTACTATGCCAAAAAGGAGTTAAGAGAGACTCATATAAGAATACTGTACTCCTTCAAAGAAAGGCAGAAAAAAAGAGGAGAATGGGGAAAATTAGACAGAAACAAATATCAAGATGGTGGATTTAAATCCAATAATATCAATTATCACATTAAACGTCAATGTCTAAATACCTAAAATGCAGGTTGAAAGACTGGACAAGAAGGGAAGATCGAACTAGATCATATTTACAAGATACTTTAAATGTGAAGAGGCAGACAGGTTAAAAATAAAAGGATGAAAAATATAAACATGTACCACGCAAACACTGGGTGTGAAAAACTGGGGTGACTATGCATAATCAGACAATGTAGATTTCAAAGCAAGGAATAAAATGAGTCTCACTCCCTCCTCAGACCTCCAGTCCTCCAGATCCCTTCTTGTGAGGCAACACATTACCCATTGTTCTGTATCTTTCCAGAATGAATTTATGAATATGTAAACATATATCACGTTTATTTTTCACCAGGGGGAGCATACTATATTCACTGCTGTGTACTTTGTTTTTCCAAATATATCTAGGGCATTGTTTTGAATCACTATATATAGCTCTATCTCATTCTTTTTAACTACAGCATAGTAAAGAATAAAGTTTTTTTTTTTTTTTAAGGTCTCTATCAAGAACACCAGGGTATTCAAATTCTAGCCAATATGACTGGGTGAAACCCCTCTAAAATAAGATTGGAATGTAATTAATTTAAAGAATGCCAGACACCTGCATCTTCAGCACATTCAAAACTAGGATCACTATCTTAACACGTCACACTCCTACACCATTAACCTAACTCACAATTTATTGTTTTTTGAGGATATCACCTTCCACCTATTTGGTCTCCAAGGTAATTCCTAACTTCTCCCTCTCCCTTATCCTCCCCAAAAGTGCAACCAAGTCTTAGAGATTCTACTCTCAAGATGTCTCAGTAAGTGGGAGATGTATATAAAATTATTCTTATAGTTCATTGCTACCTATTCCATGTATTAGAAATAAGACTAATATTTCAATCTCCATTACCAGAGGTTTTGTCTATAAAATTGCCTCATAGAAGAAATTTAGAGTTATTCAAAGTGACAAATTGATATCTTTAACTTTATTTAAAATGTTTCTTTATAGATTCATTCTCTATAATTTTATACATTGTTCTTATTTAGGAAAATGTTTCTGGTCTAGTGGGATATGTAGTGTTGTTTAACTATAATGGGGATTTATGGATCATCTTTTTTTCTGGACTAATGCCAAGTACTTTAACAAGTTCTGTTTCATATATCCTAGTAATATCCTTTTGAAATAGGAAGAAAATATTTTCGTTTCACTTTATTAATGAAAGAACAGAAACATAGATATATCAGTTAATTAGTGTTTGCCTACACAGTGTGTTAATTAGGGTCTAGAACCCAGGTTTCCTGACTCTCAAGCCAGATTTTAAGTTTCAGGATCATAAAACTGTCACCTCTGCAATTTTTAAAAAGTGATAGCATATACTATCACACATTCTCAATTTCTAGAGCTAAGTAATAATCCATTAAAGAAAGAAAAAAAAAAGGTATTCCTTCAAATCTCACTGGAAAAAGACATTTCTCAAGAAATGTAGAGAATACACATTCAGCCACTGATTCTCTTCATCAAAAACTTCTCTGTAAGATGAGATTAAAATGTGATGACATCAGACTCAATGTTACACTTATTTTTAGTCCTTTAAATTATTGTCCAAACATATAAATGCCCTAGACTCTAAATCAATCATTTGAAACTGGTCAGCTACAGCTTTGAAAATATTGGGAGCATCATAAACATCACGCCCATCTGTCACTTCTCTTTCATCATGGAACATATACAGCCTGTAATCATTCATAGCAATATCTCATGGTTCTGGTAAAAGTTCATGAATAACCTTCTCTGTCCAGCTGTGTATTTCTGAGTAATTAGATGAATTCAAAAATCCAACAAATTAAATTCTAAATGGTGACTCAATGGCAACAGGAAGAGTTGAATAAACGAGTTTGTTTAAATGGAAAACTAACATTTCTCTGAAGTAGAGCAATTTGCAAGAAGAACTAAAAAAAAAAGAAGCCTATGAAAAGAGAATTTAAACTTGGAAAATTTTTATTGCAGTTATAGTAGTATGTTAGAATTGGATTGAGCAACATTTTAACTATGGCCATTTTCTTTTTGAGATTTCATTTCATCAATAAGATGTTTGCACATTTTATAGAACCAAATAGATTAAATTTCTATTGTGTTTAGCAATGTATATTTTGGATTATGAGTGTGCATAAGTCTAATATTTTTTTCATTTCTTATTTCTATATCTGGGTATGTACATATACATGGAGAATAAGTGATATTTTAGAACTATTTGTGAGGAAGGAGAACATATAGTTGGTGTGATTGAACTTATCTACAGTTAAAAAAGTATGTCAGAAATGAAATAGGATTAAGCAAGCAAAATTTACTATATAAGCATTGATGTAATCAAAAGAATGGGAGATGTTTGTTGATAAATAATAGGCAGAGCTTCTGTTGTGGCTCAGTAGCTTAAAAAACTGACTAGTTTCCATGAAGATGTGGAAGTCCCTGGCCTTGATCAGTGAATTAAGGATTTGGCATTATCGCAAGCTGCTGTGTAGGTTCCAGATGTGGATCTGATGCGGTGTTGCTCTTGCTATAGAGTAGGCTAGCAGCTGCAACTCTCATTCCACCCATAGCCCAGGAACTTCCATATGCCCAGGTTCAGCCCTAAACATAAATAAATAAATAAATGGCAATGAATTCCTAAAATTATTCATTGCACAATTGGTATTATAATTCTAGAAATTAGACAAAAACATTCTTCTGTATCTCCTTACAAATACTGATTTTAATTTTTCCACATATAATTTTTATTTTTAATCTATGTACAAACATAATTTTAACACAGTTGTTATTTTGAATGGATGTAATTTTGTGTTCTGAATTTGAAAAATTAATGCTTTTTTTACAGAGAAGACATTCTTTGAAAAAGTATAGTGGATGTTAATTTGATTTAATACTTCAAAATATTGATAATAAAAAAGGAAGAATTGTTCTCTAAAATCTCCTCCAGTGTTTCGTTTGTTTGTTTGTTTGTTTGTCTTTTTAGGGCTGCACTCGAGGCATATGGAGTTTCCCAGGATACCTCTAGCTGCTGGCCTACGCCACAGCCACAGCAATGCCAGATCCAAGCCATTCCTGCAGTCTAAACCACAGATCACAGCAATGACAGATCCTTAACCCACTGAGTGAGGCCAGGGAATGAACATGCATCCTCATAGGTGCTAGTCAGATTCATTTCCACTGAGCCACGATGGGAACTTCTCCTCCAGCGTTTTTAGAAATAAAAGGTGAAGATATAAATTAACGAAGAACAAATAAT
Organism: Sus scrofa; assembly: GCF_054392235.1. Lineage (NCBI taxonomy): Eukaryota > Metazoa > Chordata > Mammalia > Artiodactyla > Suidae > Sus > Sus scrofa. The sequence goes on along the minus strand of NC_139383.1, from coordinate 144,865,165 downwards.
TAACCTACCTGATTTGTTTATAGGATTTTTTTTTTCTTTTTCTTCATCACTGAGTCCTTTTTATCTCTCAGGAAAAAGGAAATGTGTATGTCTTTAATTCTACCCTCTTTCAAAATGCACAGCAACTATTGTCCAATCAGTTGAAATATTCTAATGCTATTAGTGCAGCATACTAATGGGTAGATGGATCAGAACATTTTGCCCATGTAAGTTAGATCTAGTTAAAAACACAACGTTAATTTTATATCTTATGGAAAAGACTTTTGCTTCCTAAGACTTATCAAGACTTTTCAGGATTGCATGCTTACTGTCTATTGGCAAGATCCCATCTGATAGCTGTAATAGCTTTTATTACTATTCACCAAATGTTCTATTTTTCTTCTCAAAAGAAGTCCCTCTGCCCAAAGATCACATGATTTATTTTAGCCAATTAAATGAGCAGAGGTGACAGAAGTCACTTCTGGCAAGGACTTTTAAAAGCTGAACCTGGTTCACTGGTTATTTTTCACCTGCCAAGAGATTGGTAATGAGACTTGTCATTGCTCTACCAGTGTAGGTCCTGACACAAAGCCCCTAGCTTTCTGGTGTTAAACAATTTATGTAATTGAGAAGTAAACCTTTGTTGTTGCAAACCACGGAGATTTTAGAGGTCACTGAGATTCAGAATCCACTGAGTTATCTCAGGGAGGAGTTAATCCTGCCAGTTTGTATGGGCAGCGACTTGGCAAGTGTGTAGAAATAGCTTCTAAGGAGTATTAGGTCAAAGAGAATTCACTATGAAATTGAATTAGGCAAAATTTACATTTTTCTAACATATACAGAAATAGCAATTTTTTTCTCTTAAAGTCACTTTTCAAGATTCTCAAATAATTTTAGTTCATAGACCTCTTTGATAGAAAGATGCAGAAGACTCAAAATATCGTTACATACATATTCCCTTTATACCTTGGCTATATGACCTTTAACATGTTATACAGCATGTTTAATGAATCTGACTAGTATCCACAAGGATGCGGGTTCGATCCCTGGCCCTGCATGTGAGCTGTGAGCTGTGGTGTAGATTGCAGATGCTGCTCAGATCTGGTGTTGCTTTAACTGTAGTATAGGCCAGCAGCTGCAGCTCCAGTTTGACCCCTAGCCTGGGAACTTCCATGTGCTGAGGGTGCAGCCCTTAAAAAAAAAGCCATGTCATACAACAAACCCTCCTGTACATTGCAGGCTAGGTAACATATCCCTCTGTCTTTCCCACCTGTGATTTCCAGTCATAATACGTTAAATATCTATATTCCCTACTACCTTGTCAATTTAATGAGGGTAAAGAATGTCCTATTCTGTTGTACCAGTAAAGGTAATAGCAGGAAACTTGGGATTTGAAGGAAGTTGAATGATTTTTTAGGGTTGAGGCTAAGATAAAGGAATCACCAAGGGACCTTGAGATTCCCAGAAACTAGCAACACCAGGAAGATAATAGTACCCATAAGTCTGAAGAGACAAGGGAAGAAGACGGTGTCAATGGACCTTCTTAGATACTGGAGTGATGGAGGAAGTATCTCTCAATAGCAGTTGCAGCGATAGAAGGATACAGTCAATACTATAATAGTGCACAAAGAAAGGGAAATCTTTTTGTGCATCTGCTTTGCCATCTCCTACCAGTGCCTCCCACTGGCTGAATTTCACAGAAAGAGAATAAGGAAGCATGGGGATGCAGTTCACAGAGAAGAACCCCTTGCGGCACAGAAAAGGCAAAGAATGAAGGAATGGCCTTGAGAGGGCAAACAGAAGAAACTACACACCTCCTTATTGTTATATTTCCAGTTCCTGTTGTTTGTTTGCCTGGTGTAAAGCTCTTCAAGATAGTTAATGGATGAAAGGCTGAATAACAGACATTAAAAGCAAAGTAATTAATCTGGATGTTAAGATCAGGCTGCATTTCTTCTTTTTTTTTTAAGGAAATTAGTTTACTTCAACAAGTTGTCACTGAATATTGTTATGAGAGCCTTTTAGCTATTGATATTAAATACTTTGAAATTCTATGAAGAATACAAAGAAGTAAAATAATTGGGGAAGCAATTGTGGGAGAGATTGTATTGGTATGCAAAAAATGAGGTGACTCAATTTGAACAAGTTTATTGAGTAGGTAATTAAGTGAAGAAGATGAGTCAGAAAATGTATTCTGTGACATGCAGTTACAACACAATTACTCAAATTATCACTGGTATTCATATTGGGTGGAGTGTCAGCTAGGGCAAGACATTAGGAGATCACATGGTTGTGGAATTTGATCACTATGGCAACAATGATGATTAAAGATTGTGGGATGGGCTCTTTGTTGTAAAGCTTATAAAAAAGAAAAAAAAAAAAAAACAAGCTTAGTGCTTGAACTCAAACCAAAGCATGAAGAGAATATCAGAAACTTTTTGTGGAAGTTTTAAACAAGATTTCCTAACCAAGGGTCTACATTTCTTTTCTAGGGTGGAGGCACTTGTTGGGAAGAAGTGAAAACTATTAATTGAGATTAGGGCATCTGGGCAGGCATAGACAAGGCTGAGAACTTAGAACCTCACATTCCTTTGAAGCTGCCTTGAGAATGGAAGCTGTTCTCTCCCACTGTCTGAGGAAACCCGTCTTTCCTTGCAGAGAAACTTTTCAGTAACTTCACTTAGGGCGTTTGCCTCTCAAAGGGGTACCTGTTCCCCTCAAGACACACCTACCCCATTTACCATGCCTTATTGACCATGGAGCCTAATGAGAATTGAATCCTAACATAACCCTGAGAATCAGCATAACCCTGAGAGAAAATTGCAAGGTCTGCTCTGGGAGATCATCCTACCAATTTATAGTAAGCAAGAATCTGGCAAGTATCAATTAGTTTGCACTCTAAAGGGATTAGATCCAGGTGAATGAATTGTAAGATTTAATTGGCCGCTGGTTCTCAAAATGTGGTCATTGGACCTGCCAGCATCAGCATCACCTAAGAGCCTGTTAGAAATGCAAATCTCCTAGACTGCCATCCTAGACCTAATGAATCAGAAACTTTAGAGCATGGAGCCTGGAAATATTTTTTTAACAAATCATCCAGATGATTCTGGTGCATGGAGAACCATTGGAATATGCTAAATGTATATGTGCAAGCTCTGCTAGAATTTGAGATTTTAGAATTTTACCATTTTAGCTAGAAAAATTGAGAATGAGTCTAACAGTTGGCTAGAAAATGAAAACCTGGACTCAACAGTTGTCTGTGGTCAATAAGTTTGAAATTACAGAACTACCCTGATGTAGTGTAGAAAAGGAAGCTTGATGGCTTAGAGAAATAATATTACAACAAATTTAAGATATGCAGTTGGTTCCACACCCTCTCATCTTCTTTACTCCAAAACATTCTGGAGGATATACCCTTCAATCCGAATACATTAAAATGCAATGATTAAAGGAAGAGCAGCATCCTTGAAACCCTCTGTGGTGACATCCCTAACAGATGATGATGGATTTGAGAGATGTTGCCATGAAAATGAACTATCTGACTTGAATAGAAAAAAAAAAATGGAATCCCAATGTAGTAGAGTCAAATGACTGCTCTTAATTGTCAGAGACAATGTGGGCACAATTATCCTAATATCCTTCTTAATAATACTAATATCTTTTGGGGCACAGTTTATAGAGTGGTAATCAGAGCACAGACATGTGCCAATGACTAATTGATTATAAAGACACTGGGAGTTAAATAGATGGGCAACATTCTAAGATGTTTCTGATATATATGAAATAAAAAGCAGTTTAAGTTGTTGTAGTGAGAATTACCCACATACCCAGTTCCAAGACTTTAGCCAGTTCACAGAGCTGAAGCCTTTTAATTAAGGAGCAGGCCAGGTCCATTTGGGGAAGAATGTAGCCTGCAGTATGGCCACAAATGTCATCCATAGATTTTCCAGCTGAACCCATGGTTACTTACCAGGATGATTTTTACTGGGGAAAGGAAATCCCCTGTCCTCCTGGAGATTTTTAGACATTAACTCTGAGGTAATGCCAATCTTTATGATACAAAACACTATCATAGCTCAGGGGTCAGAGTATGGATGTATAGAGGTCAAGTGATAAATGAAGTCCTGACTTCATTTAATGACAATGGCTTCAAGAAGTCCACAGACCCATTCTGTGATTATATCCACAGTTTCTGAGTATATTAAAAAAAAAAAAAATAGACCTTTTGTATCAGCTGAGGCATCAACTTAGAAACAACTGCCAGTGAGTTTAGATTGCTCTTCTCTAGAATTAATATATGCCTTAAACTAAAATTAGATATATAGTGTCACTTCCCTGATATCCAGAATGTCGAGATTCAGGAGTTGAAGAATCAAAGTGGGATTTACCTCTCTTACTCTTATATTTCATATTTAATTCAATTAAATGTTTAGAAAATTTAGAAATCCCAGTTTCCAAGGCAGAACAATTTCTGATGGCAACATAGTCATTGTTCCATTAAATTAAGAGTTGTGGCAATCCTTTGGCTATGTTGGGCTTCCCATGCTGAGGAACCAAAAGGAAGACCTTACTCTACTGGCTAAGATAATTGTCATGGGGAATTGGGTTACTGTGACACAATAGAGGCAAGAAGAACATGTGTGGAGCTCAGGGGTTTCATGGAAAAACCCCTTACAGTTCCATAAGAATGGTCCATGGGAAACTATGGAATCTCAAGCCAGCACCACTTAGAATTTTAAATTTTGAAAATAAAGGTTTAGATCACACCACCAGGTAAAAACCCCAATCAGAATAATACAGGGAAGAAGTGATGGATATAATTTTAGTACTCATGACCAGCTACAGAAGCAGGTATCATAGTGGCTGTATCTTATATTGTTTTCATTTTCTGCATTTCTCTGCTACTGAATATAAAAAGTTTTGATGGGAGGTTACTTACAATTTAAGTTTCAGGAATAAACTGAAATCACTCCATGTTTATAGAATAGCTGATGGGAATTAGAGTCACTTTTATGTGTGTGGGGTAAGTTTCTTCTTGTGATAGAGGGGCAAAAATGAATGCTATGAGGCAAAAGTTGTGAGCTGAGTTGGTTTTTTTCTGTCCTCCCTCTTTCCATCTATTGGTTGTCTATTCTTGCACAACAAATTTTCCCCAAACCCAGCATCTTAAAACAACAATCTTTTATTATTTCATAATTTTTATGGGTCAGAAATCCAGATGTGGCTTAGCTAGATCCTTCAACTCATGTTCTCTTGGAGGACCAAAGCCCATCCAAAATCTTGTCTGATGAAGAATTTACTTCGAAACTCACTCACATGGCTATCGGCAAGATTCAGTTCCTTGGGGTTGTTGGACTGAGGGCCTCAGTTCCCTGTTAGGCTGGAGGCTTTTCTCATTTCTCTGCCATGTGGGACCTCTATAGGGCAGCTCATAAGATGCAGCTGGCTTCCCATAGAGTAAGAAAGTGAGAGAGCAAGAAAAATGTTCAATATGGAAGTCCAAGATGGAAGCCAGGATGGAATCATATCTTGGAAGTAACTTTCCAACCTTTTTGTCTTATTCAGAAGTATGTGACTATGTCCAGCCTCCCTTCAGGCAGAGAATACAAGGGAATGGATATCCAGAGGCAGTGATCATTGGGAGCCACCTTAGAGGTTGCTTCTTTGCCCTATTATGTCCTGATATGGATCGCAGTTAGACTTCATCACTCAGACTCTTACCCCCTGGCTTTCTGTTAGGTTTTACTAATGGGAGAGACAGATAGAAGAATGAGAAGGGAAGGAGAAGTTGAACTATTTCTTTTCCTGCTTTCTTTCTGACTTCGTGCTGTTTCGGGCAGTGGCTGTACTCTTCTGCCTTATAATTCTCTTGGCTAGCTCCAGACCCTACTAAGTACTGGTAACACCATTTCCTCCCCTTCTGCTTTTAGGTTTAGGAATAATTCAGACTCTCCACAATTGCCAGTCCCTGAATACCTCAACATTCTTTGCTGATATCTTCAATTCTGCATATACATCTATAAGTGTTCCTTTCATTACATTCTTTTGTTTTCCTAATAACACCTTGAATAATATACATGTCATAAGGGATGAGAATATGTATTATTATTTCTTTAGTCCTAGTGCTGAACATGGTAGGCATTTAATCAGTGTTGGATGATTAAGTGGATGAGTGGATGGGTAGATGGGTAGATGGGTGAACCTAGTTTGAGTAAACAAAAGAAAGGAAAGTCAAAATATTTTTAATTATATGAAATTTCTTCACTGACACAGAGACATTAGGTCTTTTATGTTTTGTCAGAGACTATAACAGAGAAAATAGTTAAATGATCTCTAAGGAAAAATGTAATTTTAAAGAAGTAATTTGTTTTTCTTTTGATAGTGGGAGAAAAAAAGAAACATTTAACTCAAGTCTATAGTAATGTAAGGATTTTTTTAAGAGGATTACCAAATTAGGGAGGCAAAATGCATACTAAAGTGGCTTAATATTAAATAACCATAACCAAAGGGTATGGTTATTTTTATATGATACCTAAACAATTAACATTATTCTAGGTAAATATGTCTTTTTTTTTTTTTTTTTTGTCTTTTTGAAGGCCGCACTAGTAGCATATGGAGGTTCCCAGGCTAGGGATCTAATCGGAGCTATAGCTGCCAGCCTACACCACAGCCACAGTAAAGCCAGATCTGAGCCGAGTCTGTGACCTACACCACAGCTTATGGCAACACTGGATCCCTAACCCACTGAGCAAGGCCAGGGATCAAACCTGCAACCTCATCGTTCCTAGTTGGATTGTTTCCACTGTGCCACAACGGGAACTCCTAAATGTGCCTTAAAAAAAATTTTTTTTTGTCCACACCTGTGGCATATGGAGAGGGTCCCAGGCTAGGGATCCAATTAGATCTGTAGCTGCCGGCCTATGCCACAGCCACAAAGCCACAGCAACGCAGGATCCGAGCTGTGTCTGAGATCTACACCACAGCTCACAGCAACGCTGGATCCTTAACCCACTGAGCGAGGCCAGGGATTGAACGTGCATCCTCATGGATGCTAGTCGGGTTCGTTAACCACTGAGCCACGATGGGAGTTCCCATCTTAAAAAACCGTTTAACAGTGATTTTTAAATTTATGTTGATAATCGAAGGCAATTACAGTGATGTTTAAAAATATTTAAGAGTTTTAAGCACAAAATACTTCACAACAAACCATACTGTGTTCTAAATATTAGTACAATTTGTAGATAACTTTGACCTATTAAAGAAAACAACTAAAAGTTGACTGTTAGATAACTTCATTCTGCAAGATGTAATATTGTGGAAATCTGGCATTTTCACAATTTACTTTGTCAAGGTAAAATATATTCTCTGAGATTTTGGCTTGTATCCTTTAGGTACCATATTAAGAAATACCCTTAGAACTCTGGTTTAGAATTTCCCTTTCAATATATGCAAAATTCTAAAGACCATTTTCTTTCTGTATTGTAGTAGTCATGTATATAATCTTCAAAAATTGACTTGTTCATTATTTCCCTGACCTGCTTCACCTCAGGAGGCATATATTTGAATGGTAATTCATATATTAACGGTAAATTCATAGTCTTTATTACTGCTGAAGCCCACATGATTACTTGCCATGGACAAGAGAATAAGGGAATATTAGCAAGGCTGGTATAGAGATGATAAAGAACAAAATTTATAGGTAGAATCCAGCCAACTCAAAAGCATTTTATTAGTGGGAAATCTTTTTTTTTTTAATGTATTTTATATAGCCCAACTACCTAGCTAAGTTATGTTTTAAAAAAATCTCTAGGAGTACCTTTTCTTGTCTTAATTGGCAATTTTATTGGCATAGTGTTGACAATAGTCCTCATTAATACAACATTCATTGAACTTAAAGAAACCTAAGACGGTATGCTGCAGGGTGTAAAAATATCTCAAACAACTCTGCACCTTCCTCCCAACATTTGAAATCAGTAAAATCAAAAATTTGAGAGAAATTAATAAAGTGACAGAAACCAATAATGTTCAGAAAGAAATTCTAACACTAAAAAAACCCTCAACTTCTTAAGTACATCCTCTTTTTCATTTCAAACACACACATGCACAGACCTACATATATCTTAATATCAGCATATTCAAAGATATACTCTATTTTTCAGACCTGAACTACCTTAGTAGTTCCCCAAAGAGGCCCAAGGTCTAGAAAATTGTTCAGTTAATAGAGAACCAAAAACTCTTTTAACTAAAAATATTTATAATCAACCTACCAAGTGGGTAATAAAATATGTGCCTGAATGTGAAACAAGCAAAAGAAAAACATGACAAATCCATTTATTTCTTAAAAATCAAAACATTATATTGAGAAATCTGTTCCTTACTCACCTGCCAAGTTCTAAGATTAGAAATCTTTGTTTTCACTGCAACAGTTGATGCTACTGAAAACTGCTAAGTCACTTGAGGAACCTGTTCCCTGTTCTATTTCAGATGTTTCTTCTTTAATGACTTTTTAATCCAAAAGCTTTACAGATAACCCTCAACTTAGAATCATAACAAAAATGCTCTTAGGTCTTTCCCTTCTCTTATGTGTGTATATGTCTATAATTCTCCAAATTTATTAAACTAAGTGCTGTCCTGCAGGTTGAAATAAATCTATAAATGCAATGTGTGTCTCAATTGTCTAATTGTCTCATGGATTTCTACCATTGTTTTAATTAGCTTCTGGACTTCATGACTGGAAACTATAGTTTCTCCTCTTAATATCATCTGTTCTCAGTATTGTTCATAGTCTTAAAAATTAAATCAATTTTTCCTATAGGTTTCATTTGAAAATGACTTGACCAATCGCCACTGCCATTTAGTCCACATTTAAGACACTACTTCTTTATGCATAATATTATCATGGAACATTTATTTCTTTGTTTGCTATAGAGAGAAATATAATACACCACTAATAGTATCATGGGTTAGGGTTAAGAAGTGCTTAAAGGCCAGACTCTACTGAGAACCATTCTTATTCTATATGATGTAGTGCATGAAACTCTCACCATCAGTGGCACTTTATTTAGTTAAGTTGAATGGGCCAGGACAATTATATAATCTGATAGTATTACAGGGAAGTACTCTAATAACATAATAAATCATGCATGTTTGGTATAATTCAAAACCTATCTAAACAAAGTAAAATCCATAATTCTTGCCTGTGAATTTGGGGCCAAACTTGACTTTTTACTAACTCTTTGAATTCTACAATTTTTCCATTATTTGAGGTGGATTCTTCAAAACTCCAGAAAGAAATAAAAAGAATCTTCTTTTTCCTAACACATCATTACATAGCTGAGGTTTAGAGAAAGCTCCAAAGGTTGAGGAATTTGTGTAAAATATCTTGAAGGACAGAGCTGCTTTTGTTCACTTTCCCTGCTTCTGCTACAAAGAAAAACAGGAACATGAGTGACCTATAAGGATAAGGGAAACAGATTTCCATGTATAAACCTATAAGGGGCCATTGAAAACAAGGGTATGAAAAGAAGTTTTAAAAGTTATAAGGAACACATTCAAAGAAGACTTTCAAATGAAAACAAGTAATTAATGAGTTGGGTAACAACAGAAATTGAGCATACGCCAAGGCCTGCCAAGGTCTGCTATCTATCTTATACCTCTTTGGTGAGAGAAATTGCTTTCTTTTACTATGTAACTCTATCCTGAACTTCATGACCTTTAGAAAAAAGACAGGTGTGTAGGAAATAAAATTAGGATTATCATTGCTGGTAGCAAAATGAGAGACTAGTGGGTTTATTATTTAGAAACCATTCTAAGTAGAATACCAAAGCAAAGAAATTAAAACTTTTGAAAATAACTTTGATACAAAGAACACGTTGTAGCAGCAAATCTATAAATTGCATAATGTTCTGGAATAACTACACAATAATATGAAATGATAGTTTAGGGAGTTTGCTTTTAGATGTAGATACTTAATCTGGATAATTTAAAGAAGTAGTTGTGACCTTGAACAAATTCGATAATCTCCTTTGTGTGCCTCAGTTTCCCAATCCTTAAATTGGAAATAACAAAGAACCTATCTCATAATTTTTTGTTGCTACTAACCTGTATAATATATTTAAAATATTTAGAGCTATGCCTGACACAGAGTAAGCACTCAGTAAATATTACTACCATGCCATTAAAAATATAGACTTTTGTTTAAATATGTGAATAAGTGCTTCAATTCTTCAGTGTACCTTAAAAAGACAGGTTTTGCACAAATGCCTGTAATAGGCTGAATAATATCCCCTGAAGATATCCAGGTAAGTCCCAATCTCTGGAACCTATGAGTGTTACTTTACATGGCAAAAACATCTTAGCCGATATGACTAAGGTTCTTGAGATGGTGAGATTTTCCTGAATTATCTAGCTGGGCTTTAAATAGAATCACAAGGGTTTAAATAGAATCACATGAGAGAGAGGCAGAAGGAGATCTATGTACAGAAGAAAGCAAAGTACTTTTCTGGCTTTGAAGATAGAGGAAGGAGCCATAAACCAAAGAATGCAAGGAATACAGCTCTTGAACCTGGAAAAAGTGAGGAAACAGATTACTCCCTTGAGTCTCCAGAGGGAGCAAGACCTTCCAGACATCTTGATTTTAACCCAGTGAAACTGATTTTAGACATTTGTACTCTAGAACTATAAAAAAATAAATTTTGTTGTTTTAAGTCACTAAGTTTGGGGTAGTTTGTTATATCAGCAGCAGGAAACTAATACAGTGTTTCATCATCTTTTCTTTTGCTATTTTTTTATTGGAGTGTAGTTAACAATGTTGTATTAGTTTCAGGGGTACAGCAAAGTGATTCAGTTATAAATAGATAGATAGATAGATAGATAGATAGATAGATAGATAGATAGATTGATTGATTTCCCTATGCGATGCAGTAAATCTTTGTTAGTAATCTATTTTATATACAGTGGTGTGTACATGCCAATCCCATCCCACTAAATTATCCCTCTCCCACAGTTTCCCCTTTGGTAACAGTTTGATTTCAAAATCTGTAAGTTTGTTTCTGTTTTATAAATAAGTTGTTTTGCATCATTTGTGATTTAAAAAATGGTCTCATTTTATCTGTAATGAGATTACAATGCTCCAAGTCCAGATTGCATTTAGAACCAGGAATTTCAGTCCTTTTTGCAGAGCCCCCCCCCATCGAATGTTTCTGATAATTTGAGTTTCCATTCACTGCCTGAGAGCAACAAATCAGACGTGCCTCTAGCTGGACTTCAACACTGTTGGCCCCTTATAAAGTGTTGGTATCTATTGGTCCCAGAGGCCCTTCCTCTGCTGTTTGCAATACTTCTGAGACAGGCTCCACCCTGCTTTGTTATCCTCTGAGCAGATACATACTGAAGCTTCAAGAGAAAAGATGGATTCTTGAAATGACCAGGCAGAGAGTGTTCTTCTTTCATGTTCTTCCTTCTATGTTACACTTAGTTAGGGTGTGTTCCATAGCAGATAACTGGCCACAAGATGGCCTCCCGGAGATTTTATGTTTTTTAGATCTTTTGATTCTCCCCTGGGCATAATCCCTTGTACTGACATTGATGAATCCAGAAGAATAGTGGCAAGTAAAATTTAGATAAACCCATAGTCAACCAATCCAACAAGTATTAATTGGGAGATACCAGCTCTATTTAGGAGAGCTTCTTAATCTATTGAAGATTACATCAAGAAAGAACTCTGATCTTCTAGGAATTATCCCACTATGTCATTGACTAAGACACAGCATTTGGCCCAATCTCAGTCTCTTCTCTGCATGAAAGAGAATTCACCAAATTTGTAGATGTTTTTCCTTAGAACCTACCATACTGCAAATTCTTCAGAATATGTGATCTTTATGAGCCTGGAAGCTACAAACCAGTAAACTGTCTTAAAAAACACTTGATTACCAGAAAAAAAAAAAAAAAAAGGTTTATCCTCTGACAAAGTTTTCACATGACTTTATTCACTGAGTTAAGTATCTTACTGGGGATCAGCCAGATCATTCATTTGATGATAAATGATTGTCCATCTAAACCCATTAATTAAAATATACAGTACTGGATTTTATTCTGTGAAGAACATCTCTATTACCTGCTGATTGGTCAAATAGAAATAGTACCCCACGATTTAAGTGGTTCTTTTTTTTTTTTTTTTTTTTTTTTTTTTTTGTCTTTTTACCATTTCTTGGGCTGCTCCTGCGTCATATGGAGGTTCCCAGGCTAGGGGTCCAATCGGAGCTGTAGCTGCCAGCCTACGCCAGAGCCACAGCAGCCTACACCACAGCTCATGACAACGCCAGATCCTTAACCCGCTGAGCAAGGCCAGAGGGATTGAACCCGCAACCTCATGGTTCCTAACCACTGCGCCACGATGGGAACTCCTAAGTGGTTCTTAACTTTTGAGGATGGTACACTTATTCCATAGCAATGAATGTATGCAAAACCCACAAAATGTGGTATACAAGAAATACCAAGAAGTTTTGTGGTCTAGGAATCCCAGGTTAAGAGCTCTTAAGACACAAAGAATTTCAAACATGAAGCAGCATTTCAGACATTTCTGTGACAACACAGAACTTAGGTCACCACTTGGATTTTTGTTCTATAACATTGAGTTGCTAAGAGTCAGTTGGATTGTATGTCTTTAATGCATTTAAATGGTAGGGTTGGCCAAAATATGTTATATTTGATTTGGTGTTACAAATAGGTTTTTACTGAAAATTTTCTATTTATATAGGATAATGTATTAGTTTGCTAGTGCTGCCATAAGAAAATACCATGGACTGGGTGGCTTACACACAGAAATTTATTTTGTCACAGTTATGGAGGCTGAAAGTCCAAGATCAAGGTGTTGGAAGTGTTGGTTTCCTCTGAGGCCTTTCTTTGGTTGCAGATAGTTGATTTCTTGTGGACCTTTCTTATGATTGTCCCTCTGTGAGTTCACGTCTCAAGTGTCTTTTCATGTGTCCAAATTTTCTCTTCTTAGGACATGAGTCAGTTTGGATTAGGATACCCATATGACCACATTTAACCCTTATGACTTTTTTAAAGAACTTATTTCTCATACAGTCACTTTCTGAGGTATTGGGGAAGGGGACTAGGGCTTCAGTTCAGGCCATAACATAGTATCTGAATTTATTGCCTTTATTTGCCACTAAAAGTATTACTTCAAATTCCATATTTTCATAGTTCAGTTATCCCTCAGAAACATTACATTACGTAGAAATTTTACCTCATTTTCTTAGGGTAACCCGATGTCAATAAAACTGGTAATGGTTAATCTGTGGCCCAAAGAAAACAACCACAGACAAAAGGCTTTATAAAGAGAAAATAGCATAACTGGAGTTTGAAAAGCTTTTCTTGATCTTAAATGTCATCACAGAATAAGGAATGCCATAATTAATATGTAGTTTTGAAAATATTTATAATATTTGTTTGTCTTGTTTGCTTTTTATGTAGAAGAACTGATATACAAGTTGTTCTTGGCAATTTAAAGACTATCGAATTATCTTTTAATTCTCACCACACTACTGATTTTCCTATGTTGCAAATGTATCAATAATATATTTGCAAATCTGCCAGCTGAGGTTAGAAATTGCAAGGGAGGAAGAATTGGTGGATTTATATTACAATAGGCTAAAAGAGCAAACATTAGACATTTATTAAGAAATAGTATGTTTATTGTTAACTTTTGCTATTAAACGAACCTTCCCAAATAAAATATCTTATATTGGTGCACATGCAGAAATGACAAAAGATGACTACAAAGAGGTAAAAATTATACAACTGAAGCATGGACACAAATCCAAAGCAAATAAAATTAATATTGGATATTAAAATGGTAAATATTTAAGCAATAAATCTTAGAATCTCAAGGTTATCAGTAGGTCAGCTTTCACATTTGTGAAAAAGGTATCAAAAAGAGACCAGTCTATTTAGTTCTTTTCCATTACCAAAAATCTTTTTTTACAAAGAGGAAATCATTATTTTGTGAGAATTGGATCTTTTTTTTTCTTTCCATTTTCCAATGTGCAACCAGTTTTGAGTAATATTAAAGGCATTTAAACCCACAAAAATCAACAAAATTTTAACTCTATTGCACAATATGTCAGATGAACAACGGAAATAATTGCTGTCAGTTTGTACTTTTTTGACCAATAATTCTCTGTATTTCCTGCAAGTAACTTGAGTGATGCAAATGACCTTATTTTTACAGCATGCTTTTATTAAATAGTTTATTATTTTGGCAGACTAATAAAGATTTTGGTATTTGCTTTTATTTGCAATAATATTACCACCACATAAAAAAGGATTTTATGTTCTTTTTGAGGAACAAGGAGGATAAAAGTGGTGATGGATAGCGCAACTGAGGCATCAGCAATGAGCTGGAAATGAGACACATAAATATGAAAGCAGAGCTAAGAAAATAGAACTGCACCCTTGGCCTTTCTTAAAAGAACATGCACACTTCATGGTTCATTCACACTGTTACAGAAACTCCTTTTGTTTCCAATGAATCAAGGAATGCACGTAAAGTCTGAAACACTATTCTTACTCATAGCTGACTGACTCCTATTTAATTAGACTCATTCCAGGGAAATATTTCCAAGCTTTCTGAGGATATTTTGATTTGAGGAAAAAAATAGTCAATTTACTGAAAAGTTGGTGGCTGGAAGGGCTGAAAGAGAATCAAAACAGGTTTACTAATTTTATCATTATTTAGCACAGCATAGAAATGAAAGCATTTCACACTGTAGCATCTTAGGGTCGATTGAGCAATTGAATAGTATTAAAGGATATTTGATGTAGGTGGCTAGGCAACTGAATGTGCCGTTAAGGACAAATAATATTATATATATAAACATTGGGCAGACCACTTTAAAACGAAGTTTTAGGAATTATATTATTATTTCTTGCCAGTGATGGTATGTGTTTATTCAAAAATTAGAATTGTTTTCATGTTTCATGTTTTCAGATTTAATGTCAGTATGTAAATTTTGTGTCAAATATTACATATTTATTGTCACCAGAGTATGTTTAGCATTAATTTTATCTTCCTCCATTAATTACTTGTTTCCTTGTAGCAGCATTTAATTGTTGTCATGAATGAAAGTAGATTGTGATAAAGAAAGGAAGGGAAGGTAAATCTCTTTCATTTTCAGGGCCAGAACCTGAATTGGCAGCTCTTAGCTCAGTAATATTCAAACGTGGAAGTATTTTTCTTTGCACATGAAAGTGCAGCCAGTAGATGAAAGTAGGGAGAAGTAATATATTGTGAGCTGAGAAATCCACTGCTTCATTATCGGCATAATTCTTCGGATCTTACAGAGGGAGAAAGCTCTACCATTTGGACTCTTGTCGCAAAGGCTTACAATAGACATGATTCTGACAAGAGGTTGGTGGTAGCTGAACAGACTTAACAATTAATAGTATGCCAAGGCTGAGTTCAGAGAATTGCTTTACCCAATGCCAATCATTCATTCCTGGCAGTAGCACTTCACATCTTTCCTGGGATGCCATCCAACCACAGTGGCATCTAAAATATATCGAGCAGTGTTACAGTTGGAGGTGAAATTGAAATTTGCGCCAAACAGAAGTGACAAATTCACATGGCTGAGTGTTGCCTAGCAATCAGGTCCAAGGGGGATGTGGCAATTCTGCCTTTACCAAAAGGGGTGTATAAGGAGGGAAAAAGAAACTTCTGCATTAGAGCTTAGGCGGACTCACAAGTAGGGCCAGGTATTTGAGAGACTTCATTTCACTTCCGGAAATTAAGGAGGTAGGAATTTAAGTGACATAGGGAAAGGAGGGCAGCAGCTGAAGTTGGTAGGATAAGCAGCTTTCAAGTTGGAGGCTCTCAGCAATTAACCTGGGGGAGGGGGAGAGCAGCAAGATGCCAAGATGCCAGACTTGCTGCAAAAATTCATGGCAATTGGCCATCCTGCTGCCTTTTGACTGCAGGCCTCTGATACACCTCTGTTCAGCTGACACTTGGCAGCTGGGTGGCCCCAGGGTAAAGAGAGCAAATGGTGACTTTCTCTTCCCAGAAATCCACCTGGGAGCAAAGCTCCCGCTGGGCAGCCAGACTCAAGAGATTAGTGGAATGAATGGAACCCTCAAACTGAAATTCCTGTCTTAAACCCTCCTTTACTCTTTCTTTTGGGTTTCCCAATCCACCTATTTTGTATTGGTCTCTCCTTTATCTTGGGGAATGCTACTCAAACTTCCCCTACCCTATCCTCTAAAGTGTGAAGTGATTATCAATCAATGATCAATATACAGCAAGTGGGTATAGCAAAATACAAACTCTGGGGAAAATGACACAGTTCTTGCTTCATAAAATTGTCTCAGGTCACGACCTGAGAAATTCTGTGCAAATAATCTTGTCTTGGATTTTCCACCCCTCCATATTTAGAAGAAGCATGAACCTGGAAACTTGTAGTGTAGATTTAACTGTTTAGTAGAGGAATTCATGGAGGTATTGTAGCCACCACACCAGAGATTGTTTTCCTCTTTAGCTATGTTTTTGTTGTCCTCTCTCTCTTGAACTGTTAGAGCCTCATTAACCTGCTGAGACTAGTCTTCACAGCCCTGCATGAGAGAAGAGCTCAATCAAGACTGGGATCCTGGATACCATTATTTCCTAGAGTGGTGTGCCCTAAACCATAGGCTAACTCTGGATCTCAGGCCTAAGTGAGTCCCCATTCCCAAGGATGCAAAATTTCAATACTCTGTCTAGGGATTTGGCTGGATTTGTACATAACATGTTGTTTTTTCAAAGAGGCTATAAATTCCTAAAAGCAGGAGCCCTTCTAAGTAGGACGACATAAGATAAAACGGTGAAAATGTAAAGTGCTATACAATTGTAAGGTATTTTTGTTATTCCTATTATGCATAGCACGCTGTTGGTCTTGCAACAGATGTTTAATAAGCGCTGGTGGATCAATGAATGGACTAAAATCACAGATGAATTGATAGTGATATGAGTGTATAAAACTGATATATACATTTAAGAGATTTTATAGATCATAAAGCTGGCTAATAATAATAATAACAACTAAACTTTTGGACTTCTCATTTTGAGTCATCCTAAATTCTTTACAATAATTAACTCATTTAATTACCACCACAACAATATGAGGCAGATAGTATGATTCTCATTTAAAATGAGAGGGTTGTTGCACAGAAAGCTTAATCAATTTTCTCAAATTGTTAGTAAGTGAGAGGAGAATTACTTTCTAACTGGGCTTCAGAAATAACCTCCATCAATGGAGGTTTTATATATATATATATAATTAGTATATATATTCATATATATGGAAATGTAAAATTTGGATCTATTCTATGTAGTTTCTGTAAGCATGAATAATTAAAGCAGAGTGTAGCCAGTACACTCCTGGTAGAGTGCAGCCAGAATAGGGCACTTCAAAAATTTTCAAAAATTACCACCTCGGAATCCCTGGAAACCCTGAATAGGTTAACTTATATGGCAAAGGGGAATTAAGGTTGCAGATGAGATTATGATTGCTTATCATAAGACTTTGATCCAAGGAAAGATCATCCTGGATTGATCAGGTGTCCTAATGTAATCACAAGGAAATACTGAAATACTGGAAAGGCAAAAGTGTCCACATTAGGGAGGCAGTTCTCTGTGAGGACATGACTGGCCATTACTAGCTTTGAAGATAGAAGGGGGCTATGATCCAAGGAATGCACACATTCTCTAGAAACTGAAAAAGGCAAGAAATTGGACTTTCCTCTGTCCATACATTGATTTTAATACAATGAGACCCATTTCAGACTTATAACCTCCAAAACCATAGAATAATACCTTCATGTTGTTTGAGTCATTAGGTTTGTGGTAATTTGTTACAGCAGAAACAGGAAACTAATACAGCCTTCAAATTCCAGTGTTAGGGAATGAATTTTGATTCCTTGCTAATCCAATACTGGAGTTTATTGACATTAACTTCCAAGAGTCAAAAATTAAAAGACTTGACCTAACTTAGATTCATTATTAGTTTTGTTTTCATTTGAACTATGTACAAGGAAAATAGTTCCACATAACATTCTATAATTCTGAATACTTCTTATTTTCTCTAACCAATGTCTATTTTTATTTCATTTTTTTGTCTTTTTTTTTTTTTTCAGGGCTGCACCCACAGTATATAGAGATTCCCGGGCTAGAGGTCTAATTGGAGCTCTAGCTGCCAGCCTATGCCACAGCCACAGTAATGCCAGATCTGAGCCACGTCTGCAACCTACACCACAGCTGAGGGCAATGCCGGATCCTTAACTCATGGAGCAAGGCCAGGGACTGAACCTGCATCCTCGTGAATACTAGCCAAATTCATTTCCACTGAGCCATGATGGGATCTCCTATTTTTATTTCATTTTAAGCATATTATAATCATTAAAATTTTAGACATATAGGCAACCAAATTTACCCAGAAAAGAAAGACATCATATCCTGTGGTCCATGATTTAAACTTTTCTGCTGTGTTGCTTGACCTTTCCTGCTCTATTTGTCTTTCTTCTTCTTTCCCATCTACCTTCACCTGTTCTTTGTTTAACTCTTAAAATAACGATCTCCTTAAACTGATAGTTCTCTGGCTAAAGAGCCATAAGGATGCATCCTTTTTTTTTTTTTTTTTTTTTTTTTTTTTTTTTTTTTGGAGTCTCAGTATTCTAATATTTCCACTTCTCTTTTTTCCTCAACAACAACAAAAACAATAATAATAGATGGAATTTATTAAGCACTTACTATGTGCCAATATTGTGATAATATTGTTTTACATGCATTAAATCATTTAATCCTCATAAAACTCTAGGAGGTAAGTACTCTTGTTATTTCTGTTTTTCAGATAAGAAAAGGGAGACATAGAAAGGATTAGAAACTTACCTTAAGTACTTTAACTCAAAAGTGGAAGAGCTGGGATACAAATCCAGAGAAGTGTTCACCTTAAGGTAAGTGATCTTAACCTTACATTCTGCTGCCTTCTTGCTTATGTTCATCCTGGGAGTAGCAACTAGAATCCCTCCTAGGCAAAAACTACCTGAATTATGCACAGTGCTTAAGGTAATAAAAGATAAAAGTGTTAAGTGTTCTGTCCTCAAGAGAGCCCTAGGTGGTTAAGAAATAAACAGAGTAAAAACAGGAGAGGTGAGAAATCCAGGCAGGTGATGTATGTACAAAAGCCAAGGTTCTCCATGTCAGAAAGTAGACCCTGGAAATATCAAGGAAGAGCCTTTGGATTTTTTAGTTTTATATTCTGAGCAACTTAGTACCAAGCTCAATGTACAGTGAATATTCCCAGTGATTTTATACCCAGGCTTATTGGAACACGAGGGAAGTGATGATAATATTGGAAAGTCCATGTGTTTTACAGTTAATATCTCAAAATATAAAAAAAAATTATCCATCTATAGTGATAGGTTTACATAGACTATTTAAAAAGATGATTTTCTTGGCTGTTGGCTTGAATTCTACAAGTATAATACTATTATATCCTGGTTACTTCATGATGATTAGAAGCTTTGATTAACTGATGTATTTCTGTAGTACAATAGGAAACCAAATATTGCTTAAAATAAATTTCATTTGCTAAACAAAGTATATCTAAACACAAGGGCCGTGGAGTATCATGAATTATAAAAGCTTGACTTAATTGTGAAAAAGCTGAGGACCATAATGTGTACTCAAATGTTAATTAAAAGTGGAGTGAAGGAGTTCCCTTCATGGCTCAGCAGTTAAAGAACATGACTGGCATCCATGAGGATGTGGGTTCGATCCCTGGCTTTCTTCAGTGGGTTAAGGATCACGCTTTCCCATGAGCTGTGGTGTAGGTCACAGACATGGCTCAGATCCCACATTGCTGTGGCTGTGGTGTAGGCTGGTGGCTACAGCTTGGATTTGACCCCTGGCCTGGGAACCTCCATATGCCACGAGTGCAACCCTAAAATAGCAAAAAAAAAAAAAAAAAAAAAAAGAAAAAGAAAAAAAAAATTTGTATGAATAGGTTCAAATTTTGTGTCTCCAAATATCCCCAGTTATAATCTAATGCTTCTATTAACAGATTAATGAATTAATTCTTCTAGTCATCATACTTTAGTGCTAGTTGTCTTAATCAGATGACATGTAACTGAGATCTGGCCATAAAAGGGATGCAAATTTTAACCTGAGGGAAGACAGATTTTCTGGTAAGGGCTACACAAGTTTCTCTAGTAGGAAGTATTAAGGGGCCAATTTTTTTTGGGCTAGTGGTGAAGGTGTAAAAGAGGATAACACAAAAAGAAGAAAAATTATGGATAGAAGAGTGATACAGCTAGAGACAAAGATTGTCTATTACATAGTTTGTTTATTCCTGGAACTTTCAAATAAAACAAGACCAATTAATGAATGATTTCTGGGCCTCTACTTTAAAGGACTGTGCTATACAAAATATGATTCTTGATCTTTGACCTCAAGGGGAAATGTTAAGCATAGGGCTGGCACTAGGATGAGGAGAATAAGGCATCTAAGCATATGAAAATGTAAATAATGATATAAAATAAATCATAATTTCATTCAACAAAATAGTGGAAATCATGAGGTAGTACCAACAGGATTAACTTGAGGCAGGAAATGATGCAAAGTTTGGGGGAGGGAGCCATCATTAAGGCCTGAAATCAAGAGTTACAGAACCAGAGTACTGGGTTTGCAGGGGGCATCAATCTGATTTGCCCTGTATTCCTAGACATGTGCCACCCTGAATTACTTTTACAGAATTAACCTTTTCCACTCTCTTTTCTCTGAATAAATAGAAAAGAGCAACTGAAGCTCAAGGGACCCTCTTTTCTTCTCATGACAGCCCTAAGATCTCAATCTAGTTAGCAAATGCTGTGGCACTAATTAGAGTGCTGGGCCCATAGATCCACTCAATAACTACCTGCTAATTGTATGGTAAAGCATAAAAACACATTTAACTTGGATAAGATCTCATCAAATGTGACTCTATCATGTCTTAGCAGTATGAGCTTGGGTTAGTTACATACTGTTTTTATTTTCCTTATCTGTATAATGGGACTGCTATCTTCTGCAGCAAAATGTCAACCTCTTAACTGAAATAACATGTAAATGTATATGATACTTATTAGACACACAAATGTTCATTATATGTTTGAAAGGTGACCATATTGCTATAAACAGATAGAGGCTGACCCCTGTCATTGAGGAAAATTGTGTGGCATTTAGAAACTGGGTCCTGTTATCTTCAGTTTTCTTACCTACAAAATGAAGGACTTAAAAGGATTTGGAAGGGTACTGAAATTCTAATGGTCTTTGTTTCTGAGAAGAAAGATGTTGGTCAACCACCTAATCAAATCTTTCTATGCTCCAAAGCACTTATTCAATGTTGAAAAAAAAAAAAAAAAAAAGAATGACAAGAAGCTCACCACTAATAAAAAGACAAGATAACATCTCTCTTCTCCTTGGGCATATGCTTCTCTCTTGGATATGTATCAGTTGGTGCCAGTTGATGATGTTATTATTTGGCTGGCAAAAACAAAAGCAAAAGTAGTGAGCATTTTTTTGAGCCACATTATTCAATTTAATAAGAAACTACATCTTTTTCAGGGATTCTTCCTACTAATTTGGTATCAAACTGTCTTTTCTTGATACAAATGTGATAAAGGATAATAATTATTTATTCAAATTACCTTTCATGGTAAAGTGAAAGTTGGCAACTTTATATCATTTTCCTAGTTTTTTCAATTATTGATTAATTTTTAGGTTCATAAAATTTGAAAGTCTAGAAATCACTGACCTATAGCACCAATCAATAAATAGTTTTTATTCTTATCATTAGCATCTACATTATCATAAACAAGTTGAGAGGAAACTTTCTGAAAGGAATATATGATTATTATTGAAAATTACCAAGTTTTTAAAGCCTCACTTGCCTCTCTCAGCATCAAAGCCTGAACCCTCCCCGCTAGCCTCCCACCCCCACTCTGAGGAGGACAAGATGTGAGAAGAAAGAAGGAGGCAAGAGTCAGATTTTTTTCTGCTCCTGTGGGATCCTGCTGACTGAAATATTTACAAGTATGGAAATGGCACAGAGGAAGTCCACTTACTGCTGGAGAAGAAAGGTCGGAATTGGGCTTGTAGCATCCTCAGTGAGCCAGCTCAGAAGGCTTCTTTGCCCTGACCTAGCTCCAGGCAAGTAGCTATCAGGCCTGTTTGGGGTAAGCGATACAAAGAAGATAAAACACCAACAGCAGTTTTAAAGTCAGAACTGCTGCTTGAGTTGCCACACTCCCAGCAGAATAATACAGCCATGTTTTGGAGGATTTTCATGAGATGAAATTTTAACAGGTATATTAGAAAGACTGAGGGAAGTAACTCTATAAAAGTTTAAAGTCCGTGCATAGTGGTAGATTTTAAATCCATAGTCAAGGCTTTGTTTTGACTACCATCTGACTTTCAAAGACATTTCTATTGTAAATTAATAAACTTTTATAATGACGAGATATTTTCTGGCTTAAGAAATCAATCATGAAATTGGTAATCTATAAATAATTTATAAACATAAAACTGCTATTGTTGCTACTGTTTTTTCTATTTATCAGCAATATTTTTCATATTCTTATTGTCCATTGAATTTGACTTGAATAGTAATGTTTATTTGCATATGTTTTTGCATGTGCCAACTTTGAGTGTTAGGGTGAGTTATATCAGACCTCCTATTTAGAAATATTGACATTAAGTAAAGACAAACAAAGGGAACCAAGGAATTGACTCCGAGAGTTCACTAGATTAATCTGTTATCAGAACCAGGAACATATATTTAGAATTTGCCTTTCTCAAACTATATCAAGCCCCATCTATAGTTCTAGATAACTTTTTTAGCCTGAACATATATTCGTATATGAGGGAATATGGCAAATAACCCCATGCCAATCAATGACAGGAACAGCTGAGATGACACAAATAGACTCAACAACATCAATGATAATGTATATTCCCTGTAGATAGAACAATCTCTCCCACATAGTGGTAATATTTGGTCCTTAGCTAATATTTGATATTTTACTTCTCAGGAGAGCGTCCCATCCTCTGATCTCTCTTCTGAGTTGGGAATTACTAGTTGCTCATGCTGTGATTCTGTTTATCTGTTAGAGAAGACAGGAAGGGGTTTCACCTCTTTCGCATTTTTATACATCATTTGTGACTGAATAACCTATATTAAAGTGATTAAAATTTGTATCGGACACCATTCATGCATACACCCATCTTCTTCAGGTTTATTCTGACTCTGTGTTTGTGTTTAGTAGTGTTGATAGGGAAGATAATAAGTACATCCAGGTATATTTTGACAAAACACATTAATGTCATAAAATAACATTTGATACTTTTCTATTTTAAGCCAAAAAAGATCATTCATCACTTAATCTATTAAAGCTGAATTGACTTGAGAATATGTTTATTTCCTTTTAAAAAGAATTGTATTGGCATATAGTTGACTTAAAATGTTTCAGATATACAGCAAAATGAATCAGTTATACATGTACATACATACATTCTTTTTCCCTGTATAGGACACAGACTACTGAGTAGATTTCCCTGTGCTATACATTAGATCCTTGTTATCTTTTTTATATACAGTAGTTTGTCTATGTTATTCCCATCTTCCTAATTTATCCTTCCCCACCACGTTTTCCCCTATGGTAACCATAGGTTTGATTTTGAAATCTGAGTTTATTTTTATTTTATAACTAAGTTCTTTTGTATCATTTTCATTAGATTCCACATTAAGTGATATCATATGATATTTTTCTCTCTCCCACTTCACTTAGTATGATAATCTCTAGGTCCATCCATGTTGCTACAAATGTCATTATTTCATTCTTTTTATGGCTGTTTCATTGTATATATGTACCATATATTCTGTATATGTTCCTCTGCTGATGCACATTTAAATTACTTCCATATCTTGGTTATTGTAAATAGTGCTGCAATGAATGTTGAGGTGCATGTATCTTTTTGAATTATTTGGTTTTCCCTGAATATATGCCCAGGAGTGGGATTTCTGGATCATATGGCAGCTCTATATTTAGTTTTTAAAGGAACTTCCATACTGTTCTCCATAGTGGTTGCACCAATTTCTATGCCGACCAATAGTGTATGTGGGTTCCCTTTCTCTGCACCCTCTCCAAAAATTTATTGTTTGTAGACTTTTTGATGATAGCCATTCTGACCAGCATGTTTATTTTCTTTAACTGTTTTATTTTGTATTTTGATTTTGAACATCATTCTTAACTTCTTCTCACATCCTTGTATACCTGTAATTTTTAAAGATACTCTTTCCAATCAGGGTGAATCTCCAGGTACATGTGAGTGAAGGGTGAGGAAATGTGGCACACACTGCCTTAAAACCTCTCTTGCTGTTAGACTTGCTGCAAAATACTTTATAGTATGACACTTGAATCACATCATTGAAAAAGTTCAAACACAGAAAATTTTAAATATTATTCCCAAAAACTATAGTCTAGAGAATATTTATGACCTCATGCTACCTCCAGAACACAGGATGGACATAGTTATTCATGTATGGCTCCCTGACTGCAGAATTGGGTTTTTATTTCTAGACTTTCAGACAATCAATTTCAGAGGGTGAACATGTAACTTACTTCTAAATTAATTTCCTTGGAAATCAATATGTGTTATATGGGAAAGTAGATGAATATATAGACCACACTAATATGCGGGATTTAAATAGACCACTCTAAGAACAAGCCAGATGTTTATACGTAGGGATGTGTGTGTGCGTGTGTGTGTGTGTGTCTGTGTGTGTCTGTGTATACATGCACATGTTTAATAGTCTATTAAAAAAGAACCCTTAGGCCTATATTCAAACAAAAGTGCACAATTTCATATTTTGTATTCATGCACAATTCTGACATTACTGACACTTTGGAATAGTGTAGGATAGTTCACCAAATAGGAAAATTAATTTCACTCCACCCTTAGTATGCTCATGGAAGCTATAGAATTCATTCTAAGCATATTGCCAATAGACAAACAAACAAACAGCATGTGTATCCTGTTAGATCTTAATCACAGCAGGGAGCCGAGCCAATGGAAATATACTGCATTCAGTCTTAAGCAGTCTCAGTTGTACTCAGAATTACTCATGTATGCCTGGGTTCTACTCAAGTTCTTTATAATTTACACAGGGTTATTATACACTATGCTTCTTCCCAAATCAGCTGTCTCCATAAGAGGCTCGGGCATTATGGAGCCAGGGAACACTCAGGATAAGTCCAAGAATGCTGTGTCTATGGGGGAAAAGGCAAAGTAAAAATCACTCCCTGCATAAATGCACAAAGAATTTGGGTATCTAAACATGAGGTGCTCCTGAAATACCACTTAAAAAAAGTCTAATGGCTGGTCTAAAGAAGTATGTGACTGGCAGTTTGGAGTAGAAAATTTAAGCTATCATGAAGTTGGGGGTCCTGGCTAGTTAAATCTTTTGCAGGTCTATTGCTTCTCCAAACATTCCTCACAGTATCTAACACACAAATATACTTTGTTGAGCATCAGCAAGGGTTTTACTCCCACCCCTACTGCATTATTCAGAGTAATATAAGAATTAAGGTCAATGAAAGGGAAAAAAGTAAACCCTAAGTGTCTAAAAGTTCTTTGTTCAGATAAGATTATTTTTTTAATTTGGAAACTGCAGCATTCATTCATGGGTACCCTGCTTTTAAATTTAAATATGACTCTAATAATATTTTCCATTTAAAAAACTATATTCTTGGGGAATTCCCGTCGTGGCGCAGTGGTTAATGAATCCGACTAGGAACCATGAGGTTGCGGGTTGGGTCCCTGCCCTTGCTCAGTGGGTTAAGGATCCGGCGTTGCTGTGAGCTGTGGTGTAGGTTGCAGACGCGGCTCGGATCCCGCGTTGCTGTGGCTCTGGCGTGGGCTGGTGGCTGCAGCTCTGATTCGACCCCTAGCCTGGGAACCTCCATATGCCGCGGGAGCAGCCCAAGAAATAGCAAAAAGACAAAAAAAAAAAAAAAAAAACCAACTATATTCTTGAACCTATATAGAAGGGATGATTTGAATTCTATATGATACCAGGCTAACCAGTTAAAAAGTGAAATTTTCAGTTAATGTTATTCCAATCAATAAGCATGTTTCTTAGAAAATGAGATATTTCTATGGAAATTAGATATATACTCTAATAACAGATAGATTTTATATATTTTGTTCATTATTCTATTGCTAGTGACTAGACCATAGCAGACATTCAATATGTATTTGTTGAATGGGGGAAAGAAATCAATGGTTTGTGACATGTCAGAGAAAGACCACAGCTGTGTTTATTACAGTGGAGTTTATTTCTCTAAGTGGGTGTGCTCAGAAATTCAGATGATAAGAATTGAAATGTTTTAATAAAGGATATACTAATATCTGTTCTGATATGATATTTGTATATGGTCAGAACAGGGTCAAAGTAGTCTGTTAGGGATGTATTTGGCTATAGATAACAGAAAAACCGCCACAGTGGTCCTAATAGATGAGGCTTTGTCTTCTGCATCAGGAAGTTTGGGAGTAGGCAGTACAGGGTATGTGTGGCAACGCAATAATGCTACTAGGAACCTCAATTCTTTTCATCTTTTTGTTCTGCCAAACATAGTTTGTAGGCTCTTGCTCCCAGGCTTGAGTCTTATGATTCCAAGAAAGATGCTTGCTGCCATGTCTTATGCTAATATTTCATCGACAAAAAGGAAAGGTAGAGTGACTCGGTAGTCAGGCATGGATGGTGACTGCATTAGGAAGCAATAGCTTTCCCATCAATCCCAGCAGATGTCTGCTTACCTGCCATAGGACTGTGTCATGTGATTAGGATGCCATGGAGGCTGGGGAAGCAAGTGATTTTAACTGGACAGTTTGTTACATCTCCAAAAAGCCAGGATCCTATACACAAAGCAGAAGTGAGGAAATATACTGGGTAGGCATCTAGCCATGTGTGCCCCAGGGCTGGAGTGAAGAAATTAGTTTAATTTTCATAACATAAAATCTGAGCAGCGTGCCTCTGATTTCACCCTTTTAAAAATAAAAACAGACTAGAGCAGTTTTATGGGGCAACAGTTTTAGTGGAACTTTTGTTTTTAAATGATTGAGCTAATTCAGACCTTGTTGCTTTCATAAATAGCTTAATAGGTGAAATTTTCTTGATGGGTTTTCATCATTTATGGCCTAGGGGAAAAAAAATACTGCCTTTCTACTGCCCTGAACTTAGGGTCTTCTATTCTCTGGATCAATTTCTTCCTTATTTCTCCTTTCAAAACTATTTTCTTTAAATACCTCTCTGAGAAGGAGTATTATAAAAAATCTGTACCAAAATGTGAATGTTGGACAGTGTCTTTCTATTTTGTCCCATTTGGGGGCTAGTTGAAGTTTAATGGGATAATTGCCTAAAAGGCAATCTCCATTTTCAGAAATCACTGAAAAAGTAGCCAATAGAGACATTTTTGAATAGAAGAATCTTAACTTTAGCTATGTGGTTACCCGTAAGGACAATTTGTCTCTCTATAGAACTCTGTTTTTATTTACCAAGAGTGGTATAAAAATAATAATAATCTTTCTTCAATACTTGTCAGTGCACCAATGGAACAACAATCCCTTTAGCAGATGACCTCTGTGAATCATGTAATTCTATGGCTCTTTGGTCATAGAGATATAAGCAATTTGATAGTAGTCAGGAGCTGGAGATGCTCAAATCTTTAATAAGGTTCTGGCCCTTTCCTTGGATTCATTACTTTTATATTAGGACAAAACTTTAATTAATATAATGTAGGGAAGCGTTTGGCAAAAAGGTACAGTATAAACTGATCCTCTGTCAATTTAAGAAAACTAGCGGAAGGGGAGGGGATAAGTTACTCATGACTAAAACAATGAAGGCTGTTGTTACAGGTGTTCATGAATGTTGTATGTGCATCCAGAAAGTCTTTACAGTGTTCAAAACAATTTGTCTTCACCTGCAAATCACATGGTCTTATCACGTATTTACTGCTCACCACCCCACTTGCTCCTATAATTTTCCTCTTCTGCCTGCAGGCTTAACGTTCTTGGCAAAGAAGAAGGCTTAAGGGAAATATTCATTGACTTTGTGTTGAAGCAGTGTTGTTTCTGCATGGGAGCCAGCTCAAGGAGTGTAATACAGATCCCAGAACAACGTCCTTGATTTTACAAGAAGGGCTCTGAGGGACCCCCTATGCCACAATAATATAAGTAGTAACTCATTCTAAGGTTTCACAGAAATGCACACCACCCTCCCCTATTCATATTGCTCAAAGACTTGCCCTTTGAGAATCAGAATCTGGGCTCTAGGTGTGTGTGGGTAAGAGACAACCGAAGGGGCATTTCCTCTGCTGTTACTTGCTCTAGGACACCCTCTCATCTCTGTCCCTTTTGTCTACTGTGCAGGCCTCCTTCTGAGGCTGTGTGGGGTTTTCCTCTCTGTTGGACCATATAATGGCCCCAAACTTTCTGCCCTAGGATAGGGGTAGGGGATAAGAATGTATAGAATAAATGCAAAAATGGATCTTTTTCAATAATTGTCAAGAGACAAGAAATGACAAGGAATGTTAGAGAAGAATTTCTTTGCTCACACATGGAGCACATCATCCCTGATTGTTCAAAATAAACCTCTCAGTCTCAGAGAATCTTATCCCTCAGGAACACCACAAGACCAGTCCCAATTAGCAGAATGTAATTACTTCAGTGGGAATCATATACTTAATGATGAACTTCTCCTCCCGAATGGCGTGAGCTCTTGAATAATTTAGAAGGAAAGAATAATATGAGGGACCTTAGAGTTAGAGGATGTTTGTGCCTGTGCTTATGCACATGCATGCTGTAAGAGAGGGCTAGTGCTAGAGAAGTTTAACCATCTTTAACATGGAAGAGAATTGATATTTTCAAGCTATAAAAAGCTCATTTAAATACATAAAATGAAAGTAAGATTCCAAATAGATAAATGGACTAGAATTTTTGAGGCAACTTATTCAGGAAAAAATAAAACCAGAAAATAAGGAAAATGTTCACCTTCAGGAGAATCCAAAATATGCAAATTAAAACAAGGGCCATTTTATATCTATTAAAGAAAATAAAACTTTAAAAAATGATATTATGTAAGGCTAGTGAGATTGTGGAGAAGCCAGTATTTATATTTATTGCAGGCTACAATGTAAAACTTTCAGAAACAAATTTGATCATCTTATTGTATCAAAAGCCTTGAAAAACATTTTGATCCTAAGAAATAAATCAATAAAGGTAAAAGCAACATGAACTGAGAGTAATTGTTATATTTTCTGTAATAACAAAAATTAGAGATGAATATTTTAAAAAAGCATAATAGTTACAAATTTAAAAATAATAGTGCACAGGAATGTAATGTATCTTTTACATTATAATGGATGATTAAAATATGCTACACTAAGATACAGGAAATAAAAAATTCAAAAATTTAAGTTACACTACAGATATAGCTATGTAAAATATGTAAATGTCTATGTGTGCAAACACTGGAAAGAAATTGATGTAATAGTATCAATGTGTTAGCATGGTATGATTTTCAGGTATTCTTAATCTAAAATTTGTTTTAATATGATAAAAATTTTTAAAAATCTGTAATGAATTTATTGAGTAGCTTCAACTTGTTAGGGATAAAGATGAATTAGATTTCTTTCTCAGATAATTCTATACTATGCAGACCTCTCCAAGTTCTGCTAAAGTACTACTGCCAATCCTATGACTTTACAGTCTTTTCAGTTATCAGAATAAACTCAGTCCTATGTGTTTTGCAACTTCAGTCTCACATTCAATTCAAAACTTTCCCATTCTCCCTCCAGCTACAGTTAAGTTTATTTATTTAATTTTACTATTATAGATGATTTACAATATTCTGTCAATTTCTGCTGTACAGCAAACTGTCCCAGTTGTATAATTATATACATTCTTTTTTTCACATTACCCTCCATCATATTCCATCACAAGTGATCAGATATAGTTCCCTGTGCTATACAGCAGGATCTCATTGCTTATCCATTCCAAATGCAGTAGTTTGCATCTACTAAGCCCAAACTCCCAGTCCATCGCACTGCCTCCCTGTCCCCCTTGGCAACACAAATCTGTTCTCCATGTCCATGAGTTTGTTTCTTTTCTGTAGATAGATTCATTTTTGCCATATATTAGATTCAGATATAAGTGATATCATATGGCATTTGTCTTTCTCTTTCTGACTTACTTCACTTAGTATGAGAGCCTCTAGTTCTATCCATGTTGCTGCAAATGGCATTATTTTGTTCCATTATTATGGCTGAGCAGTATTCCATTGTGTATATGTACCACTTCTTCTTAATCCATTCATCTCTTGTTGGACATTTAGGTTGTTGTTTCCATGTCTTGGCTCTTGTGAATAGCGCTGCAATGAACATAGGGGTGCATGTATATTTTTGAATGAAAGTTTTGACTGGCTATACACCCAGGGGTGGTATTGCTGGATCCTATGGTAGTTCTACCTTTAGTTGCCTGAGGTACCTCCATACTGTTTTCCATAGTGGTTGTACCAATTTACATTCCCACCAACTGTGTATGAGGGTTCCCTTTTCTCTACACCCTCTCCAGCATTTGTTACTTATAGACTTACTAATGATGGCCATTCTGACAGGTGTGAGGTAGTACCTCACTGCAGTTTTGATTTTCATTTCTCTGATAACTAGTGATGTCAAGCATTTTTTTCATGTGGTTGTCGGCCATCTGTATGTCTTCTTTGGAGAAATGTTTATTTAGGTCTTCTGCACATTTTTAAATTGGGTTGTTTATTTTTTTGCTGTTGAATTGTGTGAGTTATTTGTATATCTGGAGATTAAGCCCTTATCTGTTGTATCATTTGAAACTATTTTCTCCCCTTCCATTGGTGTCCTTTTTTTTTTTTTTTTTATGATTTCCTTTGGTGTGCAAAAGCTTGTCAATTTGATCAGGTCCCATTGGTTTATTTTTGTTTTTGTTTCTATTGCCCTGGGAGACTGACCTAAGAAAACATTTTTATGGTTGATGTCAGAGAATGTTTGGCCTATGTTCTTTTCTAGGAGGTTTATAGTGTCCTGTCTTATGTTTAAGTCTAAGCCATTTTGAGTTTTTTTGTGCATGGTGTGAGGGTGTGTTCTAGTTTCATTGATTTACATGCAGTTGTCTGGTTTTCCCAGTCCCACATGCTGAAGAGACTATATTTTTCCCATTTTGTATTCCTGCTTCCTTTGTCAAAGATTAATTAACCATAGATGTCTGGGTTTATTTCTGGGTTCTCTACTCTGTTCCATTGGTCTGTATGTCTATTTTTGTACCAGTACCACACTGTGTTGATTACTGTAGCTTTGTAATAATTATATGAAGTCTGGGAGAGTTATGCTTCCTGCTTGCTTTTTTTTTTTCCCCCTCAAGATTGCTTTGGCAGTTCTGGGTCTTTTATCATTCCATATAATTTTTTTGGATTGTTTGTCATAGTTCTGTGAAAAATGTCATAGTAATTTGATAACAGTTGCATTGAATCTGTATATTGCTTTGGACACTATGGCCATTTTAACAATATTAATTCTCCCAGTCCAGGAGAATGGGATATCTTTCCATTTCTTTGAATCCTCTTTAATTTCCTTGATTAATGTTTTATAGTTCTCAGCATATAAGTCTTTCACCTCCTTGGTCAGGTTTATTCCTTGCTGTTTAATTTTTGGTGTGTGATTTCAAAAGGTATTGCATTTTTGTATTCCTTTTCTAATATTTCAATGTCAGTTCTGTAATGCAACTGATTTACGAGTGTTAATCTTGTGTCCTGCTTCATTGCTGAATTCCTTGGTCAGTTGGAGCAGTTTTTGTGTAGGGTCCTTAGGGTTTTCTTTGTATAGTATCATGTCATCTGCATAGGGTGACAATTTTAACTCTTCTCTTTCAAATTGGATCAAATTGGATACATTTTCTTTCCTTCCTCCCTCCTTCCTTCCTTCCTTCCTTCCTTCCTTCCTTCCTTCCTTCTTTCCTTCCTTCCTTCCTTTTTCTCTTTGCCAGGGCTGTAACCATGGCACATGGAGTTTCCCAGGCTAGGGGTCGAATCAGAGCTATAGCTGTTGGCCTATGCCACAGCCACAGCAACACCATACACCGTATTCAAGCCATGCTTGCAACCTATTTCCTCTGAGCCACGATGGGAATTCCTTTTTTTTTTTCTCATTTTATTTCTTTTGTTTGTCTGAGTACTATGTCTAGGACTTCCAATACTATGCTGAATAAAAGTGGTGAGAGTGGGCATCTTTATTTTGTTCCAGATTTTAGTGGGAAGGCTTTCAGCTTCTCTCTATTGAGTATTATATTGGCTGTGAGTTTGTCATAAATGGCTTTTATTATGTTATATTCCCTCTATACCCACATTGGTAAGAGTTTTGTATCATAAATGGTTGTTGGATTTTGTCAAATGTTTTTTCTGCATCTATTGAGATGATCATGTGCTTTTTGACTTTACTTTTGTTAATGTGGTGTATGACTTGGAATGAATATTGAAGCATCTTGTGAACTTGGGATGACTCCCACTTTGTCATGGCATATGAGCTTTTTTATATGATGTTGGATTCAGTTGGCTAAAATTTTGTTGAGAATTTTTGCATCTGTATTCATTGAAGAATGGCCTGTAATTTTCTTTTTTGGTAGTATCTTTTCTGGTATTAATATTAGGATGATGGTGGTTTCATAGAATGCCTTTGGGAATGTACCTTCTTCAATCTTTTGGAAAAATTTAAGAGGAATGGGTATAAGGTCTTCTTTGTATGTTTGGTAGAATTAACTTGTGAAGACATCTGGTCCTGGGATTTTGTTTGAAGAGAGTGTTTTTATTACATATTCAATTTCATTTCTAGTGATTGTTTTCCCGTCTAGTGATGATGTAGTTCTTCTTCGTTTAGTTTTGGCAGGCTGTATCTTTCTAGAAAGTTGCCCATTTCTTTTAGGTTGTCAAATTTGATGACATGTAGTTGTTCATAGTACTCTCTTATGTTTTTTGTATTTCTGCAGTGTCCATTGAGATTTCTACTTTTTTATTTATTATTTTGTTTTTTTGAGTTCTTGCTCTCCTCGTCTTGGTGAGTCTGGCCAGAGGTTAGTCAATTTTGTTTATACTTTCAAAGAAGCAGCTCTTGGTTTTATTGATTTTTTTCTATTGTTTTTTGAATCTCTATTTTATAGATTTCCTCTCTGTTCTTTATGATTTCCTTCCTTCTGCTGACCTTAGGTTTCGTTTGTTCTTCTTTTTCTAATTCTTTTAGCTGGTGGGTTAAGTTGTCAAATTGAGATTTTTCTTCTTTTTTGAGGAAGGCCTGTATCTCTATGAACTTCCCTCTAAGAACTGCTTTTGTGGCATCACATAGATTTTGAGTGATTGTGCTTTCATTATCATTTGCCTCAAGGTATTTTTTAATTTCCCTTTTAGTTTCCCATTTAAATTTATTTTTATTTTTATTTTTTTTTAGTAGAATGTTGTTTAGTTTCCATGTAGTCAGTTTCTCTCATTTTCCTTCCTGTGATTGATTTCTGTTTTCATGCCACTGGGGTCAGAGAAGATACTTGAAATAACTTCTATACACTTAAATTTGTTGAGGTTAGTTTTGTGCCCCAGTATGTGGTCAATCCTTGAGAATGTTCCATGTGCACTTGAAAAGAATGTATATTCTGTTTTTTGGGATGTAATGACCTGAAAATGTCAATGAAGTCTAACTTTTCTATTGTGTCATTTAGGGTCTCTCTTGCCTCATTGATTTTCTGTCTACAGGATCTGTCCATTGATATGAGTGTGGTGGTAAAGTCCCCTCCTGTTATTGTATTCCCACCAATTCCTCCTTTTATATCTGTTAGTATTTGTTGTATGTATTTGTATGCTCCAATATCAGGAGCATATATGTTGATGATTGTAATTTCCTCTTCTTGAATTGATCCTTTTATCATTAAATAGTGTCCTTCTTTGTCTTTCTTTATGCCTTCATTTTAAGGTCTATTTTGTAGGAGTATTGCAACTCCCACTTTCTCTCTTTTATATTCACATGAAATATCTTTTTCCATCTCTTCACTTTCAATTTATGTGTCCTTTGGTCTAAGGAGAGTCTCTTGTAGGCAATATATTGTAGGCTCTTGTTTGTTTATCCAGTCTGCCACACTATGTCTTTTGATTGGAGCATTTGGTCCATTGACATTTAAGGTGATTATTGATAAATATGTATTTATTTCCATTTTAAGCCTTGTTTTCCAGTTAATTCCATGTTTCTCCTTTGTTCCTTTCTTTTTTTGGTTGGATGATTTCCTTTTATTTTATGCTTGTGCCCTCTTCTTTTCAGTTTTGTGAATGTAATGTTTAGTTTTGATTTGTGGTTGCCCTGTTTTTCAAGTATGTTAACCCCTTTCTATATATGCTTGCTTTAGCCTGTTAGTCATATAGACTCAAACATGTTCTAGAAAAAAAAGAGTCTAGATTTTCTTAACTTCCTTCCCTGTATTTTATGATTTTGATGTCATTTTTTAATATCTTCATGTTTATCCTTTTGCTGTTTCTTGTGTTTATCATCACTTTTACAATAGCGTCCCCCCCCCCGCCCCCCCTGCCATGCTTTAGTTCTGTAAACTGGCTTATTTAAGTGATTGCTTTCCAGTTGTAATTTCCTCCATCCTATTTCTTCTTCCTTCTTTTTAATTTGAGCATCCCTTTCAGTATCTCTTTTAGAATGGGTTTAGTATTGTTGTACTCTTTCAGTTTTTGTTTGTTGGAGAAATTCTTTATTTCTCCTATTTTAAATGATATCCTTGCTGTGTAGTGTATTCTAGGGTACAGATTTTTCCCTTTTAGGACTTTGAATTCATCTTGCCACTCCCTTCTGGCCTGTAGTGTTTCTATAGAGAAATCAGCTGATAGCCTTGTGGGATTCACTTATAATTAATTCTTTGTTTTTCTCTTGCTGCCTTTAAAATCATCTTTTTATCTTTAACTTTTGCCATTTTTATTATAATATGTCTTGGTATGGGCCTGTTTAGGTTCAACGTGTTTGGGGCCCTCTGTGCTTTCTATTTCTTGATACCTTTTCCTTTAGATTTGGAAAGTTTTTAGCCATAATTTCTTCAAATATATTTGCAATCCCTTTTTCTTTTTCTTCTCCTTCCGGAGTCTCTATTATGTATAGATTGGCCCACTTTGTATTATCCTATAGATCTCTTATATTGCTTTCATTTTTTTTTTAAATTTGATTTTCTGTCTGCTGTCCTGATTGGGTGATTTACATTATTCTATCTTCCAAATCACCAGTTCATTCCTCTGCATTATTCATTCTTCTCCTTAGTATCTTTAACTCAGCTTCCATCTCTGCAAATGGATTTTCTAATATTTCTTGTTTCCTCCTTATATTTTCTATTTACTTTCTAAAGCAATCTGCATTATTGTTCATATCTGCTCTTAATTCCTTCATATTTACCCTTAATTCCTTCAGTATTTCCACTATCTCCTCTTTGAACTTGGTGTCTCTTAGATTTCAGAGGTCTGTTTAATTGTTTACTCCTTCAGGTGAATTCTCCTCTTGCCTTCCTCAGAAATGGTGCCTTGCTTGTTCTGCAGACTAAGACCTCCTCCTAGGTTCCCTCAGCTGTGGTACTGTGTTCCCCAGCCCTTGGTGCACTGGTCTCTAGGCCCCTCCGACTGTTTCCTCACCGTCAACCCTAGTCCTCTCCCAGAACTGATCTCTGGAGTCTCAGAGCCTAGCTATGGACTGTATGTTTATCCTTAGTCCTTGCTATGGACTGTATGTTTATCCTTAGTCAGAATTCATGGATGAAACCTAAACCCCCACTGTACTGGTATTTGGAGGTGGGTACTTTGAGAGGTATAGATAAGGTCATGAGGATGGAGTTTTCATTATGAGATTAGTGCCCTTACAGGAAGAGACTTGCTTCATGTAGGAGTACGGTGATAAGGTGATTGTACAGCAAGAAAAATGTTCTCATCAGAACCCAACCATGCTTGTGCCTTGAAGTTGGATTTTCTGAGAAATAAAGTTTTGTTGTTTAAGTCTGCCAGTCAATATTATTCTGTTATATATAGCAGCCCAAAATGACTGATACATGACTCATTTTCCTTCCCACTTTCCTGCATTCCTATTCTGATGGACATGGCTTCTTCTCTTATATGTTTCCCTTCAACAGGTTATTTTCCATCTAATACTGACTATCATTCTCCTTTGGTTTCTTGGAGGGCCCTGGGAATGCCCACTCCATATTTTCCCAGAATGGAAGATTCAGGTTGGCTTTAATCTTTCCTTCAAGGTCAATCTTTCTTACAAGTCACCCACCCTATAGCTTCTTACTGCCAGGTCCCCTTAGTTAGGAGACAGCCTTCTTGGATTGATACCAGCAAGATAGTTCAAGCCAGCAATTCTACTCAGGGCCTACATAGGAAATTGTGGATCATAGTCCATGCTTAACAGTGGAATGCAAGCTGTTTCACTACCTCTTTTGCATAATATATTCCTCTTTTCCTTTATCCACATTTAGTATCAGACATTCTGCTGGCCTAGTAACCTGGACATTTTAAAATAAATTATTAGTAATTGCCATCTTAGTCAGGGGCAGGACTGTTCAGACAGTCATTGAGAGTAATTCTCCTGGAGCCTTCCTCTCTCTATGTTGGCTAGAAGTATGCCATCTCTACTCTTCCTTGGGAAGGCAATAGCCCTGATTTTCAAATTTATAACTCTTACACTCTCTAGAAAAGCCACATCCCATTTCCGAAACCAAATCTTTCTCTCATATTCATGGTGATGATGGTGGTGAAGGTGAGCTTTTTCATTATGTTGAAAGAGTGCCTCTCTATATGCCCTACAGGGAAGATGACGCTGCTCCACTTACTGGCATTCCTTTGTACTTAGAAGATGCAGTATTTAGATGCCAGTTCTGGCATTCAGCATTTAATACCATTTAAACACAGGGAATTATCATTATAGCTTGAATGTGGCTAGCTTATAGGATCAGGGAAATAAACAAGATGCCCTATTACTAGTAAGTTCAGTTAATGCCATTGATATTTGTTGACTGAACTATTAGATGCTTTTTGAAAAATATCAGGAGCAATCACTTAAAATGGTTCAGAAAGGATTCTTAAATCACTCTAGCACAATCACATAGATGTTTTAATTTCAGGGTTACTGCCATAGAGTTATATCTGCTAAAATTTTTTCTTTCATCAAAATAACTTTTTTTATACATCTTCTACCTGAGTTAAAATAGTTGCTATTATGGGTAGAGGAAGGAGATTGGAATAAAGAGAACAGGAGTGATAGAGCCAATGGGGAGATGGGACTTCTAAAGTAAACTTTACTTGCTTTATATTTTGCAAGGGTAGCACCAGCACTCACATGATAATCATCAGGAATTCTGTGTTTCCTTCTGAAATCTATGAGTGCTTATTAAATAACAGGCAGGAGATCCTGTTGTGGCTCAGTGGTAATGAACCAGACTTGTATGCATGAGGACACGGGTTCAATCCCTGGCCCTGCTCAGTGGGTGAAGGATCTGTCATTTCTATGAGCTGCAGTACAGATTGCAAATGGGGCTTGGATCCTGCACTACTGTGGCTGTGTTGTAGGCCAGCTGCGGCAGCTTCAATTTGACCCCTAGCCTGGGAACTTCCATATGCCACAGGTGCAGTCCTAGAAAGCCAAAACCAACCAACCAAACAGAAAAACCTCACAGACCATTGATTAAAGGGCCTGATGGCACAAATTCTGTCTTGTCAGTTAAATGTGTCAGTATTGCCTAATGTGAAAATGATGTGGATACTTCTATTTTGAATCTTTTCTTGAATTAGAAAAAAATGGTACAGGGAGTTCCCTTGTGGCACAGCAGGTTAAGTATCTGGCATTGTCACTGCGGCAACCCCAGCTCACTGCTGTGGCACAGGTTCAATCCCTCACCCAGGAACGTGCACATGCTGCAGGTGTGGCCCCTGCAAGAAAATGGTACAACTTCAAAACAATCAATTTTTCAGAGCTAAAAATGGAAAAACTAATTAGGGTTGATGGGAGAGAGAGGGAGAGAGTGAGGTAAGAGAGAGGAAAGGAGAGTATCTTTTACTGTTCCTATTTATAAACTTTTGAAAGTTAGAAAATGTCATGGAAACCTAAGTCTTTGGGATACTTTTGAATTTAACCCAAAATAATATTCTAGTGAAGTTATTTATCTAGATTCCAACAGATACTGTCCATTTTTTTTTCTCATGGATTTTGCTTGAAATGTGCATCATATTTTTAAATTGACCAATTTGACATAGTAGTTTAAAATACAACATGTCCCTTAAGACTCAACATCTTTGAAAACGGGAAGCTTGAGGTTGAAATAGCTTAAGGCAGAGTTCAAAAGATGGCCTATATTAATATCAGTAAGCTTGTTTTGCTTTTGATCATGCACAGACAGAAAATCATGTCTCAGAGGTGAAATCGTTGAGCATTATCAACGTACTTCTCCATTGTTCTTATATTTTACAGTGAAAGCTGCTGATGATTCTTTATTTAGAACTATGTGTTCTGTTTTACTAGACTATCTTTAAAATAACATGTAATTGGATATAATAGACTCAGTAAAATGTAAAAAATTACATGCTAGGCAAATCTATAGTAGCTACTATGATAAATTGATTCTGGAAAGATTAGAGCTTAAGGGTCTGTTGACTATAATTTTGGACTACACATGATGCCCACCTCCCCAGAAACAATAGCCAAAAAGCATATTTAAACATAAGCTTCAAATGAGCCAAGTGAATGAAAATTTCCTTTCTTGAAAATTATATTGTCTCAGTTATGTATGTTACCACAATTAGCATTTAGCTACAAATTGGTTTGTTTTCTATTTAACTCTCTATATATGTATAAACGTATGTATATGCAAGGCTTTCCTATTATATTTCTTTTCTATTTCTACTCTGATCATTTTTTTTTTTTGTCTTTTTAGGGCCGCACCCACAGCATATGGAGGTTCCCAGGCTACGGGTCCAATCAGAGCCTATGCCACAGCCATAGCAATGCCAGATCTGAGCCACATCTACAACCTACAGCACAGCTCATGGCAACTCTGGATCCTTCACCCACTGAGCAGGGACAGGGATCAAACCTGCAACCACATGGCTCCTAGTTGGATTCATTTCCACTGTGCCACAATGGGAACTCCCTCTGTGATCACTTTGTATCATAACAACAACAAAAAGAAAGACTATGGAAGATAAACCCCTAGACTATAAGATAAATCTCTTCTTGTATTGTTTTGTTTATTTGTGTTGTATCTTTAACTTGGTACAACATTTGGATTCTGGATTTGTCCTTTCTGCAAACTTGTGATATCTTGTTAAAACTTTGCTAAACTTCTGGTATTCAGGCTTCTCTCCTAGTTTCAGCCTTACCTGCCTTGTATTGCTAACCCCATACCTTAGAGTAACAAGTAACAACTTAGCAGCTAATTGATGAGGGATAAATATCTGTAGTCTTACTCATGCTTTTTTTTTACTGGGAATCAGAAGTCTAGAAGTAGCAGGCAGAAGACTGGAAGTAGCTCAATTTTGTCAAAATGATTTGAGTTGAATCATGATAAATGAAATCTGATATTTTCCCACTTCCTACATGGTTAGGAATTTTGGTTTTCAAAATGTATTGAATTTAAATAGAAGAACCAATGAAAATCACATCTATGTCTCTGAGAACACTGATTAATGATCTAGGTTCTTGAAAATCCAGTTCCAATCTGTGTTACTAAAGAAAGTTGCTAATATTAGATTTTTTCCTATTTCAAGAAATGTCCAGAAATTCCAGACTTTTATAAGTTGGAGTCTTCTTTGAACCACATTTACAATATGTTTTACATGGTCACTGCATGAATTCTCCGTTCCTTTAACATATTCAATAATTTATTACTTTTTGTGTTTTTCTTTTGACACAGATCAAAGAGCTATAATCATTTCATATGATTTGGGCCTAAAATATAATGGAAAAAAGGAGTGAAAATAGTCACTGTATCAAATTACTTTACAAAAGGTGTTCTGTATAACACCTTATTCCATCCAACACGCTTCTCCATAAAAGAATGATCTTGTTATACAAATGTATAATGAATATTTGTTCTACAATAAAATGCTTCTGCTAATCTCCTAAATAATCACTATCACTTCACAAAAGACTTGTTTGCTAATTATAATAATGCCATAGATGTGTTCATTTTAACTGCTTCATCCTTCCATCAAACACCAATTACACATCATATTTCCTAAAGTTTTCATTCCTTTCTTACCAAGGCCAGTTCAGCCAGAGAAAAAGATACAAATATCTAAACTTTGATAATCACCATCACTAAACCCAAGCAATTATGGTAGCTAAAGCTCAAAATGGTGTGGATATTACATAGCATCTCCCACATTTCCTGACCACAAAACATTTTTTTTCCCCTCACAAGCTAACTCAGATGAGGAAACCTATCAGATTCTTTTCATTTTCACCACCTGCAGATGGCAAATTAAATTTCAAGTAAGATGCCATTATGAAGCAATTGGAAGGCCTCAAGAAGTTGTTTTATTTTTTTTATAAGGCTTCTATACTATAGCAACCTGGCAACGGAGGCAAGAGTCCATTATAATTCTGTGTGTGTGTGTGTATATAATTTTACGGCCCTTAATTCTGTGTGTGTGTGTGTGAGAGAGAGAGAGAGAGAGAGTGTATAATTTTATGGTCCATGGAAAGAAATGGGCAAAGATATTATATGATTCTTTCCATCAAAAGTCAAAATATAACACCTCTCTGCAATCTCAAAACTACTCATACTTTCTATGAATAGTTAAAATACAATCATTCATCTGGATTGATAGAAAACAATTTAAAAGATTAATGCTGGAAAACAGACCCTATTCTCTTTTAGTACTTGAAATAAATGGGATGGAGGAAATATACCGAGGCACAAAAATTGTATTTTATCAAAGACGACCACAGCTACCTACTTGGAGATAGGCATGAATCTATCACTCTGGAGCCTTTTTTCACTCCTAATATTTTAGAATCCCGAATTCCTGAGCAGAAGAAGGCAACTGTGATAAGAATCTTAGCATTCTGTAACTACTCTTAGATATTGCTCCCATTTGTTATAGCATTTAAAATTTTTGTTTTTACCTTTTTGGGGGGCTGCACCCATGGCATAGGAGTTCATGGGCCAGGTATTGAGCCTGCATCACAGTAGCAGTCTAAGCCACAGCAGTGACAATGCCAGATCCTAAACCTTTGATACACTGAGCTACCAGGAAACTCCTGTTTTTATCTTTTAAATATAAATTACTGGTTATTGTTAATTTTCTTTGCCAATAGTTATTTGTGTTTATTGAAATTGTATTGGTTTTTGTCCTCATACCTTTTGCAGCACACGTTCCTTTGTGGTTCATTTTCTTTTTTGCTGAAGTGCATGCCTTATTAATGTTTATGGTGAGGATCTGTGGGTAGCAAATTCTTAAGTTTGTAGGTCTTATTATGTGTTTACTTTGCCCTCATTCTGAAGTAACAGTTAAGCAATATAAAATATTCTAAATTGACCTCTTTTTTCCTCAACAGTTTGTAGGTGTTGTTCCATTGTTTTTTGATTTCTGTTGCTTTAGATGAGGTACTATTATCAATCCATTTTCATTCCTTTGTGTGTAAAATCTTTTCCATAGCAAATTCTAAGTTAGCTTTTAAATTTTTTGATATTTTACAGTTTAACATGGGCTTTGGTGTGGATTTATTTTTGTTTTCTTTTTATTTTGGATGCATTCTCTAATTCATGTTTTTCTTCAGTTCTGAAAAATTCCCTTCAAATATTTCTTCAAATATTGCTTCTCTTTCATACTCTTTTATTTTTCTGGGACTTTTTTAGATGAATGAAAATTACTTCCTGTTAAAAAAAAAGCTCATTGTCGGAATTCCCTGGTGGCTTAGTGATTAAGGACTTGGTGTTGTTACTGCTATGGTGTGGATTTAATCCCTGGCCTGTGAACTTCTACATGCTACAGGAGCAGCCTAAAATAAAATAAAAAGCTCATTGTCTCTGGGATACTGGGTGACTTCTTTACCCCTTTTCCTACTCTCACTAATTCTCTCTTTAATTGTATCTAATATAGTTCAACCATTACATTTTTCATTGTAATAGGTATATTTCTACTATTTCTAATCAATCATTTTTGATATAAATAATTTCTTCCTTTTTCATAATTAATTTCTAAATAGAAGTTATTAACTCACATATCTCTATGATCATTTAAAATATACCCATTCTAAAGTCTATCAATCTTTCCTATGAAATTAATTTCATATGAAATAACTTTATGCCCTGATTGTTGTTTTATGTTATTTTTACCCTTATTGGTAGATTTCTTCATATGTTTGGAAATTGTT
This sequence comes from Sus scrofa, assembly GCF_054392235.1. Taxonomy (NCBI): domain Eukaryota; kingdom Metazoa; phylum Chordata; class Mammalia; order Artiodactyla; family Suidae; genus Sus; species Sus scrofa. Next base: position 144,822,646 of record NC_139383.1, on the reverse strand, counting down.
TTACAAGTTTATTTTGTATGAGAAATTGTTTGTTCTCTCTCACTCTTGGCTTACTGCCTTCTTTGTTTAGAAAATTTGAAGGCTCTTCCACCTGTATCCCTCTTAGCAAATATTTGCGTATTCTTCTATGGTTTATAAGCTTTTTAATATTTACTTTGGAGTTATGTGACTAGTTCTGCAAATAGCTTGTGAGTGAAAGTAACGTGTCACTCCTAGTGCATACGTAAGGGTGTATATGGGATAGCCACTTTTTCTATCTTATTGATGGTGTAAGGAACATTGAATTGGCAAAGATGCTAGATGGATCATCCCAGATTCCATGTCACTGTTGGAGGACAGCTGCCAAGGAGAATCACTTGACCTGCATTGGAGTGTGATGTGAACATGGAATAAAACTTTACCATGTCATCTAAATCTGGCAATATTTTAGGTTAATTTGTTATTGCAACATAACTTAGCCCTAACTGATGTACCACAGGCCACCCTACACTCTGCTCCAGCATCTGATCCAGAACCAGGTTATGAAATGATGGTTCAAATTTCCTAGCCTGTTATGATATTTGAGGTATTTGAGATTAGTCCCCCAAGCTAGCAGGCAGGCTTCAGTTCTTATTAAAAGGCTGGTCTCTATATTCCCAATTCCTTAGGCCCAAGGCCTTCTTTAATCCCAGGCAGCAACCAGCATAAATTCTTTAACCTCTGGCTACAGGTTGTGACTCTGACCCTGGTTCCTCATATAGAGTACCTTTATGCTTTTAAAGCTGAACTACCTACTGTCACTCTGCTTCTAGATCTGATACCCAGCAAGCCAGGAAATTTAGCCCCCTTACCATTCTAAATTCTCATTCATTGAAATGCTTATCTTTAAAAAGAAATATGCCCATTTTTTTGTGTTCTTTTTCATACTTACTATATATTTGTAATTGAGGGGTATGTCAAGTCATGGATTTACTAGCTTGACTAAGAAAACTTTCAGAATGCAGTTCTTTAATCTAGAGTTTTAAGATTAGCATCACGAAAAAACATAGTGGTTTGTATAGGCCTTCTCAAAGCCCTTTGCGGGTAGGAGAATGTGTAGTTGTTTCCAGCCATGTCTTCTTGAATCATCATGGGCTTTATGAAGTTCTTGGCTTTTGGTATGCATTCACTATCAATTGTCCATTTCACACTCTCACAACTTTTATGATGCTTTTTAGAGATATTTTGGAAGCTATGTTAGAGGAAATAAACTAGGCTAGTGAGTCTCAAATTTAAATAATATATGGTCTTCTTTTGAAGACCTTGAAGGTGACTGACATTATTATTATTATTTATTAATTTACTTAGATACATACAAACATAAAACTAGATACATCCCTCTTATGATTAGAACTTAGACCCAACTATAAACAAAAATAAATTTATAAATTAAGTATAATTAAACTATAAAACCAATAAAATTCAGAGTAATACATTTATTTTAATGTGATAGATGATGTTGCTTTGCTGAAACCAAATTGATGCTTGTAATATGAATATAGTTATGAACATAGTAATGACCATGAGATGCCCTGTATCAGATGGATCACAGTGGAAAACGAAAGGCATTTACTTTAGGAGTATTTGAAGAGGGTTTAATAAAAGAAATACATACAAAGGTGTAAAGAGGCTTAGAAGAAACTAAAGATGGTTGAGTGTATTAGTAGTGAAGAGCCATTAACCCCGTGAAACTGTAGAGGCAAATGAAGAAGTAATGATTAGAGCCTAGAGAGAGGGACAGCAGTTATAGGAGAACAACTTAGAGAAGTTATGCTCTTTTTTATGCTCTTTTTTAGAGGGATACAGTGAGTTTGTTAGACTCCATAAGGGAGAAAGCCATCAAAATAAATATCCTGACTTTACTCTTCTCACTCTGTAGCCTCCTGCTATTAACTCGCGTTTGCCGAACCCAGAGAACAGGGAAGCCTCTGATGAAGGTTATGGGCACAGAACAGAATGGAGCAGGGTAGAGCAAGTGGTCTGGAGAGGTAAAGAAAAATATCTATTCAAATTCCCTGGAGTTCAGTATGTCCTATCTGGGACTATGTGATAATATAGTTCTTTCATAATATTTAAAAAGAATTCAAATGAGTAAAAACCATTTGCCTTTTCCTTGGCATGAATGCAGATTTGCATCTGAAGTACCCCTTTTTTTCTTATTAGTCCATGACAATTTAAATTGTGATTAGTACCAACACAATGATAAACAGAAGGAAGGCATAAGCACTGAAATTTGTGGCGACATTTAATTAAAATATGGTCATTTAGCTGAACCTAATGTGTGATTTTAAATCATCACCAAAATGAATATACAATATTTTTAAATGATAAAAACAAATAAGCAAATAATAGCAACAATAAAATCCTCAAAAAGAACTTCAAATTGTACCTAAAGATCCACTTAGTTCAGGGACCTCATTTGAGAATCATTGAGCTAAGCCATTTCATGTTACAATCTGGGTAATGTCTCCATATTCCAAAGCAACCTATACGTATCTGCTAGAAAAATTTACTGAAGCTCTGCTGTGATAATACTATTTTCTTTGTAAAAAAAACCTTTAAGGGTACCTCATTTTCTACAGAATTAAGTGGAATTCAAAGCCTCTGCTTTCTTTTCAAGCTTTATGTTCATGACTGTACCCTTAGATATAGCATATACTGTAGCCAAATTAGTATCCTGGCCTGAGCATATCCTATATTTTTCTGCTTTCTTTTCTCTATATGTGTTTTTTTTCCCTCTTGTAATGCCAGCTGCTTTATTTCTGATTTTAAAATCATAAACATCTAAGTTCATTTCAAATTCTGCCTCTTCTATGAAGACTGAGCTAATACCAAGGATCAGATTGTCAAATCAGACACACAAATCAGAGATATTATCCAGTATCAAGCTTTTCAACAAATTTCAAGAATACAAGCCCTCAAAAGGCACAGGGAAGGTAGAGAGAAGGCTGGGACATCCAAGATTTCCCACGTCCTTTTTTGGGCAGATGTGCTCTACAGTCCAGAATAATAGATGAGATCTCTAAATAGGACAGCAGGTCATCTCACACAGTGGAAAGTATTTAAGTTAGTAAACATCTCCATGTCATGCTCCAGAGAACTCGTCACATTCTGCAAGGATCCGTGCATCATAAATCCATGGATTATAGGCTTGTTGACCATAAGCAATCCTGAACCAGAGATGTTCTGCATCATTAGTCTATTTTCCCAAAATTCCAGTAATCATATTTTCAAGAATATTAGACCGAGCCACTGCCTTTTCCTTTTTCTAGAAGCATCCCTATGGGTAATTGAGAAAGAAATGAATCACTGGCCAACTGCTTTAATTCTTTTCTCCATAAACACTTTCCCGATTGCTTCAACCTTCTATAATCTTTCTTTTCTTCTCTTTGTGACTCTATTATGGCATTATTTTTCTGCTTTGTATTATACTTATATAAAATCTGTCCCCTCTTTCAACTCAGCAGAAAGGACATAATTTATTCATTTTGGGGTCACTAACAGTACTTTACAAAATGCCTTGCACATAACTGTTTTACATTTAATAAATGTTGAATGAAATTAGGAGAAAGATAATTTTCTAGCCGCATTATTTTCCACAAATACTACTGTTAGATCCAGGACAGTGAAGAGGAATAAAACCAAAATCAGTTGAGTCTAAATATCTGCTTGTGTAGATAACTTAATAAAAACCCCACAGAATTATGCAAAATTATGCAGTGGGAGAAGTTGTTCTCATGGTCTTTCCTTCTTCCTGAGCACCATTTCCCTCTCAGGTGCCTATATCTGAATCTCGTTTGAGGGACAGACCTTGCCCAGGTGAGATGCTGGTTAGAAGAGTGTTTTACTGTTACAAGGGAAAGTCTTGGGGATATTATCTAGAAATTCACCCTTGGAGTATCAGAGTCAATGGTAGGAAAAATAAGTGCAATAATGGAGCCATGCTTGGAGGCAGGGACATTGAAAAGTAGTCAATCAATGCATCAACTGGAAGGATAAGGCAGAGACGTTAGCCAGGGGAACACAATGAGGAAGAGAGAGGACAGGAAAATGTTCAATATCCGGGTCTGAAATACTGGAGTATCTTTGGCTTCATTGCTTCTACGTGGGTCTTCAAGAGCTTTACTGGGTTAAGGGCAAAGACTTAGGATAGAGGATAGAACTGACCTAACAGTGTTCTTACGCTCTTTCTGACTCATATGAAATGAGTCAGAAAGGGTTAAGGATCCAGGGTTGTCATCACTTCTGCATGCCACAGGCCAAAAAATAAAAACGAAATAAAATATCTTCTGGAGTCCCCGCTATGGCACAGTGAGTTAAGAATCTGACTTCAGTGGCTGTGGTTGCTGTAGAGGCGAGAGTTCATTCCCTGGCAGGTGCAGCCATAATTTTTTAAAAAAAGTATATAAATAAAAAATCTTCCTTCTAAGTAATACACACATATGCCTAGAATCTTAAGTATTAGGATAAAAGGATGAAGGGCATATTTCTGTTTTGGGGTTGAAGAGAATTGGGGCAATAGGAACTTTCCTAACGTTACTTAAATTACTTGGCTGGATGGTATCATGTGATACTTCTCTTATTGCCTTCTTAACATTGAGAACTTATAGTTGTTTCTAAACCTAACCTCTACAATTGGTAATGAAATAACAATTTTCATGCTATTTTTCCCTGCAGAGAGAAAAAGTCCAAAGCTATACTTACTTAATTCAAGTTTTTGTTGTTTGTATAACTGTGTTTTTCCTTATCTGTTTTTAAACAGTGTACTTCTTGGAGGTTTTACTATTTTTCTGTTACTGTGTAACAAATTACCACAAACTTAATGGATTAAGGCAATACCCATTTATCTCCTTCAGTGTCTGTGGGCTAGGAGTCTGAATATGACTTAACAGAGCCCTTGGTTTAGGTTCTCTTAAGGCTACAATCAAGGTGTTGGATTGGATTGGGTTCTCACTAGAGTCATCTCGCCGGCGGAAGGATCTATTTCTGTGCTCTTTAGGTTGTGGGTGGCTTTATTTCTTAGCAGCGATAGGATTCATGTCAGCTTGTGTCTTCAAAGCCTGAAACAGAGAGTGAGAAATCAACAAGTTGGGTTCTGTGCTAGTATGTGATCACATACATGTCATCACATATATTCTATCACATTTGCCATATTCCACTCAATAGAGGCAAGTCACTGGGCCCGTCCATACTCAAGCAGATACAATTACACAACTATGTGACTACCAGGAGATGAGGATCTTGGAGAGCAGCATTAGGGTCTTTCTGCTCAGAGGTATAATGCTGTTTGTAAAGATTCAAAGTTCACATCAGTCTATGGCGGTATAGTGGCAATGACTCTATTATTGGTGAAGGTCATGGAAGTTCAGGGCCAGATATCAGAGATTTCTGCTAGGGCTCTAAGGAAGAAAGAGCAGCTTAACGTTAGAGACTTTCTCCAGCAATGTTCAATTTGATGTGTGTCATATATGCTGATAAAATGTTTTATAACCAGGTACTACATTTTCATCCTATACATCTCATAATCTTGTAGTTCTTAAATTTTATATTCCCTCCACAATGTTTTGGTGACTTAATGTGTCTATGTCCTCTGCTGAGATTTAGACATATGAAGTAGGTGGTTAAAGTATCTTGGCCTTTTTATATTCTGAAATCATAGAAAGGAAAATAATCACCCTGGTAACTTTTGACTATTTGGGGTTTTGTAACTATTAAAGCTAGAAGAGGAAGTTTGTTGCTGCTTGTTAATATTTAAGAATTTTATACATCCAGAAAAGGACCATGTAGGAAGACACACAGTTGTTTCTTCACTACATCAAGAACTTTTCATGGTTATCTTGTTTATCTCAAGTCTATTAAAAAATATGGGGATAAAGGGCCTAGAAAGAACTTCCAACTTAGGCATTTACTATGGGAATCATTTCAAGGATCTGCTTTTCAGACCTGCTTCAAAGAATATACTGTCCCATCTCATTGCTGAGAGGAAATGTGCCCTGTAGGAAGAAAGAGCAGTACCTTTCCAGGTGCTTGTTGGCCATTTGTGTATCTTATCTGAAGATACTCTATAGACTTTTATGTTCATTTCTCTTTCTTTCTTTTTTTTTGTCTTTTTAGGGCCACACCCTCGGCAAATGGAAGTTCCCAGGCTAGGGGTCAAATCAGAGCTGCAGCTGCCAGCCTATGCCACAGCCACAGCAATGTGGGATCCAAACTTCATCTGAGACCTACACCACAGCTCACTGCAATGCCAGATCCGAGCCACATCTGCAACCTACACCACAGGTTACAGCTATATTGATCCTTAACCCACTGAGCAGGACCAGGGATTGAACCCAGGTCCTGATGGATACTAATTGGGTTCATTAGCACTGAGCAACAATGGGAACTCGTATGTTCCTTTCTTATCTCTCCTCTGAGACTGCAAGTTTCTTGAGGACAGGGTTTGTGTTATTAATCTTTTAATCTCTCAGGGGTCCTATTGGATTGGTTTGAGCAGACTAGGTGCTCAAAAAATGCTTATAGACCTAAATTTAGTAGTCCTAACAAAATATTATATTGCCTGAGTCAACCCTGAGGTGAAGTCCTCATACCATGTAATTTCTTACTCAGGACATCAGTAAACTTTGTTAATAAGTCATTTGGGTCTTTCGTGGCATCCGAACTGTTGACCAAGTGCTCCTTAAAATATTTTCTCCCTCTGACTTTAGGACACCACTCTGCCCTAGCTTTGCTTCCTGGTTCCCTATTAGAAACACTCTTCTTTGTGGGTTCCTCTCTGATGAACATGTAAAAATGAGTATTCCCTAGGCATCTGTTCTTGGTGCTCTCTTTTTACCAATACCAGTTCCAGACCCTAAGGGGAAGGGTCAATGTCTTGAAGAAAAAGGGAAGGATATGGCTGAGTTCCAAGAAGGTGATCAGAAAAAAAGTGGAACTGACTATCTGGAATGGATGATGACACCATCTGTTTTCGTAGTCTTACTTTGGGCAGTGTAGTACTTGATGTTTAAGCAGGGGGGAAAAAAACACAAAAACCTACCACCTTTATATTTTTCATTTAATAAATTACCCAAATCTGGAAATTATCTTTCCAACTATTTTAATTTTGGCATTTTTTTTCCCTTTGAGACTTGGTTCTTGCAGATTTCTTAACTGGAATAGAACTTGAAAAATATTAGTGATACTATTTCTCCTGCTTAAAGACTGGGATATATTAGTATTGCAAGCTTATAGGTACTATAGCTGCTTTGCCAAATGCAGTGTTATAGAGAGTACCTGGAGAGCCTAGAAATGTTTGCATAAAGAGCAAACATTTTAGATGTTTCTTGATTTTTATTATCTATTTCAGCTATATTCTGGGTAAAGAGGTGGACAAAAGAAATCAAGAAGTGGAATAAAAGAAACATGTGGAACAACTTTGTTTATAATCCTTTACTTTCAGAGTGGGCGTGAAGGAGATTGCCATCGTGGTAACTAAAATGTAGATTCAGAAATTTACCCTTAACAGCATATGTTTAGGGTCCTCAAGCTAATGTTTTACTTTTGAGTTGAGAGTCCAGGACAGCATCTTTTTGAGCAACATTCTCCAACCAGGAGCAGAAGAGTAGAACTGTTAGAACATTCCCAAGTACCTTCCTCCATGACTTTTAGACCATTTTATAAAATAGAATTTTTGTGCTAAAAGAAACTAAGAGAATAAAATCAAACCTCTTTAGCCCAATCTTGGATCTCATAAGTTTCAATCCCACAGCTTTCTCATGGTTATTAAGTTGTTAATGGGACAGCTGTGGCTTGAACAAGGTCCCCACTCCTTGTCCAATGTTCTTTCCTTTTACCTGGTATTCAATATTCTCCCTTGCAAAACCTCTTCTGAAGAAATGGAATGAAGCTAGTTTAAAATGGCTGCTTGCCAATTTTTTTCTCATGTGAACTTCTTTTCTATTCTTTCACTACAGTAAGCTCCTCTGATGAAAAGAATCATAGAATATTAGTATTGGAAGAGATGTTTGTGGATCCTAATCTCCTTATCTTACAACTATAAAAACCAAGGCTTGGTGAGTCAACCTGCCTGAGGCCACATAGACATTGGTAAAACCAGGATCTGAGGTTAGTGACTTGAGGGGAGCTTCATAACCTTGGAAGAGCCATCTCTTTTTCTGATCTATGTAGGTACTGGTTGAACATATTAAGGCTGTTAATTAAAATTAAAGATAAGGAAGACTTAGGACTCCAGATTCCATGAGACACAGCTATTCTAATATACCATGTAGAGGTATTAGAAAATTTGTGAGGAAAGAAAATAGCAAAAATTTAAAGAAACAAAGTTGTAAATAAAAATCAATTAAACGGAGCTTAAAATGAAATTCCAGAGATAGTAAAGAATAATTTGTGCTTTTAACAATTATGGGTTTGTTCATTAGCAGCTTTCCTGATGTTAAAGACTGGTGTCAAATATTTTTTTTTCCTCTAGAAAATACAAAGATACCACCTTGTTCTAAGGCTCCAAGCCATTCCCTGTGGACTGTTCTTGGCCTCTGCTGTCACAGACTATAACCAGGAAAAGAAAATTGACATACAGAAAGAAAAACCTTAACAGCTAGAGCTTTAATTTACTTACATGGGAAAAAGTATTTCAGTTTCTGAGATTTCTCCTGGGTTGCTTGATTCGGAGGTGGGAAGAGAAGCCAGAGGAAAAATCACCAAAAAAGCTTTTAAAAGAAACACTATAAAAAGAGCAAATCCTGAGAATTGTGTTTAATAACAGCAATGATGAATTTCCTGGCAGTCTGTACTGAGCAGTTAAAGACCAACCAGCATGTGAAAGAGGCTGAATTAGAGTGGTCTGGAGCAGCCTAATAAAGAGTGCCAGAAGATTTATTCCCTCATATGTATAATTTTGAGATATGAATGACTCTATATTTAAGAAATGTGTTACAACCATCACATTAATTTTTACTAAGGGCTTCTAGTTTGACTGAAATCAGGGTCTGAAAAATGGAAGAACAGTGCTTTGAGTCACCAAGTTAGTGCCCTACAGAATATTTTAAAATTATTTAACACACATCATCTCAGTGTCAACAACTCATCACAGATAAACTATCTAATTAACAGAACCCTTCATAGTATTTGATAACTGAGTCTTGGCTCAGTTTTTATACCAGAAGGGCAATCCTTGATAAGTAGAAATTATAAAAGCAGATTTTAAAAGCATTAATTCGGAAATAAAATCAAATTGGTCTCAAATTAACCCCCTATTGGTATTTAAACTTATTTAAAACCACTTGGCTTAAGATAACATTTGGAGAAGCTGTCTTTGACCGGAGTCAGGCTTTGTCTAGACTGTCAGCCTCTGTATTTTGATTCCCTTTGTTGTATAGCAGCCTCCCCATGCCCAGAGTAATTGATATGGGTCCTGAGCTAGGGACAGATGAGTTTATCCTGTCATTGAAGCCCTTCACAAGATGCCTTAATTATTAGGGTTAATTCGAGGATTTGTGCTCTGTGTTCTACTTAGGAAGCTTGATTGTTTTCTCTTTCTAATTCCATGTTGGCAACATTTCCAATGACAAATCCAATAAAGAATTAGTAATTTGGCTCCCTGTGGTTGTGGAAAAAGGACAGCAAGAATGAGCAACAACAATAGTTTCTGTTTGTATAGTTTTTTTTTTTTTAAATGCTAGAAAGTTATTGTTACAGTTTAGGGACAAAGACTCATGAAAAAGTAGGAAGGAATTTGAATTTCTATAAAGATGATAAATTTTGATTTTTTGATCTCTGCTGATAACTAATATCCATTTTGCAACTAAATGAGAAATTGTAGTTCCCAATGGAGAGATTGGAAGTAAAGAAAAAGTAAGATATTTCTATTAAAAAATGCTCTCCCTATGTTTAGAAAACAAGGTGACAAGGAGGAAAAGCCACAGTTAAATTGTGGTTGTTGTAATCAGATAAATCAGGTTACCAAACTCTTATACATATTTGGTGGCAGTGAATTTTTGGCTAAGAATCTATTCTTATATTTCTTTGGGACCACATGTTTAATTAAGATTTGCTAAATCTCATCCTGCATAATAGTTGGAATGGCAGAGGTATCAATATATTACCATGGTAGTGTGCTTTTCAAGACTGCAAACAATATGTACTGCTTGCTTCCATTTTGGTGTTATGGATGGGTCAGTACATAAATGGTTGATATCCAAGAATCAGTTGTAATTATCTCTGGTGGTGCAACATTTTTTATTTTCTTTTTTTGTGTGTATGTTTAGCTTTATTTTCTAAAATGAGCATGTATTACTTTTGTAATAATAATTATTTTTAAAGTCCCTTCTTTTTGATATTCCTTCAGATGCATACATCCTGATTTCTAACATTCATTTGGGGGAAATTAGGGTATAAAATAAAAACAAACTCTCGTTCTTGCTATTGCGCTGGTTATTTCATTCTTGCTATTGCACTGGTTTCTAGGGTTGATTATTAACTAGATTTTACCCTATGCCTAGAAATCATTATTCAGACAGATCAGATAGATATGGAACATATTCTTGTTACCCAGAAGAATCTTATTTCTTATACACATAAATTCAAAAAGTTTAACAACTTTTACTCATCTCCCTTCATACTAACTACTCTTTGCTTATAAGTAGACTGACAAAGAGGAAACTGTAGCATTATAGTTTTTCAATATTACATTAACGTAGTACAACTTAGCATGGGGACAGAGGGATATAGATTGTGTTTGTATAGGAATTTTCTGGACGTTCAGCTTGTGAATGGGCACTTGCTTTGCAAATGGACTTTGATGTCACTATTGGGAGCTTCACAGAGTAGCCCCTTGAAGAAAAATTTAAATCTTCTAGATTATCTTCTTGTGGTTTGGCTTATTTTACCTTTTGAGTGGCAATTTATCTTAAGATGAGATTTCACAACCTCATTTGAAGGCCAACTATCAAAAACTAGGTTTATTTTTTACCCTAAAATTCTCATATTCATTTTTCCATTCTTTTAATTTACTTTATCTGTGTCCAGATCATTGCATGGAGATCATTCATGCATAGCAAGCCAATCCCTTAATCGATCTTTCATATAGGCCTAGTTTCCTTATTTCCTTTAGGAAAAAAAAATAGATTTTTTTTAAATGACTGCACCTGCAGCATATGGAAGTTCCTGAGCCACGGATTGAAAAAGAGCCACAGCTTCTGTGGCAATGCCAGAACCCTTAACCAACTGTGCTTGGCAGGGATCAAACCCACGCCTCTGCAGCAACATGCCACTGCAGTTGGACTTTCAACCCACAGCACCACAGTGGGAACTCCTATGTATTTTTAAATTGAAGTATGGTTGATGTATAATATTATATAAATTATAGGTGTACAATATAGTGATTCACAATTTTTAAAGATTATATTCCATTTATAATTTTATGAAATATTGTCTATATTCCCTTTATTGTAAATATATCATTAGTGTTTTTCTATATAATAGTTTGCATCTCTTTTTCCCCCATTATACCTTTTTTTAAAATGATTTTTAGTTTTTCCATCATAGCTGGTTTACAGCGTTCTGTCAATTTTCTACTGTACAGCAAAGTGACCCAGTCGCATACATATATACATTCTTTTTCTCATGTTATCATGCTCCATCATAAGTGACTGGATATAGTTCCCAGTGCTATACAGCAGTATAATAGTTTGTATCTCTAAGTCCCTTTCCCTTATATTACCCTTTCCTTCTACCCTTTCCCTACTGGTAACCACTAGTTTGTTCTCTATAACTATGATTCTGCTTCTTCTTTGTTATATTCACTAGTTTGTTGTATTTTTAAAATTCCACCTATAAGTGATATCGTGTAGTACTTGTCTTTCTCTTTCTAAGTTATTTAACTTAGCATAATTCCCTCCAAGTCCATCCATGTTACTGCATATGGCAAAATTTTGTTCTTTTTAATGGCTAAGTAGTATTCCATTGTGTGTGTGTGTGTGTGTGTGTGTGTGTGTGTGTGTGTGTGTGTATCACATCTTCTTTATCCGTTCATCTGTTGATGGACACTTAGGTTGCTTTCATACCTTGAAAATTATAAAAAATGCTTTTATGAACATTGTGGTGCATGTATCTTTTTAAATTAGTGTTTTTGTGTTTCTTTGGATATATACTCTGATATTCCTTTCCTAGGTTATATAGTAGTTCTATTTTTAGTTTTTTGAAAAATCTCCATACTGTTTTCTATAGTAGCTGCCCCAATTTACATTCCTACCAACAGTGTATGAGGGCCTAAGGAGGTAAAAGAGCTGTACTCAGAAAACTATAAGACACTGAGGGAAAAAAGTGAAGATGGCACAAACAGATAGAAAGATATACTGTGCTCTTAATTGGAAGAATTAATATTGTTAAGATGACTATACAACTCAAGGTAATCTGCAGATACAATGCAATCTCTATCAAAATACTAATGGTGTTTTCACAGAACTAAAACAAATAATCCTAAATTTTGTATGGAAACACAGAAGACCCTGAATTGCCAAAACAATCTTGATAAACAACAGAGCTAGAGGAATGATGCTCCCTGACTTCAGACTTTACTGCAAAGCTACAGTAATCAAAACAGTATGGTTCTGGCACAAAAACAGACAAAAAGATCAGTGGAACAGAATAGAGAGCCAGAAATAAATCCATACACTCAAAGAAGGCAATTCATCTTCAACAAAAGAGGGAAGAATATACAATGGAGAAAAGACAGTCTTCCAATAAGTTGTGCTGAGAAAACTGGACAGCTACATGTAAAAGAATGAAATTAGAATATTCTCTAACACCATATACAAAAATAAACTTAAAATGGATTAAACACCTAAATGTAAGAATGGAAACCATAGAACTCCTAAAACAAAACATAGGCAGAATACTCTTTGACATAAATTGTAGCAATATTTTTTGAATCTATCTCCTAAAGCAAAGGAAATAAAAGCAAAAATAAACAAATTAAACCTAATTAAACCTAAAATTTTTTTCAAGTAAAGGAAACTGTAAACAAAACATAAAGACCAGCTATGGAATGGGAGAAAATACTTGCAAATATATGACAAATAAGGGGTTAATATCTAAACTATAAAACAACTCATACAATTGACATCAAAAAAAAACCCAAACAACCCAATTTATAACTGGGCATAAGACCTGAATAGGCATTTTTCCAAAGAGGAAATGTAGATGACCAACAGGCACATGAAAAGATGTTCAGCACTGCTGATGATCAGGAAAAGGTGAATCAAAACTACAATGAGATACCACCTCAATACTTGTCAGAATGGCTATCATCAAAAAGAACCCAAGTAACAGATGTTGGCAAGGATGTGGAAAAGAAAATATACATCTTTTATTTCTCCATGTGGCTCTTCTGTGGTCCATGGAAAAGCCGTGAATATGGCATACTAAAAATCTCAAGTTTTTATTTTTGAGAATTCAAGGCAGTTAATTCTCATTAGTATTTGTTCGAAATGACATGTGGAACCTCATCTTTGGAGATACTGATTTTGTAGGTCTAGAGTAAGACACAAGCTTGTCCTTATGTTTTTTTAACAGTGCCTTTTGAAGACTTTTTTTTTTTAACAAAGTGTAATTTACCAATTTTTTATAGCCTTTAATTTTTGAGTTATTTAGGAAAGCTTATTTGATCTAAGGTGATCAAACTTCTCTAGAAGTTTCATAATTTTAGCTTTTACATTTGGGTCTGTTATCCATTTTGAGTCAGTTTTTGTATATAGACTAAGTGTCCAGAGTTGTAGTCTTTTTTTTTTTTTTTAACATGTGAATATTTGATCTATAATTGTCTTAGTACATTGGAAATAAAACTTTCTGCATTGAATTGCCTTGGCACTTTTATCAAATATCAACATATCACATATATATTGGTCTATTTCTGGACATCTATGCTGGTAATAGATGTTCATTTTTGAACCAGTATCTTAATTATTACAGGTTAATTACAAGTCTTAAAATCAGATAGTCTAACAACTTTTTTATTTTGAAAATATTAGGTCCCTTGCATTTCCATATACATTTAGAGTTAATTTATCAATTTCTGAAAAAAAATTATTGCATTTTAAATAGGATTGCATTGCATCTATAAGTTAATTTGGGGAAAACTGACATTTGAACAATATTGATTTTTTAAATCCTTGAGTGTAGTATATGAGTATTTATTTAAGGCATCTTTACTATCTTTTAATAATATTTTATAATTTTCAGTATATCTTATATGTATTTTAAATTTGTCCCTTTTCGTATTTCATATTTTAATTTGAATAATTTTCTTTATTTTTATATTTCTTTTAGTTGTTTCTCTCCACACATTTATTGAGGTATGAGTACAACAAAATGCACATAGGTAATGTATACAGTTTGATCAGTTTTGACTTATTTATACACTTATGAAAGTATCACAATTAAGACAAAAAATTTTCATCACCTTTCAGAATTTCCTCATGCCCTTTGCAGTTGATCCTTTTCCCTACCCAGAGCCCCAGACAACTATTAACCTCCCTTCTGTCATTATAGATTAGTGTGTATGCTTTAAAATTATATGTAAACTGAATCAGCCAATATTATTCTCTTCTGATTTCTTTCACAAAACATAATGATTTCAAGATTTATCTATGTTGTTGCATATATGAATAATTTATTTCACTTTATCACTGAATAGTAGTCTATTGTATGGATGCACCAGAATTTGTTTCTTTCTTCACCCATTGATGGGCATCAGGTTGTTTCCAGTTTGCATTTATTTCATCACAAATAAAGCTGTGATGAACATTTATGTACAAGTCTCTGTATGGACATACGCTGTTGTTTCTCTTGGGTAAATACCTAGAAGTGGAATGACTTGGTTGTATGTCGTGTGACTGTACAATTTTTAAAGAAACTGCCTAATTTCATTTTTGTGATTTCAGATTCCGATTGTTTGATACTAGTATATAGAAATGCAATTTTTTTCAGTTTGCTAGTGTGTAGAAAAACAACTGATTTTGCATTGTATTATATGGCTTTCCTATACTCATTTATTCTGTAATTTTTTGGTAGATTCCTTTGGGTTTCTAAGGAAATGATTGTGCTGTCTGCAAACATAGACAGTCTTACTTCTTTCTCAATTTGTATGCCTTTTATTTTTCTTGCCTGATTGCCCTGTCTAGGATCTCCACTGTGTTACTGAATGACAATGGTAAGAATGATCATAATAATTTTTTTTCTGGTGTTTGCATCAAGTTATGATGGTCTCATTGTTTGAGTTGGAAGGAATTCTCTCCTCTTCTACTTTTGGGAAAAGTTTCTGTGGAATTGGTTCATTTTCAAATGTTTTGTAGAATTCACCAGAGAAGCCATCTGAGCCTGAAATTTTCTTTGTAGGATGTTTTAAAGTTATAAACTAATTTTTTTCTAATAAATATAGGAACATTCAACTTATCTATTTCTACTTTAGTAAGTTTTGGTAGTTCATGTCATTCAAGGAAATTGCCCATTTTATCTTAGTTATCAAATTATTTGGCATAGTTATTCATAAAATTTCCTTATTAGTCTCTTGCCTATAGAGTCAATAGTGATGTCCTATTTCTCATTTATAATAATGTAAGGTGTCTTCTCTTTTTTTTTCCTGATCAGTGTGACTAAAGGTTTATTAATTTTCTTGTTCTTTTCAAAGAAGCAGCTTTTGATTTCCTTGGTTTTTCTCTAGTGTTTTTCTGTTTATATTTTATTGCTTTCTGCTCTGATCTTTATGGTATTCTTTCTTCTCCTTACTTGAGTTTAATTTTCTCTTCTTTTTCTAATTTCTTAAGGTAGAAGCTTAGCTCATTTATTGAATGTCTTATATATTCTTCCTAAGTACTTAATGCTGTAAACTTTCATCTAAGCACTGTTTCACAAATCTTGTCATATTGCATTTCAATTTTCATACAGTTACAATTATTTTCTAATTAATTTTGTGATTTTTCTGTGACCTAGGATTTATTGTCTGTGTGTCATTTAACTTAAAATATTTGAGGATTTTCCAGATATTATTTTTAAAATTGATTTCTAATTTAAATTAGTGTAATCAGAGAATATACTGTGAATGTTTTTCATCTTTTAAATTTCATTGACTCTGAAGAAACACAACAGTCTATCTTCCTAAATGGTTTATGTGCACATGAAAAGAATAGGCATTCTGCCTTTAGTTTTATCAGATTTTGCTTCATGTACTTTCTTTTTTCTTTTTTTAAATTACTTAATGAATTTTATTACATTTATAGGTGTACAACAATCATCACAACCAAATTTTACAGCATTTCCATCCCAAACCCTCAGTGCATCCCTCCAGCCCCAAGCTGTCTCATTTGAAAACCGTAAGTTTTTCAAAGTCTTTGAGTCAGTATCTGTTCTGCAAAGAAGTTCATGCTGTCCTTTTTTCAGATTCCACATGTCAGTGATAGCATTTGATGTTGATATCTCATTGTATGGCTGACTTCACTCAGCATGCTAATTTCTAAGTCCATCCATGTTGCTAAGAATGCCGGCATTTCATTCTTTTTAATGGCTGAGTAATATTCTATTGTGTATATGTACCACATTTTCTGGATCCACTCCTCTGTTGATGGACATTTAGGTTGTTTCCATGTCTTGGCTATTGAAAATAGTGCTGCAATGAACACTGGTGTACATGTGTCTTTGCAAGTCATGGTTTTCTCTGGATAGATGCCCAGGAGTGGGATTGCTGGATCAAATGGTAGTTCTATTTTTAGTTTTCTGAGGAAATCTACATCCTGTTTTCCACCATGGTTGCACCAATTTACAATCCCACCAACAGTGTACTAGGGTTCCTTTTTCTCCACACCCTCTCTAGCACTTCTTGTTTTTAGACGTTTTGATGATGGCCATTCTGGCTGGGATAAGGTGGTACCTCATAGTGGTTTTGATTTGCATTTCTCTGATGATGAGTGATGTTGATCATCTTTTCATGTGCTTTTTGGCCATCCATATGTCTTCTTTGGAGAATTGTCTGTTTAGATCTTCTGCCTATTTTTTGATGGGGTATCTTTTGGTATTGAACAGTAGGAAGTATTTATAAATTTTGGAGATTAATCCCTTGTCAGTTGCTTCATTTGCAAAGATTTTCTCCCATTCTGTGCATTGTCTTTTCATTTTGTTTAGGGTTTCCTTTGCTGTGCAGAAACTTTGAGTTTAATTAGGTCCCATTTGTTTATTTTTGTTTTTACTGTCATTACTCTAAGAGGTGGATCTAAGAAGATGTTGCTGTCGTTTATGCTGAGAGTGTTTGGCCCATGTTTTCCTCTAAGAGTTTTATAGTATCTGGTCTTATATCTAGGTATTTAATCCATTTGGAGTTTATTTTTGTGTATGGTGTTAGGAAGTGATCCAATTTCATTCTTTTACATGCTCATGTACTTTAAATCTATGATATTAAGTACAAAAGCAGGATAATTAATGCCCTTTGAAAAATCGACCACATCATCATCATGAATTTCCTTCTCTATTCCTGGTAATAGTCATTGTTCTGAAGTCTATTCTCTCTAATATCTTTATAATCACTTCTGCTTTCTTTGATAAATGTTTTCATGCTATATTTTGTATGTTTTTACTTTTAACATATTTTAATTTTATATATCAAGTGAGTTTCCTTAATATGGTATAAAGTTTGGCACTGTTTATTTTTCATGTAATTTAACAATGTATGCCTTTTATTTAGAATATTTGGAAATTAATTTAAATACTTTATTTTTAGGTTATTTTAAATTGCATTGTTTTCTTTGGTTAACTATTTTACAAATTTATTGGAGTATAATAGACGCACAGTAAATTGTACATATTTAAAGTATATAATTTGATCATTTTGACTTATATATTTACACATGAAACCATCTCAGTAGTCAAATAATAATTTTTTCCATTGAGCCATTATATTATATGACTGTAAACTATTTTACAAATATTTGTATGGTTAGATTTAAATCTGCCATCTTGTTATTTTGGCTTTATTTACATTATCTGTTCTTTGTTCATTTTTTCTCTATTACATTTTCTTTTTCTTTTTCTTTGGCCACTTGCATGGCATGTGGAAGCTCCCAGGGCAGGGATCAAACCCATGCCACAGCAGTGACCCAAGCTGCTACAGTCATTTCTACATCCTCAACCTGCTGTGCCACCAGACAACTCCTCTATTATATTTTCTAGTCAGAACAGCTTTTTATAATAATTCTATTTATTCCTATTATTAGCATGTTAGCTGTATGTCTTTATTTCATTTGCTGTATGGTTGGTGTACAGTTCACATTATATACTTTTAATTTATCACAGTCTATTTTCAAATAATGTAATATCATTTGTTATATAACATAAGAAACTTATAATCATGTATATTTATTTTGTCCCTCACAGTCTTTGTGCTATATTTATAGTGAGTTATACTTCCAAATTTACAAGCCCCATAATTTGTGTTTTTTATTTTTGCCTTAAGGAGAGAAAAAAATATCTTTTTTTTCCAGTTATTTTATTATTATTATTATTATTTTAATAGTTATTTCCCTAATACAATTTTTTTCTACCGTACAGCATGGTGACCCAGTTATACATACATGTACACATTCTATTTTTGCACATTATCATGCTCCGTCATAAGTGACTAGACATAGTTCCCAGCACTGCACAGCAGGATCTCATTGCTAATCCATTCCCAAGGCAATAGTTTGTATCTATTAACCTCAAGCTCCCCAACCACCCCACTCTCTCCCCCTCCCCCTTGGCAACCACAAATCTATTCTGCAAGTCCGTGATATTCTTTTCTGTGGAAAGGTTCATTTGTGCCTTATGTTGGATTCCAGATGTAAGCAATATCATACAGTATTCATCTTTCTCTTTCTGACTTACTTCACTCAGTATGAGAGTCTCTAGTTCCATCCATGTTGCTACAAATGGCATTATTTCATTCTTTTTTATGGCTGAGTAGTATTCTATTATATATATATAGCACATATTCCTAATCCAATCATCTGTCGATGAGCATTTGGATTGTTTCCATGTCTTAGCTATTGTGAATAGAGCTGCAATGAACATGTGGGTGCATGTGTCTTTTTTAAGGAAAGTTTTGTCTGGATGTGTGCCCAAGAGTGGGATTGCTGGGTCATTTATATATTGCCACATACTTATTTTTCCTGTGATCTTCATTTCTGTGAGTAGGTCTACTTTTCCATCTAGGTTTATTTACCTTTTGCCTGAAACATTTCCTTTAGTATTTATTTATTTATTTATTTGTAGTTCTAGTCTGCTGGGAATAAACTCATTCTAAAAGAGATTTTGCTGGGTATAGAATTCTAGGTTGATAATTTATTTCTGTTTGTTTATTTTTACTTTAATGATATTCTATTATCTTCTGGCTTGCCTCACATTATATATTATGAGGAATCTAATGCATTCTTTTCCCCTTTGTATGTAGCATGTCTTTTTTCCCCTCTGGCTGCTTTTAAGACTCCCCCCCACCCCTATCCCATCTGAAGTTTACATCAATTTTATTATGATATATTTTTATGTAGTTTGTTTGTTTCTTCTACTTGGTTTTTGGTGAGCTTCTTGGATTTATGCATTTATACTTTTTATTTATCAAATTTGGAATATTTTAAGCCTTTATTATTTCAAATATTACACTCTCCCCCAATTCTAGGATGTCAGTTATCCTTATCCAAGGCTTCTTCTTATTTTCCTACAATCCACTGATGTGCTTTTATATTTTATTTCACTCTTTTTTTTCTCCATATGTTTCATTTTGTATAGTTTATATTAGTATATTTATAAGCTCATTGACTTTTTCTTTTGTAAATCTTGTTCTGGTTTTAACCTTATTTTGGTATCATTTTTATTTTATATATTTTATTTCTCATCCTTAGAAGTTTAGTTGTTCTTTTTGATTTTCCATTTCTCTCCCCCAAATATTCATGCTTTGCTATAGTTTCTTTAACATGTGGAGTATATATATATTTTTTTCAACTGTTTCAACATTCTAGTTTTTAAACTAATTCTAATCTCTGCATAATTTTGATATGTTTCTAATAATTCATTTTCCTCTTACTTTTAGGTCATCTTTTCTTGCTTTGCATGTTTGGATGCTAGCTAGGATTTTAGATTCTTGTTTTTTGGATTTTTTAGGGAGAGATACTTTGAATATTTGGGAGCTTGGTTTTGATATAAAGTTGAGTTACTTTGATCCAATTTTATCCTTTGGAATTTTCCTTGAAGATTTGTTGACATGGGTCCAGACATTCTTTAGTCCAGGTTAATTTGCTATCATTATTAATGCAGTACACTTCTGAAGACTATACACCATGTCTCATATATTAGGAAGTTTTAATACTCTGGTGAGAATGGAACCTATTTCTGGACCAGTTTAACCTTCAAGGATTGCTTCATCTCCTCTTTTCTAGTGGTTTCTTTCCTGGCCTTACACTTATATTCAGATCAGTATCCAGCCAACCACACAAGAGGAATTTTTCTGGAACTCTTCTGCATTCTTTCTCTCAGTGGTATCCTCCTCCTTCTTTGGTTCTTTGCTCTCAAAATTGTACCCACTTGAGTCTACCTAAACTCTGAATTTTTTCTCTGAAACTCAGGAAAAATGTAGTCCCTTTTTGGTGTCCTCACCTTGTGTTGTGACCTGGAAAATCTCTTCAAATAGTGTGCTCAGGTACTACTTGTTGGGGTCAAATATATGTTTCTACTCTCTCAGGGATCACTGTCTAGTGCTTACTGTTGTCTAGTGTCTCCTTTGTTCTATCTCTTTTTTCTTTTTTAAAAAATTATTTACTGATACAGAGTAAATCAAGTCCTAAGACTTTATCAGGGCTGGGCATAGTATGTTTTAAATGCAAAAAATGGGATTTTTATTGTATAGAAGGGCATATCACAAAACTCAAGGGAAAGAATACAACCAAGATTTATGAATACGGAATTATAACCTTCAGCTCCCAGGCAATACATTCTTACCCTATCTGTTATCTCTGCATCTCTATGTCAGTCTCTGTGGCCTGGCTTTCTCTGTTTGTCCATGCTGTGTGGTTAAATGTGTCTACTCCACAGTTGCTGAATTTACATATTATTATTTCATTCACTTGTAGAAACTTCTTCTTGGACTATTTTCCTTTACAAAATGAATTTATTTGCAAAACAATTTGAGATTACCCGAAAATATATTAAATATTATTTTAACAATATTATTTTATCTGTATTTGATAATATGCTTAATGCTATTAAATCTTGATATATTTAGACAGTGCATGGTAGTTAAGAATACTAATTTGAATTCACTACTTGATATAGCAGTATAGCTAGTATCAAAATATTCTCTACATTTTTTTAAACCATTGCATAATCTTTTTTTTTTTTTTTCGGTCTTTTTGCCTTTCCTAGGGCTGCACCAGTGTGGCACATGGAGGTTCCCAGGCTAGGAGTCTAATTGGAGCTGTAGCCACTGGCCTACGCCAGAGACGCAGCAATGCAGGATCTGAGCCACGTCTGCAGCCTACACCACAGCTCAGGGGAATGCCGGATCCTTAACCCACTGAACAAGGCCAGGGATTGAACCTGCAAACTCATGGTTCCTAGTTAGATTTGTTAACTACTTAGCCATGACAGGAACTCCAACCATCGCATAATCTTAAGTCCCACTCACTTTTAAAAATTGTTGTTATGGTTATGTTGATCTACTCATAATGATGTCTATTTGTCTTGAATGATGACAGCTGATTTGGAACTATGTGTCTAGAAATAATTAAAAATTTCCTGCCATTGTCTATTATTTTATATTCATCTCTTC
The DNA here is from genome assembly GCF_054392235.1 of Sus scrofa. NCBI lineage: Eukaryota > Metazoa > Chordata > Mammalia > Artiodactyla > Suidae > Sus > Sus scrofa. The sequence continues at coordinate 144,800,787 of NC_139383.1, read as the reverse complement.
TCAATTTTGTATTCCATTATCTGACTGACATTATTAAAGCTTTTCTGGAAGTCATCATATCTTTTCAACTTTGTGTCAGCCAAATTGTTTGGTGCAATAATTTTTACATTTGAACAGTTTATTAAATATATAGCATATAAACTGTCTTTGCAGTAAATTTTCCCATCATTTAATACCTACTACCGACCATTTTCCAGAACAAAACAGATACTGTTTTTTTCTCTTCAACAAATTAAGAACTTTTTGGACCAAAACTGAAAGTTTTTAATTTTATATCTTCAGTGGACTTAGCAATACAATGTAGAAGGGATACCATTGGCTTAAGAATCAGTGTAAAATTGCATCATTAAAGGGTTTTGAATGAAAGTGAGTGACAAGTTGTGTTCAGCATGTAGCAGTTGTTCAAAATATTGGTTGAACAAATAAATGAATAAATATTAAATGTAATGTGAGCTATCCTCATTCATAAGTTAACTATAAATCTCATTGAATTGGGAATAGTTCATCTGCCAATATTCTGCAACAAAATATGTGATTATACTATTATACAAGCTGGCTGTCTTTCATAATTTTTTCCAATTTATGAAGCATCCTGCTTTTGGATTTTAAAAATAATTAGTAGAGTTCCCATTGTAGCTCAGCGGGTTAAGAATCTGACAGTACCCATGAGGATGTAGGTTGGATCCCTGGCCTCACTCAGTGGGTTAAGGATCTGGTGTTGCTGTGATCTGTGGCATAGGTTATAGGCACAGCTTGGATCCTAAGTTGCTGTGGCTGTGGCATAGGCTGGCAGCTGCAGCTCTGATTGGACCCCTAGCCTGGGAACTTCCATATGCTGTAGGTGTGGCCCTAAAAAGAAATAATAATAATAATAATTTGTAGATGCTCCTTTAAAACAGCACACATTGTTGATTTTATACCTTCCTGGACTGTTTGAATTTTATTTTTACCTTGTATATATCTTTATTTCTAAAAAATAAAATTCTTATTAAACATTGAAAAATGATAAAGTCAAAATGAAAAGTGATTTCTCAGATTTAACACCAAAAAAAAAAGCCCCACAATCCAAAACAAGAAGAATTGATAAATTGGACCTTATCAAAATTTAAAAGTTTTACTCTGCCAAAGACTCTGTTAAGAGGATGAAAGACAAACTCTAGAGTTGGAGAAAATATCTGCAAACCATATATGTGATAAAGAACTTGTATAAAGAATCTATAAAGAACTTTCAAAACTCAATTCTAATAAAGCAAATAATACCACTAGAAAATGGATGCAATACAAGAGCAGACATTTCACTGAGGATAAACATATGGGCAAATAAACACATGAAAAGTTGTTCACCATTATTAACTATTAGGGAAGGGCAAATTAAAACCACAGTGAAATATCATGGACCTCTTTCATAGTGGCTATGGTAAAAAATAAGGATAACACCAAATTTTGACCGTGATGTAGAGAGACTGGTTCACTAATACATTTCTGGTACAAATTTCAAATAGTACAGCCACTCTTGTAAGGAGTGTAGCTTTATACAAAACCACCTCAGAATCCAGTTTACCCTGTGCTGTCCAGCTTCTCCCTTGGAAAAAAGTCCTATTTCTCTTTTTTCCCTGCCCCCCACTGGTCACCACCTTTTTATTCCCTGTCCTCACTTTACTCCCCTCAGGATCCTACCCTATTTGAAAAGACAAAAGCTCTGCCTACATAGAAGACTTTTTTATTTTAACCAAAGTTACTGTCATTTACAGTGAGTTTGGGGAAAAAAAAACAAAAAATAAAAATGGCTTTCCCAGTCCTTGCATCAACGGGGGAAAAAAAAAAAGAGAGAGAGAGAGTAGCAATTCTTACCAAGCTAAATGTGCTTACCCTATAACCAGGTGAATGCACTCTTAGGCATTTATCCAAGAGATATGAAAATATAATCCACACAAAAAACTGTAGACGAATATTCAAAGCAGATATGGTGTAATAACCCCAAATTAGAAATAACTCAAATGTCCTTCAGTGGATGAATGGTTAAACAAACCATGGTACATGTTTCCTATGGAACACTACTCAGCAATCAAAAGAGGAGAACTGTGGTTACATCCCTTGGATGAATTTCAAGGGAATTATACTAAGTGAAAAAAAGCCACTCTCAAAAGTTTATATATTAGATGACTTCATTTATATAAAACAGACCTGAAATGACAAAATTATGGAAATGGAGAACAGATGAATGGTTTCCAGGGGCTAGGGAGGGGAACTGTAATAAACATTATTGTGGTTATAAAAGGTAGCACCAAGAAGCCTCATGATGAAGCCTCATGAGTGCATTTGTGTCTAGTGAAATCTGAGTAGGATTAGTCAATTGTATCACTGTCAATTTACTTGTGATATCGTACTCTAGTTATGCAAGATGTTAACCATTAAGAGAAACTGGCTGAAAGGTATTTGGGACCTCTTTGTATTATTTCTTAGCAGCGCATGTGAATCTATAATTATCTCAAAATAAAACCTTAGGAAATGATTATTCACTACCATTATCAATTCACTACTGTTGTCTGTATTCATCATTTTTGCAGACAGGAGTCTGAAGAATGGTATCAAGTGTCTGATTGGATCAGGTTAGAAAGTGCTGGGAAATCTGCTGAAAAAGGGGATTTACTGTCAACCCTGATGCCGAGATGAGAGGCTGCAGTATCTGGTCCAATTGGAGGACATGATTAAGTGGTAGTATTCGTGATGTAGGTCCAGGTTAAGCAGAGGGCACTGATAGAAGCTTGGGTTCCAGACTTTCTAAAAGCAGAGGATGAGATGGAATTTAGAGTATTTATCAGGGATTGAATCCTATGATAGGAAGGTGAAGGACTGGGTAATAGGGCTCTGGAGGGAGCAGTGCTTTTCTGAGTCATCCTAAGCTGTAGCCAGTGGCCTTACTCAGTCATCAAATGTAGACAATCCTCAGTGGGCATGACCTCAGGTGAAGTGGCTCTCCGCAACTGAGGCAGATCCCGAAAAACCTGGCAGCTTCAGGCTCTCTGCTAATTGCATGCCCCATAGGTAAGCACCACATCCTGCCTGAAGGGAGGATTCAGGCAGTGTACCTCTGTGTTGGCACAGTTGGCATACTAGACCCAGGTCAATGACTGAGTTAATACTGAACTCAGGAAAAAATATTAAAAAAAAAAATGGAACTTAGAGAATGAGACTGGGAACACACATGGAATTCTTCTTAACACAATTGGCTGTAACTTTATCTAAGAAAAGGAGTGATGCTGGGAGGCATTGGCCTTTCTTTGCAAGTTGAGGAGGATATGCAATGTGGCATAGACTTTGGTTTTTTAGGTCTTGCCTTTTAAAAAATATCCCATTCTGGATAGTGTTTGCAATTGTTGGATTATTAAGCAATACCAGTTTAAATGATGTAAAGGCTTTTATTATTAGAATGGATATGTTGGTTTTGCAGAAAAAATGTTTCAACCCATGCACTTCCTGAAGAGGCAGCCTGCTCCCAATCTGTTAGTTGGATGAAATATTGATAAAATCTCACCTTCCATTTGAACAATGTGATATTTTACAGATATGAGGAATTCCTCTTTATCCTTCACTTAGAACTCTTCCAGTGCATTCATAAGAAAGTGGTTAGAACTGGCATGTAACTCAGGAAAGCCCTTTTTCAAAGGAGCCTCTTAGCATTTCCTTATTCCTGCTGAATGAAACATGAAAAAAGCTATTGTTACATTTCTTATGGAGTTCCCCAATGCCTCTTATAAATGAGCCATATTTAGTTTTAAACAAATTTTCTGAAGTAAACAGTATATTTCCCTGATTTTCATCTCTCTTGGTGAGCTTCCAAAAAACTTGGAAGTGAATTAGTGTGCAATTTGCATCCAAATCTTAGCCAAGGGGATGTGGTTTATTATAATGCATGGTCCTTCTAATTATTGAACAGCTCAAGAAAACTCGGCCCAGTGTGCATCTGTTCTTGCTTGACCACACTGCCAAACATAATTTGGCAAGCACAGAAATGTACATTGAGCAGACCTACAGCCTAATTTGCATTAGAGTTTGTGGTAATTATATGAAAGCTATAACTGAGTGAGCTTGTCCTCTCTTTAGATCACTTCATTTCTGAAAAATAAACAATAAGCAAACTCCCAAAGAATTTCCCTTTTTTGTGTCTTTGAGGTTTCTCAATGTGATTTAATCATTGCCCAAGTGTTAGTTCTACTTAGACGTGAAGAAAAAACCTCTTTCCCACATATTTCACGCAGGCTTTCTTTTATTATCCTTGATATCTATGGGTTGACTTCAAGCGCATGTTTCAATATGTATTTGATATCTCTGCTCAAGAGAGTGAATTAGGCTACTGCTGGTCAGATGTCTACATTATATGGAAATTTGTATCCAAGAATCAGTAAATAGATTCATCCTCTAATTTTTTTAAGGAGTTATAAGTAACCATAGCAACAGCTATAAACTAGAAATCACAAAGTTCCTGTTGAATTATCTTTGTTGGGCAACCTTAAATAAATCAGAAGATTTCTCTGAGTCTCATTTTCCTTATCGTAAAATGGGAATATTGATGCCTGCTTTATCCACATTACATAGTTGATGTGGGTGCCAACTGGAAGGAAAAAAAAAAAAACATTTAAAAGTGTTTTGGTGTGAAAGTTATAAAATACAAAGTTAAAATGATGTTATTATTAATAGGTACATACTAATGCATACCCAGAACCTCTAGCCCATAATGTGGCATACTGTAAGACCTACCTACCCTCAGAGACCATCAGGGAATCTGAAGCTTTAGCCAAGGATGGGGGTTCTGGGAGTTGAGTGATTATAGCCTAAGTGCTCTAGAAGCTGCATGGTCCAATGTGGTAGCCACTAGCTACATGTAGCTATTGAATACCTGAAATGTAACGAGTACAAGGTGAGATATAAGTGTAAACTGCACACAAGATTTCTTAGTACTAAAAAAATGCAAAAAAATCATTAATATTTTATGACGATTGTTTTCAGTATGTTGGGTTAAATACAAGGTATTACAAAATTAATTGTCTCTGCTTCTTTTTACTTTTTAACTGTAGTCACTAGAGGTTGGAAATTTCCTATGTGGCTCACTTATATCCTCTTAGACAGTGCTACTCTAGGGTATGGAGCTATGGGATATGTGAATTACATCCAGGGCTAAAGCCAGACTTGGGAACTAAACAAGCAATTGAAACATAAAGCAAGAATAAAGCAAGAGGACAGTGGCTAGGGACACCAAGCCAGAGCTAGTGGATTTGAAAGAAATGGAGCTTAGAGATATTGGTGTTTTTTTGGAACATGTATTGGAATTGTGGTTATGTAAAGCCCTTGGTCTTGTTTGTGGGTGGAGAGGGAGCTGTGAAGGGCACCAACCAGCTCAGATGTACTAGTATTATTCTTCAAAAACAATTATGTTTAGTAAAACCACAGCAGTTGAGAAACTTCAGGGAATACATGATTTTTTGTGTTAGAGTATTCTGGTGATTTTAGTGATTATGCTTTAAATATCAAAGCTAAGACAAAATGTGAAGCATTTTATATGGAAATGTTTCTTTAAATATATTAGAAACTTTTTGCCTTCTTGTACAGAGTATACTGAATATAATTTTTGTGACATCCTACTTATACAAGGTAATCATCTTGGATGTAAATTATAGTTTTCTACAATATATTAAAGATACACACAATGCTGTGGGGTTCAAATTGTAGATAGCTGCTTGCCCCAACAGTAAATGGTCCCAGGTGGGAATATGGTTCAAGTTGTCTCTTATATTTCTTTACATCCCCTCTTGTTATAAGACCACTGAATTGCACATTCTTGCACTCTCAATGTGTCTCCAAATAGCAATCTTCACACCCTAATTTATTGTATCCAATTGACAGTGGGACTGGAAATTGCAAAAAAAAAAAAAAAGTCTCTTTTGAACTGTAGAGAAAGCAAGTGTAAATATGTTCTGAGGGTTCTCACCTACATGTAAGTTATGGTGATGGATTTTGTGACATTTTGCTTAATCACAGGCATTGTTTTTGTTTCAATGTTATATATTATGATCCAAGATTGCCTGATAACTAAAATTTCAAATAGCTGAAATATAAATGTAATAAATTTCATTATGACACAGAATCAGAAATAATAGATCCACTCTGGCTTGGCAAATAGGAAGGCATCTCTTTGTGTTGGGAAGAAGCTCAACACTTTAAGCTTGTTGAGATCCAACACTAAACTATCTTTTCCAGAGCACCAAACTCATGGATCAATTTAGAACTCAGGTGTCTTCTATTACTTCACATACTATTTCTTATCATGGAAGTCTGTGCAAAGAGAGGAGATGGGGGTAGAAATAATGGCAAAATAACTTTGCCAAATGCTTAGTAATGTTACTTGTAAACTTATTTAGACCATAGTACTCTGTTAAGACTAATAATGTGAACTATATAAAATACCCATATTAAACATGAATTAATACATATAAGAGTAAGAAGTCATATTTCTAGTTAGGTCAGTGGTCTTGGATGGTTTTTTTTAATCTATTTTATCATATTTTTATTTTTAATTGTATGTTTATTGAGCATAAAGGCACTTCATTTAAACCTTATGATAACCAAAAATATAGGTTCAGCTACTGAAGACTAACTTGCAACATGTACAAAAAATGTTTCAATGCCCTGGTTTCTCTCTGTCTATAAAACTTGAATTTGTTGGGAGCTGCACATGCCCCAATTTACAGTCAGTAATCGTTGAGTCTGAAAGGGCAGCTGGTTTGTTATCTGTAGGAGACACCCCTTTATTGTTTAGCCACCAAGGGCTCTGATCCTGTGAGGTAACAGTTCAGACATAATCCCAGGAAGCAGTGCAACTTCTTAAGGGGTTAAGGGCACAAGAGACTGGCACTAACCTTGTTTTGGTCATATGACAGCCGTACCATATTTCCTTTCTGTTCTACACTCCTCTGTAGTCGTCTGTGACGTAGGAAAGGTATTAATATCTGCTCCCTGGCACCAAGTTAGAGTAACTATTATTATTGTTGTATTTTGGCCCAGTGACAGTTCTTAAGCAAACTTGAGAAAAGAAACATGAATTTTTATTTATAGTTTTTGCTTCTGAAACAGAGAAGTATACATGTTTATTTGATATTGGGTTTTAAAGTAATTCAGCCAAGAATAAGGTGTTCAACTTTACAGAAAGACGTCTATGGCCTTGAGGAAAAGCAATGACAGCATACGTAATGAGAAACCCCACAAAGAGCTGACAAAATTTCACACTAGAAAAACAGACTATTAATTTGACAAATATTATAGCTACATATTCATGTACCAACAAAGACACATCTAGGCAGACGGATATGGTGTAAATACAAGCAATCTAGCACTTTTTTAAAGGACTATTATTAGATTAGTAGAAATGGTCAATAAACCATCATTTTTTATTTTCCCCTAATATTACCATCAATGTTAAAGAAATAGAGGCTCCAAAATTGAAAAGGAAATAATTCACCCCAAATCAAGTGAAAAAATTACTAAATTGCTTTAGATATATTGTTGGAATATTCCTTAAATTAAAACTTATTATCATTGCTAGCATTGTTAATTTAATAATTGTCCAGTGCCTTCTATAAGTGTTTTTTCTTGTTTAATTTTTATAGTGCCTCCTTTAGTATCCCCACTGTACAGATGAAGAAGTCGAGTCACAAAAAGGCTTAATAAATTGTTTTAGGTTACCTAGCTAATAAGAGGCAGAGGTCAATTTTGAACACAGACACACTGAACACAGACACATTTGAACACAGAGGCAGAGGTCATATTTGAACACAGACACATTGCTTTGTGTGTTTATTGAAGTATAGTTGATTTATAATGTTTCATGTGTACAGAAAAGTGATTCAGTTATACATACATGTATATATACTTAAATAATCTTTTTCAGATTATTTTATCATAAGTTATTATAAGATATTGAACACGGTTCCCTATGCTGTACAGTAGGTCCTTGTTGTTTACCTATTTTGTGTATAGTAAAATGTATATGTTAATCCAAAATTCCCAATTTATCCCCTCCCTCCTTACCACTTTGGTAACTGTAAGTTTTTTTTCTATGTCTGTTAGTCTATTTCTGTTTTATGAATAAGTTCATTTGTATCTTTTTTTTTTTTTTTAGATGCCATGTATAGCTAATATCATTTGCCTCAATTACTTTGTCTCAATTACTTCACTCATTGTGGTAATCTCTAGGTCAGTCCATGGTGCTGCTAACAGCATTATTTCATTCTTTTTTATGGCTGAGTAATATATACCACATCTTCTTTTTTTTTTTTTTTTTTTTTTTTTTGTCTTTTTGCTATTTCTTGGGCTGCTCCCGCGGCATATGGAGGTTCCCAGGCTAGGGGTCGAATTGGAGCTGTAGCCACCGGCCTACGCCAGAGCCACAGCAACGCGGGATCTGAGCGGCGTCTGCAACCTACACCACAGCTCACGGCAACACCGGATTGTTAACCCACTGAGCAAGGGCAGGGACCGAACCTGCAAGCTCATGGTTCCTAGTCGGATTCGTTAACCACTGCGCCACGACGGGAACTCCATATACCACATCTTCTTTATCCATTCCTCTGTTTATGGACATTTAAGTTGCTTCCATGTCTTGGCTATTGTGAATAGTGCTGCTGTGAACATTGGGATGCATATATTTTTTTGAATTATGGTTTTCTCTGTATATATACCCAGGAGTGGGATTTCTAAATGAGGGCAGAACAATTTTGACAGTTATTTTAGCTTAAACAATCAGTGGTGATCAGGTTATTGATAAAGACTCATTAGTGATCATTGTATTAATTATTCTACTTTATAGAACACACAGACTGATCAGTTTTATCCAAATTGTCCATAAAATCTTTCTCAAAGCCATTAAATACCTATATGTAGAATAATTCAAATCATTTTTTGTATTGTCATTGATTTTCATAGAAAGCACACCCTCAAATCTATATAAGAACAAGTTCTGTCTAAAATAGGGAACTTCCTGAAGATCATTTTTTTAATGAGCTCTCTGTGGGGTCTATATTAGTTGTGCCAGATTTCTCTTTTAATTTGATGTGTTAGTCTATTCAGGCTGCTGTAATAAACTAACCATAGACTAAGTGTCTTATAAACAATGAAAATGTATTTCTTGTAGTTCTAGAAGTCTGAGATTAGGGTGCCAGCACAGTTGGGTTCTAGGGAGGACCCTCTTCCAGGCTGCAGACTTGCCAACTTCTCATTGTATCCTCACATGGCAAAGAGCAGAGAAGAGAAGCAAAATTCTCTGGTGACTCCTAAAGGATACTCTTCCCTTTCATGAAGGCTCCACCCTCATGACCTCATCTAATCTTAATTACCTCCCAAAGGCACTACATCCTAATGTCATCAACTTGAGGCTGGGATAAGGGTTTCAACATAGGAGTTTTTGGAGGGTACAAGAACAGTCATTCCATAACAGTTGAGCATAACTAATTCATCTATCAGAGTCTAATTCTAAATGTCCCAACAAATAACCAAATTCTTTAACATTATCACAGTAAATAACCTATGTGAAAGCATTTTTAAAATAACTCTGTATAAGTAGTTATAATTTTATTTTGAACCCCTATTTTCCTTGGCCACATAATCCATACGTAAAAGTGGCTGTTTTAATTTAAGGCTTCCATATCTGTCCACTCAGACTCTCAAATCCCTATTAGGAAATATTTATCTTTCTGTTCAGTAAGGCATGTAGTATGCCACCAGATAGCAAAAGGTCTGATGGTGGTGTGAGGGCCTGAGATTTGGAGAAAGTAAGAGCTATCCTTGCCTGGAACTCTGTAAAGTATAGTAAATTTCTGGAGAGTAAAGACTTGGATCTTACTTAACTAGGTATTCTCAGCATAAATGTTTGTAGAATTGAATTCTTTGCAGTGACTCCATTGGTGTGGGGTGGCAGGGAGGAAGAGAATCTATGCATTAAACATGGTATCCCAGCCTGGCCACTGCCCTAGCTTTCATTCTTCTATCCTGCACAAACTAAGGAGTTCTGTTTTGGTTCAGAGTGAGGTGTTTTTGTTCCATTAGAATACTGTAAAAACCCATTATCTGAATGCAGGTAACTATGGTGCAGTGAGCTTGCTAAATAATTCCAATTGTTCTTTCATATGTAATTCGTCAGAACCCCCGCCCTGATTTTCAGCAATATGGTGCAAAGAAGCATCCAGGTTTATCAAGTTCTAGGGAATATCAAGTAAGGATCTCATAGTTGTATGAGGTAAATATGAGTTAAAAATTACAATCTCTACTAATATTTCTATAAATAATAATACTTTCTATTTCTCTATTTAAATTTATGTTAAAGATGTATATTTTTTAAATTAATGGAAGTTCTAAATTTATTTATGGTGTATTAATATGATCCCTATGACATCATTTTTATATTTACTCTTTTGTCTCTTATATACAGTGTTTTATGGTACCATAAAACCTTTACCAGAGAAACATAGTGAAGTCTAGATTACTTAAGGTCAAATTCTATTCATAGCCCTATAAGTGTTTAGAAAATTGAGATGAAAGAGGCTGAAGTTTTGGATTTGATATCGCTCAGCAATACCCTGCAATAAAATCAACTTTCCTTTGTGAAGTCCAAAAGTAAACACTAATACTCGAATCTTATACTGATTCTAATATCAAAGTAATATTTAGACTGGGCTTGAGGCTAGAGGGGAAGGAGAAAGAGGAAAGCTTCTTTATACACAGACTGTAACACTCTAGCATTTCACACATTTGTAGAAAGACTTATTTAATCCACCTTGTCATGTGCTAACATTTAATAAACACCTCATTCCTCTCCAGGTATTTTTAACAGTGAGCTGTAGAATAGTAAATCCCTGGCCAGTTAACAGTATTGAAATGACCAAACAACTTCCTCTCTTGAAAAATAAGGTAAATAGAAAAATATTTCTATTTTAGTATGATTTTTTTCATTCTGTCAACTATATACATGTTTATACCTGCAATGTACATTGCTTGCTATGAGGGAACCACACATTTTTTTTTGTGATGATAATAATGCTTCTATGACATTATGCATATGGATCTATTTGAATGACATATAATTCGTTACTCTCTTTCATTGGTTAATATTTTTATAAGATTTTTTTTCTCCCTAGACCAATGCAAAATGCGCCACTCTGTGCATAGCACATATCCACAAGGAATGATAATACTTTATAAATTTTCTGGCTAATGTGTTATCTACAGTGAATATCCACCTTGTCTGACAAACACCATCTCAGCTCAGAAAGCCACGTTCAATCAGTCTATCAGATCTGACGCTGGTGGTATCCATGCAGCCCTTCCCAGCACACACCCTGCCTTTAAAGGCCTTCCCATCCCTGTTATTGGTCTCACAGATGATAGAGTATGACACTCCATAAACAATGAGCTAGGCCTTTTGTAGGCTGCTTTGCTTTTCTTGGCTTCAAACTGCCACTGAATGTCAAATCAATTTGGCTCTCATTAGAACAGCTTTATATGTGCAAATGTATTTGGGTCTGGTTGCCACTTTTTTTCCCTATTTTTTCCCTCTTTTCCATTCCTTCTCTTCTCTTCAAGATGATGTAATTTTTCTCTAATCCATGCCAACACCTGTTTCTTTAAAAGAGAGAGAAGAGAAAAAAAAAAGAGAGGAAGAGAGAAGAGAAAGAAGAGTGAAAGAAAAAGCTGTGTGCTGCTCTTTATCACAATCAGCATGAACACCAGGCTGGCACATTAGGGCTCAAGTTTCCCCAGAACAAAGAGAAAAGGCCTTGTTGCCATGATATTGTACATCACAGAGCCCAGATAAAGTCAGGAGTCTATGTAAACCTTGGTTCCTGATGTCTGGAGAGACGACTGTCTAGATAGAGCAAGGTGTGTAAGCTGGTTTTATTGATAAGTGATGAAGCCAGCAATAAATCTGATGCATTTCTTAAGGAAGTCTGAGCCTGAGCACCATGTTTGATGGAAGACTGTTTTCTGTTTGAGCTGAGAGAAAAAGAGGATTGCACCTTAGAAAATAGCATAGAGGCGGTGGGAAGCTGAATGATGAACAGACAGCTGGAGAGAGACAGATGAAAACACAAACTAGAGGTCTGATCAGTCTTTTTATGTTGACCTGTTTATGCTTTTCAGCTTTTATGAGGGTGGATTGAATCAACATTTGTAAATCAGGTAATTATTATAATTCTTAATATTGTATGATAGTCCTGAGAGATTGAGGTGTTTGAGAGTCCACAAAATGTGTCTATATGCATACTTATTTACTGAGCATCTGTTATATACACAGCTTCTAGATGCTTGGGATACATCCATGTATGGATTTTAAAATAATTCTTGTACTGGGAAGTTTATATTTTAGTGGGGGATAGAGACAATAAATAATGAGCCTAAGAAATAGCTAGGATATCATGCGAGAAAGTGATAAATTGTACCCTCAAATGCCGAGTAAGGTAAAGAAGATTGAGAATTCTTGCCTGTTTGGTTATATTTGTAATAAAGGGATCAGAGTAGATATCCTTTAGAGGATGACTTTTGAACAAAAACTTGAAGAAGGTAAAGGAGTGAACTGTCTGCAGATCTGGGGAAGAAGGCACTAGACAAAGGAAACAGCCAAAGTTTCTGATGTGGGGCAAGACTGGGAGACCTGAGGGCAATGTGGCCAGAGAATATGAGCCAGGGAAAAAATAGTAAAAGGGGCCACCAAAGGGGGAATGGAGGTGGCCCAGTAATTTAATGTCTTCTAGAACATTGGAAAGCCAAAAAGTATGTGCTTTGAGCAAGATGGAGATTTACTGGAGCATTTTGAGAAGAGGAATTCTATGATATATATGCCATGCATTTGTCTCTACAAAAACATGTTTGCTCAGATTGTGACTAGTTTCAAGTTTGTAGAATTTCTTAGGAAGCCAGAGAAGAAGAGAAAGATCAGCACACTTTGGGCCTTTGGTGGATTTCTAGGAAGTTCTGCTAATGAGGATGAAAACCAAACCTGTATCAGAACTCTCTTAGGATATCACAGTCAATATCTTGCTGGGTAAATTACTGAAGAATTAACTGAGAAATTAGAAGTGATGACCTATTTATGATCCTAGAAGTAGGAACACAGACTCAATGAAATTAAAGTTAATGTTCCTATGCAATAGACATTGCAACTAAATAGAGTTAGGTTTCTACCCCAGCTATGTTATGATCTCTGTGATGTTAGGCTACTTAATTAATATTTTTGAACCTCTGTCTCCTCCTTGTGAAATAAGAATCACGATAAAACCTCCCTCATACATTTTGTTTTCTCTTTTTGGCTGCACTCATGGCATGCAGAAGTTCCTGGGCTGGGGATAGAACCTGTGTCACAGCAGCTACCTGAGCCACTGCAGTGACAGTGCTGGATCCTTAATCCACTGCACCACAAGGGAACTCCTCATATAATTGTTTTGAGGGTTAAATTATATATCTTATGTGTGCTTGGCATAAAGTATATGCTCAACACATTGTAGTTTTTTTCCTCTGTATACTCTATGGAATTTAACAATTGACAATATTTACACGTTATTTGAGAGATGTTAGTGATCAATTTAAGCAGAGTGAGAGAAAGCACAATGAAATAGAATACATCTGATTCAAACAGACTTCCATAGTTGCCTAGGCAGATGATGAATAAAGATTCACTTACCTACACATTTCTTAGGCATCCCAAACTCTAAAAGTCACAATGCAAATCAAATATACTCGAGATACATATGGAGTTCCCATTGTGGCTCAGCAGAAATGAACCTGACGAGTATCCATGAGGACACAGTTTCGATCCCTGGCCCTGCTCAGTGGGTTAAAGGCTCCAACCAGTGTTGCTGTGAGTTGTGGTGTAGATTGCAGATGCAGCTCAGATCTGGCATTGCTGTGGCTGTGACGTAGGCCAGCAGCTGGAGCTCCAATTTGACCCCTAGGGTGGGAACTTCCATATGCCGCAGGTGTGGCCCTAACAAACAAACAAACAAAAACAACCCCCCCAAACCAAAAAAACAAATATACTAGAGATACATAAACAAAGGGGACTCCTTTTCATGGATATTTATCTGGCCACTTCATGGACTGCTATAGATTGAACTCAGCAAATATTTGTTAAATATGGTTATGTGTGCTCTGAGATAGAATAAAGCATTGTCCTTACCCGTCAGAAGATTCTGGTTTGGGGAGGAGTTCCTAGTGGGACATGATGATCTGACTGCTTTCTCTTCAAACACAGAGCTTCAACTCATTAATTTTTTTGTATTCTGAATAACAATGTTGTCATTTGTTCCTTCTAGAAATATTCCTTTTATTTTCTTATATGACAAGCAGTCACTGTTATGTAAATGAGCAGTTTATGAAGGGATGGGAAGAAACATTTCTGTTGTTATGTCAGTGTACAATTATAGGACTCATCATTCTCCAGAAGATTAATCTTTCAAGGTTAGAGTAGCTGTATTCAAAGTTGGTATTTGGATGGTGGGGGGCAAGAGTTAAGACATGATTCTATCACTGGTGGCAAAGAGCAAAACACTTTAATTCACTATTTTCTAGTAGCTACAAGCCAAAATCCTTCTCAAATTGATTTAATAAAACTAAAGAGGAAAAACGAAGTAAAACTTTTAAGGCTTGAAGACTCTTAAAAATAGTCTTCAAAGGATATAAAGAAAAAAACAGAAAAATTCCTTTAAATTCCTGGGTCCCTCAAATGAGATTTTAGTAGTGGCAAGTAAAACATATTGATTGGCACTAAAGTATAAGATCTTTGTCACCATCTGTTTCCTGATTGTGTCAGCAAGTATTTTTTCCCCATGAGAGTGTGAGAATACACCATAGCCTAAAAGTATCAAAGTGTCAATTATGCACCACATTTAAAAGTTGGAAGCCCAGTTCATGAAAGTCAGTGACAAAAGTCCTGGTTCCTGTTTCTTCCTGAAGCGAAATCCTTGCACTTCATTCATTTTGTGACCTACAAAAAGACCGATGGTTGCAGGGCTTAGCGGGGTGGGGAGCTATAACAAAAGAAGAGGGAAGAAAAGTCATCTTAAGTGAATATTTTTTTTGAAAACCTCCCCCATGCAAGTCACTTTGCTTGGATATGAAGCTATTATGAATGCTATATGCAAATTTTTAACAAGTATGGGTGACAGGGAGGAATAAATAAATGAAAGAAGATCATGAAAGGGAGAAGAGAAGGATGGGTGAATAGGCAAACATTTGGGAATTTGGGCTAGGAAAATGAAAATAAGAGGCACTGATGGAACTAGCTGAAAAATTAGGCCACAGACAATGGAAGTTGAAAAGGATGGGATCTTTCAGAAAGATTCAGAATCCATCATTTTCAGGCTGAAATAAGGCTATCCCCACCTGTCTTCCCTTTTATTTAATAAATATCCTGTTGTTTAAATTTGACTTGTGATATCTTTTTTTCCCCCTCCTATTATGATCACTGTTATTGCTAATCACAGCTGGTGCTTAACTGTTATGATTTTTCTTTGAGTTCCTATGTGTGTCACTCTGTGGTCTGGGTAGGAAGAAGAACCCCCTTCCTTTATGTGCTCTGATTACTTTTTGATGTGTCTGTAGCCAATAGTCAGTGGGGCTATTGATTTCTACTCATTCTGTTACCCAAGAATGTTGCAATAATATATTGAAGACATTCCTGTGTGACTAGAGGAGTGACCTATGCTCAGGTCAGATGGTCACAGATATCATCTGTTTGCTCAAGAGTTTCTTCCTTTTTTGGTAAATCTTGGGAAGATGTTTCTCTGGATTGGCATACATCTTTTCTTTGTTATAGACATGGGAGATTTGGGTTCCCATGGTACATTCATTTATATTAAAAGATAAACTGAAGCATGTAAAAATTGTTGAGTTTAAGCAAAAAAATCTATTCAAATTAAGCAGTGCCAAAGCAGAAGTTATTAGGAACACTTCATTGACGGGAGCTGGCGATTCATGTAGAGAAGTAATGGAAGAAAAGAGAGGAAATTATTTGATTGACTGTAGTTTGCTGTTTGTGACTTATTGTCCTTAGGTTTTGATTTTTACAGTGATGAGACATTTACATGCTTAGATTTTGGTTTGCTTAAGTAGGCCACCATGACCTTAAAGCCACCTCAGTCCAATAGCCTTCTTGTTAGTGACTAATATCAAAAGTCAGCATCAAAACACAAGAATCTGTGTTCTCAACAAGGGATGTATAGGCTTATAGAGACAGAGGACAGGCTGAAACAATCAAAGCTTGTGCCAATCAGAACAAAAACATGCCTTTCTGCTTTCTTGTACTCTCCTGGGTTAACTTGTGACGCGGCAGGAGTACCTTACCTGGTGGAAGGACCAGCTCAGTATTGCAACCAGCCATGCCTCAAGTCTGGGTCTTTAGATATAGCAGTAAACAGTCAGGACTTCCATTCAGGTTTGATTTGATAAAGTATTAGAGGCTGTCAGATATGTCTTTGGTACACTCTCAAATCATAAAATTAAATTTGCTTGTGTGTATCTAGTAACCATGAGATACATTAAGTATTGTAAGTTTGATTTGTGTTTGAATATACTGATCACATGAGGAGAGGAAAAAGTGAAGAGTCTTTTGTCAGAGAAATAGCAAAGTATCAGAGCCAAAAAACACATCATTCATTCATTTGTTCAACAAAACTTAAATCGAATACCTACTATTCGCAGGATGCCATAAAAAGCATTGGATGTATAATATTAAATGGGTTATCTGACAACTTTACTGAGGGAGAAAAAAATAAGTACAGAAATTAATAAAAACATTGTATTCTAATAATGCTATAAAGGACGAAAGCAAAGAACCTCTTCAGTGAGGGAAAGGGACAGTAGTATAAGGAGTTAAAGTAGTATACCTGAACAGAGAGCAAACTGAGACTTGAAAGATAAGATATTGATTTTTTTCCGAATATTTTTAATAGCACGTCATTGCTTCCTTAATAAAGTTAGACCTGGAGCCAAGTATCTAATAATATCTTTATTGTGTCTTTATCTTTCTCTGCTTGTCCTTATGACATATTGTACTTGGAACAGATGGGACACATTGTTTCTCATACACACCCTGTGTTTTCCTGGCTCTGCGTTTTCACTCATCATTCCCTCTGCCCACCATGTACTTCTTCAGAAAGTTTGGACACCCAAATTGGAGCAGATCCAGCTCTGATGTTATCTCCTTCAGTCCTTCTATCCTGGTGCTCTGAGCTCCCTTTTTTGTTGCTTACGTTTGTAACTTTTCGTTACTCCAGTTTTATACACTCTAGTACAACTTTTTTATTTGCAGCTCTTATTTATCTATCTCACCTAAAAATTCCATGATAATATAAAATTGCTGGTTATCGAGGAGGCATTCAATGAATATCCTCTGAATAAAAATAAATCAAATGCAACCAACTTCTGGAAGTTGAAATCACAGAAATTTTGTGTAAGAGTAAATGACATGTCTTAAATTAGTTTCCCTCTCAAAGAAAATCCTGTGACAAGGACTGGATATAAGGAGTTTTTCTTTTTCTTTTTTTTCTTTTAAGTTACCTTATGGGAGTTCCTGTCATGTCTCAGTGGGTTAAGAGCCCAACTAGTATCCATGAGGATGTGGATTTGATCCCTGGCCTCACGCAGTGGGTTAAGAATCCCTGGTGTTACTGTGAGCTGCACTGTAGGTCTTAGACATGGCTCGGATCTGGCGTCTCTGTGGCTTGTGGTATAGGCTGGCAGCTGCAGCTCTGATTCAACCCTTAGCCTAGCCTGGGAACCTCCATATGCCGCAGATTTGGCCCTAAAAAGAAAAAAAAAGTTAACTTATGAAGCATTGTGAGCGAGAAGTTAGAGATGGAAGAAAGGAAAATCAATAAAGAGTATAGGTTTGCCCTAATATTCGAAATTAGAGCATTCCTATGAAAACTTTCTAAGCAGAAATGGCATAAAGTGAAGAAGATGCAAGTACCTTAGGACACATCCTGCGAGTGGATGTATAAAATAAATCCAGATAAAGCACAGTTGCTCACAGAAGGAGTTCAAAGCTAAGGTGGCCTGATGCTGAGATGCTAAGTGAGGTTTCTGGGGGAGGAGCTTGGTGGTGCCACTCTCTCTGCTGCTCAAGGAGCCTGAAGCCTCTCTGAGGGCTCACTGCAAAACCAAGGCTGAACACTTCACAAAAGTGGAAGTCCTCCTAGTATTTCTTCTAGTTAGTGAAAATAGGTACTAACGTGGGTATTTTTGTAAAAGTAAACTATATATAAATAAGTGATTTTTCACAGTGGACAACTGGGTTCAGTCTTGTTGGGGAACTCTGAGAGACGGGGTGAAATATGATTCAGAATTTTCCCTCTGAAATGGAGGAAGGGCGAGGAGCCATCCTTTATTGGTTAGAGCTTGTTTGGGATCTGTTTAGGACTGCATTTACTCTAATTTTTTCTATCTGATATCCCTTCCCTTCCATGACTGTTGTGCTTATTCTCTAACAGCTGGACCTGACCACTTAGGGGTCTGTTTTCCTGTGGGTGGTAGGACTAAGAATAATCTCAAAGTTGTGCAAGAGCCTTATGCTCTCTGGTTTAGTCTCTTTTTTTTTTTTTTTTGGCTTTATGTTTACAAAAAACAATTCTCTATAAGGGTTATATAGCCTGCCAGTGGTAACATAGGTTGTAAAACTCCCTAAAGGGTGAGCCTAAAATTACTTAAGGAAGCCTTCCTTACTTGACACACAGAGTTCTTTAAGAAAATAGTTTTGAGAAAGTACCCATATGAATGTGTAATACTGTTTGAAGTAGAGGGGAACAGGTAATAAATGATACACTGGGCTTCCCTGGTGCTTTTTAACATCATGGGGATCCAGCCAAAGCCCTGTAATGAAGTATTTTGCAAGTATTAGAGCTTTCTTCTATTAATCCAGTGTCTATAAAGGAGTTTATGCTTGAATTCTTTTTTTTTTTTTTGTTCCTGGAAAGGAAGCTTTCAAACCTTGAATAGCATGCTTGGATGAAATGGGCAGGTGTCCATCATTTAATATCTAAAAGGTCACACAGAGAGCCTGGGGCCATCGCAGTAGATGTTATACAAACTTGTTATGCATGCTTGATCCAGTTGTCCTAAAGGAGCGTGCTTCAAAGCCTCAGAAGAGATCACTGAGAGCATTGAGATTACCAAAGCTATTGTGGTGTTGATTACATTTCAATAAGAAAGTCCCTAGCTGTGAATGGCAATGAAAGAAGTTATTGTAGATAACCTTGACAAAAGGGACTGCCTCTAGCTTTGATGTATCTATCATGCCTTAAGTCAAAAGACTTGTGCCTAACAACATATATGGAAGTCCTAGCTGTCTGCAAAGAAGGTGTGGTCCCTGAGATGGTAACTTTTGATTGATGAAGATTATGAGACTAGGAAAGTCTTTCCAAAGAATGAGAAATTTTGGTAAGGCTCACCCAGAATTGGGAAGTTAGCTATGAATGTAACACCAGAATGAAGTCACAGATAATATATTCCCTTTTGCCCCTCACTGCATTCTAAATTGCAGAAAGAGAGAAATTTTATAACTCAGAAACATGATAATGTTGTCAAAAATACATGCCGTCAGCTGCATAAATTATGACATAGGTCACATTTGTTCCTTGATTGTGTAAAAATATAATTGTTTCCATCAAGATAGGAAATGAAAACACAGAAAAACTATGGAATCTATATGCAGTTGGACTATTTACCAGTTATTAATGACCTAGGGTTGAAAGAAAGAATTGTGAGGTAGATGCCTTCCAAGTTCCATCACCCTCAGAGTTAATATTTTGTGCCTGTGTCTTAGCCCTTAGCTTTTTACTGTCTTATTCGCTCATAGCTACAATACACGAGAAGATATTTTGAGAGGCCCAGCTTTTGCCTATTTGCTACATTGGCTGAGTGACACTGACTGTAAAACCTTAATTTACTTTATGCTTCCTCTTCATATTTATGGCCAATCCACATGTGCCCATGCTCTCATCATGGAGGCATGCATAATCTAGAAGATATATTTGATTTTTTAAAAGCTTTATCCACAGACCAGCCCTACTCTTTTCATAGCCTTTCTATTCTAAAGCTTTCAAAATGAAAAAGAGACGAAAAGTTACTTGTATCGCTAAATCTTTTTAAGTTTTATTTTTTAAATGATCATACAGTAAAATGGACTTTTTTTGGTGTAAAGTTCTATGAATTTTAACACATGGTTAGATTTATGTAACAACTACTACCATTAGGAAACAGAGGAGTTCCATCGTTGCCAAAAGCCCTCTGTGCTATCCCTTTATAGTCGCATCCTCCCCTTCCTTTGGCAGCCACTGATCTGTTCACTGTAACTATAGCTTTGTCTTTTTGAAAAATGTTGTATGAATAGAATCATACAGTATGTTATTTTTTGAGACTGAGGATCTAGATAGACTAGATAATAAAGGAGAGTGAAGAGTACATTCTAGATTGTTTTCACATAGAAAGGTGGTAGGAAAGCTTCTAAGGTAATGTTATTATTGAAATAAAGTTGGTTGGGACGTGCTTCATGGAAGAGGTCAAGTGTGGAGGTTGGGTCTCAGAATCCAGGCATTTTGCTGCTCTTAAAATGGAGAGCAATATGAGCAAAACAATAGTTTTAAAAGATTAATTAGCAGAGGCATAAGAGAGGTGTTACCTGGCATGTAGTATTTGGAAGATAAAAATAATGGTTGAAGCCTCAATAACTCTGTGAAAGAGAGAAAGCAGAAGGCTGTTAGCATAGGGTCAAAGACTAAAACTTAAATGACAGCTGGAGGATGGAGAGGAAAGGGAGACCTCTAGAAGATTTAAATGAGGAATATAGAAAGCAATTACAGAGGTTAGATGAGAGCCAGTTTTTAAAAGGGAAGTAGGTGATCAAAACATTAAATGTCATACAGAATTTGAAAGGGTACAATGTAGAAGAAACTATTGATAAAATAGGAAAAATTTAGTTGCAATGGAATTATGGGGATAAAGGCCAGATTGCAATGGAGTTAAGTGGTTACGTTGATGATAAAGAAACAGAAATCAAAGCAGACTTGGTTATGAATTTGTCTCATATTTAGAAGAAATGGCAGGATCAAGTGAAGCATTTATAAGTTGAATAATAAGCATAAGCATTGAAGGCAGAGAGGGGATGTAGTGAGTAAAAACAAAAAAGCCAAGAAATTTCCCTCAAAATCCAGAGCTTATGAGGAGTTACTTTAGTCAGACTACCTTTATATATATTTTATCTGATCAGGTTCATGGGTCAAATGGACTGCCAATAGCTTCCATCTGCTCTCATCACTACCAAGTTGTCACAGAATTTACTCTCACCTATCGCAGACTCTGATTGACTTAAAAAGAGGACTCTTCATTCTGAGCAAATGAGTTAATAGTGAAGTAAACTGATAACAAATATTTACAAATGTAAGCACTTCATAAAGACTTTCATAAGGAGTTTTATTTCACCTACTAGTAACATTTAGAGTGATTGTAAAACCTGCTACTATGATAGAGCAGTATGTGAAGATTTTCCCAACCTCATTGTAAAGACAGCACTATTCTCTCCTGAAACTCAACCATGTCAATCACACAGTAGTGTCCCAAAGCATTTACCTCCAATTTTCTTGAATTGGCAAATCTCTCATAGTTGTTAGTATCTAGCAAGATGAAATTTTAAACAAGGCTTTGCTTGCAACCAAAATTGATTTCTGTAATTCTCTCTAGCGTGGCTTTTCTGACAAGGCTATTTCTAGATTACCCAGTGTTTGGACTTAGCTCATGTTGCTTATGCAACTTTAATTCTTGCCTCTAAGCTGCAACCTGGTCCCTCTGCCAATCACAGCTGGAAGCATCCTCCCATGTTATGGACCTTTTCATCAACTGGGCTCTACCAATCACTACTATCGATCCTTTACTCCTCATAAAATAAAAACAGAGATTTTGAGGGCTTCTTGACATTTTGCTCTGGTTCCCTGAAGACTTATCCAGGACACCTCTATGGATCCGCTTTACCCTGTAAGGATGATCTATTTCACAAAGACCTTACCATAACTCAAAGCAATCTTTAAAATAAACCTTGCAGGGTAGGCTAGGGCATATTGATTACCTCTCTTCTATACTCTTGTCTTGGATAGATGCCAACTAGACTCCTGTGAATTCTGGAAACTTACAACTTTCTATTAAAGAAAGATAGCGGTATGGGAGAGCTAGCACCTGGGATCCAACCAGAATTTAAAACTGTTAATTCCTGAGGCTCTACAGATACCATTTTCTTTCAGGCTGAAGTGCATGTAAATTCACCTCTTAATATTTGCAAAAGGCAAGGGTTTTGCAAAAACCCTGTAAATCCTTATTATAATCTATCTGGAATTCATACCATTTCTACTTAATCATACCTTTCTAAATTTATTGAGCAATCAAAGTGTGGCAGAGTTAATAATTAGGAACGATGTTAGTTAATTCTTTTGAGTTGATTATTGTCCACATTCCATAAAGCTCAAGGTATCCAGTGATTGTCACTGGGCTCTACTTTCATTTTTGTAGAGAGGTAATGAGCAAGGGGAAACAGACTGTCTTTGCCTGATAGAAGATGTGAGCCCCTTAGAAGATGAATGTCTATGTAGAAACAAAGTGAAATAAGACCTTTTCCATACTGGGCTCTGGGTCTAGATTTGCCTATGTGAAGATGCAAAAATCAGTCGCCAACATGGTATAATTTGCCAGCCACCTCTGCTTCCCGTTCTTCTGAAAACATTTAAGGGGGTCTGAATTTCCCAATGAAAGGTAATCTGTTTGAATTAAATATTACCTTCCTCAAGCAGGTTCTCTTGTGAGAGGTAACACTGTAAGTCAGTAACATATTAGTACAAATTAAAACATCAGATTTATCTTTTGCCATATCCAGAGTGATCTTAGCTACATGAGAGCATTGGATTTGAGGAAATGACACATAGGCAAAGGGGAAGAAGAGTTCATTCAGAGAGAGGGGAAAAGTGAGAGTAAAGGTCAACAGTTTGGTAAAATCTGCTCTGGGTTGCTTTCGCTTAGATGGTGGTGAGTGATTCTGTACTGAAATGTCACTGATCCTTTTGCAAACAAAGCATTGAAACGTTATGTCCCAGTGAGGAACAGAAAAGGGAGCGTACTCTGCTGTGTGAGGGCAGAAAGGCAAAGCAGACTTTCAAATCACTAGCATTATTTGCCTTATGTAGAGAAGAAAATTATAAATGCAAAATTAATCAGTTAGAATAAATTGTCCTATAATTTATTATTATAGTGAAAGATGTTTATTACACCTTGATTCCCTTGCTCATTACTTTGTAAAAAGTGAAATAACTGCAGGAAAAGTCTATACTATTTCAGGAAATAGAGGAAACTGTCTTTACAAAAGGCCTACTTAAGCAAGGTCACAGTTCTTGGAGGCAAAGGGGCCAGGAGAGAATAGCATCAAGAGAAAAACTATATAGTCTATACTGAAATCTGAAGGAACCGTTAGGCAGGGAATAGCTACAGGGCTTTAGTGCTCAAATTGAATTGAAGAATAAAGAATCATGCATGGATGCCAAGAAAAAAGGTCAAGTGAGGCAGGAGAAAATGAAGGATTTACTAAAGGCCAAGAGCATCTCTGAGAACTAAGAGGGAGTGGACATTTGAAAAATAAATTAGGTCAGTGGAGAATCAAGCAGTAGTGGTGTGGTAAGAGATGTGTTCTAACAACAAGGGTAGGATATAGCCAAGGAAATAAAACATTGGGAAAGTTGGATTCAAGGCTGTTTCCCAAAAGACTCTAAAATAGATGGTTAATAATAAGTGAAACAATCTGCTTCTATGAAATAGTAAATGACAGAAGAAAAGGGGAGACAGCTAAATAATTTACTGCTGCTGTATAGGAGATCACAAATGAATCCATCCTTCCAACATTTATTAGCCAAAAAAAAAAGAAAATACATGACCCAGGTTCAATATAGAGTTTAGCACACAGCAATTGGAATGAAATAATGTTTGTATTTTAAGAATTAGAATGGAGAGTTTCCATTGTGGCTCAGTGGGTTAAGGACCTGACATTGTCTCTGTGAGGATGTGGGTTTGATCCCTGGCCTGACTCAGTGGGTTAATGATCTGACATTGCTGCAAGCTGTGGTGTAGGTTGCAGATGCAGCTCAAATCCAGTGTCCCCAGGCTCTGGGAACTTCCATATGCTGTAGGTGCAGACGTTAAAAAAAAAATAAAAAGAGAGGAAAAAGAACATTAGAATGAAATCAGAACTAAAGACAGAGGAATTAAATATTACCTTCCTCAAGCAGGTTCTCTTGTGAGAGGTAACACTGTAACCTGGAGTCAGGTGAGAATATGGGTGACTAAAGAGTCTGGTTTCAGTTATGCTCAGAACAGGAAAAAGTAGAAAGCCATTGATCCTCCACTAGGAGCAAATGGAATAAGGATAACAGATAAAGCAAGGCTACTTAATTCCATTTTTTTTCCTCTCTGTCAAGAAGAGATAGACCTACCACAAGGTAAGTCTTAGGAAATAAATTTGTCTGTGAAAATGGTTAGAAAGTACTAAAATACTCTCAAGATCTAACTAGTATCCTTAGGAGGAAATGAGTTTAATTCTACGCTATGATCACATTGAATTCAATAGCCATTTTCTTATTTTGACACGACTTTAAAATTATGCATATTCTTTACAATACCTGTGTGTCGGCTATTTTTAAACTTCTTGGCCCTGACCTACAGTAAGAGATCACTTTGTATTGTATTCAAATACACACACTCACACATAACTAAAACAAAATTTTCATAAATATCTGTCTTTACCACTTGAGTTATATTTGGATCTGTTCTATTCCTTTTCTCAACAATGCAACCATGTAACCCACTAAATTGATGTCACAGCTCACCATTTCGATAGCACCCCACAGTCTGAAAACCACGGTCTAGATTATGGACAGGATATTGGCTAAATGGATTCAGTCCTGTCCTTTGTTCTTTTGTTACTCAAATTTTACATTTTGCCATATTCATTTTATTGAAAAGAGTTTTTAGTGTTTTCTTTTTCCTTTGGTGAAAAAATGTAGCTTCATGAGATTCAATTTGACCTGGCCTGATTGCACATATCTGACCTAATCCCTTAACTTCCAACAGAGTACACACTTGATTTAGGATTAATTACAAATGAAGCTAAACAGTGTTGCCTGAGATAAACTTTGCAACCAAGTGCTTTTCAAACTACTTTTAGAATCACTAAGTGAATTATTTAAACATAGAATCATATTTAAATATATCAGGAAAAAAAAGCATTTAAAGGAAATAGCTACTAAATGTTTTTAAATTGAACAACCACTCCTATGGTTCAATTTTGTTATAAATTTGGCTTTGGTTTTCTAAAATAAGCTTTCTATAGAGAACCACAAAAAATATCTACAAGAGCCCAATTATCTATACCCAGTCCCTCTCCAAAAGAAATGCTTTCAATATAATCATAAATAAGTTATAAATAATTAGACAATATGTTTTTCTAAATAATTAGACAATATGTCCTGTTTGACTAATGCACCCAACCCAACTCTAGCTTCATTTCATATTTTTTTGGTTATTTGTCATTCATAGATACCAGGGTCTCTCAAGATTGACCAAAGTTTGCTACTCCAATTTCACAGTCTATACCCTTTAGTCTGTATAGTTTGATATTGTCGTAATGTTGGGACAGTTATTTTACATTGGTTTAATGCAGGAATTTATACTTTCTTTGTACTTACCATCCTATTTTATTTTGAGGCAGGACTTTGGCCAAAGACCTATGTCTAGAATAGGCTTGAGGACAGCAACAGGAGCCAGAATTAACTTCTGAGGCCTCTAAGTTGCTATGCTTTGGTTCAAAACATTTATCTTGTAGGGAGCAGACAGTCATTTAAGTTTAAATTTCTAAAACTTCTTTCTCCAAACTTCTCTCACAGTAACTTCCAAATGTTGATATTATTATCCTACCAGGTTGTTTGACCTAATGATTCTCAAACATATTTTGTTTATTTGTATATCTTTGATCACAAAAGATCTCTATCAGGCATGACCTTTTTTATTGTTCAAGTCTTACTGTTTCTTCAACCAAATCCAATCACTTTAAAACAAAACAAAATGAAATAAAATGAAATGAAACCACATAATTGCCTATGCCAGTTCAAGGTGGTTTCTTCCACCTCTTAAGTATCTATTATCTGTATATCTTGCTTATTAGTTATGGGCACTATAAATGGTAAAGTGTTTGTTTTCCTTGTATTTTTAGGTAGCTTTTCATTTAGGCAAAATATTTGTATTTATGTAAATCATTAGTTCCACTAGCATCATTTATTCTTTGCATATTTCTCAAAATTATTCCCCGTTATGTATCAGACATTGTGCTAGGAATTAGCTTATATGGAGACATTAATATTCTACATATATTTCAAAATATGAAGTAATATATTACAGGCCAGTATCCTTATGAACATAGATGCAAAAATCCTCAATAAAATATTAGCAAACCAAAACCAATAGTACATTGAAAGGATCATATACCATTATCAAGTGGAATTTATTCCAGGTGTGAAAGATGGTTCAACATCTGCAAATCAATTAACATGGTTCATAATATTAACAAAATAAAGATAAAAATCATGTGATCATCTCAATAGATATAGAAAGAGAATTTTATGAAATTCTTTTATAAAATTATGGTAAAAACTCTCAATAAGATGAATGCAGAAGGAATGTACTTCAGTGTAATAAAGACCCTATGTGACAGACCCACAACTAACACCATACTCAACAGTAAAAAGCTGAAAGTTTTCCCTCTAAGATCAGGAACAAGTGAAGAATGTTTACTCTTGCCACTTTTATTCAACATATTGTTGGAAGTCCTAGCCGTAGCAATTAGCCAAGAATAAGGAATAAAAGGAATCCAAATTGGAAAAGAAGTAGTAAAACTCTCACTATCTGCGGGTGACATGATGCTATATAGAGAAAACCTTATAAAAATTATTAGAACTAATTAATAAATTTAGTAAATTCACAGGATATAAAATCAATATACAGAAATCTTTGGCATTGTTATACACTAATAATGAATTATCAGAAAGATAAAATAAGAAGACAGCCCTATTTACAATTGCATTGCAAAAAATAAAATACCTGGAATAAATTTAACCAAGGAGGCAAAAGACCTATACACTAGAAATTATAACACTGATGAAAGAAATTGAAGAAAACACAAATCAATGGAAAGATGGTCCATGGTTATGTATTGGAAGAATTAACATTATTAAAATTTCCAAATTGTTCAAAGCAATCTACAGAGCCAATACAATCCCTATCAAAATTCCAATGGCATATTTCACAGAACAAAAATAATTCTAAAATTTGTATGAAACCACAAAAGATCCTGAATAACCAAAACAATCTTAAGAGAGAAGAACAAAGTTGTAGTTATTATGTTCCCTGACTTTAGACTCTACTACAAAGTTACAGTAATCAAAACAGTATGGAACTGGAGTTCCTGTCATGGCACAGTGGTTAACGAATCTGACTAGAAACCATGAGCTTGCAGGTTCAATCCCTGGCCTTCCTCAGTGGGTTATGGATCCGGCATTGCTGTGAGCTGTGGTGTACGTTGCAGACGTGGCTCAGATCCCACATTGCTGTGGCTCTGGTGTAGGCTGGTGGCTACGGCTCCAGTTGGACCCCTAGCCTGGGAATCTCCATATGCCGTGGGAGTGGCCCTAGAAAAGGCAAAAAGACAAACAAACAAACAAACAAAAACAAACAAACAAAAAAAACAGTATGGAACTGGCACAGAATTAGACTCATAGACAAGTGGAACAGAATAGACACCCCAGAAATGAACCCACACACATATGGCAAGGAGGGAAGACTATACAATGACAAAAAGACAAACTCTTCAATAAATAATGTTGGGAAAACTGGACAGCTACATGGAAAAGGATCAAAGTGGATTACTTTCTCATACCATATACAAAAATAAACTCAAAACGAGTTAAAGATTTAACTGTAGGATATTAAACCACAAAACTTCTAGACTAAACCATAGTTCACTCTTTGATGTTGTTCTGTTCTTAGCAATACACACACACACATACACACACACACGTAGTGTATATGTCTTAGTCAAAGGAAACAAAAGTAGAAATTAATACATAGGACTACATCAAAGGAAAAGCCTTTTCACAGTGATGGAAAAAATCAACAAAACAAAAATGCAGAATACAGATAAGGGATTAATATCCAAAATAGGCAAAGAACTCATAACTCAGCATCAAAGCAACAAGTGGCCCAACTGAAAAATGGGAAGAGGATCTGAATAGACATTTTTACAAAGAAGACATACAGAGGGCCAACAGACACATGAAAAGATCTTCAACATTACTATTAGGAAAATGCAAATAAAACGCAACGAGATATCACCTCACACCTATCAGGATGACTTATCAAAAAAAATAAGAAATAAATATTGCAAAGGATATAGAGAAAAGGGAACTCTGGTACACTGTTTAGTGGGCCTGTGACTTGGTACAACTACTATGAAAAACAGTATGGATGTTCCTCAAAAAAATTAATAGGAGTTTGAGCTGTGGTGCAGTGGGTTAAGAATCTGACTGCAGTAGCTTGAGTTGCTGCGGAGGTGAGTGTTCGACCCCTGGCCTAGGAACTTCCATGTGCTGCAGCACGGCAATAAAAAAAAAAAATAATAGAACCACCATATGATCCAGCTATTATATTTTGGGGTATTTATCTGAAGAACACAAAACACTAATTCGAAAAGATACATGTTCCCCTTTGTGTATTGCAGCACTATTGACAGGAGCCAAGACATGAAAATAACTTAAATGTCCACCAATTGATGAATGAATAAAGAAATTATATATATATATGTGTGTGTGTGTGTATAGTGTATATATACATACACACATATGTATATATAAACAATGGAATATTAGCCATTAAAGTAATGAAATCTTGCCATTTGTGACAACATAGATGGACTTCAAGGGCATTATGCTAGACAGAGAAATACAAATACTATATGATTTCACTTACATGTGGAATCTTTAAACATAAAACAAATGAACATATGAAATAAAACAAAAACAAATTCATAGATACAGAGATCAGATTAGTGGTTACCAGAGGGGAAGGAGCTTCATGGGTGAGTGAAATGGGTAAAAGAAGTCAAATATGTGATGATGGATGGTAACTAGACTTGTAATGGTGATAATTTTTAAAAAGAAAAATATGAAGTAATATAAGAATCTTATATTCTTATGCTCATTTATGTCTCAGAAGACTCTCACAGAATGCTGGTATTTGCCAAAAATTCATTTGCTTCTCATTATTTCCTAGTCCTGTGCATTTGGGTGGAGTGTTTGACTAAATCTCATTAATAGAATATAAGTAATATGTAATTCTGGTTGGAGGCAGGAGAGAGTAGGGAGTACATTGAATCTTTGGGGCTGGAACTGAAAGACTTCAAGATGGCAGCATTGTTTGCCTTTTTCTTTTTACGGCAACTCCTGTGGCAAAAGGAAGTTCCCATGCTAGGGGGTCAAATAGGAACTGTAGCTGCTGGCCTATGCCACAGCCACAGCAATGCCAGATCTGCGTCCCATCCACAACCTGCTCTGAAGCTCACGGCAACATCAGATCCTTAACCCACTGAGCGAGGCCAGGGATGGAACCTGCATTCTCATAGATACTAGTTGGGTTCTTAACCCACTGAACCACGACAGGAACTCAGAGATGACAGAGTTTTAATTTGGAAGCAGTTTAGTACTCTGAGTTTCTACTTGGAGAGACCAGCACAGGATAGCCATACAACCTCATAATATCAGATTATGGCTTGTATGAGAAATACACCTTCAATTTGTTAAGCCACTGAGATTTGAGAAGTTGCTGAATTATAGCCTATTCCATCCTGATTATTAATGATTTTATGTGTGTGTTGATGATCAGATCATTAAAGATGTTTGAATAATATTAACCCTGACTCAATTATAGGATCCTTGAGAAAAGAGATTTTGTGTTCATGTATATCTTTTTCAGTGTCCAGACCAGTGCTATGTACATAGCAGGCCGTCAGTAAATATTCATTGGATGGATTAATAAACAATCTAAGGGTAGTTACAAGGAGAAATCATTAGGACAGAACTAGAGGAAATAACTAGTGATAAAATCTACTAATATCCAAGATACACATCCAAAGTTAGAAGCAGAATTTAGCAAAAAGAAAGAGTTTAAAGATTAGCTAATGAAAATTGTATTGAATTTGCTGAATTTCTACATTTTGAACTCACTTGGTAGTGCCTAGTAGTAAACTGTTTTCTGTGATTTATCGGTAGCAGGAGATAGGATTGAGCTAATGAGAAAATTTTGTCAGTCCTTTAGACACCTTAATCTTTTTTCTCTAAGCTACCAGGCCTCTTCCATTTGACACGGGAATTTTTCAGCTTCTTAATTATCTCTTGGGGAGTCTTCTTTCTATCTAGCCAATACTTCCCAACTCAAAGGACATCTTTTCCATAGAGTAGGTAGAATCATAGTAAACATAGTACAGGAAGGGACACATTCTCTGTTGAAAAACTAAAAATTATTTCTCTAATCATTATTGCCTTCCATTCTCTGTCATGTGATCTGGGCCAATTCTTTTCATTTGTTCTAGGGCAAACCAGCATTCCAGATCCTTGATGGAGGATGGGAATTGTGGCTAGTAGATATTTAGCTATGACATCAGGTTGGGGAAATTGTGAATGTGTTACTTAATTTTCTTGTAATAATGTAGAATGACAGGAGTTAACTCTCTAAGATAGATATGTCTATATGGCTATCTAGATATATATAGCTAGATCTATGTATAAATATCTTTCATCATTTTACCTCAGTAGTTGTAATTACTGTTGAAATTATCAGGCAGAATTAATTAAGGGCAATACACTGAAATTATAGAGCAGATATCTATATACCTGGTATGTAGACCACCCCTGCAAAAAAAAAAAAAAAAAAAAAAAAAAGAAGAGAAAGATAATCCTTGAGTAAATATTTACTACAAAAAAGAAAGTAGTATTATTGAATGATGTTCCACTTATAAGAATAAATAAGCCAGACACAAAAATGTGACAGAATTGATAACATAAAATTCAACCTCAAAACAGTTTCATTCCCTGCTTTTTACATATTCTACATAGTTTTTTACATAGTCTATTTATTATAAAATGTTATTTCTTTAAAGCTTTCTGGCAGTCCTAGAGAGGAAGCGAGGTAGATTTTATCATCTGCCGATTGGAGATATGGAATTTTCAACCTAAAATCATGATCTGCTTGCTCAGGGCCAGTCAGCTCCTCCCTGGTCAGGCAGCCCAAGCTCAGTTCTGCTGACTCCTAGTCTGGGGCTCTTTCCACTCCATCACATTTTAAGATGTATGAAGATCGTTACTCTAAGGCCAGTCATAGATATGACAGCTAGGTGTGTGTAGGGGGGGACAAACCAACAGAATTTGCCACCACGGTTCACTGACAGCCCGAGATGCCTTAATTTCTCATTCAGGGCTGCACACACTTGAGACACAAAGACGCACAGTTCAGCTCCATCCTTTTGATGTCTTTGGGTCTGGCCCTCCCAGACAATCAGGTATAGCACCCTCCCTTGCATAGTTGATGGCCTTTCCTGAAGGCTATCAAACATATCTGCTGAGACAGCACTAAATATAATGGCTGTCACCAAGCCATCTGGTACATTTGAGCTTTTTCCCCTCTAAGATACAAGTTTTCAGTTTGCACAGCACTTCAAATTCTTAATACACTTGACTAAGTCATTAATATTTCACTTTCATTACCATGTATTAATAACACAAGAATTTAGAATGATCTTGTTCATCTAACTCCTAGAAAACAAATAATTACATTCGTGCATATTGATTGTCAGATAACTGAAGATGTTTAGCCCGGAGCTATGAGAAATACACCAGCAGGCCCAGTTTTGGTTCTTAGCCATGTTCAAAGTATACTAAGCTGATATCTCTGAAACACTAGAGACAGCAGGAGAGAAGTTCTAGGAGTTAGAAGGGGGACCCCTAATGGACCCCATACTGGTCCCCCAATTCTTTAGGAGGTGGTGTCTTCAGCAAGGCGTTGGAAAACCTGAGGGATACTCAAGAGAAATGCTAAAAATTTTGTTCTGGGAGATTTGTTTGGCATTGTTTTATTTTTTTAGTGCACAAGGGTGGAAACTCTTCCCTTTCCTCCTCTTTGTCTTGATTAATGGTAAAAGGTTCTAATGGTGGAAAATTGCCTTAGACATTATTCAGTGATTCAACATTCACTCAAAGAATTGGTGTATATCTACCAAAAACTGGAGACTGGGCTAGATCATTTGTAATTTGACATGGAAAAAACCATCCTATTTCCTGCTTACTAGTAGGAGAGACCAACAATATGCAAGTGAGCTAACTTAAAAAAAAATTCCTTATGACCCCTTTTTTCCAGCTTTACTGAGATATAATTAATATATAACATTAGTTTAAGAAGTGCAGTACAATGATTTGATATAGATTTATATTGTGAAATGATTACTGCATTAAGATTTGTCAATATCCATTACCCCACATAGTTATCTTGTGTGGGTGTGTGTGTGGGGGTGTGTGGGGGAGGGTTGTGAGAACATTTAAGATCTAGTCTCTTAGTAGCTTTAAAGTATGCAATACAGTATTGTTAACTATAGTCATCATGCTGTACTTTAGGTCTCCAGAACTTATTCTTCTTATAACACTGGAGGTTTGTACCCTTTGACCAGTATTTCCCATACCCACCACCTCCCAGGACCTGGCAATCTACTCTGTTTTTTCAGTTTGGCTTTTTCAGATTCTGCATATAAATGACATAAGTATTCATCTTTCTCTGTCTGATTTATTTCACTCATCAGAATTCCCTAAAGCTTCATCCATGTTGAATAGAATTTGCTTTTTTCTTATGCCTGAATAGCATTCTATTACTTACATATATCACATCATCTTTAACTATTCATTTATTGATAGACACATAGATTGTTTCCATATCACGTCTATTGTAAACAATGCTGCAATGAATATAAGGGTGCAAATATCTCCCAGATAGTGATTTTATTTCCTTTGGGTATATACCTAGGCCCGGGGCTGCTGGATCACATGATAGTTTTATTTATAATTTTTCTCACAGAGGCTTTACAAGTTAACATTCCTACCAGTAGTACACTAGGATTCCCTTTTCTCCACATCCTCTTGTGCATTATCTTTTGTCTTTTTGATCAAAGCCATTCTAATATGTGTGAAGTGATATCTCACTATGGTTTTGATTTGCATTTCACTGATGATAGGTGAAGGTGAACACCTTTTCTTAGATCTAGAGGCCATTAGTATGGCTTCTTTGGAAAAATATCTAGTCAGGTTCTTGGCCCATTTTAAATCAGACTTTTTTTTTTTAAACTATTGAGTTGTATAAGTTCCTTATAAAATTTGGATATTAACCCTTACCAGATATACTGCATGCAAATATCTTCTCCCATTCCATAGGTTGCCTTTTTATTTTGTTGATTCTTTTGCTGTGCAGAAGCTTTTTGTTTGAGGTTATCCCATTTGCTAATTTTTGCTTTTGTTGCTTGTACTTTTGGTGTCATAACCCACCCCCTTAAAAAAACAAAACAATATAAAACCACAAACGTTTGCTAAGACCAGTGTTAAAGAGCTTTTGTCCTACATTTTGTTCTAGGAGTTTTATAGTTTTGAGCCTTACATTTAAGTCTTTAATCCATTTTGAGTTTATTTTTGTGAATGGTGTGAGGTAAGAGTCCAATTTCATTCTTTTGCATGTAATTATCCAGTTTTCCAAGCACAATTTATTTAAGAGACTATAATTTATCCATGAGTATTCTTGGTTCCCCTGTCAAATATTAATTGATTGTGTATGCATGGGCTTATTTCTGGACTTTTGATTCTGCACCATTGGTCTACATGTCTGTTTTTATGAAAGTGAGGTAACCTGATAAACAAAATTATTCCAGACTACGATAAATACTATAAAGAAAAAAACCAGGATGCTCTGATGTTTGTGTGTGTGTTTGTGTGTTAAAAGATCCCCTTTTAGATGGAGATTAGGAAGGTCTGTTGTAGAAGATGCTCAGGTTAAGATGAAGGATGAGAAGCCAGGCATATGAAGAACTAGAAGTACGTAATGGGCACAGGGAACAGCAGTGAAAGGCCCACAAGGCAGAATAGAGCTTAACTGGTTCTAGATACAAAAGAAAGACCAGACATAGAGAACAGACAGAAAATAATGTCAGGTGAGGTTCAAGAGATAGGCAAGGGGCTAGATTTTGCAAGCCTGTGTGGGCCATAAGGAGTATGGAATTTCTTCTAAGTGCAGGTTGTTAAGCAAGGGAGTAGCATGTGAGACAAGAGAAACATGGGAACAAGTTTCTGGCTTTAGTCCTCTAGTAGATGCTAATACTAACCATTAAGTTGGAGAAGCCTGGAGGAGAAGATAGGGAAGCAGAAAGCCTAGTGAATAGAGATCAGTTAGGAGGTGTTCTTTTAAATCCCAATGTTTTTAAAGTGTGTGATCCTATGTACTGATGTTCCCAGGACAATCTAATTTATGGCTGTTGTCCCACAATTAATAATTATACTAATTTTTACTAAAAAAATATCAGTTTAGGCACTAAAGCCTTTGGCATGTTAACTACCAATACTTCTCCAGTTCCTTTCCTGGCTTCATCATGTCCTTGTGGCAGAGACGAGAGGTTTTTATTTTATTTTTTTAAATTTTTATTTTTTGTCTTTTTAGGGCTGTAGCCTTGGAATATGGAAGTTCCTTGGCTAGGGGTCGAATCAGAGCTGTAGCTGCTGGCCTACACCACAGTCACAGCAATGCCAGATCTGAGCCGCATCTGAGACCTGTACCACAGCTCATGACAACGCTGATCCTTAACCCAATGAACAGGGCCAGGGATCAAACGCATGTCCTCATGGATACCAGTCATACAAGTCAAGTTTATAACCACTGAGCCACAATGGGAACTCTGAGGGGAGAGCTCTTAATCCTACTAGCTTGCTTTTCCCGCTGTTTCCTGGCCACTTCTTTCCCTCCAGAGTGGGGAGTACAGCTTAGTCCAGAAGAGGTATGCTTCCTCCTCAGGCCTTCCCATGCTGTTCACCACTGCCTGCTCCCCATTACTAACTCCCAATTAAGTTGTGAACTTTCTTCCAAATACCAGTGGGCACTGCTTCACTGTGGGGAAGTTCACTGTACCACTGTACCACACTATTTTTTTAATGGTTTTTATTTTATCCATTATAGTTGGTTTACAGGGTTCTATCAATTTTCTACTGTACACCAAAGTGACCCAGTGACACATACATATATACATTCTTTTTCTCACATTGTCCTTCATCATGCTCCATCACAAGTGACTAGATATAGCTCCCAGTGCTATACAGCAGAATTTCATTGCTTATTCATTCCAAATGCAATAGTTTGCATCTATTAACCCCAGATTCCGAGTCCATCCCACTGCTTCTCCCTCCCCCTTAGCAACCACAAGTCTGTTCTCTAAGTTCATGAGTTTCTTTTCTGTGGAAAGGTTTATTTCTGCCATATATTAGATTACTGTACCACACTTTAAACTTTCTTAACCTATTCTCTTTCAGGCAGTACAGATAAGGTTATAGACAGCAGCTGTGGTTTAGGTGGAGCACACTCCACAAGACTAGTGACAGCTGAGGTTTTTCAGGACTCTGTGCTCTAGGACACCCCCCACCCCATACAAGGAGTGTATGCCAATATTACTCTCCTTTTGGAGTCTCCAAATCAAGGCAACTTAAACAATTATTCGTGTCCTTTCTTATTCTCTGTATTGAGACCTATCTTCCTCAAACCAAGGGCATCAAAACTCAGCTTCACCACTTACAAGCCAAATCAGCCTTAAATAACTATGAGGTTTTTCATGCTCGATATTTTGTCTTCTTTCCTTTCTCTTTCATTTGTTCCTTGCTTCTTTTTTATTCATACCCTAATCCTTAAGAATATTAAGCAGATTTTCCTTCTGTAGAGCATGTGCTCTTACACTATGTTCTGCATGTGGACTTTTTCCCCCTGCCTATCACTGTCATCTGCATGCTCAATTCCTATTCATCTTTCAAGGCTAAGTGTATTGTTTTCAGGGAAACCTCCATTTTATTATTATAATATCTGTGTTTTAGATTGGGCACAGGTACAAAGATGGAAAATAAAGTACCTGAATCCTCAAGGTTTTGTCGTGGTGACATAGGGAGAAAAGGTCCTCAAGCTTCATCCACTGGCTACATGGACAGAAATAGTGACTTCTGGCCCTCAGGTGTGTGACCCGCTCTTTCTCCAAATCCATAGGAGCACTTGTCACTTGATCTACAAAGGCCGCTCAAATGCTCAAACTTTCTCTTTTGGAACTGCAAACCATAGCCTTCCCCTGAATCTGTGGAACTGGCATAGAGGATTCGCCATGTGAAAAAGCAGGCTTAGAAGGGAGGAGAATGATCTTTTTATTAAGCAGATGGTCTCTATAGATGAAGGAGTGTTAACATTAAAAGCATATGCTTGGTACCAGGGAGGGAGAAACACAAAAGAGGATCACGACGCACATGGTCTCTGTAAACAAGTAGTCTTTGTGGGAAGTTTCTTATGTGCAGAGAACAGCTTTATAGAGTGCTATGAAGAAACTTGCTTGAATAATTCTGATTTCATCTGCAAGACTGTTTACCTGACATGAATTATAATAGCACATTACCGAGAAACGACATCTGCAGAGATGATAGCTAGATGAGCTTGTGTTTACTTGTTTGGTTTTGTTTTCCAACCCATTTGATGAAATAAAAGCATTAGGAAATAGTCATGATACTCAGTTTCTGTGTTTGTAGCAGAGAAATATAACTTACATAATGTCAGCATTTGATACTTTCTATGTAGCTATCCTATATATACATAGAAGAAAACAGAAATAGATATAAAGACCATTCATACTTGTTATTTTACTGATAGAATTTCTAATTGGTGTGCTACTTTGATTTTAAAGCAGGAATCTGTATCAAAGATGGAGAGAACTGAGAAGATAGTAAAATATCCTCTTGTGAAAAATATTTTATTGCTTATGGGTTAAATTTAGCCTGGTTTATCTTGTTCTTTATTTCACTAAGTGGAAATTGATATAGAGGCCTAACTTGTATTATGATCAGATTAGTGTACCTTTCCACCTTCCTCCAAAAGAAAACAGAAGTGATAAGAAAGATGATGAGCTAAAACTATAGTGTAATGAAATGAGCACTGGATCAGGAGTTAAAAGATTTTGGTTCTGCTGTTAATTGGCTGGTGACCTTGGTTAACGTCATGTTATTACTATTGGCTTCATTTCCTAGACTTTAACAAAGAGGTTAATCTAAGTAAGGAATCACAAACTCAGATTTCTACATAGTCCAGGCTGGT
Source organism: Sus scrofa (assembly GCF_054392235.1). NCBI lineage: Eukaryota > Metazoa > Chordata > Mammalia > Artiodactyla > Suidae > Sus > Sus scrofa. The sequence goes on along the minus strand of NC_139383.1, from coordinate 144,763,209 downwards.
ATCATACATGAGTAAATGTGCCCAGGTGTAAGACAGTAGAGGGTGGTAGGGCTTGTGATGACCTAGAGAGAGCATGTTTCCTTTAAATGGGCAGCTGCTACCAAGCTCCAGAAAAATATTGCTATCTGGGAATGGAAGGATATGTGTTTCCAGAGCTTCTAACTTTTCAGTTTAGAAATTGGGATTTTGTGTAAAATAGCTCAGTTTTTCAAGGAAGGCAATTCATTCAAATTTTTTTTTAAAGTAAAGAAAAAATTCTGTTGGTCAAGTCATCGCATCAGCAGGCCACACAATGTTCCATGAGCCAAAAGTGAGGTCTCTGCACTAAAGGATTTCCAGGGTGTCTTGCAGTTTTAAAATTCGAGGATTCTAGGGTAGAAATTATAGCAAGAAGGTATTCACTTCTGTTCAAAACAGACTCTGCCATAAAAAACAAAACAAAACAAAAGATCTAAAAAGAAAAAGTGCTGCCAGAAATGTGGCATGTTAATTCAAAGATGGAGGTGCTAAGGGAGAGGCTGCATGGCTATTGCTAGGGATTTAATTGAGGGGATTTTCATACCTGAGATGTGTGTTGGAGGGGGGTATGAAAATGTGTGGTATGTATATGTGTGTGTATTTGTGTATTAATGAAAAGAATAGGAGCTAAACTAAGTTATTCCATCAGTGCTTTCTGACTCTGTGAGCCTATGATATGATTCTAGCTTTGTTCTCATTTTTACTGCCTATTTTTTTTCTCTTTTATTCCTCTCCTCTTGCTCTTATTCTTACTTATTTCTCTGTGATTTTTTTCAGGTAAGGGGCCTGGATGTTTAAAAATCTGGGTAGGAATAGAAGTGGGGCAGTTAGCTTGAAGGAATTGTAAAGAAAAAGGGGAGGAAAGTAAGGGGAGTTGAATTACCTGCAGATATTGTAGTTGGGAAAGTCTGTTATTTCAAGCTTGACTTATCTTTACTGTGGACATAAAATATGATCAGGGAGTATGATGTCAGTGCATCCACTCTCAATAATTGATATGATGAATAATCTCAACCTTCCAACACCTTCTGTATCTCCCCACATCTCAAGAAACTTCATTCATCAGCCACGTTTGAAATGTTTAAGTAATCTCAGTGATGTATGGAACCCTGACACTCCCTTGTTAGAAATTCGTGCTACTAACATTCTATCAAATTAAAAAGCCACTGAGCTCTTGTGCATAAAATTATCATAAATTACCTTCTGAAGGTTCATTGCTGTTTGGAATGTTTAATTGCTCACTCAGCTGAACTTTAACAGCTCAGTATTATTAATCAACTTGTCAAAAGGTTTTTCATTATGTAGTCTTTAGATAAAATTGGGCAAGGTACAAACTTGTGCTTAAGGTAGTCTGACTATAGCAAATCGCCCATAAATCTTGATAGAGTTTGGCATCTTTTGTTCACTAATTATGATATTTTTACAAAGGATTGTTAGGTAAACTGGGTTCATCTATAGTTTTCAACTGAGAAAATGAACTCCTTTTCAAAACAGAGAATTTTATTTACCATTTAAGAGCCAAAGAAAGCAGGTGAATAATCAATAATACTCTATGATGATCTTATAAATTACTATTGAATTATGATGAGCATGATAGATAAACTTCAAAATGTTATCTACATTTCTGTGATGGACTGTAACGTGATTTTATAATAACTTCTTAATTACAAACAGTGTTTGGAAGAATCTCTCTCCCTCTTTCTATTTCTGTGTATGTGTAATTTTTTGAACAATTGTGTAAATATCTGAAAAATTAGCATGGAATCATGTTTTTACATTAGTTATGTATTTTTACATCCGTGAAGTAAGTTTGTTTCTAGAAACCTAAGAAATAAATAACATCCACCAAAGGAAGATTCATAGCAATTGGTTGTATTTGTGGGTTATTTAGGGGTGGTTTTCAGAAGGGGTAATACTCCAAACCTACTAATAACATTGCGGTATATAAAATTTTTGCAAATGTCTGCCTCCTGTGGCCACAAAAATAAAACCTAGGATTGCATTATGATGTTGTCCCTGGAATTGAAGCTGTAGGACCACCCTATTTATGGCTAGCATACTAAAAAGACTTTTGGTATTGAAAACTAATCCTTCCTGGTTGGGAAAGAAAATGCCTTTGCCAGACGCTCTTTCATTAGAGAAATAATGTTGAGTGGGGTTTCAGTATATTTGTCTCATTACTTTTCATGTGGCAAGGAATGGAAACAAGACACCCACAGAAAAAACAATTCAGAGGCAGCTGGATCTTGAGGTGACTAAGAATTCTTCTTCCTGCCCACATCCCTCTCCACCCACCTACCCAAAGCCAGAATGACATAATTTCATTCAAAATACCAATTAGTAACATGTGGTAATATTAAAAGACAAAAATTCCATAATTTACCTTATACCTTCTCTCTTGCCATCACTGCTCACCTCATTTTCTGAGAAGAGTGGTACAGTTGGGGAAGGAAACAATTCACAAAGGTTGAGAAATATTTCACATGAATGAAAACGATGTAAATATATAGTAGGTGAAGTACTGACTGAACATTTCCACTAAAATTGGAAGACTGGTGCTGGATATAGCTCAATTGTAGAAGTGACATACATTCCTCATCATAATGATCATGGTATCAGTTATAATTGTGCTGGGCTGCAAGTAACAAAACATGTGATGAATAGTGATTGGAACAAGGTTTTATGATTCTCATATAAGAAGAAGTCAGGAGACAGGCTATTGGTGCTGTCAACTCAGTTGCTCAGATATGCTATTGAGGACTCAAGCTCTGTTTCTAGTTTTGGTTCACTATTCTTATTGTGTTGGCTTTTTGTTCACTTGCTTACTACTGCATAGTTGGGAATGGAGATTTTCACAAGTCAGTCAACTGTTTCAGCCATAAATTAATCAACTTTGTTTAGCATTCATAAATGTCACTGTTGATGACTTAATTTTTATTTCATCATTTTTTTTTTACTCTATCTCCTCTGTATTTGATAGAAAGATTTAGACTTTGAAGAAAGCTTGGAAAACAGGATCTAATGAAAGATTGAAAGAAGTTTATTCAGTATGGGTTTCTCTGGATAGATGCCCAGGAGTGGGATTGCTGAATCAAATGGTAGTTCTATTTTTAGTTTTCTGAGGAATCTCCATCCTGTTTTCCACAATGGTTGCACCAATTTACAATCCCACCAACAGTGTAATAGGGTTCCTTCTTCTCCACACCCTCTCTAGCACTTATTGTTTGTAGATGTTTTGATGATGGCCATTCTGGCTGGTGTAAGATGGTACCTCATCATGGTTTTGATTTGCATTTCTCTAATAATGAATGATGTTGAACATCTTTTCATGTGCTTTTTGGCTATCTGTATGTCTTCTTTGGAGAACCGTCTATATAGATCTTCTGCCCATTTTTTGATGAGTATCTGTCCAGAGAAAACCATGACTCTCAAAGACACATGTACTCTGATGTTCATTGCAGCACTATTTTCAATGGCCAAGACATGGAAACCTAAATGTCCATTGACAGAGGAGTGGATCAAGAAGATGTGGTACATGTACACAGTGGAATATTACTCAGCCATTAAAATGAATGAAATACCAACATTTTCAGCAACATGGATGGACCTAGAAATTATCATGCTAAGTGAAGTCAGCCATACAATGAGACAAAAACATCAAATGCTTTCACTGACATGTGGAATCTGAAAAAAGGACAGACTGAACTTCTTTGCAGAACAGATGCTGACTCATAGACATTGAAAAACTTATGGTCTCCAGAGGAGACAGTTTGGGGGTGGGGGGTTGTGCTTGGGTTGTGGAATGGAAATCCTGTGAAATTGGATTGTTATGATCATTATACAGCTACAGATGTGATAAATTCATTTGAGTAATAAAAAAAGTTTATTGAGGAAAAGTTAAAGTAGTCTTTTCTCTAAGTATAGGAAAGATGTTTAAAAATATGTTGGCCAAAAGCATTACTTATCCAATACAGGGGAAATAAAAAAAACTATTATCACATGCAGAAGAATTTATTATCAATAAGGATTTTTGAATCTTGCAGTGAGTAACTTCTTTGAAAGCTCTAAGAATATCCTACAAAATAATATATTTGAAATAATTCAAGCAAACTTGCTTTGAGTCAGGCTGCATGAAATAATCTCTTGAGGTCCCATTCAATTTGATGTCTCTCTGGTTCTGTGATGCTAAATTTTGGTATGATTGACTAGAATGCCTTAGGACTAAATTTCACTGAGTGATTCCAGTATCACATAAGAAAAAAACCTAGAAATTACCTCTTTATGCACCAGTTGCAGCAGCTGGCTTTTTTCCCCAAGCTTTGTAGTGATGCATATTGGAGAGTAGAGTGGAACTCATAGTGTAAATTTTCTTTAGTGCATGGATTATTGATTTAATAGATCATGACAATCTATTTTGTCAGATCTGCTACCACATGGGTTCTGAGTCAGCAGGCAGATGAGCTATAAAATATTTGCTGTAAAAAAGCCACTGTATAAGATGAAATTAAAGCTCAATATTGTTATAGTCAGTTTTCTGATAAGTAAGGTGATCATAACAAAGGAACCTCACCTTTGACAACCAAGAATTCAACTGGATAAAATTTTACCCTTTATATTATGCATCCTCTGAGTTAAAATTTGTCATTCAGGTGACAGAAGCAAAAGCAAAAAAACAAAACAAAATTATTACTTTACTTTGCTCTAGTGGTTCTGGCTCCTGAGTTGTAATCACCTTACTTATCCCAGGAGCCAGAACCATTAGAGGCAAAAAGAGTAATAAATTTTCTTTTTTGCTTTTGCTTCTGTCACCTGAATGACGAATTTTAACCCAGAGGAAGAAAAAACAAATTTTGGATCATTTAAGGATGTATAATATAAAGGATGAAATTATATCCAATTAGATTCTTGGTTGTCAAAGGTGAGGTTTCCTGGGAAACAGACTGATTTGGCTGTTGGTTGCAGGCCATATATTGAGTAACAAAGGAAAGGGAGACTGGACAGAAAGAAGAATCAAACTCTGATGCAGTTCCAGCCGTAGCTTCAGCTAAGTCAATGGGATCTTTAAAATAGTATATCCCCCCCAAAAAAAATAATAAAATAGTATATCCCTCTAGAGATGTCTCATATGGAAGCAAGAGGATTGAACTTTTGCACTCTTGCAATGATCGGTCATTGGATGTGGTCTCTTCATGGGTCAAGCAGTTCCCTTTGGGCAAGGGCAATTCTTGGAGAGGGTTGCAGTTGATAAAATAAATGGTTTGGTCCTCAGGGCAGTATGGGGGGAACATCACAGAATTTGGTGTAGTCCACTCCCTCTGTCTCTCAAATCTGCTGGCTTTATATAGTAAATTCAACCCACCTGGGAAAAACTACTCCATTCTAGTTGGTTTCTTTTCCTGGGGAGACTTTCAAGAGAACGAGAAACTCTAGGCCCAGGCAGGACAGGTGGTCTCAGAGCTGTACCTGATACTCATCATCTCCCTCCTTAATTATGCATTTTCTAGATTCTGTTTTACCCTTGATTAACAAATCTGCAGGTCCAGGTGGCTTGCCTGCAAGGGTGACTGAATTCTCATCTATGTGCCTATGGTCACCATGCTCTTCTCAGGCATGTCTGAAGTACTTGTCCATTTGCCATTAAAACTGGTCATTGAATTTCCATACATGCCCAATTATTCGTTTCTTATTCCTCCTTGTCCTTTTTGTGTAAAAATAGACCCACATCTTCCTGATTATCAGGGTCGGTTGTGTCTGTTAGGATGGAGACTCCTTTTTCTGTCTGCTAATCTCTTCTTCGTAGGAGCCCCAAATGACCAAGAGACAGATGACAAAGTTTAATGGGACTATGGGTGTATTCAGAAATGAAAATTCCACTTTAGAATCTGTCCTTTAGAACTTTCATACTAACTATGATGGTTTAAGATCCTGGGGAAACAGACACAAGATTTGGGGATTTGAATACAAGAGACTTACTGTGGTGATGATATCACTGTATATACAAGTATCAAATTATTATGTTGTAAACCTAAAACTAGTATTATGTCAAATTTAAAATTTTAAAAGTCAAAAACATTCCTTTTTTCTCTTCCAAATTTGAATCTAATCAGTAGTAAATGGCTTTGTTTTCTACTTCTATCTATCTATCTATCTATCTATTTTTCTATCTATTTCTATCTAACTACCTATCTCCCAGAGTATTAATTGACACCAATTATAGACTAAGACGGAAGAATGAAATTAGTGCCCATCCTTCATCCTTGCAGCACAAAATGGCCAACAACTGAAACACTTTCTCACCATGAAGGCAGAACTGTTTGGGAAAGAGTGGCCGGGCCATTACTTTTTCATCTGGGAGTACAAAACCATCCTTGTCCAGATGATGTGCAAACATCTGCTTGGGAAAAGTATACTTTGCCTAGTATACTTATTTTTTATCAGCTATATTTGAAAGAGATAATTTCTCTATAGCTTGAAAAGTAGTTTGGTCTCTACATTACCTCGCCTGTTGAAGATTTGTCCATATTCTGTTGTTAAGGCTTTACACATATGCCAAGGCCAGACATGGCTGCAGCAACCAGAACTTCTGAGTCTACTCTCAACCATGTACAGTAAGTAATATGGTGAGCCACTGTTTCTTTTCAAGCTCCTAGATCTTACTGGGTTTGGAAAGAAAACCTGTCTCAGAGATGGTGAGAAATGAATTAGGGCATGGCCAAAGGAAAGGCCTGTCATGAATGCATGGTTCTCAGAGGACTAAGCGATATTCAAGCCTTGTCCTTAAGTAAGTCTTGTAAAAATCAAAAAGCATTAAAGTAAAAATTTAGGAGCAAAATCTTGGCCACCCATGCCATTCATATTTCCCAGTGTTTCTACAAAGTAGTTTAGTGGCATCTATTAAGCTGACAAGGAACAGGTTTTATTTTACCAGGCAGAAAAATTTTCTAAGAATATCAGCAATGAAACAAGCATTGCAGAATTAAATAGCTTAAAATGAGCAGTTGGAGGGCAATGTAGAACACCTGGTAGACAGGTAAAACAGTGTGTAAAGATGTATAAGGAATCTTATGCATCTATTTAAGTAAATCCAAAACCTGGAATGGAATGAGAATTTGAGGATAAAACTCAGATATTTCATGGGCTGTGATGACAAGCATATTCAAATTTCTAAGAAAGCACAATGTCTATATTTATTATGGAACTAAGTATTGGTTACAGTTTACTGGCACTACATATTGATTAACATTTATAAATGAGAACCTATCAACTCTGAATTGTCCATGCGAATGAAATAGAAGTCTAGGCATTGATGATTTCAGACAACTAATTTAGAAAATCATGTTTAATTTTAACTAATATTTATTGAATGCCTATTTTGTTGAAGGAACTGTGCTTGGCCTATTAGCGTCTTTCTTCAGGAGGGGAATAAAACCAAGTAATCAACTAGTTGTTCATTTACCAGGTAAAATATAATGAATGCCACTGAAGGAATGCAGAAGAGGGAGAGAGTTTATCTGAAATGGCAAACTATAAAAGACTTCAGGGAGGAGATAGTGGTAGCACTTTGACAGTTAAATGAAGATTGGGGTCGGGTGGTGAGAAAATGTTCCTGGATGAGAGAATAATAGTAAAAAATGAGGGTAAGGGAGAAAGTGAGAGATACATTTGGGAAACCGGGAATAGCTTTTTTATTTTTATTTTTTGCTTGGTTTAGAAAATGCTTTCACAGTGATAAGAGTTTAGTCTGGAAAGGAAGTTGGGTGGTATTTTGAAGAGCCTTATATTTCAGGGTAAGAGATCCATGTGATGCTCTGTACCAGAGTTCCTGAACCTTGGCACTGTGTACATTTTGACACTAAGAATAAAAACCAGATAATTCTTTGTTGTCAGGGGCTATCATGTGCATCTGTCCTATGCCCTGGCCTAGTGGCTTTCTTCTCCTTATCTCCCCTTTTCTGACAATGAAAAATGTCTCCAGACTTTACCATGTTCCCTGAGGGGTGGGGGAAGGTTAGAATTGTCCTTGGTTGAAAATTACTACTGTAGACAGTAGGGATCAGGAAGATTTCACCAAACCTTCATATAATCAAAGAATATCTTCTACACATAATCTAAACTCTTCTTCCTAAATAGCTCTTGAATCTTTTCTTCTATCATTGTTGCTACTGACTTAGGAAAGGCCTGCATTGTTCCCACAGAGACCGCTACTATAGCATCCTACCATCTTTCTGCTCCAGGCCCTGCCTTCTACAAACCAACTTTCATGTCTTGTCATATCCTTTTTCAAAATACAAATATGATCAGGTCATCACTCTACATAAAGAGCTTCAAAGACTCTCCATGGTTTTCATGGTAGAATCAATTATTAACATGGATTATATGACCCATGCTACCTGTACAACCTCATCATTCCTTTCTTAGAATTGCATATTCCAGCTGTACTGGCCTGCTGAAATATTGCCATGTATTTTCCCATGGTATTCTTTCTGCCTGAAATTCTAGTCTCCATGCTTAATGGGTAACACTGACCCAATATAAAACTCAGTTCAGGTGTTATCTCATCTAAGCATCAGAACACCCTTCTACCACCATCACCCATACTCCTAACATACTTCTGTAGCCACTATACTTTGTGTTACTGTTTGACTGAGGACCAGTTATATTCTTTTATAACTCTCTGTGCATATTTTTGCCTCCTCCACTGGAATGTACTTTTCTTGAGGGCAAATACTAGTCTTATTATTTTTTGTATATCCATGGTAGACACTCAATAAATGGTTAAATAGGAAAGGAAGATGAATGTGACCATGATGTAGATGCACTACAGTGGCAAAAGCCTAGAGGTAGGGAGATGAATTCAAGGCTAATGCAGTAATACAGGAAAGAGATGATGAGGAGCTGAAGCAGAGTACAGGGAAAGGGAAATGAAAGGAGGTAGTGAATGGGAAAATATTTATGAGATATATGAGATTTAGTTAGCTAATTGTAGGAATGGGAAATAAGAGGACAAATGATGCTTTACTATTTGATGGTAGGTTGAGATGTTATTATAGGGTTTATTGAGTCCATTTCTGACATAAGGCTCAGCTGGCAAATGGAAAAATAGTCTAGAGTTAGAATAGATAGTGTACATTGAGGAGTCATTGGTAAATTACTGATGTGTTGGTATAAATGAGAATTCAAAGAAATCTTGAAAGGATGAAGAATAGATAGGGTTGAGGACCAAAATTTGTCAAATACTAAAATTTAGGAGTGCGTGAAAGAAGGACGAATGGATTAAGAACCAGAGTCAGATAGTTAGGGGCAAAAAACAGAAAGGTAAATATCAGCCTCATCACTTTGGCTTGCCTTAGGTGCTAATAGTCCAAGATTTCACTAAAGTGACATTGTGAAATCTAGTAGCAATTCTCATTACTTTTTAGAAGAAAATATTAGAAACTCAGATCCTTCTGTCAAGAGTAGCTAGTGATCTGGCTGTAAAATTTTAGGTCATTATAAGATCGTCAGCTAAAATTCAGGGCACCCAGTTACATTTAATTTCAGATAAACAACAAATATTTTTTTGTATAAGTATGTCTCAGACAATGTTTGGGACATGCTTATGATAAATATTTCTTGTCTATCTGAAATTCAAATTTAACTGGATATCCTATATTTTATTTGCTAAACCTGGCAAGCTTAGTTATTATCACTTTTAGACGCTGTGTATTTTCTTAAGAAGAAGCAATGTAGTTTTGACTCATGGTCAGTGGAAACAAATATATTCTCCAAGGAGTTGGCCTTCGCTAGGAGACTTACACATAAAAGCTTGCTGGCCTTTGGGATAATGTCTACTTTTTACTATTTTCCAGAATGAGAAGAATCTACCAACTGCCAACAACTGCTTAAATTATACGGGTTCATTAGTATCTCTTTTATGAAGGAATTCTACTCCTATCTACTAGTAAAAATGCAATCTGCCAGCTATATGATTATTTCTAGCTTCACTTAGATGGTGGTCCTTTACCTGAAGCCCTTGGAACTCTAGATGTTCCACACAGGTTTGTGGTCTTGAACAATTATTTTCTGAGGAAGAATGCATAGTTTTGATAGATTTTGAAAGGGCCCAGGATTCTAAAAAGATTAAGAATCATTTTCTCATAGAGAGCACCCTTTATATAGAGAGCACCAGATTACAAGTAAAATTTGAAATCTTTTCCTCTTGTACAACCTAGTTGGCAATTATCAAAAGATTCTTTAACTACAAACACAATCACAAGGTCTGAACATGGGGAAAAAAGTCAGACATGATTAAAGTGTTAGCTTAATAATAAGTGCAAAATGCCCTGGTTATTCCCCTCTTAAAAGAAAGAAAGAAAGTTGGAGTTTCCCGTCATGGTGCAGTGGTTAACGAATCCGACTAGGAACCATTAGGTTGTGGGTTCAATCCCTGGCCTTGTTCAGTGGGTTAAGGATCCGGCATTGCTGTGAGCTGTGGTGTAGCTCACAGACGCTGCTTGGATCCCGTGTTTTTGTGGCTCTGGCATAGGCTGGTTCTATTGCTCCGATTAGACCCCAAGCCTGGGGAACCTCCATATAGAGCGGGAGCGGCCGTAGAAAAGGCAAAAAGACAAAAAAAAAAAAAAAAAAAAAAAAAGAAGGAAAAAGAAGAAAGGAAAAGACAAGCTAAGAGGCTGAATTTTCTGGAAACAATTTCAGCATCTGTAAAAGGTCTATACTGGTTTTGAGTGTTGGTTACTCCCAGGTCTGACATGTGCCACCTTAATCAACACTTTGGAGTGGGTGTAATGGAAAACATGTTTCTCTGCCATAGTTCTAGCATAAGTTTCTGACATCAGCCAAGTGGGACAAACAGTCTGAGTCCTGTGATAGACTGCTAAATAGAGGACACTCTGCTCATGAAAGATAACCTTCATAGATACCACAGTCTTCAAATGGAAAACCCTCTCTTGGAATAGAGAAATTTGGCACCACTTTCCCCAGAAACTATGTCAAAGATCTTTAATACCAGAGAAAGTGCTTCTAATCACACTCTATTGGTTGGTCTACTGACACAAGTGCTTGGTGCTTTTCCCTCTAATCAGACTTGGGCATGGAAACAACCCAAGGTTTCCTTGGATGTTTATATTATTTCAATAGCACTTCCTTTGATTTACCTAAGGGATGTTTTGTTTTAATTAAAGTTTATGACCAAAGACGGGCTGAAAAGTATTGAAGTGGATGTACATTGTTTATGGGTTTTGAATACAATTATATCAACCATAAAAATAGACCAAACAATTTTGCTTGTCCGCCAGAAATCAATTTTTGATCACAAGATTTCAGGTCTTCATTTTGTTTTCATTTAAAATAATAAAAGGTACTCACTTATCATTAACTAGAGAAAACTGTAAGTCTGTAAAGTCTGTGACTTTGGAAACTAACATTTATTAAATTTCAATGGGGAATGCAGTAAGGAGATCTGATGTTGGTTAAATTATGGACTCTTTCCAATTAGTTGGCTCTCCCTCCAAAGCAAATGCACTAAAAATAAAATGACTTCCTTTTTGATGTCAATTATAAAGTGTGTATTTTTTCTTCTCTTTTTGTCTTTTAGGTTTTGATAAGATTTGGCAAGATAGTTGCTTATGAACCTATTTGACACCTGCCTCAGAAACCATGCCAAATGTTATAAGGTCATGATCCATTTCCTTCACACTCTCTGTGCTTTTATGTGCCAGATTCTTAAATTAGAAGCAAGAGAAATGATGTACCAGGCCATCCATTTTTGTTGTTATTGTTGTTGGGGACTTTTATTAAAACCAAATGAGCTCTCCTGAGGCAAAATATTATATTAAAATGGCTTCCAAAATATACCTATCCACTTGTTGGCAGGTCCTAGTGGTCCCTTGATGTGGAACCTTGATTTTTAGAACTCCTGGGACTTTCCCCTGTATTTGCAAAGATGTTGAGGAACACAGTAGCCCTGCTTCATGATCACCAAATTCATGTAGCATCAGCTCTATAGCTGCTTTGTGTGCTCCTCACATTCAGCAAATAGAGCAGTATGAATCAGGGTTGTGATCCTCAGTCTCAGGTCTCTCCTTGAGAACTAATGTGAGTGTTTTAACAAAGACATCAATATAGTAACAATATCACAATTTTATTTAATATACAAAAATGCCTTGCTTCGGGCAATTTTACTCTTGAAGATGAGTTTTGAAGTTGGGATTTAGAAAACAAAGTTGTTATTTGTGTATGTACAAATCATATCATGGCTTGATTTGATTCTGTTTCAAGTAGAAAATCTGGATTCCATTTCTAGTTTCATTTTTCATTATCGTAGTTCTTAGTCAAGCCATTGACAGATATAAAGTGAGGATACTAATAACTCTTTGCAAGAGAAAAAAGCTGAGGGCTTCTTCCCTGGAGGAATGCTGCTATGAATTGTTTGGGTTCATTTTGTTGACACAGTGCTAAGAGCTGTGCCAAGTTAAAGACTGACTCACACTTGAATATGGCCTTTTAAAATCCACTCACCCCTGTTCCAGAAGCTTGGTTAAGTTCCTTTTAGAGGGTGCAGGCCATCTCCTGGGTTGTCCCATGGATAATGAAGTGAGAATGAATTGTAAGACTGAGGTGTAGGGCAGCCGCTCTCTTGTTTTTGATTTTCTGCTATAGCCTACTGGCACATGTATTCTAGAGTCGTCTTTTCTTCCATTGGAATGGTAAGATCTGATAGTCAGACTTTGGCAATAGAGGCCTTTAGAATTGCTTTGACTTTGCTGTACTTAAGTTTAAGTTGCTAGGACAAAAGACGTCTTCCACATGGCCTGTATCAAAAGGCTAGTGTCCTGGAGTTCTTCTTGTGGCTAGTATCCATGAGGAAGTGGATTTGATGCCTGACCCCACTAATTGGGTTAAGGATCCAGCATTGCCGTGAATTGCAGTATAGGTCAAGACAAGGCTTGGATCTGGCATTGTTGTGGCTGTGGTGTAGGCTGCTCCGATTTTACGCCTGGCCTGGGAACTTCCATATTGCATGGGTGCAGCCCTAAAAAAAAAAAAGGCTAGAGTTCATGTCAGTGTTGGGGTTAAAGCTCCAGAAAGTAAGGTAGTAATGGATTGTCTTTGTTTCCTTGGGCATTTTTTTTTTTTTTTTTTTTTTTTTTTTAAATTCTGGGAACTTGTGGTGAGTTGGCTGGGATAGGGCAGGATTTAGGTATTTAGAATCTTATTTCTTGGCCATTTATCTCTCAATAGATAAGAATCTACTGGCATTCCATTTTGATATGATTTACGCTTATCTCACAAGGTGGTTTACAAGATTAGTTGAAATAATATATGTCAAAATATCTGCTTCAGGCACTATAAATAATTCCACAAGTATTTGTTATTTGCTATTATTTATTGCAGGCATATTGTACAGGTGTATTTCTGCTTCTTATTATTTATTACAGTATATTGTACTAGGGAGTTGACAATTGTTTATTAGTCACAGGTCAGTTCTCCAGCTTCTTTCTTCTCTTTACTGCATTCACATTTTCCATCTTACTTTTTTCCACTTCTATGCAGTTCATGTGTATATTTCATGGACTTTCAGATTCTCTTTACACTTACTCAATGACTAGTTATTACATTTTAGGGGCTCCATGGTCCCAACTACAAAAAGGTCTCTGCACTATATTTTTTGCTCTTTTTCTCTGAAGTATGATAATGTCTTTTCTCACTCCCTTTTTAACCTCTTTGTTCTTCTCACATTGCTGCATAGGGTGCACATTTCTTCTCTCTGCCTTTTAAACTCAGCCTGCCCTCCTAACACCACAGTTTCCTGCATATGTGTGGGGGGTGGGAGAGAGGTAAAAATCAATTGGGAACAATGCCAACAATTTACTCAGCACAGCCCTCCTACTTGCCTCCTATTGCTTTCTCTGCTGTCATCTCCATACCTTATTTTTCATTAGCTACTTCTGATTTCCTCAGTTTGGGATCTCCAGTATATTTTTGAAGGGTGGGCATTGCAGAGCCTTTACCTGCTGGGCCAACTCCCCATTCTCCCATTCGTTCTCCATTTAAGAGCAGAGGCTTCACTGCATTTTGAAGAGTATACTTATCTTTCAAGAACCAGTTAAATCTCTCCTTCAGTTAATGTTAATGTCTTGCTTTGCCTTCCCCAGGCATCTTGTATGTGTCTTCTCATGCCACCTCTCACTGTTTTCTGTGTATTTATGCATGGCTTTGTCTCTCCTGCTGAATTTTGAGTTGCTGAAGAGGCAACTTGGCCTTATTCATCTTTGTATAATTCAGAACAATCACATCATCCTTGTATTTGAACTGTATATATGTGAGTAGGGATGTATGTAGTTGGTTTGTCTTGAAATGCTCTTTCCTGTCTTCACACAAATACCAATGCTTCTCCCTGGAAGACTCCTCATCTTCCTTTTATCTATTTAATATTTACTCCTCCCTCTTTCCACCTAAACACTGCTACCTCAGGTATCCCCTGGATTAGATTAAAGGTCTTGGAGAAATAGTCTGTTAGCACATGTACTTAAGTCTAAATAAAATTCCATACACTTAAAATTATTTGCTCAGTATCTGTTTTCTCTGCTATATAGTAAGCTCTGTGTTGACAGAGGCAAGAAACGCCTGCCTTGTTTATCACTTTTTACATAGTGTGCCACATCTGTCAATTTATGGATTGGAATACACTCACTATTATTTTTTCCCCTTCTAATTCCTATTATTTTCAGAAGCTATCCCTTAATGTATGGAGTGGGGCTGAAATGAAATTGTAAGGATTTATGTCGCAGCTCTCCTACTTAAAAGTTGTACCCCCTTAATCTCTTTGCTTCTCAAATTCCTCATGCTTAAAACGGTCATTATAACAGTATCTACATACTGTGGTCAGGAGAGATGTGGTCAGGATTAAGAAAGAGAGTGTGTATTGCTTGGCACAGTGCCTCACACATGGAGGTGCTCAATAATCAGTAAGTATTATCACTCTCCAGCCATCTTTATGGAAGGAAGAACAGAAGAAGATAATATAGAAAATTACAAAAAATTCTCTCCTCTCTAGCTCTGGCATCTTATCTTTTCAAACCAAGCCAAGGGATCACTAGGAAATATATGCGTTAATTCATTTATGTCAGCTTTTACTCCTGGGAGGGTCCGTATTTCCATGAACAGCCTTTGTGGGACTGGAGCCTTGTGTGGGTATGGGGGATGTGAGCAAGAGTCTCCCAGAGACTGAGGAGCCATGATAAAAACATTGAGTGTCTCTTCTGCTTCATGTCTTCCCTCTGAGATCAGCTCTCCCTTGGACCTGGTCTAATGCTACTACATCAGCTCTATTATGTATCCCTGGGCCAATTAGCACCTCTTTGATTCTAGGGATACGTATTAGAGCTGATGTAGTACCATCTTTGAGAAAATTACTATAGAGGCATAAGATTCTCTCCTACAGTACTTTTTAAGAACTTTCATCCAAGTCATGCTGGGTCATTTTCATAGCTGTGGCCAACACCAATACCCTTCTGTTTCTTTATAACTTTACCCAATCAATTATGAAGGAAATTGCTCTTTGCTCTCAAAATGGCATAGGTTTCTTTCTTTTGAACAAGTTTATGAAAATGTCAGAAATTGTTAAAGGAAGTCAAAAAACAAAGAGCCACAGAGGAGAAATATGGCTTTTATGTTTAATTGACAAACAGCCTGTCATTTAGCCCAAGTGATCTGAAGTTGTGTGCATTAAGGGTAAGGGAAATTCCATGTTAATTATTCACACTTTCCTCATTTGGTCCACGTAAGAGCCCCATGATCTGGAGGGGCACTTATTTTTAGATCCATGTTGGTGATGAGTATCTTGTGACTCAGTGACTCACTCAAGGTCTTAGGCTCTAAGCTTTAAATGCCCTGATTTCCAACCCCAGCCCCACCACTTACTAGCTCTATTTATGACTTTGGGAAAGATAACTTTGTTTTTCTGTGTCTTGGTTCTTTCATCTGTAAAAGTTGGGATAACTCTTCTAACCTCAGGGTTCTTGTTAGGATCATTTAATTAGTTTTCTAAAAACTGTGACATGCATGTGGTAAGTGGTCAGTGTCAGTTATTAATACAATACACTGTAAAATAATGTCTACCTTTTAGGTTTGTAGTGAGTTATAAATGAGATAATTCATGCAAATGCTTAGACATTTCCTGGCCAAAAGAAAAAAAAAGCATTTAATAAGTGTTTGAAGTCCTTTAAATGTCATTTTTAGGTTTATTCTACTCCATCATAGTGAGGAAATAGATACTCAAATGAGTTATTGGTTGGAAACTGAAAGACAGGTTTTCACACAAATGGTAGTGAAAACTCTCAGAGTGCTTTTTAATGTCCTTTATTATCACATTTTAAAATAAACTCTTAAAGATGTAAATATCACCAGTTGGATAAATTGATAAAAAGTTATTTGGGGAGTTCCCATCATGGCTCAATGGTTAACGAACCTGACTAGTATCCATGAGGACTTGGGTTCGATCCCTGGCCTTGCTCAGTGGGTTAAGGATTGGGGTTGCTGTGAGCTGTAGTATAGGTCACACATGCAGCTTAGATTCTGCTTGCTGTGGCTGTGGTGTAGGCTGGTGACTACAGCTCTGATTAGACCCCTAGCCTGGGA
The DNA here is from genome assembly GCF_054392235.1 of Sus scrofa. NCBI lineage: Eukaryota > Metazoa > Chordata > Mammalia > Artiodactyla > Suidae > Sus > Sus scrofa. Next base: position 144,746,553 of record NC_139383.1, on the reverse strand, counting down.
AACTCCATATGCCCCGGGTGTGGCCCTAAAAATACAAAAGACAAAAAAAAAAGAAATCATTTGGCCATGAATACTACTTACAAATTCAACAACTGCCATAAAGAAATAGCAGTGTTTATTATTTTCTATCATTGTTAGGTATTATTTTGTATGTAGAAGTTTTAGAGAGCACTTGAGGACATATGAGGGAAAGGCAGCTGGTGATAACAGACTTTGTGCTTGGCAGCATTGCTTTCAACTATAGCCTTCTTCTCCCTCTTACACATTCCTGAGGTTTAGCTGCACAGGCAAATCCTGATACTAGGCTTATCCAAGAAGTAAAATATTTTAAACCACATGAAATTACTGAGTATTAAATGAACATTTTACCTTTGTCCATTTTAAACCTCCCAACTCTAAGAAACTGATTTCATAGAAGGATGCAAGGCTAGTAACAGCCCTTTCAGGTTTGGGTTAGGTTTTCAGAGCTTAAGCTCTTTGTCTGTTTAATATCAAGAAGTTATTCTGATAAGTAAATAAGGGTTTTGATTAAAGACTTAAGCTTTCAGTATTTTGGAAAGAAATTTGAAAAGCCACATTGTCCTTGTGGTCTCTGTCCCCTGCTGCTGAATAGAAATGCAGAGACAGTTTTGGGTGAAGGAGAAAAAAATTGCTTTGCCAGGCAGAGGAGGCCACAGCAGGCTAATGCCTTAAAGACCGTGCCCTCCTTTGGAGAAGAACTGGAGGGAGTTTTGCAGTCTAAAAGGAGAGAGACAGGGTTTCAGATAAGAATCAGAGTTGGGAAAAACCTGCATTCTTCTTTCTTCCAGGGAATCTTAGTCATCAAAGCTAGTGTCAGGAGACCTCAGCGAAATCCTGGTGGTGATCACCTGGGTTATGGCATCTTAACTTTCCCTAGAATAACAATACTTGGGAAAGGGCATATTGATCACAGATTAGAACAAACTAAGAAAGTTCCTGAAAAATATCCTATGTTTATAATATTGAACCCACAGGCACTTGTGCTCAGGGTGCATAATCTTTAGCTTATGGGTGGTGGTTGTTTAGGGTGCAATCAAACAAGGGAGAAGCACAAGAAAGGGCTCCAAGCTGTTCAATTTTAAAGTATTTATTTCTAAAAGAAGAATAAGGAATACAAATTTTCTCTTAGGTGTATAAGATGCCTATACCATTATGTGTATACCTTGAAGGGTAACTAGAATACTACCCCAAGGCTGTGCTATTGTTGCTTGACTGCTCCTCCCTTGTTTCTGTATCACCTCCCTTCCCTTATCCACAACCATCTGAACCTACTCCTTGGAGTTCAGGGAAGGCCATGCAGGCTGAATAAGGCCCATTTCCTAAAAACAAGAAATAGGGGACTCAGAAAGGCTTTCATGCCCAGGAGCCCTACAGGGCCCTGTTCAGTTTCACTTGCCTGAGGTGTGAGATGTGATTAAACAACAAAATAACTTACTTCACCAGTCTTAGTACCTACCCCAAAGAATAGTGATTTTGAATAGCTCTAGTAAGCCTAAGTTGCTTGGGTATGCAAAATGGGTTTAGCTACTAATTTGGATGTGCATCCTCTGCCACTCTCTAAATGTCTATGTTTTAAATTCCCAGGTTTGAAGAACATAATCTGATATCATGTCTAGTTCTGCAGTAAAATTAGAGAAGAGAACTTTCCAGCCTCTGATTTATTTTAGATTTGAGCCTGAAACATCTAGTGCAGTTGTCCATACAGACCAAATTCTTCACGTAATTGTCAAAATGCAGGCTCTCTCTGTGGTATGTTAGAAACTATTTCCAATACAATATCATCCTATTTAGAGGACATCTTTAGTACGTTCAATAGTGGCAGTCTATTTGTCTGAGAATCCAGCTGTCGAATGGAAGTTTACATGCGTCTTCTCCCCAAGGGCTTTCAGAGTAGTCAGTCTAAAGTCCAGAAAAAAAATGAAGGGTAGATTGTTCTTAGCATGCAGGAAGGAAGTTGTCAGGCGGAAAGAGGATATGGGTCTGTTTGCATGCGAGGGTCAGTATTTGCGGGCTAGATATTTCCGCTGTGTCCACACGACAAGAAAATCCTCAGTTTCCTGTGCTGGACAAATAGCAGGAAAGGGTGTGAGGGTTATTGAATGACATTATCATGTTATAGCCTCATGGGTGAGGAAAGCCTGCTTATCAAAGCTGATAGCAGTGCAGGGCCTGTTTGGGGAGGGGACCCAAGGTGCTGGAGTCACTTTGGGCGTTTTTCCTCTTGGGTACTTTGGATCATTTGGATTTTGCAGACCTAACATTCTTCCTCTCAGATAGAAGGGACTGTTCTTACTCACTGGAAAGTTACTATCAGTTCCATTATTTGCCATCTCCGATTCAGCAAACAGTTCAGGTGCAAAGGAAATAAACTGCCTGATTGGCCAAGTTTCAAAATATCAAGACCTGAAACTTGCACTGATCCCTACAACTTTCTTGTGTTTAGCCATGGATACTTATGCATCCTCAACCTTATTCAAGTTTAGATTTTATTTAGTGCAAAGCACATTTCAAGGAACCGCTGGGGCATTAGCTTAAATGAGCATGAGAATTAAAAGTATAATTCACTCTGCCACTTGAAAGATTCCAGATATAAAAGTTGTTTGTTAATTTCTAATTCTTCCAGTTGGAGAAATACACAAGCAATGTCTACATTCCTGACTTGTAAATCTATTTATATCATGATTTAGAAGTATAATAGAGCATTTATTAATTTGTCCTATAATTAATCAGTGTTTACCACTTTTTGCAATTACTCAACCCCAAATCAAGCAATTTGATATATAAAGAGTAATTGTAGATGCTTTTTTATCAGTGATGTATTTTCTATAACAAGAAGTTTTAAAATTAGCATTCTGAAAATTTTCAAAATTGGAAAACACCATGAGTAAAACAAATTGGTTAGAGTGATAATATTTGTATTTACTGAAAGGCATTCTGTTTTTAACTTAAATTCAACTGCAAACTCTCTGGTTTCCAAGCAGAAATATTTAAGTCCAATAATAAAGGAAAGGATCAAGGCTGATTTTCAAGGAGAAATCTTGTTCTAAAAATAAATAATAGGAACAATTAATCTTCTGAGATACACATCAAAGAGAATTGAATTAAATCTTTAAAGGAAATAATAAAATGACTAATAGAAAACATTGCAGAATATTAAAATGCCAATAGAAGAGACTTTCAAAAATACTCTTCAGAAAATATATCAAGTCTTTAATGACACCCTGGGGATGAGGGTTGCAGTTTATCTTGAAGTCAGGAAATCATTTATTCTCTTATGTTAATTTGGAAGTACTCTTTTCTCATATAGATTTATCAAGTAAAATGTTCTACCTGGGCCATAAGTATTTCTAAAAATCTTAAAATTAGGTTGTATAGTTTTAAAATTTATAGTATGAAGAATTACCTTGATTATAAATTTTTCAGGTAAAGTTACCCAAATTAAATACCAAATTTCTCCACTTCACCGCTGAAAATATTTTACATATAACTGGCACGAAAAATATGTACAGTTATTCGTATATGCTCCAAAATTAATCAGTTGGAGCAACCAAAATTTAAATAAATGTCTTTAGGTTTCTTGTCTTAATTTTACTGTTCTTGTTAATTGAGGAAAAAGTCTAATTCAAGGAATTAGCCTTTCAGGAAGTCAATGAGATGTTTTCTCATCACTATATCAGGACACGTGACTTTTCTGGGGCTTATGTCTTCTCACCAACGTATGGGGTTCCAGATTACTACATACGAAAGTATAGAGCTTGTTGATATACTCGGCCCTTTCCTTGGGGATGGATCCTTCCTATTTCTAGGTCTGTGGGAATTCTGGAAAGGTAATAAAAAGGAGACATAAGATGGTATAGAAGAAAAGGGCCTTCTACTCTTTCAAGTGTGTGTGTACTTTCAGAAACTGGTTCCAGAGGTTGTTTAGAGTTTCTTACTCTCGGAGTCACTGTCATAATTTTTTTCTTTTTGCTTGATTCCCAACCTCCCAGGCTCTTTCCACTTCAAACATTTTCTACACACTTCTCAGAATTATTTTGCTTTCTGAGTGCTCTGACCATGTCACTCTGCTTCTCACAGGCCCCCAGAGGCTTTTCTTCACTCTTTAGTTTGGTTGTTGACTGCCGCCTTCAAAACTCTCTCACACTATTCCCACATTACCTATGTGTCCTTCCCTCCCCAAAGTCACAGCAATATGTTGTGTGAAATGGCTAAAAGGACTTAGGAAAAAGGCTCTAGCACTTCTTTGTTAACCTGGCCATGCTGTCCCTGCTTGTTTTCACCTATTCCCCAGGTAGTTAGTTACAGGCTAAACAAGGAGCTTTGAGTCAGGGTTTGCTTGAACTACAGGCCTTCATGTGATCCAAACCTTTGTACACAAGTATAGGAATATATACGGTCGATAGACATTTTCATAAGCAATTTTTCTCTTTTTTAACTTTAATGTCTTCCCATATTGCATTCATCTGCATAACAGTAAACACATGCCCCGACAGAAAGTTGCAGGCAGGGATATTTATTTATAACAGATGGCACAAAGCAGGAGCATGATGAATTGGTGTGTGGCTCCTGAACTAGCAGGCCCATAAATAAAGTATCCTCAAAGCTACTTTGGGGATCTCGCTTGCTCAGAAGGAAGAAAGGAAAGATGATGCTCACAATTTTGTTGCCTTATATAATATAATCCCAAATATGTGCAATTTAACCACAAGCAACCATAATTTTGTAACTCTGAATATTTTCATCCAAAAATCTGTTCATAGGTAATGTTTCAGACTCATGCTATAATTATAGCAATAACAATTTTCCTTCCTTAGTTCCTTTTATGCTTATTGATCTAATGACTCAATGCATTTTAAAAAGCATATAATTGCAAACTGATAATGGTCTGAATAAGACATAGACCAATAACATTTGTTATTGTATGGTTAGCTAGAATAATGAGATTATTTCTAAAAATAGTTATCAAAGACACAAATGTTAGTCCTTGAATTTTAAATAATTTTGTTGATTTTTCTATGTACAAGGTATACTAGAATAGTAAATATAAAGGCAAAGTTCAGCAGACTTGTGAATGCAAATTAGTCACTTAAATGATTCAGAGACTAAAGCATTCAAATTTGCTCATCAACTTTAGAGTTTCATTGGCCTTGTCATTATTTTTAAAGTGTCTTGAGATTGAAATTTAACAGTTTTATCAATTCTGGCAGACATGTAGTAAGCCAAACATTTTCGGAGAATTGCATGTGTGTAATATATATAGTATATATATAGTATTATATATGTATATATATATATTTATGTGTGTGTGTGTGAGAGAGAGGAGGTATGTGTGTATATGTGCGTGTTATAAAGTAAGTCCCCCTTTATCTGCGTGGCATACCTATACCTTCCAAAACCCCTAGTGGATCCCTAAAACCAAACTGTGGATAGGAGTGACCCTTATATATGCCAAGTTTTTTCCTACATTCACATACCAAAATAAAGTTTAAATTTATAACAATAATAACTAATAATAAAATAGAACAATTATAGAAATACACTGTAAGAAAAGTTAGGTGAATGTGTGGTTTTCCTCTTTCTCAAAATATCTTGTTCTCTATTCACCCTTCTTGTAAGGAGATGATAAAATGCCTACCTGAAGAGAGAAGTGAGGTGAATGGCGTAGGCATTGTGAGGTAAAACTGGCTACTGTTGACTTTTGGACATATGACTGGTGAGGATCATTTGCAGATGAGGATTATTTGCTTCAGATAATCCTGGATCATTGAGCCATGATGATATCGATGGCTGGATATTAGGAGTGGACGAAGTCAATGATTGGGGATTTTGGGCTGGACAGAGTAGGACAGCATGAAATTTTATCATGTTACGCAGAATAATAATGCCACCTTAAAGTTTATGAATTATTTCTGGAATTTTCCATTTAATATTTTTAGACCTTAGTTGACTGTGTGTAACTGCAACTGCAGAAATTAAAACCATGGATAAGGGGGGACTACTGTACACACATGAATATGTAAACATACATAAGTATATGTATATATGCTTATATATTTTAACATTGGAAAAACTACTGCTATTTTGATAATGGAAAAAAAAAAACAACTGATATAGAGAGGTCTTAGCCAATGAGGAAATATTTCCCACTTTTTATATATATAATCTGGACTTAAAACTATGCTTATGAACAGATAATATTTACTGTTGTGTTTGAATTAGCAATTCCTTAAGTGAAACAAGTAATTTGACTCAACATCAAATTTTCTGTTTTGGCTGTTTTTTCTTTCTTTCTTTTTTTTCCTTTTCACCTTAGCACCTATGGCTATGGAAATTCCCAGGTAAGGGACTGAAGTAGAGCTGCAGCTATTGGCCTACACCACAGCCACAGCAACACTGGGTCCAAATTGCATCTGCAACCTACACCACAGCTTGCAGCAGTGCCAGATCCTTAACCCACTGAGTGAGGCCAGGGATCCAACCCACATCCTCATGGATACTTATGTCGGGTTCTTAATCTGCTGAGCCATAATGGGAACTCTTTGGCTGTTTTTTCTTCATTGAGAGAAGGAACATCAGAGGCTCACCGTCTTTATAAATTAAACAAAGTATGCTAACATCTTGTGGTATGCCAGTCCTCACAATCACAAAGTCAAATTGCTGTAAGCTCTTTTTGGATATTTATTAGAAAAATTCAGCTAGAGGCAGAAATAAAGGACAATATAACCCAATTAAATAATTGAAGAAGAAGAACAAAGTTATTACAGAAAAAAGTTTAAGACAGTTTTTAAATGGTTTCTTTATTTGTGTACTGGACAAATTATTGAATACTTGTAATGTTATATAAAGTACACTAGGTGCCTATAATACAAAGAAACATAATAAAATCTTATTGAGGAGACAGATAGGTAACTTTAATAGAATGTGGCAAAAGATATGATGGAGATGTTCAAATGGTGTTCTGGGCAGAAAAGCAACACCCAATCCAGCTCAGTGGGTACGGTGGAAAGAAGACTGTCCTCTTTTCAAATACCGCATAGAACAGGAATATGGTTAAATGCCTCTTATTGGCATTTCTTGGGAAAAATATTTTAAAAATGGTTAAGAATGATTTGCACTTTGAATTTGAATTTGATAAGCATGTAAAAATTATCTTCACTGTGTTTTTGAAACAGTTTAAAAAATCTTGAGTGCTTTAAAAAGCTTAGTACTTTTATCAGATAATGTCTTATAAAACATTTATCATAATAGCAGCCCATGGTAAGTCCTATAAAATCTAAGCTACTATGATTATTATTATTATTACTATAATTGTTACTATTGTCACCACTTCTGTGACTAATACTACATAGCCTACTGCACAGGTTTGTGGTTAGAAACAATGACATAATAGTAGAGAGGAAAGTGCCCCTATTAAACTGTAAAAATAGAAGACATTTTCATTAGTTAGGCATGTGGTCAGTTGTAAGAACCAGAGTAAACAATAGCTCCAAACAAGGTTGTGATTTTTTTGGTCTTGCATCCAACAAAAGTAACAAAGCGTTGCTTCTGGCAATGATGCAGTAGCTTTGCAATACCAGGGCCCACCTCTCTGGGGTTTTCTTTACCCTATTCTTACTGTGTTAACTCATTGGTATAAGCATGACTGTTGAACCTCCAGGCATCCTGTCTGTATTCCAAATAGGAAAAAGGAGAAAACGGTACTTTTTGATGCTTTGCCTTTTTATTCTGTAAGGAAAGTTTTTAGTCAGCAGAATTCTGCCTATCTCCACTTGTGGGAAACTGTCACGTGGCTACTTTAGTTATAAGAGAGGGTGGGAAATGGAATATTCAACTTTCTAATTTTGAGAGTAGAGGAGGAAAGGAAGAAACTTTCAAGGAATAAGTTTTGGGTGGCCTAACCTACACTGTCTGACAAAATGTTGCAATTATTATTGTGATGTATCAAAAATGCTCATTTACATTTTCATAGTCAAAATTCAAGTTCAATGTCTGGATTAACTGCATTAACTCTGATCAGGTCTCTATGAATATTTTCTTTTAATTAATTAATTAATTAATTAATTTTTTGTCTTTTTGCCTTTTCTTGGGCTGCTCCCGCGGCACATGGAGGTTCCCAGGCTAGGGGTCCAATCGGAGCTGTAGCTGCCAGTCTACGCCAGAGCCACAGCAACGCAGGATCCAAGCCGTGTCTGCAATCTGCACCACAGCTCATGGCAACGCCGGATCGTTAACCCACTGAGCAAGGGCAGGGACCAAACCCACAACCTCATGGTTCCTAGTCGGATTCGTTAACCACTGCGCCACGACGGGAACTCCTATGAATGTTTTCTTTATATAATTGTTAACTCTTTGTTAGATCAGTTACTGGGATCTTGGACAAACCATAATCTTTTTGATATACTTTATTTTTAAAGAAAAATATTAATAAAATCAACTTATTTTTTCATAAAAGAAACAGAGAATGTCCATGCATCATTTGCATTTATGCCCATATGTTATAATTTCTTAATCTGCATATCTATATGAGGTTGCTGATATTCAGCTTGATAGCCTCAAGTCTTTGCAAAATCATGAATGAAAGATTACTGGAAGCAGTGATGCCAAGTATTTGAAATGGAAGCTATCCTGGAAAATCCAGTATCTGTAGTAGTAATTGTAACTATATGTTACTTCTAGAATGGTAAAGATCCAAAAGCATATTTTGGAAAGTTTTAAAATAATTAAAATGTGTGTATGTGGTGCTTCACCATTCCCCACCCCCACCTCTATGCTAAATATGTATGATTGATACAATAAAATTAATTACAGCCCATGCTCATTGCCTATTGGTGCTGGTTAGTGGAAATTTTTTGCATTTTAGTTTGCATTTGGTGATAATCCATCACACCTAATCAATTGCTTTGTGTGTGTGGGCGTTCACCCCCCAAATAGATTATAACTCTATGATTTCTCTTTCCTGTTTGTCCCCAAATCCTACACTGATGATCCTGACCCTCCTTAACCATTACGCATGCTTCTTGCTCTTTTTTTTTTCCTCCTTGTTTTATAGTACTTTAGCTCAATGTTAGCATGATATAGAAATAGCAAATAGAAAAGTGCCAAGGGCCCCAGGATATATTTTCCTGGGAAAAGCAATCTGATATATATATATATATATATATATATATATATATTTGTGTGTATGTGTATATATCTATTTACATATATATATATATTTAGTCTCATTTGCATTCCCTTATACCAGAAAATAGCATAGTTTGAATCGACAATTGCTATTTCTAAATATTTAGCAGAGTCTCATCTTCTCTAGGCAGTAAAAAGAGTAATGACATATTCACAACTGGCCTAAAGGACATGATTTAGGGCCAAAGTTTCAAGTCAATGGATTGACTCTTATTCTCTTATCCCTTCAGCATATATTTCTCTCTTATCAGGAACTAAATTAAAAAAAAATTCTCGAAGGAAAAAGCATAATTATAACATCTTTCAGTCAGAGAGTATGTTATATATTGTCTCTAGCCACATGTGCTAGAGAAAATTACTGTTAGAAAAATCAGTAATTTTTAGGAAATGTGAAAAAAATATCCAATATCCAGTCAGTTTTGTTTCTTTACCTCATACTTTGCAAATCCATTCAAGAAGAGACCTAGACTCAAATGGATCTCCTTATTTGTAAACTCAGCAATCAAACCCAGGTAACTTGGGGAAATTCCTAAGGAACATAATTAAATTTGTAATACAGTAGTCAGTAGGACAAATCAAGTCACAGGGAAGATTAGTTGTTCTGTTTTTGCTAATATCAGAGGTAGTTGGATATTTATGTGTGACCCTGGTTAAGTCACTTACTCCTTTGAATCTCTGTTTTCCTAACATGAGATACTTGTATTTCCTTTGCTATTCTAAAAGTTTATTGAGAGAATAAAAGTGGAAATCCTTTTTAAATACAGAGTACTCTGAAAAGCACTTGGTTAAAGTCTCAAATTTCACCTTGAAAAACATGTCAAATGTTTGCCATTGTAATCTTTCAGATTATTTCCTTTAGTACCATTATTTTTCCAAATTGGTTGTATAGGTTTTTAGAAATATAATAAAGAAGACAACTTTTTTTTTTTTTTTTTTTTTTTTTTTTTTTTTTTTGGTGGTCCACATGTTTTTCTTCTGTACCTCAGTGGGATAAGTACTTAGGATTTCAGTCTAATTTGACATGCTCAGCTGTTTTTGACCTTTTTCTCGGAAACTATTCAGTCAATCCAGTGCTCTGATGGTCTGTAAGAGCATTACTCTGTATGGAACCCCCTAGGTGTAACTACTTAGAGAATTTACCTCACTGCTCTGTAATTGTCAGCTAAATTGGGAAGATTAAATTTAAAAGCAGCAAGAAAGTATGATAATAACAAGTTCAGAAGAAGTCAAAATGCTTCTGATTTTGAAAACTGTTCTAATGGAGGGAAACTCACAACACCTTTTGGAATGCTTGTGTTGCAGCTGTTTCTTGGGATATAAGCAAGGATAGGACAAATGCTACAAGAAGGTGGTTGTGAATGTGTGGTGGCAGTAGAAAAACGATATTTTTGTGATCTGAAAAGCGGTGCATGTAGGTGATTTCAGAGAAAAACAACATCAAACATGTTGCCAACCCTCCTATCCTCTACATTTGTTTATTTCCATTTTTATTTTTGGTAATTTTGCTTTGGATCTTTGGATACCTACTTTCTTTTTCTTTTTTGCATTTTAAAATCAGCTGTGATTTCTCTTTTCTCCAGAAATCCTATTGTATTAGCTATTGACATCTTGACATCCAGCATTAAATATAGAGCACAGAGATTCATCAGGTTCCACCAAACTCTACATTTCTTTAGGGAAATTACTATGATGTTATTCATTGTTACATCCCAGGATCTAGAATGGTGATTGGTGCACAGTTGTGGTGTTACATAAATTAAGTTAATCTTTATAGAATAAGTCTTCGTTAGCTCTTTGCAGGCTATTTCGATGTGAGAATAATCCATACTTGGAGTCATGAAACTCACTCCAAAGGGCAAATCGAAACTATATGTATGTAGTACACAAACAGCTAGCACTGTTTCTCTGGATTACTCATTTAAACAAGTTGTCTACTCTTACATGAGTATACAATTGACCCTGAAACAATGTGGGGGCTAGCTGGGGGCACTGACCATACGCAGTTGAAAATCCAAATATAACTCTGCAGTTGGGCCTCCATCTATGTAGTTCCACATCAGCAGATTCAACCAGCTGTAGATAGTGTGTTCACTGAAAAATATATATATGCAAGTGGACTTGTGAAGTTCAAACTCATGTTGTTTAAGGGTCAACTATATATAGATTCTTGTGCGTTTATATTTTGAAGTTTTTGTTCTAGAGTTATTTTCCAACATCACTTTTGAGTTTACCATTTCCCCTTCCACTCTGAATTAAGTACACAAGTGACATATGAGTATATTAGCAATATAAAAATATTCAAAGAGTAAGGTATGTAACTGAAAACTTGAACATCCCCTCTTACCCTGTGTTCTTCTCATGTCCATTCTTCATATTTAACAAACAAAAAATATTCATTTACATACATCTATACCTAGTCTTAGAATTTGATGTTATATAAATGAGTTCATACACACAGGAATTATTAGAAATCTTGTCTTAGAGATCATTCCATGGCACTAAATACACAGTTGCATATCAGCTAGGTATATGAGCTCTAGTGTAAGAAGACCTAGATTTGAATCCTGTCTTTGTCATTTACTGTGTAACTTTGGGCAAATTAGTGAAGTCCTGAGATCCGGTTTCCTTATTTGTAAAATAAAGATAATGACAATAGTGAGCTCAATGGGTTGTTTGTTCTGAGATTAAGTGAAATTATGCAGAGCATTAATGTTGACTTGACATTAGCTATTATATTTATCTCATGGTTTTATTGCTGGTTGGTATTCCATATAGTTTCTTCCAAGTAGTGCTTAGCTACACCTTTAAATGTCAGTGTGCAGTATACTCATTGTTCTTCAGGTTTAAATTTTGCTAATTACCATTATGGTTTAAATTTTGATTCATTATATATCTGTGCAATTTAAAATTTCCAAACTTAAGAATTTTTTGGTTTGTTCCTATTGTTTGTTTTGGTGGAGGGACTATCTTTTAATACTAGGAAGTAGCCACCTTTTGATATAAATTTTTGATTTTTCATCTTTTGTGCTTTGTAGTCAGAGATACAGTATGGTAGGTATGGTGTAGTTTCTTCAGTATTCATCGATACTTTATTTTGGGCCAAATAAGTGATTAGTTTTGTAACAGTTCCAATATAGGCTTAAAAGAAATATGCATACAACATTGTTCAGATGCAGAATTCTATATATGTTAATTATATTGCTATTCACTTTTTCTATCTTCTTACTAATTTTCAGTCTTTTTGATGAACTTCAGTGGTCCCTTAATATTAATTACAATATTGAAATTATGAATGTATAAATTTTCCGTGTAATTTAGTCAGTTTTTTTAGAATTGTTTTTATTAGGTAGGTATGGACTTGATATTTTTATAACTTTTATAACATGTTCATTTTTCATAATATATACTGATTCTGACTATTCTTATTGGTCTTAACCTCAAAATATATTTTCTCTCATGGTACGGTATTACTGGCTTTATTTTTGTTTGCACTTGCTTAGTGTGATAGTTTGATTGTATTGATCATTCCAATTAATGTCCTCTATAGATATTTATGCTCTTTGACATGACTTTATAGTTCCTCTCATGGAAAGATGGAGTCTATTTTACCACTCCTTGGATCTGGGTTGGTTTGTGACTTGCTTGGTATAATAGAATGGAGTGGAAACAATGGGATACCACTTCTAAGCCTAGGCTCTGAGAGGCCTTTTGTGCTTCTTTTCTTTCTTGGAATCTTGCAACTGCTTGCCTGCTGGATAATGAATAATCCCCTTCCTTGCCTCAACCAAGAGCTAATTTACAATTAAACCATCTTAGACCAGCAGCCTCTGGGCAACTCCCTGGCTGACTATAGATGTGCAGGTGAGCCTGGTCAAGGTCAGCTGATGCTGGCCCATATTACCACAAGTTCGCCGCTGATTTGAGAACTTGTGAGTAATTATAAATACTTATGTTTTTAAGTCATTGAACTTTTGGGTGGTTTGTTATAGAGCAATTACTAATTGATACAAACAATATGCCTTTTAAAATTTTTCCATTGTCTTTTTAGTTTTTAAATTACTAATAATATTCTTTTTAATATGCCATTTTACCAATAGTTTTCTATTTGCTCTGCTATATTTTTGAGTTTCTTTAAAAGATCTATAACTAGATATAATAAATTCAATCTGAGCATCTCTTTAGTCTATTTAATTTCATTGTGATTACTGATATCTCTGCGTGCGCATAGCATCTTTTGTGATGTCTGTTGTCCTTTTGTTTGTAATTCATTGTTTCTACTTCTTTGCTTTATATTGAATTGACAAAATCTTTATCTTTCATTTTCCCCTCTATTAGTTTGTTAGAAATACTTTCAATTTCTCTTAGTAGGTATCCTGACATTTTTAATGTACATATTTGACTAAAGAAACTCTAAAGATGCTCAATATATCTGTTTCATTTCAAGTTATATAAGATCATTAGAGTATTTTAACTTCTATTAACATCTCTACCTAACATGCTGTACAATCTTGGCTTTAGTTCCTCCATGTACATAAGTGATCGATACTTTTTTTTTTTCAGTGCCACATTTGTGGTATCAGGAAGTTCCCAGACTAGGGGTCCAATCAGAGCTGCAGCTGCTGGCCTATACCACAGCCATAGCAACACCAGATCTGAGCCACAACCTACACCACAGTTCACAGCAACACCAAATCCTTATCCCACTGAGCGAGGTCAAGGATCAAACCCTCATCCTCATGGACACTAATCAGGCTTGTTAATGCTGAGCCATGATGGGAACTCCATGATCATTACTTCTGACGGTCAGTATTTATTCAGGTTTTCTTACATATCACCATTGCTTCCTGAATTCCTTTTTTTCTTCTATGATTTCCTACTTTCTGAAGTCTAATTTTTGGTAATTCTTTAAAGAAGGATCTGTAAATGGCAAACTTTCTCATTTTGCAGTTTTACTAGGAATGAGATTAAATGTAATTTAATAAATTTTGTATATCCTGCTCAGGACTTTTGTTTCTTGAATCTGGGTATTCTTGACTTTTTTTTTTATTTTAGAAAACTCTGAGCTGTTCCATCTTTGAACACTACCTCTATTCCATTTATTGTATGTTATCCTTTAGAGGTATATTGGTAATTCCTAATCTGTCCCCTAAACTTTTATCTTTCTTTTTTGTCCTTTCTAGGGCCACACCTGTGGCATATGGAATTGGGTTCGAAGTGGAACTGCAGCAGCTGCTGCTGGCCTACACCACAGCCACAGCAACATGGGATCTGAGCTGCATCTTTAACTTATGCCACAGCTCGCAACAATGCCAGATCCTTAACCCTTAATGAGGCCAGGGATTGAACCTGCATCCTCATGGATACTAGTCAGATTCTTAACCCACTGAGCCACAACAGAAACGGAAAATATTTTTAATTGTTTTCCTTTACTCTCTATGCTGTATTCTTAATAGTTTCCCAAGATTTATGCTTTGTTCACTAATTAACTCACGTTTGTATCTAACCTTCTGATTAATTTATGTACTGAAATTTCAATGATGATGATTTTTATTCTGTAACTTCTGTTCATTTCTTTCTAAATATGCCTCTTCTTTTGCCTGTGGATTTAGTTCTTGGCTTATAGTTTCTATTCTTTCTTTACGTCTTTAACATTTTTAAATATATTTGTTTTATATTCTTATTCAAATTGTTGTTCTATTATTTTATTAGTTCTGGTTTCTCCAGAAATGAACCTTGAGAAGATTCAAGTGCAAGCGGTTTATTTGGGAGGTGAAGGAAATGTGTGGGAAACAGCTAGAACACTTCACAGAGTTATCACACCTCCCTCTCTTGCCCAGGAGCAAGGGCACTGGGATATTTACATATGAGTCATTGATTGAGGGCTGCTCTGGGGGTGTTAACTTCTTGGAACATATAGCTTGCTATGTGCAAGGACAGAGTGGCTTATGCTGCCGCTTTAGAGACAGCCCTCAGGCAGACATGCAGGTAGCTGCAGTTGGGAGTTGACAGCAAACATGAAGTGGTCAAGTCCAAAGCCGAAAGCATACTGGCAGGGCAATCAACATTTGCTACAGGCAATTAATTCTCCCATTGGTTTTGTTGCTGACTTTTGCTTAAGAGTGTTTTGTCAGTTTTAACTGTGAGCTCATCTTTAGTGGTGCTGTGTGTGTGTGTGTGTGTGTGTGTGTGTGTGTGTGTGTGTATTCTCTGGATTTAAGAAGCATCCCTCCAGAGTGGTTTTACTTTTACTTCTGCTTTGTGTCCCTAGGGAAAAAATAATTTTTAAATTAATTTCTCATTTTTAAGGGAATCCTGAATGGTAAAGGTGATAAAAATTCAGTCTCTAAATCTGTGCATGTTGCTTGAGATTTTTATTAATTTCTTTTCCCTAGTGCTCATAGATGAGCTTCCTTGTAATCTCCCTTGGGTGGTGGTCTATTTTCTTTCTGTTATCCTTTACTCTGAGGGTGTGGCTTTGAAAGTTCTGACCTTATGCTCAGTTTCAGTTTTAATACCTTGCAACATATAGGCCCAAGGACTTGTCTCCTAAGCTTTGCAACCCTAAGCCCCTGGCTGTTACCAAACTAGAAGACCCTAGCCCAGGGCAGCTGCAGAGTCAGCTCATGAGCTTACAATTAGGGCCTTTAGTTCCCTGGTTTCTGCCACCTGGGACTTCCTTTTTTTTTTTCCTTTCAAACTTAGACATGCATTAAAAATTTTGCTGTGTTTTCCCGTTATTTCTAGATGTTGGTAGCAGAATGATTTCAGATTTATCCAAGTTTGCTTTTCTTGCTGGAACTGACTATTTTGATTTTAAATATTTAAAACATGCACAGAGTTTTTAAAAGTAATATAAATATGCACGCTTATATTAAGGTATTGTGCTGTTCAAGTAAAAAGATGCCTGGGAGTCTGGGTACCCTCTCCTAATTGGGAATCTTCTACTAATGAGCTGTAGTAGTCTTAGCTATTTAAACTTTTTAAAAAACATTTTTAAATTGAAATATAGTTAATTTACAATGTTGTGTTAGTTTCAGGCTTATAGCAAAATGATTCAGTTATACATATACATATATATCTATTCTTTTCAGATTCTTTTTCATTATAGGTTATTACAAGGCATTGTATGTAGTTCTCTGTGCTATACAGTAGGCCTTTGTTATTTATATATTTTACATATAATAGTGTGTATATATTAATCCCAAACTCCTAATTTACCCCCATTCAAACTTTTTATAACCTAATCATCTAAAAAAAATTGATATTTGCTAAGGACCCTTGAAGTAATAAAATTCTATCAGCTAGTTTACAATCTGGTACACAATGCTGATACAGCCAATTTAAGAGATAGTTAATGTAATCAGTAAATTAATCTTTTGCTACCGTTTTGCTAGACAGAGTATTTTGTGGGGCAATAGAAGATGGAGTTTGTGTCTCTGCATACCTGGTGCCTAGCACTGTGCTTGCTGAGATATTTTTTGATGTGCTCCATACAGGGATTCTAATGATACAAAAATGACTCTTTTTTTTAATACTTTTCCCCTTCCTTTTGCTTCCTTGCTGTAACCCAAACCTCAAAGTTTGTCTTTAACAAAACAAACTGTTGAGAGTTACATCTATTTTCTGCTATTGACCTCTCTCCTTTTTTTCAAGGGCAAGTTCCATGAAATCATAACTTTGCATCTTCTTCCTTTTATAAACTTTTTCCATTTTCATTTATAACCAAGATTTGCCCTGTCTTCCTTCCATCGCTCAGATTTTTCTTTCTCAGTCTGTTTCATGGTTTCTCTTTTAATTCTCCACCTGAAATTTTAATGTGATTGAGGGGTATGGTTCTTCTAATGCTACATACTCTTCCCAAGTCACATGATGTGTAACCAAGGCTTCAATTACAACCTGTATGCTAGTAATTTTAAAAATGGAACTAATATATTATTATATTTATATGTCTGTCTATTTGGGCTGCTATAACAATAAATAAATAAATAAATAAATAAATAAATAAATAAATAAATAAACAACCTGGATTGCTTTTAAACAACAATTTCTTTCTCACAGTTATGGAAGCTGGAAAGTCCAAGATCATAGTGCCAGCAGGTTTGGTGGCTATTGGGGGCCTACTTCCTGGATCATAGAGAGCACCTTCTTGTTATGTCTTCCATGGTGGAAGGGGGCACGGGAGCTCCCTGGGGCCTCATTTAGAAGGGCACTAAGCCCAATCATGAGGTCAGAGCCCTCAGGACCTAATCACCTCCCCAAGGCTCTACCTCCTAATACCATAATCTTGGGGATTAGGATTTCAATATGTGAATTTGGGGGGACACAAATTTTCAGACCATATCAATGTATTTTATTTATTTTATTTGCTAGTTTCTCTCACCTCCTGAATTTAAGCCCCATGTGAACAGAGACCTTACCTACCTTGTTCACCCCTGTATCTCCAAAGCTTGAAAAAGTACCTGGCATGTAGTAGGCACTCAACTAATATTACTTGAATAAATGACCAATTTCAGTATGCAATGACTTATCAGAGCACAATGTTTGATTCTTGTCAACGGAGCAATGAAAGTATTACTAAAAAAAGGATCTAAAAAATTCAAAAGAATATCAACCAGAGATTTCAAGAAGATGGAGATAGCAGTAGCAGTGGAGTTTTTGGAATTTCCTTTAAAACATTTGTGTAAAAACAGAAAAAAATAGCAAAATAAAAACCCCATAGATAATCCTTAAGATAAAACTAGGTTATAAGTCATCTTCATGAACCCCAAAACTTGAGTGTATAGGAGGAAACCATGTACAGCCATAAGAGCCACATGCTATTAATGTCAATGAAAGTGAAGAGAAGTAATGGGGTGAGAAGAATAGAGCCTCAAAGTTGATAAAAGATGCACCCTGCAAAATGGTGGGCCAATTTAAAAACCACAGCTGAAACTGGGAGAAGTTTTGCCCATTCCAAGAGCTGAAAAGTTCAAGGGTCCCATGGCCCTGGCCTACCCTCCCCCAGATTCTCAAAACTTATGCCAGGTATCCCTTCCAGGATGGAATCCCACAGTCAGGAGAAATTGCTGGAAGTAGAATCAAAATTTAACAGAAAAAGGAAAGACAAAGCCAGTTAAATGTAGGGCATGGAAAACACCACAAAAATGTCTCAGAAGTCAAACCACCAAATTTATTTTCATTGAAGAATAATTGTCATACAATAAATCACCATATTTAAAGTGTGCAGTTGGACAAGTTTTGACATGTGAAACCATCACCACACACAAGATAGGAATATATCCATCATCTCTGAAAGTTCCCTACTGCCCCTTTGGGATCTCTCTTTCCTGCACAACTCTGCTCCCCTCCACTAATCTGCTCTCTGTCACTGTAGATTAGTTTGCATTTTCCTAGGGTTTTATATAAATTGCATTATAAATTTTGTTATCTTTTTCTTTTTTTTAACATTCAAATTTATCTGTGATGTTGCATATATATAACATTATTCTTTTTTATGCTCAGTATATTCTGTTATGTGGATATCTCAAAATTTGTTTATTTTCTCACTTGGATATTTAGGTTGTTTCCAGTTTGGGATGGTTATAAATAAAGTAGCTATGCACTTTTGCATACAAGTCTTTTCATGGACATGTGCTTTCATGTCTCTTGTGTAAATACCAGGAGGTAGAATGCCTAGATCATAGGGTAAATATGGGTTTACATTTAAAAAAAAAAAAGGTTAAAACATTTTGCATTCCTATGTAACATTGTATGAAGAGTTTCAGTTCCTCCACATCTTCACCAATATTTGGCATGATCAGTGTTTTTAATTTTAGCCCTTCTAATTTGTATATAATAGTATGTCACGGTTTAAATTGTTTTTCTCTAATAACTAATGATATCAAACTTCTTTATATCTTATCCCTCTACATGTGGAATTTTCCATCTATGTACCTTCTTGGAGAAGTGCAGCATCTATTGAATCTTTGACCATTTTTAAATTGGATTGTTTATTTTCACAGTTTTGAGTTTTAAGGGTGCTCTATATATTCTGGATGCAATTCTTTTATCATATATGTCTTTTTTTTCCTTGAATCATACACAAAAATAACATAAGAGACTGCTCTGTAAATGTCAAAAAGCTATGTAAGGGAATACTTCTAAAAGTTCAGGAAAACTAAATGCATAAATATGAGCAACAAAAAGCATTGAGTTTAGACTGTAAACAAAGTTACTATAAGAAAAAAAGGATTAGGACTTTGCCTGACATATAGTCAGGCAAATCTCTGTCCTAAATAGTATAGCTGTTTGCATTATTAATTCAAAAAGGCACATGTACCTGCATGTTCATTGCAGCTCTATTCACAATAGCCAAGACATGGCAACAACCCAAATGTCCATCAACAGATGATTGGATTAGATCATCTGTATATATACACAATAGAATTCTACTCAGCCATAAAAAAAGAATGAAATAAGGCCATTTGCAGCAACATGGATGGAAGTAGAAACTCTCATACTGAGTGAAGTAAGTCAGAAAGAGAAAGACAAATACCATATGATATCACTTATATTTGGAATCTAATATAAGACACAAATGAACCTTTCCACAGAAAAGAAAATCATGGACTTGCAGAATAGACTTGTGGTTGCCAAGGGGCAGGGGGAGGGAGTGGGGTGGTTGGGGAGCTTGGGGTAATAAATGCAGACTATTGCCTTTGGAATGGATTAGCAATGAGATCCTGCTGTGTAGCACTAGAAACTATGTCTGGTCACTTATGATGTAGCATGGGATACATGGGGGTAATGTGCGAAAATAGAATGTGTACATATATATGTAACTGGGTCACCATGCTGTAGAGTAGAAAAAAAAATTGTATTGGGGAAATAACTATTAAAAAAAAATAAGTCAGTCCAATTGCTGAAGCTTGCACTTCCATCATGTGTTTATTTCTTTGCTTTAATAATATTAAAAAGAGTATACCATCAAAGGGATGGTATATTGTTACCAACACTTCAATGAATATAATTTTATGTGATCTTTTGAAATATGATAGAGAATTGAGAGAAACTTCTCAGGAAAATGATCTACCCAATAGATTTTTAAATATAGAGAAAATAGAGAGGACCATCTCCCATGTGAGATTTTAGTGAGGAGTGTATTAGGTTGGGGGTGTTGTATTCTGCCTAGTGGTATTGGGGGCAGCACGAAATCTACTTCCCTGTTGGGGAATAGAAGAAAGGTCTTAAATAAAAGAAGGCGGAGTCATAATGGCTCACAATTTCACTTGATACAGTCATGATTCTACCCTCCAGGTGTAAAGATAAATAAGATAATACAAATGCTCGGTTCTGAAGAAGGCAAGAAATAGGGAACTTGTTACTGATAAAATGTTTATGACTCAGGAAAAAAATACAAGGAAGAAGGCAGATGGAGAAATGGAAGCCAAAAAGCAGTGTGTGTGGGGTGGGGGGAAAGGATGGCTAGAAAGAGAAGAGGGAAGAAAAAAGAACACAGAAGTTTAAAACAATCTTTTAAAGGTTTGCTCTCTCTTTTTGAAAAATTTAAAAATATTTTCAGCAAACAACATTGCTTCTCCCTTGGTTTTGTTTTGTTCAGTCTTCCTTTCTACACTGTTGTCTGTTCTTTGTTTTGCATCCTAGTTTTGCAGGGGGAATTCTGCCTAACCAGACACCAAGGGAACTGCCAGCTATGTCAATCAGCTGTCATAACTAGGGCCAGAGACCAAAAAAGAACAGCATAAGCCAAAGAGGAAGAAAAAAATAAAAAAGAGACAGAGATGGTGTGTGGGAGTATGTTGGAGCGGGGGAGGGGGGGAGGCAGAGGGAGCTTGCAGGGCTGGGAAAATACATTTTACCCATTTCTCCCAAGTCATTTCAGCTATACTTTTTTTTTTTTTCTCAGTTCTGTGGGAAATCAAGAGCAAAGGCTCAGCTTATCAGTGATTTCACTGAGCCAGGATTCAGAAAGCTGAAGGGACATCCTGTACCAAGCTCTGAAACATTGACCTCAATAGAATCCCCACCCTGAAGATTTAATGGAAAAATATTTGGCTTGTTATGTGTGGTGACTCTGAAAGATATCTAGGCTAGAGAAGACAGTAGGAAAAATTTAGAGTTAAATATTTATTTCAAATGAAAGTTTGGACAAAGCACTGTGCCTATTTCTTTAATGAAATGCAGTATGCTAAAAACTTTACCAAATCCAGCCATTTGCCTGTGTTTGGATCGGTATTGGGAGGATCATTAGACCAGCTTTTCTGCCAAACACAGTTGGATTTGCCCATGCAGAAGCCCAAATATAGACCTGGAGTTCAATGTTGTGTCTACCATGTGCCTTGTCTAATCCAGAATGGGCTTGTTCGTCATGCTTTTTCCAGACATAACATAAAACACCAGGACAACTGTAATTAACACTGAGGATACTGAATAACCTTTGGCTATAGCTATTTTGGCCCAACAGTTGAATCCAATAGAATAAGATACTTTGTTCATAACCCTAGCTGAAGTCTGATGCCTTGTGTGATTTTTTTTTTTAAGCCAAATGAGTTCTATGTCCAAGAGACCTGAGTTGCTTAAGAAAAGTGCATTCAGATTTGCTCTTTTTATGTGTAACTTATTCCAGTTGCTGGCTCCAGTTTTCACTCATTAGTAATGATGATGTGATATGATATTGATCTAGATTTAAATATGCTGGGTTTGATGGAAAATAAGAATATATAAACTCTTAATACATCATTTTTAACATTTGATATCTGTACTAAAAGATAATCCAACTCAGCTAAATAAGAAATTGGACTACATGATCTTATTATTGCTAGTAGATATTGGAACTACAACATGTATTCTTTGAGTAATCAATATATTAAAACCAATTATATGTAAAAACTTGTGAGGTTAGTTTATGTGAGGCCCACACAAATGTGAAAAATATTTCTGCTGCCAAATTTGTCTTAAAGACTTTGACTTAGCTAAAATATAGATAATAAATTAAAATGGCCATATGGCTATCTGTATATCATTACTGAAGACCACTCATTTCAGCATAGGCTAGCAGTAACACTCCTACTGTGTTTCCAGAGCCACATCCTTCGCATACTTTATCTGAAATATTTTCATCAACTTCTGGCCAAAACCACTTTTGATCTAAATAAAATACATTTTAAAATTTGTGGATATCCTAAGGAAAATTCATGTCTATTTGTGATTATTGTTTCAGGGCAAAGTTTTCTTAAACACCTATGTCCAGAGTGTTCAAAATCAAGCTAGAACAGATCAGAAAGCAGGATTTCTCTTAATATGCAGTTCATTTTGAACAAAGTTGCATTCAATATATGCATCATAACAGGAAATTGTGTGCATGCAATAATACTTTTATAGTGAGTAACATCTTGTCATTTGTCAACACATTTGTCTTTTATATCCCTGTGCAGCTAAATTTGGTTAGAAAAAGCCTATATAAAAAGACATCTATGTATTTATGTATTTCTAGTGCTCATCTCTGAAAAGTCAAAACCCATGACAACCTGGCTATTTCAAAACAAATTGACATAAAGAGATAAGGAGCACATACATAGGGAGAATATTAGCTTTTTTGTTAAACTCCAGGCTTTTCTGGGAGTTCCCGTTGTGGCTCAGTGGTTAACGAATCTGACTAGGAACCATGAGGTTACAGGTTCGATCCCTGGCCTTGCTCAGTGGGTTAAGGATCTGGCGTTGCCGTGAGTTGTGGTGTAGGTTGCAGATGCGGCTCAGATCCTGCATTGCTGTGGCTCTGGCGTAGGCTGGCGGCTGCAGCTCTGATTAGACCCTTAGCCTGGGAACCTCCATGTGCCGAGGGAGCAGCCCTGGAAAAGACAAAACAAACAAACAAACAAAAAACTCCAGGCTTTTCTAAAACTAAGTTTTTTCACCAGATTAGGTCAAAGGCCAATATGAAAATACAGTAGCTTGCAGAGATGCTATTATTGTTAAGATCCATCTTTCTGGTCCAACTTCTTAGTTGTGTTTCTGGAAGTAAATTGATTTTTAAATAAATCATACTCATTTTCATTGCAAGCAAGTAACAAAACTTCTTTGATATTCAGAACCCAATACTGTGATTTCCTGTGCTGAATTCACAAAGCAGACACAGAGTGAAGTATAGGGAGCAGCAGCAAGGAAGGATTATTGTTGAAAATGTATGGAAGGAGGAAGGTAGAGAAAACCCCTTTTTTCTTTTTTGATGGATCCTAATTGCTGTAGTAGGTTCACACTCAAATAAGAGACAAAGTTAACTAGACAAAGGGGCTTGTCCAAGGCTCGAGTTATTTTTAGCCAAATTAAAACATACACGCACAATATTAATTTCCCTCAGCCTAAAGTTGTGAAAGTTTGTGAATTAACACTTTTGCCATATTCCTCCATTGGAAGAGTTTTTACTTATATTTCAACTATTTTATTCCTTTTGTCATTCCATAAAATATTTGGAAAGTTTTTCCATAGACCAGATAAAAATGCCCTTTCACTGTTCCCTGTATGTTACCCTCTCATTTCCTGTACACACCTACTTCTTGGACAGTAGCTTGTAATGCTAGGTTCATGGCCTGACTCAAAAACTATGATTTCCAAAGATAGGAAACTTTTGAAGTGAGAGATGCTTTTATTCGCACTCTCAGAAAATATTTTTTTTTCCTTGTAATGCTGGGTAAGAAGCTGGCAGTTCAGCCTCCAATTCCAGAATGGGAGACTATGATTCATTCTTGTGCTTGTTTTTGGAGTGAACATTCAATGACCATTCTTTTCAGAAATGCATTTCCTCCATATGAACAGGAATTAGGAATAAAATTAATGACTTGCCTTAATCCTAGAGATAGCAGCATCTCTGATGAATGTTCAGAACATCCCCAGCATATTTAACCTTATAATTCCTGGGATTTTCCACAAAGTGGTACTGGTAGAAAGGAACTCGATGTTAAAGTTTCAGCATTTCCCTATAACACAGCATCCTTTTTTCCTGATGAATCTGCTCTCTAGAGGTGGCAGTTCCTGGAATAATATAAATTCCTCCTAGCAACTGAGCTGTGTGACAGGGTCAGTGTGCAGTCAAACGTCTGACCTGCTGTGCCCTCTTTTGGTTCAGGTGTATGTGTGGGGAGAACTCTGTTTAGAATTTTCTGGCTTTCTCTAGCTTAACTGCTCTTTTCATTTCTCTATAGCTGTCTTATGGGCTTTGAAGTTCTGTGTTATACTGTCCCTTGAGTACATGCAGCAGGACCTGAAGTTCATGGTTAATGTTAGCAAGGTGAACATTGTTAGCAAGGCACTCTGCAGTAAGTTCTTAGAGTCCACAGAGATGAATGGCATTCCAAGGACAGTTATGAAGACCCAAGGTCAATTTCTGCTCTGTTATCTGATCAAGCATAGACAGTTATTCAGATACTTGCCTATGTTCTTTGGTCCACACCTTTCAGTAACTTCTGAGGTTCATTGTCATTTTTCTGCATTTAATTATGGAAAAAATTCTGAAAATAAAAAGGATGTTTATCTCTTCTGTACAACAATTTCAGAAATGTTACTTATATTGTGATTAGTAAAATAACCTAGACTACAAAATTCCACGTTAGACTGTAGCTTTAAAAGGGCAGAAAGTATTAGCCATATTTGTGTCTTCCATAAGAGCAGACACACTTTGTGCACTTTAGGGGCTCAAAGCATTTTTTAAAAAAAAATTAATAGTCCATATTTAGTTTTCTCTGACAGTTCTCCTGGAAGGCTCTCAAAGTGTTTTTACCAAAACAGAATGTTTCCAAAAGCTCCAGGAGTAATAGATCAATAATAACCCCATTTCATTGAAGAGGAAATTGAGATAAAGTATGTCCAAATGACTTCAATGGGGCCGTAATGTAGAAACAAGCTAATAAATTCTAGATTTACTTTGTGGTTTTTACCTAGAGCCACATATAGTTTGATGAATGTAACCTCTTCTGGCATGAACATATGGTTATGTGGGGAAGGAGAGGGCAGATGGATGTAAAGACATTGGGAAAAGCCTAGACTGACTCATCTGGTTTAATTCTTTTTAGGAATTCAATTCAAGTTTATATTTGACACCTATTACCAAATCTGCACCATGTTACATTTTATGGGATGTGTAGAAGAGAGTTAAGATATATTCCTGACCTTCTGGAATATAAAAAATTGTCTCCAGAAGGCTTCATAAAATGCAAGCCTAATTAACTGGACAAGGTGATGAATTAATTTATCAATACTACAAAATATGTATCATTTTTATCAGAAAACATCAGGGTCTTAAGGTAAAAGAATTTGGAAAGGTGAATGATGATGGTAGAGGATAGTGAAGCCAAGTGCATCAGGCTTTGTCCAGGAGAAAAGTGCTGGAGATGGAAGTGGGTTGGGCGACTGGGAGGATCCCTGGTCAGTAGAGGTGATGTGAGGATTCTGAGAGCCTATCTTTAGTATCTTTAGGATACTAAAATAGAGCTCTGCCTCACATTCTAGCTCAGACCTGGTCCTGAGCTCCTCTATGGTAATGATGGGGGATTGGTGGAATATTAGGAGGAAATAAGATGTGGGAAGGGGGTGTGATGTTTCAGTGACCTTCTTGAAGAAATATGAAATTAGTGGTCATTTAGAAAACATCAGTCTGGTTGCAAGTATCACTTTCCCTAAAAGTGTTATTCCTGACGATGGACCATGTATGTTGATAGTCCAATGAAAATATTCAGGCTTCTCATAGATATTTTCTTCTCTTTAGACTTGTACATGAAATTAGTGAAATCAATTTTAACCACAGTCTGTTCCTTTATGCTCACATTTACTTAGGAATTCTTATTATAAAAAAAACAAATTTCTTTTATAGATATTTTATTTTAAATAACTGTCCCATGCAATTATATAAACATTGTTTGTTTTACTAATTTTTTTAGAAAAGCAAATTACTATATTAAATCACATAAATGTTAACATGTAAAAACTTGAAGTAACAATATTATTTCAAGTCTCACTTAGAGTGGGACTGCTCTGAGAAGTCAATACACTAGGAGTTATACTGCACCGAAGACTGCTGTGGGTACTTCTTAGATTTAATTACTATTTTAAAAGTTTCTAGGAGGAATCTGATTTTATCTAACTGGTCTTAAATCCAGTTTGTACTTGACCATGCTATTCCTTTGATAGATCTGAAAGATGAAAAAAAATACAGACAAGTTTGGACTCATTCTTAACACTTGGGTATGGGTTAGTCCTAGAATTAGATGGTCAGAAAAAAGAGAGAGATATCTTTTTCACATGGAAATACTGGGAAAATATTCAAGTCAGTACTTAAGCTTTAGTTAAGACTCACTGGTTGTCAGCAACAGAAAACAAGCCAATCTTCTTGGAAATTTACTGTAGGAATTCAGGAACATGTCCAAGTACCTAAAGGCAAGAATGCAGCCAGTCCTTGGAAAGGGACTGAAGGAGTACCCATGAAAACCAGCTCCAGCTATCTGCTTCAGCTGCATCTGATCAGTACACAGCTCTCACAGGGAAGTGTTCTACTTCCAATCTCAGGTTGAAGCTAACTGAACTCTCTGATAATCTGACTCCAAATTCCTGGGAGAAGTGGATTGATCCAACTTGGATCAGCCATGCAACCTTGATCTCATCACCTCTTTGTGGTAGAGTTGAGTGGGGTGAGTAGAGAACAGGAACTACTGAAGACTAGCCAGTTAGCCACCTACTCCTTTGAAGCATTTCCAAAGAGGGGTAAGTCAGTCGAGCTGGATAGATACCCAGGAGTGGTAGCACAAAGTGTGCAATGAAGTTCAGTGAATTGATGCAACAGGGTAGGGAGAAATGAAAGAAGTGAAAGATTTTTAAAAATGGCAATTAAGATAAAAGTAGCTTTTTATCAACCAGGATTAGAGACAGCCTTTCTTAAACTTCTGACTGAGAATATTGCCTCTTCTTTGCTAGTGTGGAGGTGAGCAATGCTGTGAGAATTTCGCCTCTAACTTAAAGCATTTTTTGACTAGCCATTTCTCAAAGATGCTTTTAACCTCAAATTCTACAATTCATGTTGATCTCTTGCTAACATAATATCTTATTTTTTTAGTGCCATGTTTGTTACTCAGAGAAATAGTAAGAGTATGCATTTATACCTTCTTCAGGGTAGGATTCATGTTTTTGTTTCTTTATGACCTACTTGCTTCCCAAAGGCACTGAAGGCAGTGATTAACCTGATGATTGGGCTACTTAAAGGCTATACCCTTTCTTTACTTCTCAACATCTATTATTAATTGGATAAATAAAAAGATTTTACTGAAGGAGCTTTCAGATGCCTTATAGCCCTAATGTTCTCTGATTCCAGGGTCTAAGATATTAACTTTTCCCAGTGAATGGAAAACTTTGTGACACATCAGAAACATGGGGTTTTTGTGACAATTTTAGCCTGCAGGTGTTGCTGTGGTGTAAGAATAATTAAGAGATGGAGAGGAACACATCAAACAATAGCGAGAAAAAGATGTTTTGAAGGATTCTGTTTACATCCCACATGCAAGAGTAGGTTTCCCTGCTTCAGCATCTCTCTATAAAGCACTGGGGTCAGTTTCCCGAATAGGGCAAGAACCAGTGGGTGTGTGTTCTCGCCAGCTGGACCTGGATATCTGAAAGGATGTCCTGTTTACATTTGGCACCAGAACCTAGTGATTGCACTGACTGAGTGCCCCAGAGATGAGGTGAAACTCAAAATGGGTTTTTCACACAAGTTTAAAAAATAACACTGAGCTGACCCTGTCATCATGCCACCTGGGATTGGTTTATCAAGAGGCTATATTTTAAAAGGATTCTTACTAAGAAGGGTAAAGCCATGGTATTCATGGAATGCAGTTTTGGGTGGTATGGGATATTTTCTTTATCCTTTCTCCCTCTCTTCATTTTCTTTTTTGTCCTTCAATACTTTTTTTGTTTTGTTTTGTTTTTTTTAAAGGGAAAAGGTAGAGGCAGAAGTTTGGCTGACAGCCAGACTCATTTCATGAAATGACCTATGTAGATTACCTGCACAGTGTAGTATTATTATAGCTAAGCATTGGCTAAAGAGAAGATTAACAGAGCAAGTGTATTTTAAGATCAGAAAATGTTTTCTTCCTTCTTTCCTTCCTTTTTTCTCCTTCTCTTCCTTCCTTTCTTTCTTTTTCCATCTTTTCTTTTTCTTTTTCTCTTTCTTCCCTCACTCCCTCCCTTCCTTCCTTCCTTTTTCTTTCAAAAAAAAAAAAAAAGAAAAACAATTTAAGAGATATTGTGGGAGGTAACAGTAGGAACTCAGAACTAAGAAGAACAAAGGAATAGAAACTAAAAAAAAAAGTGTGCTTGTGAAAAATCATTGAAAATCATTGTAAAAACAGAAATTCTTAAATGACTGAGTTGTTTGTCTGGCAGTTGGAATGCTGTGACTCAGAGTTGTTGTCTATTTGTTCATTGCAAATCTTTATTAAGAAAAGACCTTTTCTGGAGTTCTAGCTATGTCACAGTGGGTTAAGGATCTGGTGTCTCTGCAGCAGGTCGGCACACTACTGAGCCCTGCAGAGTAGGTTAAGGATCTGGCATTAGTGTAGGTCACAGCTGCAGCTTGGATTCAATCCCTGGCATGTGCCACGGTTGCAGCCCCCCAAAAAAAATTTAAAGAGAGAGAAGACATTTTCTTATGGCACTTTCTCAAAAGTCTCCTGCCCTTTCTGAGAGCTTGCTTTTCTGACTTTTTGGTTTATAGTTAGTACTAAATACTGCCATCTTTTACTGTTGACTACCCTTCTGCCTTAAATTGTTCTGGTATTAAATGGATGGGAAAATACATATATGGGTATGGTTTCAGGATTATAAATTCTGACTCCTCAATGAGATTGTAGGCTTCCTCAACGTAAGTCATCACAACGTTCCATTTTTTAGACATTGTAATGCCAATACAGAAATTAATCAGGGAAGAACAGAACAATGTTTTGGTCTCTCCCTCCAAATTTGCACCGCATTTCATTATTTCTTTGTTTATTCTATATTGAATGTGTATAACAAGCTTGAAATGCCCATTTATGTGTGTTTGATGATGCCAAAACTGCTCTTGCAATAAATGGAGCCAGGATTAGCAATCGAATAGCCAAGTAAATAAAGACCAGGTACTCATAACCCATCATTTATCATGAGTTTGCAAGACAACTGCATTTATTTCAATATATGAGAGAACTTGCCTAGCAATCAGGTCAGCACTGTGAATGTTTCACTGTTTTTATCTTTAGTCCCTAAACATTGTGTGTAATCAAGGAAGTGAGATGGAGTCATAAAAAACCATTATAGAGTTCTGAAAGCCCTCAATTTCATATTTACATCTTAGAACCAGCTCATTCAGACTTCATAACTCCTTAATTAGAGGCACAGTCATTTTCTGTAGGGCATTTTTTTCTACCCTCACAATACAAGCATACATTTGGTAACTAATACCAGCAATTAGCCTCATCTGCTATGTAAATGAGTGTAATTGCAATTAAATACTTTAGTAGGCCCAAAGGGAAAACATGCAATCATTACAAAGTAAGTAGGAGAGCATGGTTAAGGGGACATTTAGAAGTGTTAGCAGAAGTGCTTTTTCCCTGTGGTGTCAGAAGCATTTTCTATGGTGAATTATTTCACTGGGAGCCCTGGAACTTGACTTGCATTTCTTGTTCTAATTTCCTACAGAGGTCAGGAGAAAACTGTCCATTTTAACATTTCTAAGGGTTTATTAGTTTTGGTAAAAATCAATTTAAGAAACAGTTTCTCCTCAGCATAGATTCAGGGCTTAAAAATATCAACTTTCAGCTACTTTTGTTGTACAGGTTGGAAAAACAGCACTATCCTCTCCAAAATGATAGTTTTTAGTATCAGTATTTACTCATTAGTAGAGCTTAAGGTTGAGAATGTTGAAAGAATGCTAGCACGCATAGGAGAGAAAGATGACCTATTAGGGAGTGAAGGAAGACCAGTACTAGCCAATAGCACAAAGTGGCTTAGTGTCCAGGCTCTGCAGCCAGAGTTTGGGTCTCTGAACTTCATTAGCTGCCCATACTTCGTCAAGTCCTGCACCTATTTTCCCCATTTGTAAAATGAAAAGACATAATATGTATCTCACAGAGTTCCTGAAGATTAGATTGGGTCATGCACATAAAGCCCTTAGAATACCGCCTTGCAAAGAGTAAGTGTTCAATCAAATGTGTGTTGCAGGATCTTTAGTCCTTCCATAACTCCAGGCAAATTTTCTCCTACGTTAAGCCAGACTTTAAGGCAATGCACCTAAATGGAATAATTTTGGTCTCTAACAGGAGTGAGCTTATTGCATTTTCGGCATTATGCCATAAGACTCTTTTGAGGGACATGATCCCTGAGGAACTTACCATTACAGGCATACATTTACTCTAGGAGTGATTCACACTGTAATGCAAGGACTTCTTAATGAGAATCCAGTAAAAACTTGTGTTTTTAAATCTATGGACAGTGAGTCTGATCATATTTTTGCTTGTTATATTGGTTGCCAGGTGTCTCAGTGATAAATTTGTAGCCAGCATATCTCTAGTTATCTATATAGGCTTTCTTTTATCACAGGCTTTTGTTTCTCCCTCCTCTGGTTGCATAAACATCCATGTGCTTATTTGTAAGAAAATTTTTGCTGAGGCATATTGTAAACCACCGCAATTGTTCTTATATAATTGTGTACTACTGAACAAGTTACTTTGCTTCTTTGAGACACAGTTTCTTCATCTTTAAAACGTAAAGCTGGGCTAGGTGACTTTTATATTTTTTTTCTTGTTTCAAAATGCTAGTTCTTAATTTAAGTTCTTATTGTAGTTGTTGAAAATGATAAATGAAGAGAAGACTCATCAGGAAAAAATGATGCATGATATTATAAGAACCAAAGGATATAGGAGAATCTTTCAGATCTTCTTTAGTTATTTCTTCTTTCTCTCTCTCTACAAATTTACCCAAAGCACTTAAAGACTGAATATTTCAGTAGGTCCTTGGTTCCTTTCTAACAGTGAAGGAAAAGGCAGAAAGCTTTGTTTCTGGCAGTGGAGATGGACAAGGCATTTTAGTGACTTTCACCTATATCCCATTCAAGGGAAAAGGAACAATGAGACCTCAAAGAAAATAAGAAAAGACTATAAACCTCTTTTGCCAATTTCGACAGAAGAGAAAAATCTAGAGGTCTTATCTCCTTCTCTTGTTCACCTACCACTTAAGAGTTACGGGGGGAGCTTCAAAGGCTTAGCATTGTCCACTCTATTGAACTACGTTATCAGAGAAAAGACTGCCAGATGTTTAGCAATCAAACTTGGTACAGAACATAACTTTAATGGAAAACAGAAGGGCGTTTTGTTTCCCTCCCACTGTGCTATCTGTCTGAGAGACTTGCAGGAGCCTACTTTCCTTAACCTCTTTGAAAAGCATACACACTTTCTCAAGTGCTATAATTTGACCCAATTTGATGTAATAATAAAGTGAATCTTTGCATATGCTTGTGAAATAAGTAACTTTGCATCCTTAGGGATAGGGTTTATAAAGCCTGCGTTTTCTAGTTTTAAGACCACCTTAGAGAGCAATTAATCAAACATAAATAGGAACATTTGATATTAAAACCACTCCAAAGGAGTCAAATACTATTTTTTTCTGTTTATATCTGGTCAGTTCCTGTGAGACTTTGGATTCAATACTCTCTCTCTCTATATATATATATATATGTATAGTTGTAAGGGCCTGCTAACTTTTTAGAGGGCTAAGTGGGGTAGGAGTGTAGGAAATGTGTTTTTTAGAAAGAAGGAGAAATGCAGTTATTTCCCCTTTATTAATATGCCTTTGAAGAAAAAGAAATATCCATTATTTTTAGACTGAATTGAAAAAGATATGCTTTCAGTAGATCATTTGGATCATTTTGACAATGGGGGAGATACTGCCCAAAATACTGAGATATTATCCGAACTGGCTGAGGTGTAAAGTCACCTTATAGCTGAAGAAAACAGAAGGTGTTTAACTTTTCCAAAACATGTATTTGCTTAAGGTGGGGCTGGCTTGTTTTTAAAGGGTTTATCCCATACCCTGAAGTTTATTATTTATAAACTTATCTCACAGTAACATGCCTGTTTGTGGGCTATAAAACAACTCTAAGACATCTGGCTATAGTAGAGCCATGGATAAGTGTAAAGAAAATTTGATTTCAGTGGCTACTTTCTCCAGATGCTATGCATTCTGATTCTCTTTTATGTGCACAGCAACAAAAACATAAAATAAATGGAAATTCACATGGGAACAAATATTTTATAGATTTTGTTACTTTTTTATTTTGTTAGATTTTAACTTTCAGGTATAGTGAATCCAGGAAGAAAAAAAAAAAAACCTTGGTATGGATTGCAATTTATAAAACTGGTTTGTTGAGCAAATGTTAACTCTGTTATTTATAACAGTTTCCAGCCTCATCTCAAGTCACTTGATACTCCCCTTCCTCATCCTGCTTTTCTTATTTTCCATTGAATTTCCAGTTTTTCGTAAGCAGAAGAGACTCAAAAAAACAGTCAGTGGGTTGGACTGGATGCTACTCAAGCCTACATAGGGAAATTTTCTTTCGCAAACTTTGAGTATGCTCTGTATGCCCAACATGATTGACAAATGGTGTTTGGAAAAGGAAATTGTTCAGAAGGGAATAAAAATATCTTTGTTTATAGTCTGACTGCAAAACAAAGTGAGAAAGTTCTCAGGCCCAATTTCTAGTTCTCTAGTCCAGACAGATTGCTCAGACTGTGTTGGGCCTTACTCAGTTTCCAGTTTGTCCCTTGAGAGGCGAGCTTAGGCTCTTGAGTTTAAGGTCACCGTCCAGATGATTCTGCCCTCCATTCCTCTACATTCCTTTTAGTAACAATGCTTTCCCCGTGTAGGACTGACTGTGAGGGGTCTTAGAGTAAAGTACCCTCTGTGTAAATGTAGTTTTTCTTTTCATTCTTAAAAGTGCTTCAAAGAAAAGTCGAGCTTTTGACCTGATCTGTTTTCCCAAGTTCATGGCCATGATCCCAATTAAACAGAAGTTCCTAGGTTGAATTCCAGTCACCTATTTTAGGTATCACCTATTTTAGACACTCTAGGCAGGAGTTGGCTTTGGGAGAAGGTTTAATATCAAATACATATGTTATTTTTGAATTAATACTGTCAAATATGATATGTGTTTATTTTTCATACTCATTTTAAACAAAATCAGGACAATTTCCTGAAATTAGGTATATTTTAAAGGGGAAGGGACCTAAAGGTGGAAAAAAAAGATTAGGAATGTGATTTTTTTCATTTTAAGGAGGGGTTATTAGATATTTATTTTTAAAATCATTCTTTTAAGAAAAAATACATCTGGGATGGTACAAAAAGGAGTTGACAGTAGAAAGCTGATCACTATGAAGGGATATTTGTCTGATGAAAGAGGAATACATTTTAAGTCACCTTAGCTATATACTTTGGTATATGTTAGTTCATGGTTATAATTCTTTTTCTATGGATCAAGAGTTTACATGCCTGAAATTCATTAGTTCCTGACTGTTACTGAGACATGTCCTTTTGCTAGTATAAAAACCAAGACAGGAGTTCCCTTTGTGGCTCAGTGGTTAACAAGCCTGACTAGGATCCATGAGGATGCGTGTTTGATCCCTGGCCTCACTTAGTGGGTTAATGATCCGGTGTTGCCATGAGCTGTGGTATAGGTTGCCCAAGCAGCTTGGATCTGGCATTGCTGTGGCTGTGTGTAGGCTGGTGGCTGCAGCTCCAGTTCAGCCCCTAGCCTGGGAATTTCCATAAGCCTCTGGTGCAGCCCTAAAAAAAGCAAAAAAAAAAGACAAAGCTGAATCCTTAAACCCACTGAGTGAGGCCAGGGATCAAACCTGTGTCCTCATGTATGCCTAAAAAAAGAAAAAAAAAAATACAAAAGAAATTTCTTTTTTTTTTTTTCTTTGTCTTTTTGCCTTTTCTAGGGCTGCTCCCGAGGCATATGGAGGTTCCCAGGCTAGGGGTGTAATTGGAGCTGTAGCTACCAGCCTACACCAGAGCTGCAGCTGCGACCTACACTACAACTAACGGCAATGAGCCACAACGGGAACTCCAAAAATACAAAATAAATTTCTTAAAAATTTGTTAAAAAAAAAAAGAGAAAAACTTCTAAGTGCACAACCCATGCTTTTAGGGTTCTTTAGGATTTAGGATTTTAAACAATAAATCTTGTTTCCTTTTTTTTAAGGCCCACATCTGCAGCTAATGGAAGTTTCCAGACTTGGGGTTGAATTGCAGCTGCAGCTGCCCACCCA
This sequence comes from Sus scrofa, assembly GCF_054392235.1. NCBI lineage: Eukaryota > Metazoa > Chordata > Mammalia > Artiodactyla > Suidae > Sus > Sus scrofa. Next base: position 144,712,015 of record NC_139383.1, on the reverse strand, counting down.
TACCACAGCTACAGCAACATGGGATCCGAGCCTAGTCTGTGACCCACACCACAGCTCACAACAATGCCAGATCCTCAACCCACTGAACAAGGCCAGGGAAGGGACCCAAGTCCTCATGGACACTAGTCAGGTTCGTTTTCCCTGAACCACAATGGGGACTTCCAATAAATCCTGTTTCTTTGTTTGCTCTTTTGGTTATGATAACAAAAATGCTTAACTTATAGCCAAGGAGAAACTAGAGGTAAACCAAACTAAAGCTTAAGAACTTATGAATGTAGTCAACCTGAATGACCACTTTACGGTGGACTTCAATGGTTCCCAAAGAGGATGAGCTGAGAATATAGAACCAATACCAGTACTAGAAAATAAAATCAAAAGAATCTTCTCCACCCATGGGCAGGTAGCATCATCACGTTTGTACTTCAAACCACATGGTATCAGAGGCTTAGAGTTTAAAAGAAAGGAGGTTGAGTGATGGTACTAGAAGATTGTTGATGCAGGATGTATGATCTTTTCATGTAGTAGTTAACTAAAAAAGTGATTCTTAGATATTGTATTTGCTTCAAACTACAAGTGAAATTTTATAGCAAAGCAATGCATATACTAAATACTTTAACAATTCAATAGTTGCATCTTGAATTCCCACTGTGGCCCTGCTTTCATAGAGTGTCACAGAGTTGGTCTGGAGTTCTATGAGCCCAGAGACCTTGTCTGATCTTTATGAAAGGCCTTTGCTGTTTCTAGAGTATAGTAGGCCCTGAGTATATATTTGTTCAGTGGATGCAGTGGGGAATATAATGCAAAGATTTGTAAGATGAATTCTCTGCCCACAAGGAGCCTATTGATTCTAAAAGCATTCATAGAGTGCTTTACAGTTCACAAAAATCTATAGGCCTATATTATTATCTATAGTAGTCAGTGGTTCCAACTCTGGTTTGTATCACCTGGGTAGGTTTTTTGTTTTTGTTTTTGTTTTCCCTATGTGCAGATGTTTGAAAGCCAGCCTGACTCAGGGAATGGAATCTTGTTGGGAATCGGTATTAATGCTGGAGGTACAGTATCAGGATTCATCAGGTTATTCTGGCACATAGCCATAGGCTGACAGAATGTGTTCATAGTAAAGAGGTTAGGCCACTGGCTTTTGAACTAGATTGGGTTTCAAACTTGGCTCTAGACCTTTCTAGCTTTTTAACTTTAAGAATAAGTTCCCTGAGCTTCAGTTTTCTCATCCATGAAATAGGAAGAATAAAAATAACAACCATCATAGGACTGTTGGGTAGATTCAAAGAGATAACCCATATAAAATTGTGTATCCCAGGACTTGGCACAGAGTAGGGACTAGTAAACTTTGTGATTGCTAACCATCAGGGACTGGGGCTTTTTTTTTTTGTTTTTTTTAGTAGTAGACCTAGGCTGAAGAATCACATTCCCTTGGATGATACTGTCGTATCATTTTTTTCTCAGCTGTATAACCACAAAATGGTTTGAGAAGCTTGCTCCTCCTGATTCCCTGTCAGAACAAACTAGACATTTAGCAAGGTCAGAATAGAAGAGACTGGCATTTCCGATCCCCCTTGGACTTCCCTTTAGGATGAACGTACTCATGTTGTTTCAGGATTTCCAGTGAGGCCTGGACTGGAAACCAGAAGCTAAAGTTATCCCAAAGCAGTAAACTCAGGAACTACATGAAATGTTGATTTGGATCTAGTTTCAAAGGTTATCAAAGGTTCAGGAGCTGAGAAAGGAATGGAAGTTTAAGTATTGGTGGGCAGATATCATGCATTTGCCCATAGGGAAAAATTGTGCTGTAAAGAGAAAAACAGGTTTTGACTGAAGTAAGTGGCCAAGAAAGTGGGTAAGTTTAAATTAATGATAAAGTATAGTCTGAGTCTCTAAGATAAACAAAATAAGCAGCTGTAATAGAATGAAGTTTATTGGAGTGTGATAGGAAGGTCAGACGTGACAAATTGGGAGACTGGGATGTTTAGCTGGCCCTTGATTATTATATAACTAACATCCCTGCTAAATTTAAACATGAGCAGCCTTCTCTGAAGGTGTGTGGGTGGAGAGGTGAAGGGGCAGATTGAAAACAATAGTCTTTATTTTCATAATGTACTTTAATTTTAGGCCAGTGGTGGAGGAGAACTTTCAGCTTATAGTAAACTTTTTGACAGTTCTGTGTTTTTCTGAACTGAGGCTACCCTTAGCCCCATTGAACACCCCTATTTTTCTGTCAAACTACTATATCCAGTGCATTTTTCTCTGGCCTCCCTGGAAGTGGGATTGTCTCGGTCTTTCCCCTGCAGAGCACAAAACATAAACACAAGGGCATTAAAATGGAAACAGGATCTTAGTTCTCACTGTTTCACCAGGCTCCTTAGCACTGACCTCTGACCCTCATTAAGATCCCATGGAAAGTCTGGGCATCTAGGGTGTGTAGCTCACTGTGGGAATTTTTTTGTTGTTATGATTGTTGTTTTCCTCCTCCTGGATTATTTTGGCTTAACCTGGGGCTATGATGTAAAATAAGCCACTTTCAAGAGCTTTTCCTGACCTCGTTTGGGTATGGGGTTAGAGGATGGGATTTGACCACTGATGCTGTCATCTCAAAGAATCCATTTTCAAGTCTTCATCTAAAATTCATGTGAGAAAATAAAACATAGCTTTTCTTCCATTCTCTTGCATTAATGACAGATAAGTTCTTATTTTTGTACATCCATGTAGAATTATTGAAGATATTGAGGCTTCATGTTTTACTCTTTTAACCTTCTTTAAAAAAGTAGACCTCTAGATCAGATACTCTATCCCACATTTTCTTGATTTATATTGTATCACACCATACTGTCATTAAAGAAGGCATCTTTCCTGATCATTTTATGGGAAAGATCTCAGAGAAGTTAATTTTTCTTTAATAGAATTCGTTGTTCTCCCTAATCTGAAAGGCTAAAGTCCAGAAATACAATTTGAAGGAAATTTTAAATATTCTGGTTGAATGCCTAATTTATGTACCCATTTAGGAGTAACTAGTAGAGGATTTAGAAAATTTTCAATAAAAGCAGAAGTAGTCATCCACAGTGAGGTAGAATAATTCTTTCCTTTTCGGTTGGTTACCTCTTTGCATATCTCCGGGTCATAGATTTCCATTCAACAAAGGCCAAGTTTCATCTTAAGTTTTTCTCATCTATAGTAGACTTTCTCATGGCTCAGTTCCAGATAGCGTAAGAGTAACTATTATGAAAATGTTGTGCTCAGCGAGGACTTATAAATTTTCTTGTAGGTATTTTAGATTTTGTTTTTAAGAGAGCATTAACAGAAATAAATAAATAATCTTTATAGTATTTTTTCCCTTATGAAGAATTCAGTGTACTCTGTTATAAAAATTCTAGCTAGCACAGAGAATTTTTATTTTGAAATACAAAAACTGAGACTCAGGAGGGTAAGTGACCTGCCCAAGGTCACCAAATCTCATTGTATACAAAACTCAGTTTTTGGTCTCTAGTACTGTATTGTATATATAAGACAAAAGAAAAAAGCCCAATCCTTCTCTACATTGGAAAAGAAAAGAAAAACTAGGAATATATACATGTGTCCTTTCAAGTTCTCTCCATAAAAAAATCCTCTTTTCCAAGAAGCCCTCTTTTATTGGAAGTGCATGTGTGGAATGTTCCAAAACCTTCCTAATAGAGTTATTTTTTGCTTTTATTTTATTTTAGGATTTATGCTTCTAGAAGGCAGATATATATCTAATCTCTACAGTAGTCAAGACAAATGTCAAAAAGGGAAGTGAGGGGAGAGTATATAATTGCTGCATTAAACAGGCAACTGAAGGAGGCTGTGGAATAGGTCCTTGCTATGCAACACCATTCTTTCTCCCAGAAGATACATTCCCCCTTGCATTTCACTATTCCAGGACCAGAACTTTTAAAAAAGTTGCCTCTTTGAGAAAGCCTCTTTTATTGAACAGCTATCTCTGAATAAATTTCATCTCATATATTTTTTCACATCCATTCTTTAATTCTTTGATGTGTCTAGTCAGTCTTTTAATTAAATTATATACTCTTTTTTAAATTACTTTTTTTTTTTTATTCCACAGGGCCTAACATAGAGCTCCAGAAGAGTGGGCATTTTGACTGATCATAAAGTAATGTGAATAAATTACTTGACAACACAGATAAATTACTTGACAACACAGAGGATTAATACAACCCTCTGTTCTGTGTAGAGAAGGGACGGAACCAGAAGAGGAATATGTCTAGGTAGCTCAGGTATCCCCCTCAGGGAGCTTCCAATAAGAGCAGAATCTGACCTGGCAAAGCTGACTGTTAATAACAGCTCTTTGGAAATTCAAATATTTTTTAGTATATATTATATCATTTGTTTTTCACAAGAAAACCAGGAGTCTATACATACATATACATATATGGCATATGGAGGTTCCAAGGCTAGGGGCTGAGTTGGAGCTGTAGCCTCTGGCCTATATCATGGCCACAGCAACGCCTGATCCAAGCTGGTTCTGCGGCCTACACCACAGCTCACAGCAACTCAGTGGGATCCTTAACCCACTGAGCAAGTCCAGGGATCAAACACGCCTCCATATATATATATATATATATATATATATAGATAGACTCCATTTTATGGCAGAGAAAACTGTAGCTCCCACTAAACATTCACCTCTTGGGAGTACCTGCACCTTGAACCCAGTGTATTGTTTTGTTTTGTTTCCTTTTACCTGTGGGGTTCATGCTCTTTCCAACCTACCATGCTGCTTCTCTCATTCCATAAGGTTATCATTGAAATTCTCAGTTTGTGACCTGTCCTGAAGTAACAACTCTGACTCAACAGATACTTGCAAATACTGTTAACCAAGGAGCCTCTTGACTATTATATGCTCAGTAGCTTCTAGCATAATAAAGTTGTAATGCTGAAATGAGAGGCCTTAAACAACTGAAGTTGGCATGAAAAATGGCCAGCCTCATGTAGCTCAAACATTGCACTCTGAGCATGTTAAGGTCTCACGCTTCATTTGTCCAGCATGATTCTGACTTTAGCTCAAAAGGAAGTTTAGTATAAGCTTCTGGGCCAACTGACCCTCCAGAGGAAAGGTTAGAACACCCTTTATTTGTTTCTCAGAAGGAGGAGGGTACATTTAGTAGCAACTTTCTAAAGGAGCAGAAAGTCTAATATGTACAAAATTGTCAAAGAAAGATGATCTATTGATACAAAAATAGTCATTTCCAAAATGTGCTTTCCAAACAACGTGAACAATCACAAAGTATCAGTAAAACTCCAATTAAGCAATATAGAGAAACTTACTTCCAAACATCAATATCTTATCAGGTGTGGTACTTGTTTGTTTTTAAGTCTTTAATTGCAGCTATTTTAAACTTCATAGTCTCAAATCTCTTATGAAACCTAACTATTCTGACTCAGATCTTTCCATTGAACCCCACTGCATTGCCCACCCCTAGCTGCACAGACCCAATCTTCCAGATTTAGTAGAGATCATTACCATCCATAAATTTTATGTGCGTTAGAGGTAGTTTCTACCTTTTGTAATCATTATTAATATTTGATGGCCAAGGTATTATTCTCTATCGATAATTTTATAGATCATAGTTAATTTAGAAAGAAAAAATCAGAACTGTAATGCAAAGTAGTACAGCTCCACTTTAAAAAGTGACCTTGTCAAAGAGATGCATTTTTGTTTCAATTAAATTCAAAGTCAGTCAGTCCCATAGGTAATGTTAGCAATTATAAGAATACTTTGCAAAAGTAGTTAAAAAACACTCAGAGAACTTTTATGTGATGCTAGTTTTTAAAGCAAGAATGACTTTCTTCTAAAACTTCAATTCTTTATGAGATCATTTTGGAGTGTACTGTTACATAAAACATGAGGTCAGTAACTAAGGCTAATTAAATTTTAGTAGGAGCAAAAGTCACCAAAAGGTTTTTGCATTCATCCTACCAATTCTAAAACAGTGATACAATACACCATTAATAGCCTTAGAATTGCTAATTATTTCAACATGAATAGCGATATCAACGCTGTCAGTTTAATTTAATACACTCAGGAGAATTCCTGCAGAATGCATGATTTCTCTATTATTTCCTGGTTTTCAGAACCACTAAAAGCTATAAATTCTCTTTCTTTTCTTCAGAGCAAGAGATTAGTAGTCTAGACCCTCTCATGTTTTTGAGGAATGTTGCAGTTGCTATTTTCTAAAGAAATAGGAAGTGAAAACCAAACAGAAATTCAGAAAATAGAGTAGTTCAGGTTTAATCTATGATCTAGTACAAGACAAATGTTCCTAACTCCAAAGGAACTTAAAGGCTCATGCTTTCTGTTGGTTCAGTGGAGTTTCTACTTGGATTTGGGGTTGAAGTGTCTTCTTTTTGGAAAGGAGCTAAAACGAATGTCTGGAGGAATGTAAGTGAAAATAAATTATTTGATTGAATAAACTAGTAGGTTTTATTCATTAGAAACTTTACCAAGTTGAAAAAAAGAAATTATCCACTCATTTCACAAAATACTTCATTTAGAAGGCAATAGTGAACAATCACAAATTTCTCATGGGGAAAGAATGAGTTAAAATTTATTTTAAAAACAGTAATTCAATAGTAACTGAGCAAAAAGTGCTAGGATAGGCCCTAAAATCATGGAAACTCAGAATTGGACAGAATCTTCAGGATAACCTATTCAAAGTTTATAATGCATGTGATCTGTCTACAACATCCTTTAAAAATGACTAACCTATCTTGGCTTGCATATCTCTAGTGACAGGAAACTTAATACCTAATTTTCAGAACATTCTAATTGTTTAAAAATTCTTCTTTAAACTAACCATCACTGAATTTTTAATCATTTGTTAGTTTAGTGACTTGCAAAATGTGATACTCAACATGATCTTAGGCAATATATAGGAAATTGTCTTTTAACTCAACATGATCTTAGGCAATATATAGGAAATTGTCTTTTAATTTTAATAGTAATATATTTCTATATACATTCAAAAATATGCCAATGTATTAAACTTATGATTTCACAGATTATTATTGTAAGGGTGAAGTTAAGAGAAGATGAGTCTATATAAGGCTGAATTGATAAACTATTAAGTAAATGTTAAATTCATATAAATATGAATATGAACAAAGTGAAGGTGATTACAAAATGACCAAGTATGAAAAAGAGTAGGAAGCAGGGTCTATATTGTGGGACCCAAAACAGATGCCATACTCCTATATAATGACAGGCTGTACTGTCAAGAGATTAATCAAGATGGTGTGTACACATAATTTGGAGTAGAAAGAAGAGGTAGAAGGCTACTGGAATAATGAAGTGGATATAATGATGGCCTAAACCATGGTGGAGGCAGCAGAAATGTTGAGAAAGGTGTCTGTTAGTGGAGTGACATGGAAAGTGCACTGTCCTGCATCTCAAAGGACTCAGCTCTTAGTCCTACCTGTCCACTAACTATACCTCCTCTTACTTCTCCAGGCCTCTCTTTTCCTCATTTGTGTAATGGGGATGGTTTCCTATGTGATCAGCAAACTTCCTTCTAGCTTTGAAGACCTTTGATTACATAAGAATTATTATGAATGTATGGGCTTGGAAAATGAATAGAAATATGAGGGAGGGAAAGGAAAGACTCAAAGGAGGCAGAGAAGTTTAAAGAATGGGTGATGGGTCGTTTACAGATAAGAGAGTCAAGCAGGGAGAACAGTTTGGAATCAGTGGACAAGGAAGGGTTTGGATCTGTTGCAATGGAAGTGCCAATGACATCTCTTTGTGACATCTGAAAGATATCAGCTCCTTGAACATTTGGGAAAGAACAAGTCTCCAATTTCTCATTTGTAAAATAGAAGTGAAGTGATCTACAGAGATTTGGGAGCCACTTACATAATGACAGTAGGTGAAGTCTATTAAAAAAAAAAAAAGGGGGAGAAAATTAGAGTTAAGGGAGTTAACATTTTTTGAGAGGCTACTATGTGTCAGCCATGTTATTTATATCATTTCATTTAAACTTCACAAAAATCTTGTAAGGTATGTGTAATTCTCCCCATTTTACACAAAAGAAAAATGATGCTCAGCAAGGTCCAAGTTCACATAAGAATGAGTATAGATCTCAGAACCGATCCTATCTGACTTCCAAAGCTGTGTAATGCAGATCCCAAGAGGACAGAGATGTGTGAAACATAGACAGTGAGGGGAAGGAACAAGGACACTGTATTGGCTTTCTCCAGTGGGTGGAGGGAGAACCTCTTTCGTGGCAGGTGAGTGCAGCCAAAGCTGTAGAGAAGGAAAGGAGAGAACAAATTATATTAAATGTGGTAGAGAAGTTAAGCAGGGTGAAAGCTGTTAAAAATATGGGATGAGTGGCAAGGAGGCCAATGGTGCCACCTCAGAAAGATTTCTAATATATGACTGGGATGGACTTCAGATTGATAAGTATAATAGCAAATATATGCTGAACACTTACTGTGTGCCAGACACTTTTCTAAGTGATTTGCATGTATTAAGTCATTTAATCCTTGTTGAATGGACTGGGATCAGTAGGGTTTAAGACATGTTTAAATAATTTTTCTCTTTCCTAATATAGTCTGTCAATCTCATTCCCTCAGTTCTCTGTGATCATCCCTAGTCAATATATTGAACAGATTCCCTAACTTTTCTAGATCACTTTTCAGTTACTATATTAGAAACTACAGTGCATACATTAATATGATGGATACTATATTGTGGCAAAAAGAGTGAAGATCTTTCTTACGTACTGAAAAAAAAATGAAGTGGGTAGAAAGCAAGAGAGTGAATATAACTTATCAATATGTAATACAGTGAAAACATACATAAATACTTATATATATATATGTATTAAGCATTACTTGGAATATCACCAAGGAACTGTTTAAATATGTGCCCATGGGAAGGGGAAGTTTTTGGCTGGGCTAACTGTAAGAGGAAAGGAAACTTTTCACTGAATATCATTTGATTCTCTTTGACTTTAATCTGCTTGAATGTGTTACTATTGAGCTCAGTCAACTATTGCCAAAATAATGATGCATAATAACAATTATTCCCAAACTCAGGGCCATAAGCATTGACTCTCACGCTCTAGGCAAATGGTTCAGTTGAGTGGCTCTGATTCAGGCTGCAGTTGGGTAGATTGTCTATGCTGGCTCTGCTCCATTTGTCTCATTTCAGGGCCTCAGTTGGAGGGGCAGAGGCTTTCTGGGACATGTTCTTTGTGTAGTGAGGCCAGAGCTCCCAGAGGGCTGACAGAAAACACTCAGGCCTAAAGGTCTAGGCTTGGAATGTTCATATAGTCACTGACAACCCACAGGTTTAAATAAGTAGGGATGCATTCTCCTCCAAAAGGTAGAGAAGAATGAATATTGTTGAAGAATCATCTGTCCCACTGTTAAAAAAATTAAGTCCAGCTGAGTCTAATATCAAAATTTCAGTCTCCCATCTAATCCTAAAAGAGATCATGGCTAGTTTCTTTCCTTCCTTCCTTCCTCCCTCCACTCCTTTTTTTTTTCTTTCCTTTCTTGACTTCACCTACTTTCTGACTTTTACATGCTATTTCTGGCTTCTTCAAGGTTGAGTGCAAGAAAGAAGGAAAGAGCAAATTCTAAGGTGGCTAATCTTCTGTGATATAAATTAGGGTCCTGTTTATAGCTCATGGCAAGGTACTGGTTGTTTCAGGAAACATTTTATGAGTTCTTTTGAGATCCCTGGCAGGAAACTCTTGCTCAACCATTCCTTGGTACAGGCAATGTACCTTTTGCATCACCTCTCCTGGCTCCTGATTCTGATGGTACACCGGATGGTTTTCAGTCTATCCGAACTATCGGGTAGGATTCTTTCAAGTACTCAAGCTCTGCTACTATATGCCACTTAAGAGAAATAAGCAGTCCTTCCTACTGTTGATTAAAGTGTTGCATTTATTTTAGTCATTGTTCTCTGTTAATAGAGAATCATTAAATGTTTAAAGGTGAAGGACAGTTTTAGTGTCCTTAAGGTTTTCTTGAATCATTTTCTCAACTTGGCTTAATTGTAAGGAGGCACTTTGTCCCTTCAAATGCAGAGCTCCAATCACCTTTTTCCAGAGAAATCCTTACTTCTTTTCTCTCCAGTCTGTATAAGCATTTTATCACATAGGTTGGAGGTGGATGGTGGGTTAAAGAAATGAATGACAACTGGAATCATGGGTTCTAGACACAACGCTGTCACTAACTTTAGAAGGGACATGAATAAGAATCTAGTTCAACCCCATTTTTCTGAAGAAGAGGAAACTGGGGCTCATACTCTTTATATCATTTGTCCTCTTCAATGATAGTGACAAAGTTCTGCTTAAATCTGTGGTTTTTGGATCATAGTATATTTTTTTTTCCCACTGAATCAAAGCAGGAAGTCTTTCCTTATGTTTAAACAACGCTCTTTTTGTGATTTAGACCATTTCTTCTTGTTCTGGTCTTGGCAAGAGCAGATCAAGAGAACAGCTGGTCACCGTTTTTTATATGTGAGCATTATAAATAAAAAGCCTTCCAAACCCGCCCCAAGAGTTAGGATTCCTTTCAGAGTCTTAAGCCTCAGGGACTCATTTTAGTCCATTCAAACTACAAAATACTTTAGTTCTGAAGATCTTCTTCTGAAAGACCCCAATAAAGATTTCTCTTCACAGTTCATTCTTCAATTAGTCCCCTGTAGGGCAAGGAAGAGATGTGCAAGCCCGCTGAACTTGGAACTCATTATTCCTAGAGGAAGGTATATTTCAAACCTAATACTTAGATTCCAAACTCTTTCCTCCGTAGAAGTTATATTGCTTAAGTAAAATAACATTCTTAACTCTGAGTATAGAGTTCTTAAATAGGTACATATATCTTCTTTCCCCCCTATTTTTGGAAATTTAAAATTCATTAAGTTATTAACCTTTGAAAGCTTCCATCCTCCCACTTCATTGTCTGTCATCCTAAGGTCTCCCCTCCTCCTCATCACAGCCACTCTCCCAAAAGATGTATTCTCTTCCTTTCGTGCTTCTTTTCTCACACTTCCCAATATTATCGCTCTTTCTCTGCCTATCTTTGAAGTCCTGTGAATATGCATGTAGATGCCCCACATTTACACACACAATACAGATGAAAGAAAAAAATCTTCTGTCTTCTGAGAAAAATTCGAACTCTCCTCAGGTAGCGTAGATGTCTTGTTTCATATTCCTGCTTTAAAATAGAAGAGGAGCCCTGAGTCATGATCTTGCATTATGCCTCAGAGCAGGCCTTCTTAGAAGTACAATTCCTTCCCCAAAGGAAATGAGAGAGCTATTTAAAACAAGCAATCAATCCATTTAGAACTCACTACCATCTGAAGAACATTTCTTACAGTGATGAATCGAAGGAAGAGAGGCAAGGAATTTTTTAAAAATGGATTTAAAAGGAAATTTTGGACTGATCAGCATTCACTGAGTCCAAACATAGAAATTCAACTTAATTTATCATGTGGAGAAAAGATTAATCACTTGCAGAAATCTTGAAATCAGTGTGCTGCCTTCAAAGTTGTTAAATGAGAATCATTTTTAATTACCACTATCTGCTCAGTATTAAACTTTTCTACATGATTTGATTGTCTTGCTGCAGCATAAGTTGTCTTTAATTCCCCTCTTTGAATCCAGAAATCAAGTCCATAGCAACCCCCGACATTTTTTTTCAGAGGGTTCAATTTCATCCTTTCTTCCTTTGAAATGTCAGCACCACACAGGAAATGACTACTTCACATGGATGCATACTACTGCAGTAATTGGTTACCTGACAATTTCTCTTTACTTTTTGTCTTCTCTTTACTCGTTCATCTTCTTTTTACTTTTTTTTGTCCTGGCAAAAGTAATGCCATTTCCATTTGCAATATACCTACTATAGCTTCTAGTTATTTGTTAAGCCAAATCTAAACTTAGTCTTATGACTAGAGGATTGCATTTTTGTTGCTGGTTTCAGTGGAAGTTTTTTGCTACTCAGCACTCTGGGTAACATTATCTCAGTTTTGCTCTATTGCATAAAATCTACTGAAACTGTTAAAGGTGCACTGTCCTCCTCTATCCTAGGTAAAAGACTATGATCTAAACTGTTTCCCTGAGATTTGGTAGAGCCCAGAATGATAAAAAGCCTGAAAGTGACAGTTCATTCACTCCCAAGGAGATTGTTCATCTTCCTTTGTGCCCTGCACCCCCAGTGTTGCTGTGGTTCTCATCCTTACTGAGTCTATCTCTTCAACTTTCTCCATTATCCTTCTGATAATCTTCTGTTTAAATTAGAGTTGGGTCTTTGTTGATTAAATTAGAGCTGGTTTTTGTTGATTACAAACCAGAGATTTCCAATTAAGACATAATGGAATTGGCCTCAAATATTTTCCAGGGCAGTTGGTGTTCCCACTTCTGGTCAAGAGCAGGACAGGCTCTTAGGGTGCTGTAAATTTGCTCTTTGGTCTTCCTAAAATGTCTTCCTTCTTCATGCTACTACATCTTTTCATCCTTTGTGTTATTTATTCAAACTTCACGTTTCATGAAAACTAACTTTATTCAACATTACTCCAGAATTTGCTTAGCACTCATTTGCTAGTTGCCAAACCTCAAAGGTAGCTCTTCCTGCACAGAGAAAACCTTAACATTTGTATCAGGATAAGCCATCAAATGTTGAACAAATAAAAAATTGAGCCATGTGTATCCACTCCTGCACTTTCGAATGAAGTAAACCAAAGATAACTTACTGGTTAGACTAATCCTGAATCACTTTTATCAAATATAAATTTTCCGTAGGAAAACCATTATCAGAGTTCTTTCCCCTTCAAAGATCAAGAGATAAAGTTCAGCAGAGTCAGGGTCAAATCTAAGCAGATGGTCTGTGCATAAAATTTATTTTTGATTTATACCAGCAGAATAGGCTAGCAAATGATTCTGAAATCTCAACAACAAAATTTTATTTTTCACTCAAATTCCATGTCTATCCTTGGTTGCCAGGGATTTCTCTGTTATAGCCTCTCAAGGAACTGGTATGTAAATACATCATACTGATGAACGTATTTTCTTTTGCTCATACATCACTGTGAAGCAAATTACATGGCCATGCTAACTTTAGTTGGGCAGGGAAATGAAATCCCTCCATGTGCCTGGGAAAGGCATAAAAACTTGGTAAATAGTACTAATGATTATCTTAGATGCCTCACTTCTTATTTATACTTTTCTTTCCCTCACTGTGATCAGCATTCATCAGCTTAGAACTACCCATTTCAGTCTAGGCATTTTTCTAGGTTTTGCATTTGATTCAATTGAGGTATTACTAGATCTTGACCAAGACACTAATTGATAATGACAGCCTATTGAATTGATAGAGTCTTTATAGTTTACATACTGTTTCTATATAAAATATCTCCTTTGACTCTCACAACCACCCAGGGACATGTGAGGGACAAAGAGTGTTAATTCCATTTTATACATATGACTAAACTGAAGCATAAGGAAGCAAAATGCCTGACTCAAATTCTCAGTGGTAGAGCTGGGACTCAAATATCATATCTTTCCACACTAAATACATTGCCATTTTATTTTTTCTTTCCACACAACATAGTGAGCAAATAAGGCACATAGCCCCTACTGATTTCATTATCATTTAAAAGAGGATCCCCAAGAAGACAGAAATTTCTTCCAGAACCAAAGAAATTAAGCTGTACTGATAGTCAGGGCAGCTCCTCAGGGCTGCTGGAATGGAGTTATGCTGGAACTATGACTGGAGGGGGCTTTGAGACTTTGTCCTCTGTCCTTTGGTACATCACAGAGGTGGCTGCCTGCTTCTCCACCTACTTTTAGGAATAGCTTGAGGTAGGGGAACAGGGGGATATGATTGTATGTCTCATTGTCAATTGATTGAAAGGTGGGAGAGGGTCATGTTGGTGGGAGTTGCTTAAAAGGAAAGCTGATGTTGCTCCTAGAAATGAGTGGCTAAACTAACCCAAATGCATAGGTAACAGCTTCTCCCCTTCTATCAAAATAATAGCAATGCATATATTTTTAATATCCACTTTTCGAGTTGGAAAATTGGTCTAATGTGGGTAGTTTAATCACCGAGTCATTAAGAACCAGTTTGTTGCAAAAAGTTGTGTTTGTTTCATGTTCTGGAATTTTCTGTTTCAGACAGGTGTCCGGGTATCTCAGTTTTTGGATTTGAACACATTTGTCATCATCAGAGGAAAGGGAAACAGCATAACTTCGAACTTGGCTACCTCATGCCATCGTACCATTCACTTCTCTTGTCAACCTCTCAAAGGCATGGATTATATTACAGGAGTACATTGTGGATAGGACAGGAGCTTCAAGGTGACAGGAAAAGAACAGTTGATGTTTAATTGAAACTTCACTAAAAAAGCCTATAAGAGATGAAAATGTGAAATTGTCTAGCAGCATTTGCCTCTGAATATCAATCACTGCCAATCACTGATAAACTCAACCTCATGTTCCCCATTTCCCTAGGAAGTGTCATCATCTCCTGTGCATGCAGCACACTTGCAGGCAGGCCTCTTATGGCACTTGCCTACAGGAAGGTCATTACAAGGGAGAACAAATTAGGACAGCTCCCCCAGTTGCAGCAATTAACCTTCAGGAACCTGGCAGACATAGGTATATTTTAGGACTGCAGAAACCATTAACCTTCTTGTTATTTACATAAGGGAACGGCTGGAAGAACATCTGAGATCTCCTTCGTTACCTGTCTCTTCACTTCCCCCTTGTTCATCCACCCTTGCCCTGCCCAGCCCTGCCCCTCTCATACAACTTCCCTCTGTTTCCTTTGTGCCATAGCTGTCTTTGTGATGTGTAGTTTTCCCTGCTCAAATGGGGATGGTGGCAGTTGTACTTGGTGGCCATCTGTAAAGTCTCAATGTGGGTAGCCCTCAAGGAGATCACTTACACATGGTTAAGTGACCTCTTTTCTGCTCTGGTTCCACCCTGAAGACCAGTCTGGGGGGCCTTGGTGCAGGTCCTGATGCCTTCTGGCCTGGTTCCATGTGGTGACAGGTGGCACTGATGCCTGTCACACATACAGTGCCCCTGCAGGTGCCTCTTAAATGCCCATTCATCTTCTTCCCATCTTTTTTCCTCTGGCTCTCTAGAAAAAAGGAAGCCCGCCCTCTCTGCAGGTGAGAGCAAATAGCAGTTTGGTTCATTCATCATTGCCTGTGTCAGGCGCAAGCTGTGGATGAATGTTCAGAGTGTAACACAGCACTGGTCAGAGCTTATACAACATTGCCCCTTTTTCCTGTTAGCTAGAGATTTATGACTGAGAAGAAAATAATATTTACATCATTTTAAATGTTAACATTCAATAAATAGCATCTTATTTTGAGTATCTGCTAATCTGATGCCTATTAGCTAGGATAATTTACATTTGGATTCTAATGTACAAAAATAGAATCTTTGGGGTTTAATTTCATTTTCAATTAATGATGCTTTATTCTAGAAAAGCCACAGTGAAGCTCAAAGGAAAAGCATGGGATAATAGTCCTGAGTCTCTTATACCAAGTGTCACTGATGCACATTCATTTAAGAGACAGAGAAGGAAAAAAATTGATTTGATTAAACAATTAGGTGCTGTTATTTCCCTTAAAAAGAATCTCTAGGTTATTAGGCAACAATGTGAAAATCTAATCTGGCAACATGTTCATGATTGTTACAGAAAGATACCTATGAAAAAATTCTGGAGTTACCTTCGTGGTTCAGTGGAAACGAATCTGACTAGTATCCATGAGGATGCAGATTCGATCCCTGGCCACGTTTAGTGGGTTAAGGATCTGGCATTGCCCTGAGCTGTGGTGTAGGTCACAGATGCAGCTCAGATCTGGTGTTGCTGTGGTTGTGGTGTAGGCCAGCAGCTGCAGCTCCCATTCGACCCCTAGCCTGTGAACCTCCAAATGCTGCAGGTGTGGCCCTCAAAAAAAAAAAAGACAGGCAAAAAAAAAAAAAAAAAAAGAAATTCTATTCTAAGGAGACAACTGATGCAATATCTGATGTGGCTTCTGGCAAAGTGAAGAGATGCCAGGATTGCCCCAGCCTCTGAGGAAGCCTCTTTAATTTAAATGTGCATGCTGAGATGCAGCTGTGCTGATGAATGCATATTTATTGGACCTAGGTAGGAGGCAAATGTGTAACTAATTAAACTATCCCTGTGTCAGATACTCTGGCCAATATCCACTTAAAAAAAAGCATCATAGTTTAAAATGCATTTTGGAAGCAAGAAGTTACTACTCAGAACTGGTTAACAAATAATGTCTATGAAAGACTGCTAAGGTGATTTTACTAAGATTAGAAAAATAGAGTTTAGGAATGTCTTTATGTTAGAGGTGACCTTATAAAATTCATTTAATAAAGAATGCTGATCAAATATCTACCTGAGACATTTTTTTTCTTTCTATGAGATGAAAAGGATGAATTGTCTCAAAAAGGTTTAGAATGGCATGTTCATGCACATCTTGTCCACTTGTCCCCTTTACAACTGGGATATAAACTAAGCCTCTCAATTTCTCAGCTAAAAGTCCTTCCCTTGCATTCATGTTAGCCAACAAAATTTTATAATGCTAATCTTAAAAGAAATGGAACTGGTTAACGAAGAAAGTTCTTGAAATTTATTTCAACAAATCTGAACAAGTGGCCCTGGCCCAGATGGAAGCCAAGAGATGGGACTGATTAGCATCAGAAAGCTGGAATTCTGAAACATGTTAAATGATTCAACCTAGGCCTGTATTTCATCCATACTATGCACACTTTGAATTTTCATTATCCAGTGACTAAGTATCTATTGAAAGATCTAAGTTGAAGAGAACATCCAGTTTGGGGATTTCTAAGGCAGTGTAATAAATAATGCTTCTCTACCTTGCCCAGATTCTGAACTAATCAAGTGATAAATCAGCAGTAAGCTAATGGAGTACTGAAAGATCACCCTTATTACTGATAAAATTCGAACAATATTTCTTAGAGTACATTTGGAGGGGCTGGAGCTGAGTCCCAGAATCCAGTGAACTTTACTCACTAGTCATAGGCAACAGTGAACGATGGCAGGTGGGCAGGGCTGGTCCCAGGGACAAGGGGAGGGGCAGGGTCACGTCATATTTATTAATCTGATAAGTAACTCTCATGCCTTCATCTTTGCTGGTGAAATGAAAGGAGAACAAAGAGATAAGAGTTACTGTCCTTGAACTCCCCCATAAGAGGAAATAGGATGGGGAAGAACATTGCCTCCTAACAAGAGTGTCTGCATTTTAGTGGATATTGCCTGTTATAATTTTTCCTTTCAGTTGGCTAGGAAAAACATAATGCCTAAGATTTTGGGGAAGCATATTTTTTCTTTATCAACTTTGGGGCTAGTAAATGTGTGTGTGTGTGAACAGGCTTCTTTCTATGGGCTGAAGGAATTATCTTGTGGGGTGTGGAGTGGGGAAGAAGAAAGGTTTTAGGCTCATTAGAAAAATCATACAAAGTGAAAAACAAGTAGCATTCAGTTGTTGATATTCAAATAAAGATTTTGACAAATAAACTTGAAACTATGTGAGGAGAGAGTGAGAAAAAGAATCTTCTTCCCTTAGCATGGTAAGAGCCAAGCTTAGAAAATTTACTTATCCCATGTATTTATTGAACACTGTCTATGAATTAGGGACTGTTCTAAGCACTGGGAATATAGCAGTGAGTAAAATCTATTGCTAAGTCTCTACCCTTGTGGAGCTTTCATTCTAGTTGGGGCAGAGTTGGAATGTAGTGGACCTATGATGTATCTGCTCTGGTGAGGTAAATCAAAGCAGGGCCTGAATGCTAGATGTCTAGGTCAATTTAACAGTAAGAGTCAGTGGGTTACCAACAGGGCCCACTCGAGTGGGAAGAGCCCATGCATCAAGCACACCTGCTGCTGACTTCAGACCTGAAAGCTCTTACAGGGAGTAGCAACCAGGTGAAAAAGAAATGTGATAGCAGAGATGCCATCAGGTCTGAGTACTCCTTTAGTCCACTGACACAACGACCTGGTAAGCCCCTTCCCCATCATATACTCAGATACCATTGTGAGCTGGGAAGGGAGAAGGTGGCAGCATTTGCACATGCAGATTTCCAAAGGAGAGTACTTGAGTGGTCTTGATTAAGAATGAATTATTAGTGAATTGAATGTCTATACTAAAAGGAAGCTTTATATTTGAATGACTGAAATATTTTTATTTGATTTATATTTACTTATTTTTTCCTGGTAGCTGCCAATAGGGAGATTTGCCAGAGTGGTGTGGATAATTTCATGACGTTACCAGATAATGTTGCATACCAGCAAATGTAGTTGGGTACCTCACTGCTGACCCTTTGTAAAAAACTAATTTTGAGACAAAAAAAAAGAAACTTTTCCTTCTGCTTTTTGAAGCTAATGATTTTTGGTAAACTCCATATATTGCAGGGGGATGATTTGTCAGTGATTCCCACTGTACATTTCATCATAAAGGTACCAGAGTATTCGGAGGGTGGGATAGAAATGGCAATGGTCCCAGGACTTGTCACTATACATGGTTTAAGGTATAGACATTTGAGTTCCTTCTGGGAAAGCGAAGGAGGTATCCTCAGTGGGAGAGAGAGAAGGTTGCTAGGTCACAGCAGGGCTGGACTGAGGATTGCCTAAAGACTTATGCTTGTTTTATGTGACCCAGGGGTGCACTTTAATCTTTTTTGAGGTCTCTTCACTCATTCCCTTTCCTATTCTGAGTCCTATCCCTAATTTTATTACTCAGACTGCTTTTCCAAATATCAGCAAAGACCTCCAAATTATAAATCCAATGGCTTTTTCCAAAAACTCATCTGCATTTCTCCCACTGCATTCTTGTTTCTTATTTAAGACTTTGAGAATGGGAGTTCTTGTTGTGGCTCAGTGGAAACAAACCTAACGAGTATCCATTAGAATGTGGGTTCGAACCCTGTCCTTGCTCAGTGGGTTAGGAATCTGGCATTGCTGAGAGCTGCAGTGTAGATTGCAGAGGTGGCTCAGATCTGGCGTTGCTGTGTCTGTGGTATAGGCCAGCAGCTATAGCTCTAATTCAGCTCTTAGCCTGGGAGCTTTCATATACTGCAGGTGTGGCCCTTAAAAAAAAAAAAAAAAAAAAAAAAAGATTCTGAGATTGCAATGCTAGTTCTTCCTATATTTTTGAAAATTCTTTGTCAGTCTGTTGTGGGCTGAACTGTGTTCCCCTGAAATTCATGTGTTGAAGCCCTAACTCCCTGGACCTCAGAAGGTGACTGTATTTGGAGATAGGATCTTAAAAGAAGCAAATAAATTAAAATGAGGTTATTAGGATTGGCCTTAATGTAGTATAACTGATGGCCTTGTAAGAAGAGGAAATTAGGACACAGGCATGTACAGAGAGGAGACCCTGTGAAGATACAGGAAGGAGATGGTCATTTATAAGCCAACAGCAGAGGCCTCCAAAGAAACCATCCCTAGTGACACCTTGATCTCAGACTTATAGCCTCCAGAGCTGAGAGAAAATAAATTTCTGCTGTAAGCCATCCAGTCTGTTTGCTTTGTTATAGCAGCCCTGGAAAACAAATACAGTCTCTTTCACTTTTTCTCTTTATCTGCCCATCTCCAAAATGTAGACATTTTCCAAAGTTCAGTTCCTACTTTAGTCTTTATGCTTAGTGTTATTCCACACATTCAGTTATTACCTCCATAAAAATAATCCTCAAATTTATTAGGTTGAACCACATGACACAGCCATTTTTGTAGGTTAGAAGTGGTTGGCTATTGGCAATTTCATGTGGCTCACCCTGATATGTCTCTACTCTAAACTTTGATGGAGCTCTAAACATGCACATCCTTCTGCCTTTTATACATATCCACATGATTACACCATAGGAACCTCACAGGTTACACATTCAAAATGGAACTTACACTCTTCTTAGGAAATTTCTGGGCCTAAATCATTGGCCTTATTTTTGGGTTATCCTTCTCTTTTGATGTCCCATACCATGATTATCATGCGTGTGCTGTCTGCCTTCCACACCTACCTCCTTAGTACAGGCTCTTTTGGGGAAACTATTGAGAAGCCTTTAAATACTTTGCAAGTTAGAATATGGTTCCTGGACTTGAAGTATCCCCATTGTCTTGAAGCTTGTTAAAATGAAGAATCTCAGTCCTCACCCAGACTTATTCAATCAGAATTTGTATTTTTAAAGAGATCCTCAAGTGATACTTAAATGAATTAAAATTTGAAAAGGACCTTCATAGAATATGGTTGTAGCCATGGAAATTCTAACTCTCCAGAAAAATTGCATCTATTGGTAGCAGGACAGTATAAGAAAACTACTCACCATAGTCTCACGAGCATGGAGTATTATCCTTAATTTTAAAAACTCCACAGTTTTTAAGAATAAAAATTCATATATTGCTAATATTAATATTCTTTAATTACTGATGAGTTTCCGTATTAATGTTTATCCATGAATTCTCTGTATAGAGCATTTGGTAGTTGTTTTTCTTATCTAACTGTTTGTATACTTTTCTAAACTCCATTTTTATTCTTACCTTTGTTATTGCAATGCAGACAACTCCTAGGACCATTTGTTAACCTGCTGAATTTGAACTGAAGGATTCTCAGTATTCCTGACAGACATATTTTTTTCAGACATGCTTTTTAACTACATAAAATTTAAGGAATAAATTGTTTTCTTATCAAATGGTTATAGTCAGCTACACAAGTCACCAGGTCTTGCTTAATTCATGGGCACAATTTGAGGAAATTAATGGATAATGATTATTTACAATGAATGCTACAGCACTTGACACATAGGTGGAACTGGGGATGATTCTGAACGGAATTAAAGAACAGGAAATATAATAAAGTATGATCCCATTCAGTAGCCTCTTTTCTAAACCTAATAGCTGCAACACACACACACACACACACACACACACACACACACACACACACACACAGACACACACACTCAGATGCAGAGTGCTTCTGGAGAGCCAAGATGGATACCGAGACACTGATCACTAGGAATCATGCCCTTTCTTATCATTCAGAATGATTAGTCTACTGGTTGCAGCCATCTGGGCAACCTGGGAGGTGTCTTGACAAGGTTACTTAGGTCAGAGCAGGATAACAAGCAGCAGAAGAAAGAGCTATATGCTATTTAAGAAAATAAATAAACAGCCCTGATCATGCTCCTAAAGCCGGCAGCTTCACTTTGCAGTTGAGTAAGCTGTACTTGTCTTTCTTGTTTTTCTTTGTTTATGAGGATTTCTAAGTCCTTGCCTGTTGATGGTGTAATTTGCTTAGCCAGACAAGCAGGTACTGTACACAATAAGTTATTCTAAATAAAAGGGGTGATTAATCAAGGCAAATCAAACTGTGAGCCCTAGTACCACTCCTTCCTGGCCAGTCCCAGACTCCCTGCTTGTTTATTTAGTGTCACCCATAGTCTGTCATGGCTGACCTAAAACTATCAGGAACAGCCACAATGGCAGCCAAGCATAAACAAAAATCTGAACTGAAGGTGCAGAGGGACTGCCATTCCACAGATAAGATCTATTGCTGTAATAGCCCTTGATTATGAAGACCAAAGGAGAAAAAACACCAAATATACAGACACTTTTCTGTTTATTTATACATGAAGAAGGAGGGGGAAGCAAATCATTTACAAAGAGGAGGAAAAAAAAGGGAATAAGGTTTCATTACATGTCAGTGTTTCTCAGTTTATACAACAAGATTCTGTGATAGCAGGGGTTTGCTTCTGGTCTCCTTTGTTTGTGTATTGACATTTCACAATGCTTAAAAAAACTGCACACTGGGGCCAGAGATAGCAGAGAGAAAGAGGAATCAGGGCGGGAAAACCTACTAGAATGTTACCTAGGAAAAGAATAATTTTCTTTTTTTGTGAAACTATTCCAACTGAGCTATAGATTTAAGACAAAAATGAGTAGGTTGTTGGATAATCATTTCGTGTAAAATGATATGTTGGGAGATTATGCTTTTCAGATAAATAAGATCCCTTAATTACTGCAGATGTGCATGATGTATCTTTAACATGCAAGAGACAGTCTTTGGTGAAATCCTCACTTTTCCGTTTGCCATCATATTCTTTCTGCTGTGGAACCCTTTCACCTTTTCCCTCAGCTTATTTAACTGTATAAAGTTTGGGAATTACTTGGAAAGAAAGTTAGCTTGAGACGCTTCTTATCAGAATGTGATGGATATAGGTGCCAGCTTCAGAGCCAGTCTGGTCACTACCTCAAGATGAAATGTGAAAAGATTACTTTCACCCTTAAAAAGGCCCACAAGTTCTGCGAAGCAATGGAAATGGATCTCCTCATTGTTGTTTGTAGGTGCTATGCTGCTGTTGCTTATGTTCCAGGGGCCAGATTTATCCATTTAATGGAGAAGTGTGCTTGTCCTACTAGCATTCCAATTTATAAAATGTGTAAGAGGAAGGGCAAGAGGCTTCCAATAGGATACTAGTATTGAGGAATACTGCTTTATTGTTCTCTGTTGGTCAATTACGGGGACAAATGGCTGCAAGAAGTTCTCCCCAATCTATTTTCCCGCAGCCCACGCAGTATTACATTTCACTCCAAAGAGTAAAGCTCTGATGCTTTATCACATTCCAATGCTCAAAAGGGAAATTGCTGGTAAGGTACTTAACGCTAAATGCATCCATTTTGGTATACTGACATTGCCTGGGACTACAGATAAATTTCAACAAATCACATTTATACACTAAGGAATTGGGATCTCATTCTCTGAGGCACTAGTGGAAATAGAAGGCTCTGCCTAGGGAGGGTACAGAATGAGGGTTGGCGTATGAAGACACTGTGCTGAAAAGGTGAAATGTTCTATCAGCTACTGTGAAAAACCCCAACTGTGTTTACTTGCATGACTGGATGAAAATTCATTTTTCTCATCTTGGATATTTTGTGGCAAAGAAAAACATCTGGGAAAGGCTGGCATTAGACTAACATAGGGTACACAAAGAGTTATAGAAAGTCACATGGTTAGCACTAAACTAACATCCAAATTTAGATGGTATCTTCACTCCATTTTCTGCAAGCTCTCCTAAATCCATATTCCTACTTTAGAAGTCCTCTAATGAATTAGGATCCAAAGTCCCAAAGATGCTTCTCAACTGCAACACTATGTTTTTCAGAGCCTGATTACAGCCTAGCACACCATTCTCTTTCTCTGGATCCCTGTCAGTGCTTTCCATTGTGGCTCCCACTCTTTACCCTAGATGTGTTGTTTGTGCATGGCAATTATTTGTGAAAGAATGCTTCTGTACACACAGATTATTAGCTGTATTAAGTCATTGTAGGACGAGATATGATGACCAGAATCAAGTGACTTATTATCACATGCATTGGTTATGTTCTAATTTTCTTATCTGCAAAAAGGTTTTTTTCCATACAATTTTTGATTTGAGATGTAATTCACCATAAAATTCACCCTTTAAAAGTGTACAATTTAATGGGTTTTAGTATATTCACAAAATTGTATAATTGTCACCATTACCCAATTCCAGAACATGTTCATCATCCCAAAAAGAAACCCGATGCCTGTTAGCAGTCAGTCCCACTCCACCCTCTTTCCAATTCCTGGCAACTACTTTCTGTATGAATTTGCCTATTCTGCACATTTCATGTAAATGGAATTATACTACATGTGGCCTTTTGTGTCTGGCTTCTTTAATTTAGTGTCATATATTAAGGTCCATCCATGTTGCACCATGAATCAATATTTCACTCTTTTTTCTTTAAGACTTCATTTTTAAGAGCAATTTTATGTTTATAACAACATTAAGAGGGAGTTACCAATATTTTCTATTTCCTACCCCCCTACTAGCATGGCCTCCCTCTTTATCAACATCACTCACTAGAATGGTGCCTTTTTTTTAAAACCAAGGATGGACATACATTGACACATCATAATCACCCTAAGTCCATAGTTTACATTACCATTCACTCTTGGTGTTGCACATTTTATAGGTTCAAGCAAGTATGTAATAACGTATTTCCATCACTATACTATATTTATAGAGTATTTTTACTGGCCTAAAAATCCTCTGTGCTCTGCCTATGCATCTCCCCACAACCACCCCTGGAAACCGCTGCTCTAGTTTTGCCTTTTCCAGAAAGTGATATAGCTGGAATCATACAGTCACCTTTTCATATTGGCTTCTTTCACTTGGTAATATGCATTTAAGGCTCCTCTGTTTTTTTTTTTTTTTTACCATGGCTTGATAGCTCATTTCTGTTTAGTGATGAATAATATTCCTTTGTCTGAATGTACCACATTTACGTTTTGAAGGACATCATAGTTGCTTTCACGTTTTGGCAATAATCAATAAAGCTGCTATAAACATCTGTGTACAGGTTTTTGTATGGATATAGTTTCCAACTCCATTGAGTAAATACCAAGGAGTGTGATTGCTGGATCACATGGTAAGAGTATGTTTAATTTTTGCTTTTTTTTTTTGGTTTTTTAGGGTTGCACTCACGGCATATGGAAGTTCCCAGGATTGGAGCTGTAGCTGCTGGCCTACGCCACAGCCACAGCAATGTGGGATGCAAGCTGCATCTGCAGCGTACACCACAGCTCATGGCAATGCCGGATCCTTAACATACTGAGCAAGGCCAGGGATCGAACCTGTGTCCTCATGATGGATGCTGGTCAGATTCATTTCTGCCTAGCCATGACAGGAACTCCGAGTATGTTTAATTTTGTAAGAAACTTCCAAACTGTCTTCCAAAGTGGCTGTACTATCTTGCATTCTATTAGCAACAGATGAGAGTTCCTGTTGATTTACCAGCATTTGGTGTTGCTCTGTTCTGGATTTTTGCCATATTAATAGGCGTGTAGTGGTATGTCATTGTTTTAATTTGCATTTCCTCAATGACTTATAATATGGAATATATTTTCATTGCTTATTTCTATTTGTATATTTTCTTTGAAGAGGTATCTGTTAAAGACTTTGGCCCATTTTTAACTTGGGTTTTTGTTTTCTTATTGTTGAGTTTTAAAAGTCCTTTGTATATTTTGGATAATAGTCCTTTATCATATGTGTTTTGTAAATATTTTTTCCCAGTTTGTGGCTTGTCTCCTAATTCTTTTGATACTGTCTTTCACAGAAATTTTTAATTTTAACAAAGCTCAGCTTATCAGTAATTTATTGCTTAGATTGCGTCTTTGGTGTTGTATCTAAAAAGGCATTGCCATGTATAGTTTTCTAAGGTACCTCCATACTGTTCTCCATAGTGGTTGTATCAGCTTACATTTCCACCAACAGTGCAGGAGGGTTCCCTTTTCTCCACACCCCCTCAGCATTTGTTATTTGTGGCCTTATTAATGATGGCCATTCTGACTGAGGTGAGGTGGTATCTCATGGTAGTTTTGATTTGCATTTCTCTAATAATCAGTGATGTTGAGCATTTTTTCATGTGCTTGTTGGCCATCTGTATATCTTCCTTGGAGAAATGCCTTTTCAGGTCTTTTGCCCATTTTTCCATTGGGTTGTTGGCTTTTTTGCTGTTGAGTTGTATAAATTGTTTGTATATTTTAGAAATTAAGCCCTTGTCAGTTGCATTATTTGAAACTATTTAACTACCATATGACTCAGCAATCCCACTCTTGGGCATATATCTGGACAAAACTTTCCTTGAAAAAGACAGCCACATGTTCATTGCAGCACTATTCACAATAGCCAAGACATGGCAACAACCCAAATGTCCATCGACAGACAATTGGATTAGGAAGGTGTGGTATGTATACACAGTGGAATACTACTCAGCCATAAAAAAAGATCAAAATAATGCCATTTGCAGCAACATGGATGGAACTAGAGACTCTCATACTGAGTCAAGTAAGTCAGAAAGATAAAGACAAATACAAAATGATATCACTTATATCTGGAATCTAATATATAGCACAAATGAACCTTTCCACAGAAAAGAAAATCATGGACTTGGAGAATAGACTTGTGGTTGCCAAGGGGGAGGGGGAGGGAGTGGAATGGATGGGGTGCTTGGGATTAATAGATGCAACTATTGCCTTTGGAATGGATTAGCAATGAGATCCTGCTGTGTAGCACAGCGAACTATGTCTGGTCACTTATGATGGAGCCTGATAATGTGAGAAAAAAGAATGTATACATGTATGTGTAACTGGGTCACAATGCTGCATAGTAGAAAATTGATAGAGCACTGTAAGCCAGCTATAATTGAAAACAGTAAAAATCATTATATAAAAAATAAATAAATAAATACACAATAAAAAATAAAAAAATAAAAAGGCATTTCCATACCCAATGTCATATAATTTTTCTCCTATGTTATCTTCTAGTTATTGTTTTGCATTTTACATTTAGTCTGTGATCCATTTGGAGTCAATTTTTTTGTGAAGGGTATAAGAGCTGGTCTAGATTTTTTTTTTTTTTTTTTTTTTTTTTTTTGCTTGTGGATGTTGACCTGTTCCAGAACTATTTACTGAGATGATTGAAACTTTCATTGCTCCATTGCATTGCTTTTGCTCCATGGTAAAAAAATTAGTAGACTATATTTATGGGGATCTATTTCCAGGCTCTCCATTCTGTTCCATTGATCTGTCTGTTCTTTCACCAATACCACAATGTCTTCATCATTGTAGCTTTAGAGTAATTCGTAAAGTTGGATGGTGTCAGTCCTCCAACTTTGTTCTTCTGCTTCAACATTATGTTGGCTATTCAGGGTCTTTTCTCCTTTACATGAAACTTGAATCAGTTTATTAATTATTTCCTTCTTTGTATGACTGAATAACATTCCATTGTATGGATAAACTGCGTTTTGTTTATCCATTCATCAGCTGAAGGACATTTGTGCTATTTCCACTTTCTGGCTTTAAAAAAACATTTCTTTATTAAAATATAGTGGTTTACAATGTTCCTTAAATTTCTACTGTACAGTAAAGTGACCCAGCCATATATACACATATATTCTTTTGTTTTAATGATGCTGCTATGAATATTTATGTACAAGTTTTTGTTTGAACATGTTTTCAGTTCTGTTGAGACTATACTTAAAAATGTAATTCCTGAGTCTTATAGTAATTCCATGTTTGATATTTTGAGGAACTTCCAAATTGTGCTCCAAAGCAGTTAAAATGTAAATATTTATAAGCTGATAACTTTTTTTTTTTTTTGTCTTTTGTCTTTATAGGGCTACCCGTGGCATATGGAGGTTCCCAGGCAGGGGTCCGATTGGAGCTGTTGCTGCCAGCCTATGCCAAAGCCACAGCAATGCCAGATCCAAGCCGTGTCTGAGACATACACCACAGCTCTTGGCAACACCGGATCCTTAACCCAGTGGGCGAGGCCAGGGATCAAACCCGCAACCTCATGGTTCCTAGTCAGATTCATTTCCATTGTGCCATGACAGGAACTCCTATATGCTGATAACTTATAATTGACATTCAGTAACTATCCTATTTCTATCAATTTATCTATTCTTTCTTTTTACTTTAGCTCTTCTATACAAAATATTCCTTGGTTAGAGCTCTATATTATGTATTGGATAATTAGGCTGAATTTAGTTTAATTTATATACTCATTGCTTATTCCTTAAGCTTTTTCTGATGCAGTTTTTACCATGCCATCACAGTCAGTATTAGAAACAAACTAAAATACAATTATGCTGATAATTGATAATCAGTATTACACAGTCGAGTGAATATATATATATATATATAATAAGGAATATAAATTGGCACTATATATTAATTATAGTTCCTTTTATTCTTTTTTGTTTGTTTAAATAATACTCTGTTTCACTGAAAGAATTACTTGGAACCATATCCTGGGTAATGTTCTATTTTATTTAAATGTATTTATAAAAATCAAATGCATTTTAATTTACAGTAAGGAAAGAAGCCTTAAAAAAAAACCCTCATAATTAAAAGAAGGCAACTATTAACCTTGACAGTAGAATAGTAAATTAACCACTTTGGCAAAAGTGGTTAATTTGTAGCTAATTACAAATGATTAGCTAATTAATTGTTTAAGTATTAGTCTGAACTATGTTGTTGGGACAAATAAAAATTTGGGGTTAGGGAGTTCCTGTATTGTCTTAGCAGGTTATGAACCTGACTAGTATCCATGAAGATGTGGGTTCAATCCCTGGCCTCACTCAGTGGGTTAAGGATCTGGTGTTGTTGAGAGCTGTGGTGTAGGTCACAGATGTGGCTCCGATTCTGCATTGCTGTGGCTGTGGCTTAGGCCAGTAGCTGCAGCTCCAATTAGACCCCTAGCCTGAGAACTTCCATAGGCTGGCAGGTGCAGTCCTAAAAAGAAAAAAAATTTTTTTTTGGATTATAGATAACTTTTCAAATCTGATGGTAATTGAGAACTTTTTCAGAGATAAGGACAAATATTGGAAATAAATCCTATAGTGTGTTTTTCTAGTACAGGAGAAATCACTCTTTATTCTGGATCTTGATTGTATAATCATGCTATATTTTTTAATAAATGAAGAATGGGTTGGGGGAGAAAATAATAGTCTGGATTACCTGCTAAAGTTCAGAAGTTGCCTTTCTCCTAGCTTTATACTTAGGTTCCATTTTTTTCAGCTCTCCCAGTTTACACAAGTTTAGATGTTCTATTCTTGTATACCATTTGTGATGAGAATGGGATTAAAGATCCATGAGAAACTGAATGAGAAAAGCGAAAAAAATCCTCTAGGAGAGAATATGAAGTGCATTTTAGAAAATATTAAGTTTAAAAAAATCAATAACTAAATATTTCTAAAGGTAAGTAACATTAGACAGGAAACAAACAAGCACCGTTATGGTCAGTAGTCAAATTAGAGACTCTTTCCCTAGCAAGGGCCTATGGCATCAGGGAAACCAACAAAAATTTTGTTAAGATGTTGAAATTGCTATTCATTTAGGAGAGTGTCTCATATAAAAGATGTACTACACTGTTTGAGACCACATAACCCCACTCAGCTGGAGAGTTACTTGCAAATCTAAAAGGCTGATGTGCTTTTGTGAAGTAGCAGATCAATCTGAGTGTAGCAAAATAGCACTTTAGACCTACATAGCAAGTTTAGGACAGGTAACAAAACCTTCTAGAGAAAAGCTTGCAAGTTATGTATTTAAAAATGATTAATAGTTTTTTCCAATTTTAAAAAGGCCTTCATTGTTCTGGTTGTATAATGTTGAGATTTATAAAAATAATGTCATCATTATTTCTGTTTCAGAGATGAAGTTTCTACACAGAACCACATTAGAATATTACTTGTTTTTATTATGAGTCACAGCAGCAAGTATCAGACAGCAATTCTAGTAAGCTTAATTTGGCAAGAAGAATACATTATAAAGATACAGGGATGCCTCATGGAATCCAGTAGTGAGTAGGAATTTGGGATTAGAAGAGTTGAAACAAAGGACTAGTTTCTTCTGCATGAGAAGTGGAATCTCTTTCTCACTTTTCTAAGTATACATCTTATAGGTCAAGACACTCCTAAAAAGACTACCTTTCAGTTCTAAATTCAATTTCTGAAAGAAGGGAGTCTGTTAGGCTGAGATTGAGGCAAGCACACATTCTTGGTTCAATCAACCATGGCCAAGGGGATGTAGTTATAAATAAAATGGCTGCTGATATATCTACCATCGCAGATGAGGGGGCAGTGGAGGTAGAATGCCTGGCAGTGTAATGTAGCATGTTGTGTGTGATATGGGCAGAAATTGATCCAGGTATGTAGCAGCTAGAACTAATTTCAAGTCACATAGAATGAGAGTGTAAACAGAAAAGCATTTGTCCCTCTCTTCAGCAACAGTAGCTATATTGTATTACTGTTCCAAAAAACTCTACATGTGGTTATTATACAAAGAAAACATATTGACTTATATGTACTTTTTTTCAAAGTACAAATCAAAGGATGCATTCTTAAGGGAGAGCATGGTGGACATTGTTTACCAATCTTTTGAATACATACTCCAACCAGAGGGAAAATCAATTGCTTTTTAGTTGTCTGTATTAAAAGTCTTGTGAGGTCTTCAACAAAGAGCTGTCAGTTCAAGAAATTTCAGAGCCAAATAAGTATTCAAGGGCAATGTATAAAAGTGCAACTGAACACAGCAATTGGGAGGTTGCCAGAGTGACTACTGAAACACTTACAATGTACAATGTTGTCTTTTCCTTATACCCTTGAGGAGTAAATAAAACTCACATAGACTTTGTTATTAACATAGATGCTTTAGAGGTATCCAATATTTATCCAATATTCTATAAATACTCAGATAAAAAGCCATAGTAGTATGTTAACTGTTTTCTTTGGAAGTTTTGCTTTGGAATTTTTATATTTAAAAAAAATAAAAAAGAAGTTCCAATTTCCCTTCTTTTATCCATTTTGCCTCTAATTTTATATGTATACATTCACCTATATGCCATTTTCATCACATAATTCTCTATCTGCAAAAACAAAGACATAAAAGGAAACTAAAACCCCAAATCTAGACATATATGGCTTTACAACAAGATATATTAAGAGATGCTTGCTGCTAATTCTTAAAGAAATATATATATATATATATATATTTTATTTTAGTAGGCAGAAACTTCAAAGAAGTAAGTGATGGATCCCCTTAATTTAGGGAACAGAAAATGTCTTCATGAAAGAAGGTGAATTTAAAATTGTAAGAGGAAGAAATTATGGGATAAGGAAATATCAATCAAAGTCACTGGATGGGAGGGAGTAGTGGAAACAAAATTGCTTAAGTCAATATTGTGGCAGAGATATTGCTAGGAGGTATAGAACTATTTTAAATTGCTAATAAGAGTGAATATTTAACTGGAATATAGAGTATATAGAGTACAAGCTGTTGTAATTTTGCATAGCAGTATGGGATCTTAAAAATGTCTACGTAAGCTGAAACCATGCAAAGCCATCTTAATAATCAATGGAAAAATTACAATTGTTCAGTGACTTTTAAAAAATTATTGTTAAAAGAGTAAAAACTGTGTTGTTGTCAGTTATATAGGGAAATTAAAACATCAATAACATTTAAAACACTGTAATCAAAGACATGGGGACATTGATAATTAAAGTCCATTATTGTTTTTGTAAAAAAACCTATCAAGAATAGTTTTAATTGTACTTGTTATTTTCCTAACTATAATTTATGATAGACAATGAAAATTTTGTATGCATTGCCATACTCTCATACTCCTTCCTAAGCTTCGATTAGTTTCCAATATTTTATTCTCCGTGCTTTCAATGTCGTGAAATATTTCTGAGAGCTTCTTTAATGTTGAAGTTGTTAGCCAGCTTCATTTCCTCTGAGACATTTTCATCCTTTTTGTCAAAACCACTTTCCTTATTTATGTTGATAAGTTCACCTTCACTAAGTTCCTTTGGCTGTATATCCTGAGTCTCTCAAACGATAGCCCTGTCAACAATACCATGGTCAGCTATTTCTTCCATAACTCTATTTACATTGGATTAGAATTTCACTTCTGACGTTATCACTTTTCATTTCTTTGCCAGCACTTTATATTTGTTGGCCAATTCCCTCTTTGAATTATCCGTTTTTGCAAAATGGTATGTGAGTTTGTAACTGGGAAACGAAACAATTGCATGCTCCCCTGTCGGTGCTGGAACTGAATATCCGATGTTCAGTAGCCAATCACTGGCAGACTTTGAAAGAAGTGATATGATTGGTCAGTGGTCATGATACAAGTCTGTTATTTACGTTGTGGTTTACGGATTGAAGACCTCAGTGTGAAGTTTGTAATTATACTGTGGTAACTGAAATCTGAGCCATTTTGTTGGGGGACTGGTATAACAGCTTAACTGGGGTAACTGAAATTCGTGCTAGTACTGCACAAAGTGAGGATTGCCTGTATAGGCATATAGCTTCCAGAAATTAAAGTAAGGACAGAAAAAGGCTATTGGTAATGTCTTTTTAAAAAATGAAGGTGAAATTCACATAACACACAAGTAATCATTTTCAAGTGACGAGTTCAGTGGCATTAATATGTTGTTCAACTACTACTTGTCTCAACTTGCAGAACTTTTTCATCACATCAACAGCCCACCCCCCACAATATCCTGTACCTATTCAGTAATTGCTCCCCATTTTCCGTCCCCAATTTTCTGGTAAAAACCAATTTATTTTCTGTCTTTGTGGATTTGCCTATCTGAATATATTATATAAAATAAATCATATAGTATGTTACCTTTGTATCTGATTTCATTCACTGAGCATAAAGATATTCAGAGATCATCCAAGTTGTAGCGTGTATTAGCATTTTATTCCTTTTCATGGCTTGACCATTGTATGGATAAACCTCCATTTGTTCTTGCATTCATCTATAGGCATTTGGGTTGTCCTACTTTTTGACTATTTTCACGTTTTGGATAATGCTGCTACATACATTTAAAAACATGTTTCTTGGAGTTCCCGTCATGGCGCAGTGGTTAAGAAATCTGACTAGGAACCATGAGGTTGCAGGTTTGATCCCTGGCCTTGCTCAGTGGGTTAAGGATCTGGCGCTGTCTTGAGCTGTGGTGTAGGCCGGCAGCTGCAGCTCCAATTAGACCCTTAGCCTGGGTACCTCCATATGCTGTGGGAACAGCCCTAGAAAAGTCAAAAAGACAAAAACAAAAACAAAAACCCATGTTTCTCTGTGGACATATGTTTTCATTTCTCTTGAGGTGGAATTGTTGGGTCATCTGGTAATTCTATGTTTAAATTTTTGAGGAGATGCCTCAAAAGGCATGTCTGTACATATCTTGTGGTGCACCTATGTATGCATTTCTTTGGGATGGAACCAGTGGATCTTCGGGTTTGTAGAAGCTCAGCTTTAATAGATGAGGCTGAACAGTTTCCCAGTGCAATTGTACCAATTTATACTCCCAGCAGTGGTGTATGAGAGTTCCAGTTCTTCCATAATCTTGTCAACATATATTATTGTCAGGCTTTATAATTTTAGCAGTTTGAGGTGGGTATGTTGTGATATACTGTGGTTTTACTTTGCATTTCCCTGATTATTAATGATAATAAACACTCTTTCACAGGAAATTTTCTATTTGCATAGCCTCTTATTAAGTACCTACTCAAATCTTTTCCTGTTTCTCTGTTCAGATATCTGTCTTTTATAAATTGATTTATGGATATTGTTTATTATTCTAGAAATGAGTCCTTTGTTGATCATATGTATCGTGAATATTTTCTGCCATTATGTGGCTCGCCTTTTTCACTCTTAACGGTATTTCTGATGAAAAGAAGTTTCTAATTTTAATATCTTTCAAGTCATTAATCATTTCCTTTATGATATGTTTTTTTGTGTCCTAAGAAATTTTTGCCTTATTCCAAGCCAGTGGAAGTATTTCCTATCTCGTCTTCTAGAAGCTTAATTTCATTTCATTTTTAGACCTATAGTCTAACTGGAATTAATTTTAGTATATAATATGAGGTATGGATGTCAAGATGAGTTTTTGCCCATATAGATCTTTGACTCCAAAGACCATCTTTTTCCTTATCACACTAAGGCACTACCTTTGTCATAAAGTAGGTGCCTTTATGTATGTGTAGATCTGCTGTTGCTCTCTTTTGTTCAATTGGTCTTTTTTATTATTTTGCCAGTACCATGCTATCTTAAATATTGTAGTTGTATTATAAATTTACATATCTAGTTTTATAAATCCTTCAATTTAGTTCTTCATCTTCAAGATTGTCTTGGCCACTTTTGACACTTTGCAGGTCCATATACATCTTGGAATTTTTTTGTTGATTTTTACACACATGCATACTATGTAATCCCAAACAACAAAACAAAAATGACCGCCTCACTTGGTTGAGTTTTGATTCACTCTAGAGATCAATATCAGGAAGATTAAAATCTTTAGAACATTGAGTCTTCCAATCCACAGCTATAACATATTCCTCCACTACTGAGGTCTTAGTAATGTTTTATAGTTTTCTGTTAGAGGTCTTGCACAAGCTTTTGTTAGGTATATTCCTAGGTATTTTACGGTTTTAATGCTACTGTAATTGACATTTAAAAATTTTTGTATTTGATTGTTTTTGTTTATATGTAATTAATTTTTGTACATTGCTGTTGTATCCAGTGACCTTGCTAAATTTTTTGATTCTGAGAACATATTTGTAGATTATTCAACCAATCATGTCATCTTTGAATGATGAATTCTCAAGTCTTAAAAACTCTTTATTAGTTTTTGCCCTCACCAGGACCTCCAACATAGTGTTCAACCGAACTAGGGATTGCAAACATAATTATCTTGTTCCTCATCTCAGGAAAGAGGTATTGGTGATTGTGTGCCATACAAGTCATCCATACAGTCTCCCCAGAGTCCCTATACTCAGCTAACTGCCCCCCAACTCTACTCACATTTTCACCTCTAAGGATTTCAGTATTGCTCTTTCCTGCACATTTAAGGTATATAAGTATACAGAATGCCAGTTAGAATGGAGTGATATTTGAAGTTACAAATGTCTTCTTATGAAATATGGAGTTGTTGACTAAAAAAAAAGAAAAGCATACTGTCCAAGTCAAGGTGGAAAAAGTAATGGCTTGCATAATTAGTCCTCAGGCTGGTGAAAGGGAGGGAGGAAAGGAACGCTGGATGTGATTGCTGTTACCACCATGTCCTTATATATGCAAACATCAGAGGTCACTAGGCTCATGTAGGCTTAGCTCTGTGCTTTTGAGAATGGCTTCCAGTGAGAACTATCTGATATATATGAAACTTGTAACATTTACACTGTCTGCAGGTTGAAGGGCTAATCCTGTCTTCACCTTGGGTCCATTCCCTGCATTTTGTTGCCCATTACCATCCTTCTTGCCTCTAGGAATACTCCTGCAACCTTTAGTACTGAGCCTAGAGGAGATTCCCAGAATGCCTTGACACCCTGGCTATTTCACACTTGTTTACCTTGGAGAGTCTGGAGAATTGCCGACTTTGTGGAATTTGCCGAGGAGTCAGACCAGAGAGAGCAGAGGCGAAAGACAAGGAGAAAAGGACCATTTTGTTAAAGATCTTAAATGCTAAGCTGAGACCTTTAGACTTAATTGCTTATATGGTGGAGAGCCACTGAAAGCTTTTGATCAGATGAATGAAATGATCAAAGCTATATTTTAGAAAAATCAATCCCACGGTGGTGGGAAAGCCTGTTGGGAAGGGAAAAGATTTATTTAGAAAATGATTTTAAGAATCCAGCTGGAAATTAATGAGGGCCTGACCCATGACTGTGGGTATGGGTAGGAAAAAAGGAAAATAGGAGAAACACGGTGCCAGTTCCTAGCCCAGTCCTCTGTCCACAATGGTTACTCATTAAATGCTGAGGCATCCGGTAGATCCAGGACCACAGCACAGTTCAATAGCTCTGTTTCCAATAGTAAAAGAATGCTTATTAGATTATCCTATCACTGTTCTCCATCCTACTATGAGGCCATATGTAGCTGGTGCATTCTTGGCAACTTTACAGGACAGAGTTGCTGCCTTGTGTACATCTGTATCCAATATAGACGGCACAGGGTCTTTTATTTTCATTTCCTGGTATAGGGTTCTTGACACTTTCTCCCCAGCTCCCCCTACCCCTGCTCCTCCCATTCATTATTCAGGGTTTGCCTGAAGCATTAAGACCAGAGGGAGAAATCCTAGGAATAGATAGTGTGAGAGCACCAACATATAAAACTAAGATGGTTGGCTGTGACTAAGTTTTCTATTATAGGATGCACTCCATTGCACTTTGGAAAAAAAAATTGTCATGCTGAGCTGCTCTTTTCGAAACTCAATGCTTACTGAACTCAATGTTCAGTCCTCTCAGCCAATTTCTAATGTCTCCGTAACGAATAAAACAGGTGCAACTAAAAGCACCCAGGGATTAGACTCACCTGGAAATCTTGCTGCCAGAGGAAAATCTTGAAGAAATGGGTCATAAGGCAAGGTAAGGGAGATCTTTGGCCTAGCAAGCAGCTTAGTGCAAGGAGAGAGAAGGGAAGCTATCTAATAAGAACAGGCGTGTGTATCTGATGCCAAACATTTGGAAGACTCAGAGGGTCTACAGTGTATAAGTGACATTATCTGGTTGGGAAGTTTCCATAATGAAAATGTAAATGTTGCTACTGCGAAACCCATGAGACTCTACAGAACCAGCAGATGTGAGTCCTTAAATGAGCCAGGCCTCCAGACCTCAGGCTGTTATGAGGCATGGAGATCAGTTAAATTGGAGGAGGATAAGTGTGTTAAGTGCAAAATCTTTAGAGCATTTGGTAATATCACAGTTTGGGAAGGCATATAGATGTTCAATAATTACTGTTGATTCTTGCAGTACAAGATAGACTGTCAAGTTTTGCCTTAGATTTACTTTTATAGATAAAATTCCTGCTGTTACCATGGGTTACCAAGAGTTAGAATGGACTCTTGGTTAAAACACTTCATTAAAATAGAAGTTTGGGTAAGGAACTAATTCCCATATGCTGTAATTTCCTCAACTTTAGAAATTATTTTTCATTTACTTAGTTCCATTTTAAAGTGTCTTGAAGTCTCTCTGCCTAGTTATCATCTTTGAACTTAGGGAGCTGGGTTCTGTGGCAGTAGGCTATATAGATAAAGAAAAGTCTTCAAGATAAATGATTATAATTTAGACTTGACATCTTAGTCACAAGTCTTTCCTGGTGAGGTTTCCACTTGACTTTATTTTGGATTATAATACCTAACTTACTGCACATAACAAACACTTGCAGTAATGACTGCTGTTATTGTCCTCATTTCACTCTGAAGAAAATGACAGTCAGTGGATTTGAAAAGTTGCCTGAGATCATTTGGCTACTGAGTGATAGGGCCATGATCCTTTGACTCCAAATCCCTGCTCTTTCAATTTTACTATGACATTATGAGAATTAACTGTTCATTTTTTCATTTCTTGCTTTTTCTGCTTTGAAGCAATTCATGTTTCTTTTGTCCCCAGTAGTATCTATTTTTCCTTCCAATGGGATTTTATATTCCTCCAGAACAAGAAGAATGTTTTTAAATTTCTTGAATCAAGGGACATCATACCTCTAAGACTTTAGCAGAAGTTTTTAGGGAGCTGTACTCTCTTTTAGCTCTTTCTCTATGTCTCTCTTCTTGGTCAATCAATTAATACTCATTTATTTGGTGATTGTCTCATTCCTTTTATCATGAATCCATTGACTTCTGATGTATGAGACTGTTATTCTGAAAGTGACTCAAGGACACAAAGGATTATCCTCATAGGCATATATAAATTATACATACCTTTGATATAAATGGTCTACATAGCCTTGACAGCCAGTTCATACATGTGGGCATAATCCTTCAACACCATGTAGTAGAAAATAGTAACAAAAAGGAGGAAGACCACATGAACTTGACTTGTTATTGATGGATTTAAAAAAAAAAATCTGTGGTCAGCCAGAATCATATTTTTTCTATGTTAGCATTTCTTCTTGAGTCCAGAAGCCAAACTTTTGGGCAGCCTAATGGCTTTTGGCTACATTGTGATTGTGAATCTCATGGTCTGCTGACCCCTAATGTGCAGAGCAGTCAAACACAAAGAATATGGAATCTCTCCTTATCTATTTGGACTAGCTGTGTGGCCATTCTTTCCCTCAATGTCTCAATTGTAATATAGGAATATTACTAACACAGTTCACAGAATTGTTTCATAGGCTGCTGAAAAATGGAGTATCAGACATTAGCAAAGCTAGATGGCTTTCATATTAATGAAATTATGGGAAGCAGAGAAATAGCAATGCAAACTCTCACCATACCTACATACTCAGGCTACAGCTGCTGATGCTCATTTCTCACTGGATTTTATTTCTCCATTCTGTTTACGTGTTGTACAAATTTATGTGCTTACATTTTTCACATGCAGTTTGATAATACTAGAAAGAAATGATTTATTGAATGTCTTATTATCAGTGGGGGGGGGGGCTTGTACTTTCCATAACTTCTCTCTGTATTTAGAGTCTATAAGCATATAAAATATCTGCCCAGACTGAAGTTCAGAATATGGGATCTCAGTCAGTTTTGAAGTGTGAATTAGTACAGATTTTCAAAACCAGTGGAATTCTGTGTTTAGTAAGATTGGGGTCTGAATTATAGTAATGTCTAGTTCAAAATAGCGTGCTTTAACATTAACAGGTTATGGCTACATCTTTACAAAAATATTCTAATGGGTAAATGGCATCACTTCTACTGGGAGGGTCTGGTGGCTTTTCAACTGTGCTGGCTTTTATTCAATTATGCAGGTGTATCACCACCATTTGCAGCATCATCATATACCTCAATGGTTTTATGATAGATAAATATATATTTACCTGAAGAGAGAGAATAGGAACAACTTCATTTTATTATTTCAGAAAGATTAAGTTTTTAAGAAATTGTATTTTCTTTTATGGAAGGATTTAAGGATATCGTGTGTTCTAGAGTGCTCTGCTCTGTTTACTAACTTTGCCATATGAAAATTAAGTCAGATTAGTATTAGTAGAGCTTAGTTTTTATTTATTTATTTTTTTGGTTTCAGATTAAAATAGCACTTTGTCATTTTTGATCCATTTTACAGAAGAGTAAGAAAGTAGGATCTAAAAATTTGGAGTGGATAAGCATTGAGATCCTGCTATATAGCACGGGGAACTCTATCTAGTCATTTATGATGGAGCGTGGAGGAGGATAATGTGAGAAAAAGAATGTATATATGTATGTGTGACCGGGTCACTTTGCTATACAGTGGAAAATTGACAGAACATTGTAAACAAGCTATAATGGAAAAAAATAAAAATCAGTTAAAAAATTTAGGAAGTCACTTGATAGAGATGAATTATTTAAGTGTGAGTTTTTATAATCAAGTATGAAAATTCTTCTCCTATGTATATGTTTACTATTTAATGTTTTCTATGTACAAGCCACTCTAAAAATGTCTGAGATACCAAGAGGAGTAAAAACATTTCCTCTCT
The DNA here is from genome assembly GCF_054392235.1 of Sus scrofa. Lineage (NCBI taxonomy): Eukaryota > Metazoa > Chordata > Mammalia > Artiodactyla > Suidae > Sus > Sus scrofa. The sequence continues at coordinate 144,672,986 of NC_139383.1, read as the reverse complement.
CCTTTGTGCGAAAGGAGGCTGTCTCTTGAAGATTTGGCTCCTTTTCCTTCAAAGAACGTAAATGTTGCTGAATAATGGGGTCCTTCCTCAGTCTCTTTCTGATGGGATATTAACTCCTATGGGGAGGAAAAAAAGTGCAATGAAAGACAGAAGACAGAAGAAGTGCAAACAAAGAGAGGAAGCTCAAAAAGTAGTGAGAGTGGAATAGCAACATTTGGACATGGGTTCTCCATTCCTGAAAGTTATCCACAAGGCAGCCTGTGGTCAAAGGTGCCATGGCTAATGGCCTGAGAGAACTGCTGTGAAGCTAAACTCTCAAGTGCCCAGGAGCTATGTAGAAGAGAGTCAGAACCTGCCCCAAATAGAGGCCAAAGGAGGATTCATCCTGTCAGGATATTGTCTGGTCTTTACAGAAAGGGAATCAGTAATATTTTGGGGCTGAATCTATGCTTACCTGGTCTTTGGACTCTTGGGGAATACGATTATTTGGGCCCCAGAAGACCAGGAGACTTAGAATCCCTAACTGGACCTTGGGTCCAATCAAGGGAGAGATGTTGTGGTGCCTGTACTTTATGGCTGGACTCAGGTACTTCAAACCATCCACAGCCAGAGTGAGCAAGGAGTGGACATCCCTGGTATACATTTCTTAATTAATAATATGGAAATGTTGTAAAGGAGATTTCCAGCTTATTTTGCTGATCTTACATTAATGCATGATTTTTCCTTCATCCATGTTTTATTTGGCTATGTATTAAGGTTATTATTTAAATTAAAATTTGTTCATAATAGTCATGTTACTTTTGGTATTCTCTCCCCTCCTTCTTTCCAACATTAAAATTATAATTATAAATATTCATAATTCAGTTCTTATAATCATCTATGTCAGGTAGAATATTGACTATAGTTCTTTCTTTTTTTCATTAAGAAGTTATCATCCAATTGTTGTTTTATTTTTTATGCAAGAATGTTAAGAACAACTTACATACAAAGTATGCCCTTTTGGTTGCATTCTTAATATTTACCATGCATTCAAAAATCCATGTTTTAAAACATGTTAACAAATTTAGAATTATATTAGAATCTAATATGTTCTTGTTTTATAAACAATAGTAATGGAAGAATGGCAATGAATAGAATGGCTACCTTGGTCATAATGATAAAATATTACTGAAAGGGATTTTAAATTTCTTAATAATTTGATAACTACTAAAATATCATTCTTCAGTTTCACTAGGAAACATTCTGAAAGGCAACATTTCATTTCATCTTAGAATCAAGAGACACCCAAGGTACCTTCCATTCTCTTCCTATGCTCCTTTCTCCAATTTTATTTATTCCTTAAAAACTGCTGTTTCCATATCAATGTTATTTTGAACTCTTACAGAGACTTTCTCCTTCAGCTCTACTGCCATGGTCCATATTCTCAGGCCTCTCTCACTAACAGTGACTAGCATATTGCTAATGGCATCAGGCCATCTCTCCTCCTCTTCTCTGTCCTGCACCCCCCTGTTGCTGCAGATTGCATGGAGAGATAGTGAAGTAGAAATGGAAGAGTAAAAACCTACAGCATCATCATTTTTCAGCTAAGTCAGTGAAAGCCTTACTAATCCATGAGCTCTTCCATATATTATCCTTAGGGCTAGAAATTCTTTGACAAAATTATCTTTGGCCTCTTTGTAAAACCGCTATAAAAAAATGAAGAGCTAAATGTTCATCATCCTTCATGGGCTGTTATTTTCAACTTATGGTACTGCTATCCAATCAAGGCAGGATAGCTGCCAAAGAGATATTTGTTTCTGTTAATAGATTGACCTTTCCTTAAATTGCCCCTCTGAGGAGAAATACCAGACCTGAAGCAAACCCAAAGTGTTGCCAGAAAATAAAGCCTGACTCAGGGTGATTAAATGCATCCGATTCCAATTCATTGTCCCACCTCTAGGTCCATTCTCCTTTAACTCCTCCCTTCCTGCCATATCGGACAAATAACATATATAAGAATATGAATAATTCTTTTTAAAATTAAAATATAGTTGATTTACAGTGTTGTGCCAAATTCTGCTCTATAGCAAACTGACTCAGTTATACATATATATATCCGTTCTTTTTTTAATATTATTTTCCATCATGGTCTATCCCAGGAAATTGGATATAGTTAGTTCCCTGTGCTATACAGTAGGACCTTGTTGTTTATCCATTCTAAATGTAATACTTTGCATCTGCTAACCCCAAACTCCCAGTCCACCCCACTCCCTCCTCTCTCCTCCTTGGCAACCACAAGTTGGTTCTCTGTGAATCTGTTTCTGTTCATAGAGAGGTTCATTTGAGCCATATTTTAGATTCCACATATAAGTGATATCATATGGTACTTTTTTGTTTCTTTGTTTGTTTTGATTTTTAGGGCCACACCTGCAGCATATGGGAGTTCCCAGGCTAGGGGTCGAATCTGAGCTGCAGGTGTCAGCCTACTCCACAGCCACAGCAATGTAAGATCCAAGCTTGTCTGCAACCTTCACCACAGCTCACAGCAATACTGGATCCTTAACCCACTGAGCGAGGCCAGGGATCAAACCCACATCCTCATGGATACTAGTTGGACTTATAACCCACTGAGCCACAATGGGAACTCTTATCGTATGGTATTTGTCTTTCTCTTTCTGACTTAGTGTGAGAATGTCTAGTTGCATCCATATTGCTGCAAATGGCATTATTTCACTCTTTTTTACGGCTTAGTGTTTCATTGTATATATGTATACTACATCTGTAGATGGACATTTAGGTTGTTTCCATTTTTTTTTTTTTTTTTTTTTTTTTTTTTTTTTTTTAGGGCTGCACTGTGGCATATGGAGGTTCCCAGGCTAGGGGTCCAATCGGAGCTGTGGCTGCCGGCCTATACCACAGCCACAGCAATGCAAGATCCTAGCTGCATCTGCACCCTACACCACAGCTCACGGCAACGCTGAATCCTTAACCCACTTTGCGAGGCCAGGAATCGAACCCTCAACCTCATGGTTACTAGTCAGATTTGTTTCTGCTGCACCACAACAGAATACTCCTAGGTTGTTTCCACGTCTTGGCTATTGTGAATAGTGGTGCTTTGAACATGGAGGTGCATGTAACTTTTTGAATTATGGTTTTGTCCAGATATATGCCCAGGAGTGGGATTGTAGGATCATATGGTAATTCTATTTTTAGTTTTCTGAGGAATCTCTAGACTGTTTTCTGTGGTGGTTGTACCAATTTGAATAATTCTTAATCTCTTACTTTCATTCTTCTACCAGCAAGTGAAATTAGTCACAAACATACCCATCTCTCATCTACCCCTAATACCGTCATCCTGGCCAAGCAAAAATCATCTCTCTCTTGGATTTCTGAATTGACTTCCTAATCCATTCTCATGCTTGTCTCCAGTCTATTCTATACATGGAATAGCCAGCATGATTTTTGTCCCCCCTGCTTGGAATTTCCCAAAAGTTTCTCATTGATTTTGGAATGAAAATCTTAACTCCTTATTGCAGTCAAAAGATCCATGGACGATTTGAGCTCTGCATACTTTTCCACCCCTTTCAATTTAATTGAGTGTCTGATATCTGCTAGGTATTATTCTAAGTGATAGAGATACAGCTTCTTAGATAGACAAGATTGCACCTCAAAAAAAAAAAATATGTACCAGGAGATGAAAACATACCATAAACAGCAAGTCGCAAAGAATAAATATGATGTTCGAGAATGATCAGGTCTCTTTTTGGGTTGACACATGTAGGAAGTCCTCATCTAAAAGGTGGCATTTAAGTGAAAATCTGAAAGACAAAATGGAACATATTATACAGATACCAGAAGAAAGAGCAAAGGAACGATATTGGAGGGTTTTATGTAGGCTAGGTATGTGAACTATTTTACATTTTTAAAAGATGACTCTGGCTACTGTGAGGAGAATGGAATTGAAGGAAGCCAGGAAGAAGCAGGTATCCCAGTTAGGAAGCTATAGCAGTGGTCCAGCCAAGAGATAATTGTAAGTTGAACTGGGATGGTGAATGGACAAGGAGTGATGACTCAGAATAATGTGTCCAAGCTAACAGGACTAGTTGAGTGAATGGGTGTGAGGGCCAAAAGGAATTCAGTGCAACTCCTATCTTTTCATCTCGGACAATGGATGGAGGCAATATAACAGAGATAGACAGAAGGGGGTGGTTATGAAAACAAAGATCCTTCCTTTTGGACCCCTGGACTTACCACACACGTGTTCCTGGTACACACACACACTTAAGTTTCTTCTAAAAATATTTTGTTTGATTTCTCACTACTATAAAAACTCGAGGGCTTAGACAGATATCTTGACTTTGCTCATCACTGAATTCACACCACTTAGTAGACAATGGTACACACTAGGTATCTAATAAATTTACCCTTTGAATGATTGCATCATATAAATCATTTTTCCTGTTTATTAGTTCATATGAGTATTCATAAATTGTCTGATTTCAGTAGAATAGACTCATCAAAATTTATGTGTCTTTCTTGGTTTATACATGGATAGAAAGTTTTAATGGATTATCAGTTTCTTCAGGAGATAGGCTACCCTTTGCCCATCTTTGAACACCCAGTGCCTAGCTCAGGGTGCATGGAAAAGGCATTTTACTTTTCTCTGTAAGCCTCTGTTTCATAATCTATAAGACAGATATAAACACCACCCCTACTTTAAAGAGTTGCTGTGAAAATTATGGAGTTCCCTGTTGGCTCAGTGGGTTAAGGATCTGGCATTGTCACTGCTGTGGCTCAAGTTCAATCCCTGGCTCTGGAGTTTCTACATGCCGCAGGCACAGCCAAAAAAAAAAACAAAAAACAAAAAACAAAAAAGGAAATGAGATAGTCTAATCTATAAATATAAAGCACATGGCACAGTTTTGAGTATATTGAACTGAACATAATGATTGTTATTGTTATTATTATTATTTGCCTTTTTAGGGCCACACCACAGCATATGGAAGTTACCAAGCTAGAGGTCAAATCAGAGCTGTAGCTGCTGGCCTGCACCACAGCCACAGCAATGCAGGATCCCAGCTGTGTCTGCAATGTACACCACAGCTAATGGCAAAGCTGAATCCTTAAACCTACTGAGTGAGGCGAGGGATCGAACCTATGTACTCATGGATGCTAGTCAGATTCGTTTCCACTGAACTATGATGGGAACTCCATTATTGTTATATTAATATTCATTGCTGAAAGAATAGGAAGTTTGTCAAATCCAGGTACCTTAGAGAAGACCAAGCATGCCACTATCCATTCTTATTATTCATAAATAGATAATTGTTAGGTTAATATTAAAAATCGGTATTCCAACCAATATTTTACAGTAGTATGCTCTTCCAAGGTAATCTTTAGAACTGGTGTTTAAGTGAATTATCTTAATGATTCTTTCTATGATTTGAACAGATTTAATTAAAGGACAACCTTCTTAAGGTTTATTCTTAAAAAGGATTTTGGTGTATTATTAGGCTTTTAGCAATTCTAATGTAAAAAGAGAAAAAATTTTGACTCCTCAGGTATGCGCATGCAATGGCAAGCTATACCTAACAAGTAAATTAAAAATACCATTGAACATTAGATAAATATCTTTTTATTTTTTATAAGAAAAACACATCAAACTTCCATATAGCAGGTTGCTATTGTGAAGTACTTGATTTTCCTTAGTAAACATTTATTGTTTGATGATGCTCTGTCACCATGAGGTAAAGCATCAATATGCTTAAGGACCTAGCATTGTGAAAACACATATTTTTAATATCTAAAAGGTTTGTGCAATTATAAACAAGACAGTGCACCCAATATTGAATCATGCTTCATGAGAAAAAAGATGCTCAATTTACTTGACCTACTTTCATCTTCATGTTTAGGAAACAGGGTCTAAGAAGTAAACAAAGTAGTTGTGTCTCATGTAGGAGATGATTATTGTTTGAATTTATGATTCATGCCTTGAGCAAAATTTTGTTTGTGGCCTCATTTGCAACCATAATTTACAACTTTACCAGGGATATGCTGTGTATTTGGGAGGTAATATATCAGACTTGCTTTGTACTGGAACAGTTTTCTAGCTCTGGGTATAGTATTTTCTGTGTTTCTGTTAGCTATAAAATTTCTAGGCATAACATTTATTGTAGCAAATATGGAAATTTTTAAAAATTGTATTCCCCTTAGGAATGTCTTATTGTATTTATATTCTTATTATAGCTAAATCCAACTAGTGTTTAAAGAAGTTGTTAATCCTGCAAATATCTGGTTGCAAAAGAAGAATCAACCTTTTCAGATTTTGTGAAAATAAGGATTGGCTTATTTTTGCATCTTGTGTACCTCTCATCTAAGAAACTAATAAACAAAATATGATTCAAACAGTTTGTGTGTGCCCTTCAAATCTAGATATTTTGTTTCCTATTGCAGAAAATAGAGATTCCTCCAAGTTTTTTCCCTCATCAAGCTTTTAGGAGAGTTTTTCTTGACATAAAGGTGAGTAGACTGAGAATATGGTGAATGTTATTGGTAGGCTCAGCAGGGTAAAGAGAAGTAGGATAATACCTTTAGTCAGGATTCTGGGACTTCAAAACAGAATTAAATGTAGGCTCAAGAATCATTTCAGCACTATTACATACTTCTTTTCTTTCCCCAGTAATTATTCATTCAGCTTTTATAACTAACCACAGTGATTTTCTTAGAACAAAGGAGAGCATGGCAACAATAGCTTTAAAAATGACGAAGTTTAAATGCCCAAGGTCAGAGTGTAACATTTTGATTTCCATAAGTATTTCAAATGCTACAGGCTTTATGTAATAATTTTAATGTGAAAAATATGCAGGCCACGCTTCAGTGCTCTTTGCATATACTGCAAAGAGGGAAAAAAACCTTAAAAATTGCTTAGCTTTAATTGAGCAAAAGGATTCACATGTGATCTGAACTTGTGGCTCATAATTCCTCTAGACAGCCTCGGTTGCCGTGTGATGATCCTAATTAAATTATGTAACGGCACTGAACTATCTAAGCCAGAGGGCCTGTGCTTTTATATCACCTGGCTATTTAACTCTTTGCGGGATTCTGAGCTTGGGGCTCTGGTCTTCTACGGGGATTTTCTGTGTTTTTCATTGTTAAGGGTCGAAAAACACAGTATTGATGGGATCCGCTTTGAAAGTTTTTGCCTGTAGGTGGCAGCATTGTAAGGTTTTGGAAGATGAGCTCTGTCTTTGCCTGTGAAGCCTTTCCCCGAGCCTCAATAACCGCACCCCTCAGCCCCACCCCCACCTCATCAGCCAAGCTAACATCGTTACACACTCATGTCAGGTAAAACTAAAATGGAGAGAAATGCCATAGCCAAAAAATTATGCTTTGTTCACGTTGGTCTGTATTTCATTATATCTCTGATAATATGGTACGTTTGTAATTCTGACCTGAGATTCAGCTAAAGGAGGCTTCTCTGTAGTACAACGTTAACCCGTTGCAAACCATACACATTCAAGATAGGCATTTTACCAAAGATAGGAAGGGAAATTACATTTTGGGTGAATAATTAAGTATGCCTGTCTTAATCACTTGGAAACAAGTCAGAAAGTTTCAAAAATGCATATGAAAACCACCTCATGAGATTCCCACAGCAACCTTAAGCGTTCTGGCAAAGGTTGCTCTTTCTTTCATCCTTTTCTCTGTGCTTGGCCACCTGTTTCAGTCTAGTTAAGTTCCAAAATTACTTTTGCGATTTGGCGAGAGTAGAGAAGAAACAGAGATTTACCAAATTTGATATATCTGATTTGAAAGTCATGATTCATGTGTCTTTTAATAATGTATTGCTTTATGCAATACTAATATTGTTTGAGTATATAAATCAAAGCATGATAAATAATAAATGCAAATATACAGATACTAGCAGAGATTTCATCGACTGTAATGTTTTTTTTATAAAACCCACAGAGACCTTGCAGTTTTATCTTGTGCATGTCTCCTATATGAAAGTTATACTTGAAAAACTTCTCTAGGTGATTATGGAAACAGTGTAGTATAAGGACATTGGTATCAGACCTTGTATGAAGTCTTTTGTTAATGGAATCCTTAGAGAAATCGTTTCTGAGGTCAAGATTGACAAAATTGTTTAAGTATTATTGAAAATATAAAACAAAATTGTTTCCTCAATAAATATAATTAGCTGTATATACTGCAGTTTCAAGAGCAAGCACTGATACTGGGACCAGCTCTTTAAATAAAATAGGACCTCTGTGGTCTCTGGAGGGAACATGCATAAAGCAAAGTAAATGATTTTCTGTCAACACTAAGTAGACAGGTGCTTACATTGAACAGCATTCTAATATGTCTCTGAATATTTATGTCTTCTTTTTCAAATGCATTGCCCATGAATGTCACAGCTGTCAAACGTCTGTACACAAGAAGATAAAAAATGAAATTAATAAAAGGCAGATCAACATTGCATTTGTTTGGAACACTTTTCTTCCCTGCTTCTTTCCCTTTCCTATCTTTCTTTTCTTTTTTTCTTTAAAAAAAAAAAAACTCACCTGTTTTTTAGGATTTGGGCACATCTGCATTTTCTAAAAGGCCAAAGGAAATATGAGTTGACTAGTTGTATTTCGAGCTAGCACCAGGGCCTGTCTCAGCATTTAAACACCAAAATAATCAATGGAATTAATGACCAAGAGAACCAGGGTCTGAGGATTTTTCTAGCCATTTCCGCTGTCCATGTGCTTGGTTTGTGTGGGTGCCACAAACGAGATTCTGACAGGTTGTCACTGCCCCAACCTGAAACTCAAGTTTGTGAGGTGAGAGGCTCTTAAATCTTTCTGCTTCTCTAGCCCAGAGTTTTAGCTCCACAGTTAGTGCCAAAACAAGCCATCATGTACCCTCAGAATTATAGAGGAACTCGGTTTTCAGAGCAGAGATGACTAAATAAAGTTGGTGGTGGATCAAAGCAATGGAAAAAGGGCCATTTAGTCGTCAGATCCCTGCCTTTCGGCTTCTCGTGGTTACTGAAAGGGCCATGTGCATGAAGAGTGTACGTTGGGAGTTGGGATGAACTCAGCAGTCATTTGACAAGCTTTATTTATTACAATGCAGCAAATTTTGATGCATCTGGTTATTATTATTACTAACTAATCCTCAGCAAAAAAATATCCTCCCCCAGCTATTTCTGTATCCACCCTGAATTGTCTGAACAAACCATTTGGTCACAGGAAAGAACGTAATTTAAATGCTGACCCAGGAATTTAAGCTTAGGAACTTTCTGCCTGTGTTTTGTCTTTGATGAGAACTGTTCTAAACAAAAACTCTCCAAATGGTCAAATAGTTGTTGTAAAAGCCTCAGTTTACTAAGACTTAAAATTTATTGTTCAAATTTTGGTGACCTAATTGGTGTTTTATTGATAACCACAGATATGAACCAGATGTAATAAATCTTGGTTTAACTCAGATTTGATTTTGAGAACATGCTGATTGCCCTAATTTTGTTATATTTATAAAAGAAAAAAAAAGTAACTGCAATGTAAACCATGGACTTTGGGTGATTATGATGTGCCAGTCAGTTGTTCACCAGTTTTAACAAATGCACCATTTCGTGGAGGATGTTGACAGTTGGGGTGGCTAAGTATGTGTGGGCACAGGGAATAGTTGAGACATCTCTGTGCCTTTCCTTTAATTTTACTATGAGCCTAAAACTGTTCTAAAATATAAAGTCTTATTCAAAAAAACACACATATATTCAGTTCTAATTTGAAGAGATTCACTGGACTCTTTTAAGAAAATTTCAGTTCAGCTAGCAGTCTGATTAAACAAATATTTGAGTATATTTATATTTGGAATTCTACAGATTGTATATGGCTCAGTTCACGTGCCTTTGGTTGGAATTGTGCTATTGCTATGGATCACTTCAACATGATATCCACCTATTTCAAATCAGTAATATAACCTTATATCAGCAAAACTGGGACTGATCCTATTGGCATGAGTTGTAAAAATTTTTCTTTGGAGGTTATGGCTGAATTTTGCTCCATCTCTGCCCATTGAAACCCTACTCCTTTTTTAAGATCCAATACAATCAGCACATTTTCCACCAAGCCCTCCCTGATTCTCTTTAGATAGAAGTAGCTTTTCTCTCCTTTCTTTTTACTTAGCATTTTGTATGTATTTTATTTAAAGTAATTATTATATTTGCTTTGGGTTCTGATAGTTGTTTATGTGTTTACCTCTCCCAATATATCATGAGTTCTTTGAAAACAGGGGATTTGTTTGTTGTAAAATTTGTGTTTTCACAGTTCTAGTACTTTTGTTTGCAGATTACTTATAAATGTTGGGGTTTTCAGTGTTGATTGACTCTTTGTGGTTGTTTGTTTTGTTTATCAGTTTGTATTGTTGGAATGGGTTACTTGGTAGGAAAAAAAAGGCATATAGCTATAAAATATCATCTAAATACTTACTATTGAAAGTCTTCTAGGGCATTTCACAACATGGACATAGAATATCTCAAAAATATGCAACCATTATAGCAGTTCACTCTTAAGTTCACGTTTCAAATAGGTTGCATCTGTTTCCAATCAGGTAACTGAATGATTAGCAGGAGAAAACATATGATTAGAAAGCATGCAACCCTTGCTGATATGTATTATTTTTAAAACTCTCCAAAGCTAAGGTCAATAAAGAAATAGTACATGCAGCAAGAAGAGCTAGATTAGAGGAAGGGTTTCAGCTGTAAACCCTTTTGTGAGCTGCTGTAAAAACAGAACTAATTTAACTGATGGGTTGAGGTATTTGGGACTGACATGCAAACCAAGGAATGTGAAAATAGATGAGAAGAATGGTAACTACTAAAATTATGAGAGCGGTAGTTGAAGGGAAAAATGTTTACTGAGTAGAAAGTTACTGAACAGATGATTTCATTCTTTTTTATAGAGCCGTATTTTAACTCAAAGAAAGCTAGTAAGAATAATGGGGAAAAGCCCCATGTTTGATAAAACAAACTGGGACTATTACAAACAGGAAATGTTGGAAAGCCCCTTTTTTACTTTCATTATTAATAAGAAAAGTGATTTTTTAAAGTATTACACCATTTTAAGATCATACTTACCTCTTGGCTTTATCACACTCCATTTTTGAACAGTTTTTACACCCTTGAGCTTGAAGTTCACAAAAGAAAAGAACAAAAAACTCCATTCTCTACTACTGATTTGAACCAGATACACTTCAAAACGGCATGCTGTCCTTCAGTTGATTACTCTTCTGAATTCTATCAGATGTCCCCTTCTCTGCGAGATACAGACAGCTTGCAAGGTAGAAAGGAATGATGAAACTTGCATTTAGTGACTTGCTTTTTGAAGTGATTTGGCATATTTTTCCAGGGTTTATTACAGAGACTAGCTATACTTTTCTGTAGACCATCCTTACCCAGTATAGTTGAGGCTTACTTGCTTAACAGATCTTAATGTCTGAGAACACTAGTATACCTACAAGGTGATTCTGATAAGAAGAGAAATTTGACTTGATGTGAAAGTCCATTATACACACAATGCCTTATAATACTGGGTTTATTATTATTACTATTAAAAGTTCCAGCTTCAAAGGAACTTGAAGCCATGGGGCTCTTACCCCTGGGAAATTCTCAGAAATCTTAGAGGGCATGGACCTTCCAAGGGACATAGGGCAGGGACCTTGAGCCTAAATGTAAAGGACAGAATGACCTCATCTGACACTGGGTTTAATTTTTTTCCCATTTTTTTTCTTTTGAATATTCATAAGCCTACAATTTAACTACATGCTTAGTTAATTAACATAATCTGAACAATTACAAATCATAGTAATTGTTTTCCTGAAGCCTACACTTCTGATCAAATCCAAAGGCTTGATAACCAAAGCTTATAGGAATTTTTAACACAAAATTTGCAATATGGGTCTATTTTCTCTATGAAATGCCACTATGTCATTTTAGAATCCTAGTGTCTAATTAAAAAAATAAAATAAAAAAACAAAAAACCCCCTAAGAACAGGCACTTATTGATTAGCATTATTTTCATCCCAAATTGTTTCTATTGCAATTTTTGCCAATTAAGCTTCTTGTCCATGTTTTAATAGAATAGTTGATCATTTCCTATAGGGCTTTCATTAGCTTTGAAGATCATTTAT